>NW_027361961.1:1765000-2484166 GCF_039654945.1 Dendrobates tinctorius | reverse complement strand
GTCGGCGGACCCCTCATTCTCTCCTTAGAGGCCCAGATGGCATCCTGAGTGCGATCCCAAATGTCCCGAGCCTCCACTGCCCAGTCTGCCACCCTGGAACCAGTGGACAACACTGGCATCGGGACAGGAACGCGCGGATGCTGGCCGTAGTTAAGGAGGAATGGGGTCTGACCGGTGGAATCGGCAACAGCGTTGTTCAGGGCAAATTCTCCTCACGGTAGTAAGGATGCCCAGTCATCCTGCCTGGCCGAGACAAAATGTCGCAGGTATATGACCAGAGTTTGGTTAGCTCTCTCAACCAACCCGTTCGTCTCGGGGTGATACACAGAAGACAAATTTAGCTCAGTACTGAGCAGACTGCAGAGCTCCCTCCAAAACCGGGACGTGAACTGGGGACCCCGGTCACTAACTATATTGTCCGGCATACCGTGCAAGCGAAACACGTGTTTTATGAACAACGCCGCCAGGCCTCGGGCAGAAGGCAGCCGCAAGAGTGGCACCAGGTGCACCATTTTAGAAAAATGATCTGTGACCACCCAGATGACCGTGCTGCCACTGGACTTGGGCAGACCGACCACGAAATCCATGCCGACCATCTCCCAAGGTCTGTCCGCCACCGGTAGGGGGTAAAGTAGTCAGGCCTGTCTCTGCCTAGAGGACCTGTTTTGGGCACAGGAGACACATGCCCGAATGTACTCTCCCACCTCCCGAGCCATATGCGGCCACCAATATGTCCTTGCTAGGAGTTCTGTGGTCCGCTTCGTCCCAAAGTGACCGGCCACCCTAGACGCGTGAGCCCACGAGAGGACCTCTGGCCGCAGGCGGGTAGGGACAAAAGTCTTGCCCGGCGGCACTGACTCGAGAGCGACCGGAGCCACGATCCTCAGACTCTCGGAGGTGACGATTAGCTGAGGCTCAGCCTCCTCCTCATCCGCTGACACCACGAAGCGAGAGTGGGCATCAGCCCGGACGTTCTTCTCACCGGACAGAAAATGCAGGTTGAAACGGAAACGGGAGCAGAAAAGTAACCATCTGGCCTGGCGAGAGTTCAGACGCTGGGCCGTTTGCAAGTACACCAGATTTTTATGGTCGGTGTACACCTGAAAGGGGAACCGAGCTCCCTCCAGATGTCTCCACTCAGAGAAGGCCAATTTCATTGCCAGCAGCTCCCTGTCCCCGATGGAGTAGTTTCTCTCCGCCGGTGAAAAGGTCCTGGAGAAGAAGCAGGGATGCTTCCGACCTTGAGCATCCTTCTGAAAAAGGACTGCTTCAGCACCGATGGACGAGGCATCTACCTCTAGGATGAAGGGTTTATCCACATTGGGACGGTGGAGGATAGGAGCGCCAGCAAAGTGGGTCTTGATGGCGGAGAAGGTCTCGGAGACTTGTTCTGACCATACCTTGGGATTGGCTCCCTTTTTGGCGAGGGCGACCAAGGGAGCCACTAAGGTGAAGAAGTGGGAAATTAATTAACAAACCCCAAAAAGCGCTGCACCGCCTTAAGGGAGTGGGGTTCTTGCCACTCCATTACCGCCTGCAATTTGGCAGGATCCATAGCCAAACCCTGGGCCAAGATGATATAGCCTAGGAACGGCAAGGACTCCTGCTCAAACTGGCACTTCTCCAACTTGGCGTAGAGAGAGTTCGCTCACAGGTGGTCGAAGACCTTGCAAACGTCTCTCCGGTGGGAGGCCAAATCTGGAGAAAAGATAAGAATGTCATCCAGATAGACCACCACTGAGGTGGAGAGCACATCCCGGAAGACATCATTCACAAAGTCTTGGAAGATGGCTGGGGCTTTACAGAGGCCGAAGGGCATGACCAAATACTCATAGTAGCCATCCATGGTGTTAAAGGTAGTCTTCCATTCGTCCCCTTTGCGAATACGTATCAGGTTGTAAGCCCCTCGTAGATCTAGCTTGGAGAAGATCCTCGCCCCACACAACCTGTCGAACAACTAAGATATCAGGGGCAGAGGGTATTTGTTCTTAACGGTTATAGCGTTAAGACCCCTGTAATTGATACAAGGACGCAGCTCTCCACTCTTCTTCTGCACAAAGAAGAATCCCACCCCCGCTGGTGACACCGACTTCCTAATAAACTCTCTTGCTAGGTTCTCTCTGATATATTGTGACATGGCCTCCATCTCCGGGAGAGACAGGGGATACACGCGACCTCGAGGAGGCTCCGCACCTGGCAAAAGGTCTATAGGACAGTCGTAGGGGTGATGGGACGGAAGGGTCTCTGACGCCTTTTTAGAGAATACATCCGCGCACTGTTGGTAGTGCCATAGGAGTGCGGAAAGATCCGCAGGGACCTCGGTAGAGACTACCTGAACGCACTCCCTCACGCATTTACCCTCGCAGGACTTGCTCCAGGCAAGTATTCTCCCCAAGGACCACTCTATGTGCGGAGAGTGGCAACGTAACCAGGGAACTACTAGGAGAACCTGATCGATGCCCTCGGGTATAATGAGGAGAGACAAGGTCTCGTGGTGGGACGGCGACAACGATAGCCTAAGGGGAGCAGTCTGGTGTGTAATTTGGGAGGGCAGAGTCGAGCCGTTCACCACCCTGATGGTAACGGGGTGAGGTAGCAGCACCAAAGGAACTGCATGCCGTTGGGCGAAGGCAGAAGACATAAAATTGCCCTCCGCCCCAGAGTCCACGCAGACCTCTACGTCCAGGGTGGACGCTCCACTCTCTAACGTCCCTTTAAAGGACAGCTTGGAGGAGAAAGTTCCCGTGTCTAGTAGGCCTCCTCCAATTACCACTAGACGCAGGCATTTCCCGACCGCTGTGGGCACCTGTTGGCCAGGTGACCAGGCTGTTGACACTGGAAACAGAGGATGGGAGTACGCACCAAGCCGGACTTGGTGCCCGTGCGAGACACCTCCATGGCCTCAGGAGGCATGATCCCCTGATCAAGAGGTTCCAGGGGTTTAGAAAAGATGGGAGCTAACTTAACCCTCAATCTGGACTGGGAGCGCTCCATGCCGCGCTCCATGAAACGGAGATATATGCGGGTGGGGATGGTAATGAGCTCCTCGAGATTAACGGGGACCTCCCTGGTAGCCTAGGAGCATCCTTGATGTGCTCCGCCAAACCCCTCCAGAAAACTGGTATGAGCACCTTGTCAGGCCATTCCAATTCGGAAGCCAGTGTCTGGACGGCGTAATGGCTAACCGAAAAGGAACCCTGTGTTAGTGCTAACAACAGCAGCGCGGTGTCATGTGTGACCCGTGGCCCCAGAAAAACCTGTTTCAGGGAGACCAGGAACTGGGAGGCACTCTGTACCACGGGGTCACCACGCTCCCACAGTGGGGTGGCCCATTTCAGAGCCCTGCCCGACAGGAGGGAGATGACGAATCCCACCTTAGCCCTTTCTGAGGGGAATCGTGTGGCCAACAGCTCAAGCTGGATAGAGCACTGGCTTACGAAACCCCTGCAGGAAGTGCTGTCACCAGAGAACTTGTCGGGCAGCGGGAGACGGGACAAAGTCTGAGCAGGTATGGACGTAGAGGCGCAGGAGACAGCTTCTGCAGCTGCCTGAACAGCGACTGCAGTGACATCCGCAGCTGAGGCTGACCGCTCGAGAGCTGACAACCTGCCCTCCAGCTGCTGGGCATATCTTTGCAGACGCTGCTCGTCCGTCATTACTAGCCAGACCCTGGCGCTAGTATAATGTTAGGGCTGGCAGAACGCACCAAATAATATAATAATAGTAAGGTGCGTTCGCAGCCCGGGATCCACAGAACAGGGGTGGTAAACTGCTGCTTAGTAATGGCGGAAGTATAAAGCGGTATACAGAAGGTCACACGTGGGTTAACGTCAGCCAGTGTGAACAGGACGAACTCTGTTACCTCACAGAGCCGCACTACCGCAGAACATCAATACTGGAACCTGTTTAGCTCACAGAGCTCAGCAACGGAACACACAGAATGTGGTCACAGAACTCTGCCCGAAGGACATGGGGTCAGAGTTCCTCTAGACCTTCTGAGCGCGCGGTGTCGCACCTGCGGAAGCCACTATAGACGCTGACTATGGTGGAGTATCGAGCACGTGCACCATGACGTGCAGACCCACCGGTGGACACTGATGCCAGTCTCAGACTCTACCTCTACCTACACCTAAGCCTGGGCGCTTAACAGGCTAGGCTGCACAACACATGCGTACCAAGGGTAGGGGTTTCTTAATGAGTCATTCACCAGAGACATTCATACATGCATACAATACTCCTCATAGTCCGATAATGCAGTCTATACTAGCGCATGGCCGAGCGGCCATGCGAACCTTTTATAGCAGCGTCCTTCCGGGACCTTCCTGATGGTCCAAATCCAAGCTGGAGACGGACCTGAGCATGTGACCTCCGATCTCCAATGAGAGATCGTCCCACGGGCATGCTCAGTGGACCGAAAGGAGGACTTAGTCCCTGGAGTAGCTCGCTGCTGAACAGCATGCGTTGCTATAGCTGGACCAGAGGTGGCAGCAACAACCAAACCTACAGAATGCTGGTGTGAGCAGAGCGCTGGGATCGATGAGTCTGCAGAGCAGGCTCCACTGCGGCCGGAGAGGAACGGGAGACCGAGGAAGGCAAAGCTCGGGATTCCCGCTGTGCAGCGCCCGGAAACCGACGCCTAACACTAGGGATCTCTGTGTAAGTCTAGATCCATGTAGAGGGGTTAAAGGATGATGAGCAAAAACTGTCTGTCTATTTTAGTGAAATCTCTCTAAGGTAAATAGAGTGTGTGGCTCAGATGAGTTTCAAGGAGAAATATTAGACATTCAAAGAGAACTTTGAGTGCAGAGCTGAGGTGTCCTAAATTTAGCTCTTGGGTATTTGGAAGAGGTAATGGAGACCCTTTTTTAAAGACAATCAGGGAGTTACAGACGAACATAACTGAAGTAGGCCAATCCCACCACAATCAAACTATCATACGTAATGAACCCATAACAAAGGACATAGAATTAAAAAAAAAGTTACATCCCCAAAAACAACGTATCTATGACGTTAAAACTTCAACACTAAACCGGAGTTGCACTCATTTATGGTGGAATATTGGAGCTACTATGAGTCCTGACCAGAACAGTAGAGAAAGTATTTGTGCTTCTCATTTGTGCAGTAATCTGAATTCCTTATGATCAAAGACACAATGTAATTTATGATGTGTAGTGAATCCATGAAAACAGGGCTCGAGCCATGCCAACACATCTCATGAAAGCATGAATTAACTTATATGACATCCATCAGCCACACACAGCTTAGAGATATATCATATCACAGATGTAAAGTTTTTTTTTTGTATGTAGTTTATCACAATCCTGTTTAACATTAGTACGTTTTAAAAGAAACTGAAAAGTTAGGATAAAGGAACTCTGTTGTTATTGTACAGAAATTCACACTTGGCCTCACTGCACATTTAATTTTGTCGATCATAAAAGTGAAGTTTGGCCAGAAAGACTGGACCTGGTCTTGTAGGGACCATATGATCACATTCATCAGCACAGAAGGGAGATTCATCCAGTAAGATATCAGGGATCTAGGAAGCCAGTAGCATCATTACCCTCCGCTTTCTCTTATAGGTCCATCATATCTTTCTTCAAGTGATTTTCTAACTTGTCAGCACATTCTATGTACGCTGTCATTTGGCTTTGTAGTTTACAGATCTGGGCAGGCAAGGGTCAGCATCTTCTAATCCCAGGGGGTAGATGGATACTCCAGGTTGTAAGTTCTACAGAAAAGGGCTTTCAATGCCCAAAGGCATTTGAACAGTTTTGGGTGGAGGAGAATGTTGTGGTCTAGAGGCAAAATGGTGATTACTTGATTGTGATATGAACTACAGTATAACATCGATAAAGCAGCAACAGCCGATGACTGAGAAGAATCTGTGACTTCTCTGCATTTAGTGGTTACTACTCACCTGGGTAGTCATATGTAGGAAACTCCTCTTTACACCGCTCTTCACCCCTCACATATGTCTTTGTAGTATTGACATTGGTCAGATCTTCACCCTGAAACAAATATTGTAAAAGTCACAGACAGATGGAGAAGTCACATCTATGATCAGCTCTAATCCTGCCATCTCCACCGTTCTCATTACACAAGTATAAAACATATAATACTGGTGGATAAAACAAGACTGAGCACAAGACCTTCACAGCCGTCTACACATCATAGGGGAGATCTCATGACACCTTCTCTCCATCTACCTGAGGATCCTGAGGAAAATTGGGATCTTCTTGTTTACAGTCCTGTGGAAGAAGAGGACGGGGACATCTCCCTGGTGTTGTCCTCTTACTGGATAGATCTGGAGGAAACACATACAGGGACTGAATTCATTCATTACATACAGATAATTATAGGCCGTGTGTATTTAGTCCTGTCTATTACCTGGTGATGTGAGGGGCTGGGGAACCTCCATCATGAAGTCCTTGTACAATTCTTTGTGTCCTTCTAAATACTCCCACTCCTCCATGGAGAAATAGACGGCGAAATCCTGACACCTTATAGGAACCTGACACATAGAATGATACCGTCATCCCTCCGATCCCTTCATAGTGTTACTGTATAATGTCCCAGCATTCCCAGCAGTGTCACCTCTCCAGTCAGCAGCTCAATCATCTTGTAGGTGATTTCTAGGATCTTCTGGTCATTGATGTCCTCATGTATCAGGGGGTGAGGTGGAGGCCCTGTGATTGGACTCAGGGTTCTTCCCCATCCCTCAGACACAGGGTCCTGACAGCGCTCACTAGAGGTTATCTTCACTACTGTGTAATCCTGGTTATGGAGAGACACATTAATAAATCTCACTACAGACATTTTCAGAGTCCTCACCTCTCCAGTTCTGTCCATCTGTTATTCCCATAAATAAGAATTACTAATTATATGAGGATGTCCAGTAATCAAAAGGGGCAGGCACTGCACAACAGATAAACCAACAAAATCGGACTCACATATCTCAAAATGCCGAATGAACAGATCCAGAAAGTAGCTAATATTAAAAATTGCAATACTTTATTTATAATAAGATTAAAAACCTAAAACATGATAAAATCATAAGAATGAGTATATGGTATCAGAGCGCCCTAACTAGGGAGGACATTGAACTGCATGCTGAACATCCGACAATACAAACAGCAATATTAAACTCTGGCCAATAAAATAAAAGTCAGTGACATGTAAGAGCTCAGATAATGCACAGCGAATCAAGCTGCCATGTTAGAGCAAGATATAAAAAATTTTGTTTTATTATATTCTTTTCTATTAGATTTTATGTGTATCACTTAGTGGTGCTAATATATAATTCTGAGACACTTTAGTTTATTCATGTCCCCCATATATTTACAGGTTGAGAATTTATTGCAGTTTCAGCCTGTCATATTAGGATTATTATCATGCTAGCACTGTCACTTTATCCTCACATTAGGATTGTGGGAATCATGGTTGTTTTACTAAACTATTCTAATAATTGAGCTGTCACTGTTGAATAATAGAAGTAGTTTTTCATAATAAATCTTTAATAGCTATTTTCTTTACTAATAACAGTGGCTATTTCTATAGATTATTTTTATTATCTTTTTGTAAGGGTTAATAATAGATAAGAAGCACAGTCACTTTTATTTCTTTTTATTCACAATACTTTATTACTTTTTCACCATTCATTATGCACCAATACTGACACTGGTTAAAATGGCTGTTGTATACAGTCTGCTCCATACACATATATACAGTGTCTTGTGAAAGTATTCGGCCCTCTGGAACTTTTCAACCTTTTCCCACATATCATGCTTCAAACATAAAGATACCAAATATTAATTTTTGGTGAATAATCAACAACAAGTGGGACACAATTGTGAAGTTGAACGAAAATTATTGGTTATTTTAAATTTTTGTGGAAAGTCAAAAACTGAAAAGTGGGGCGTGCAATATTATTCGGCATCTTTAACTTAATACTTTGTTGCGCCACCTTTTGCTGCGATTACAGCTGCAGTCGCTTGGGATATGTCTCTATCAGTTTTGTACATCGAGAGACTGAAATTCTTGCCCATTCTTCCTTGGCAAACAGCTCGGGCTCAGTGAGGTTGGATGGAGATCGTTTGTGAACAGCAGTTTTCAGCTCTTTCCACAGATCCTCGATTGGATTCAGGTCTGGACTTTGACTTGGCCATTCTAACACCTCGATACGTTTATTTGTGAACCATTCCATTGTAGATTTTGCTTTATGTTTGGGATCATTGTCTTGTTGGAAGACAAATCTCCGTCGCTGTCTCAGGTCTTTTGCAGACTCCAACAGGTTTTCTTCAAGAATGATCCTGTATTTGGCTCCATCCATCTTCCCATCAATTTTAACCATCTTCCCTGTCCCTGCTGAAGAAAAGCAGGCCCAAACCATGATGCTGCCTCCACCATGTTTGACAGTGGGGATGGTGTTTTCAGGGTGATGAGCTGTGTTGTCTTTACGCCAAACATATCGTTTGGCATTGTTGCCAAAAGTTCGATTTTGGTTTCATCTGACCAGAGCACCTTCTTCCACATGTTTGGTGTGCCTCCCAGGTGGCTTGTTGCAAACTTTAAACAACACTTTTTATGGATATCTTTGAGAAATGGCTTTCTTCTTGCCACTCTTCCATAAAGGCCAGATTTGTGCACTGTATGACTGATTGTTGTCCTATGGACAGACTGTCCCAGCTCAGCTGTAGATCTCTGCAGTTCATCCAGAGTGATCATGGACCTCTTGCTGCACCTCTGATCAGTCTTCTCTTTGTTTGAGATGAAAGTTTAGAGGGACGGCCAGGTCTTGGTAGATTTGCAGTGGTATGATACTCCTTCCATTTCAATATGATCGCTTGCACATTGCTCCTTGGGATGTTTAAAGTTTTGGAAATCATTTTGTATCCAAATCCGTCTTTAAACTTTTCCACAACAGTATCACGGACCTGCCTGTTTTCCTTGGTCTTCAAGATGCTCTCTGTGCTTCAAACAGAACTCTGAGACTATAACAGAGCAGGTGCATTTATACGGAGACTTGATTACACACAGGTGGATTATATTTATCATCATTAGTCATTTAGGACAACATTGGATCATTCAGAGATCCACAATGAACTTCTGGAGTGAGTTTGCTGCACTGAAAGTAAAGGGGCCGAATAATATTGCACGCCCCACTATTCAGTTTTTGAATTTCCACAAAAAATTTAAAATAACCAATAAATTTCATTCAACTTCACAATTGTGTTCCACTTGTTGTTGATTCTTCACCAAAAATTTACATTTGGTATCTTAGGTTTGAAGCATGATATGTGGGAAAAGGCTGAAAAGTTCCAGTGGGCTGAATACTTTCACAAGGCACTGTATATATGGCCTTTTGTCTATCTCTCCCTACCTAGTGTGTCTGCGGCTCTTTTCTTGGCCTCCGCACTGTGTCCATGCGCTCAACCCTTCTCCTGCACACTTCCGGATGCGTCTTCACACCGGACCGCTTGTGTTCCAACATGCGTTCCGGTGGGCGCATGTCCGGAAGTGAAGTGTATACAGGGGAGTTGGGAAGGGTTTTCATGTGCCGCAATGTCCGGTAAGACAATCATCTTAATGTTTGCGGTCACATTTCTTCACTTGGTTTTGTTACTGGTGCCTACTTACTATATAATCCCCACGTCTGCCCACCCCAGACACCCCCCCCCCCCCCCCCCTGGAAGAAGCTGGATGCAAAACGTGCGTTGGGGTGAGGAGGGACACTGAGGTTTCTGTGTGGCTGCAATCTTCACCACTTTACCTGCTGTCCTGGTAATATGTACTGCTTATTTTTTATACATTCTTGTTCTAACATGGCAGCTTGATTCGCTGTGCATTATCTGAGCTCTTACATGTCACTGACTTTCATTTTATTGACCAGAGTTTAATATTGCTGTTTGTATTGTCGGATGTTCAGCACGCAGTTCAATGTCCCCCCTAGTTAGGGCGCTCTGATACCATATACTCATTCTTATTGATATTATCATGTGTTAGGTCTTTAATCTTATTATAAATAAAGCATTGTAATTTTTAATATTAGCTACTTTCTGGATCTCTTCATTCAGCATTTTGAGATATGTGAGTCCGATTTTGTTGGTTTAACAATAGATAAGAATGATGTAATGTGACGTCATCAGGATCTCTCACCTCTCCAGTAAGCCGGAAGAGGATCTCTAGGGTGAGGTGTAATATCCCCTCCGTCATCTTGTCTCTGTCCATATCCATCCTTGATGGGTAAATCAGGAAAATTCTCTTATATAGAAGATCTTCACTGAGAGGATCCGATATTGTAGAGAACTGAATGAGAAGAAGATGAGCCGATGTAACATGATAAAAATCCTGTGTAATAATACAATTACTGGAGATAATAAGGGAAACATACGAGGAGATTTATTATTTTACAGTATTTAGTTTCCTTCTTTACATCTACTAATAAAACCTATATATTTAGGCCACAGACAACAAGCAGTTTCTTCCTCGGAGTCGGCAGCTGAATACGTTCCTCATAGACTCATCTTCCATAACGCTAATTCTCGTCTCATTTCCCGACACTGGAATCGGCATTAGCAATACTGCAGGAGATATTCATTACACGGGACAGGAGAAATAACTACTTCATGGTGAGGACGACATCTTCATCTCCTACTACGGCTCTAGAAACATATTTGGCCAGAGTCCGTCACTGACTCCATCCCCACCGGCCGTCTATATGAAGGTTTCCCGTCTTCCCCGCACTGTAATCTTCTATCACGTTAGATCTCAGGTCTGAGTCACACACAGAAGTTTGAGGCTTTTAGAAAAGATTTTTTGTTTCCACAAACACCGAGGACAGAAATGATCTGATCCCAAAGTCTCCATGTACAGGGGTTTATTCATATGGTCGGGATATGATGGGTTTTTTTTATTTAGCATTTCCCCACAGGCTTCTATATATTATATTAAAAACACCCAAACAAAAAACAGATGTTAAAATGTTAAAAAAAATGTACACATTGTGGGGGGATGACTGTAAAGTGAGAACATTATACTGTGTGTGGCAAGAAAGGGGCAACTTACTGCATCAAGAATGAGGATAAGGGAGGATTTATTATCTAGTGGTCTGGGTGGTAACATATTGTATGGGGCATCTTGTAATATCATCCCGTGTATGGAGGAAAGCGGTACGGGGGGAACATTATACTGTGTGGGGGCCAAGAAAGGGGAACTGTACTATGAGAGCAACTCGTTTCCTTCACAAACCCCCTAAATATAACATTTCTCTACCAACCTCCCAATCTGTGACTCTTCGGGGTAAATCGCTCTCTCACCATTGGATTAGAGCTGATACTATGGAGCTAAAGTGACTAAACAGACTTTCTGTCCCCTCCATAAAGGGGCACTTTCCCGTGTTTGCCAGAACTGTCCAAGGATTATTAGAGGGGATAGTTTCCCCCCAATTAGAAGGGACACCTGTGGATATTGGGGTCTTTACCTGCTACAGTCCTGGTGTGGAGCCTCCACCCGCAGAGCCGCACTCCACATATATGGCTGCTCTGTGCGCACAGGACCTGTGATGAGGTCACAGGAGGGGAGGAGTCAGGGGTCACATGATCAGGGGCCTCAGTGTATACAGGACTGTGCTGTGCTGGTTGTCATGGTGCTGGATAAGGGGAAGTTTATGTGTGGGGTCAGGAGGGGTTTACAGGGTGGATGTAGCAGAGCCGTGTGTGTACGAGGTGTACGGAGCTGAGTCGTGTGTGTACGAGGTGCACGGAGCGGAGCCGTGTGTGTACGAGGTGTACGGAGCGGAGCCGTGTGTGTACGAGGTGTACGGAGCGGAGCCGCGTGTGTACGAGGTGTACGGAGCGGAGCCGTGTGTGTACGAGGTGTATGGAGCGGAGCCGTGTGTGTACGAGGTGCACGGAGCGGAGCCGTGTGTGTACGAGGTGTACGGAGCGGAGCCGCGTGTGTACGAGGTGTACGGAGCGGAGCCGTGTGTGTACGAGGTGTATGGAGCGGAGCCGTGTGTGTACGAGGTGCACGGAGCGGAGCCGTGTGTGTACGAGGTGTACGGAGCGGAGCCGCGTGTGTACGAGGTGTACAGAGCGGAGCCGTGTGTGTACGAGGTGTATGGAGCGGAGCCGTGTGTGTACGAGGTGTACGGAGCGGAGCCGCGTGTGTACGAGGTGTACGGAGCGGAGCCGTGTGTGTACGGAGCGGAGCCGTGTGTGTACGAGGTGTACGGAGCGGAGCCGTGTGTACGAGGTGTACGGAGCGGAGCCGTGTGTGTACGAGGTGTACGGAGCGGAGCCGTGTGTGTACGAGGTGTACGGAGCGGAGCCGTGTGTGTACGAGGTGTAGGGAGCGGAGCCGTGTGTGTACGAGGTGTACGGAGCGGAGCCGCGTGTGTACGAGGTGTACGGAGCGGAGCCGTGTGTGTACGGAGCGGAGCCGTGTGTGTACGAAGTGTACGGAGCGGAGCCGTGTGTGTACGAGGTGTACGGAGCGGAGCCGTGTGTGTACGAGGTGTACGGAGCGGAGCCGTGTGTGTACGAGGTGTACGGAGCGGAGCCGTGTGTGTACGAGGTGTACGGAGCGGAGCCGTGTGTGTACGAGGTGTACGGAGCGGAGCCGTGTGTGTACGAGGTGTACGGAGCGGAGCCGTGTGTACGAGGTGTACGGAGCGGAGCCGTGTGTGTACGAGGTGTACGGAGCGTAGCCATGTGTACGAGGTGTACGGAGCAGAGCCGTGTGTGTATGAGGTGTACGGAGCGGAGCCGTGTGTGTACGAGGTGTACGGAGCGGAGCCGCATGTGTACGAGGTGTACGGAGCGGAGCCGTGTGTGTACGAGGTGTACGGAGCGGAGCCGCATGTGTACGAGGTGTACGGAGCGGAGCCGCATGTGTACGAGGTGTACGGAGCGGAGCCGTGTGTGTACGAGGTGTACGGAGCGTAGCCATGTGTACGAGGTGTACGGAGCAGAGCCGTGTGTGTATGAGGTGTACGGAGCGGAGCCGTGTGTGTACGAGGTGTACGGAGCGGAGCCGCATGTGTACGAGGTGTACGGAGCGGAGCCGTGTGTGTACGAGGTGTACGGAGCGGAGCCGCATGTGTACGAGGTGTACGGAGCGGAGCCGTGTGTGTACGAGGTGTACGGAGCGTAGCCGTGTGTACGAGGTGTACGGAGCGGAGCCGCATGTGTATGAGGTGTACGGAGCGTAGCCGCACGAGACGTACAGAGCGGAGCGTATGCGAGGCGTACGGAGCAGAGCCATGTGCGCGCGCAGAGCGGAGCTGTGTGTGCAGGGCCAGTTTTAGGCAAAGTGGGGCCCTAGGCAAAGTTTAAAATGGGGCCCCAAATGCTAACATATTGCACATCACACAGAAGCATTTCAATTGTATTTACATGTGCTGAGTTCAGGCCGCTAAATGAGTGTGATCGACAATATTTATGTTGTTCAACACTAGTTTCCTGGTCTCTTTCCACCGTCTGAGAAAGAATGATGGGGACAGAAAGATCACTAATGGATCAATCTGTCCCCATACAGTATCATGTTATCAGCAGCACATCTACAGTTTACACCCCATAGTCCTCTATATAGTATAATACACTCCTCAGTCCTCCATATAGTATAATACACTCCTCATAGTGCTCCATATAGTATAATACACCGCCAGTCATCCATGTAGTGTTATTGCCTGGCGGAACGCACCAAATAATAAAGATGGTATTTAGGTGCATTTGCAGCCCGGGGTCCACTGTGCAGAGGTATTAACTGCTGCTCGGTAATGGCGGACGTTATATGGCGGTATAATAGGGAAACACACAAGGTTAACCTCACCCAGTGTGAACGGAAGTGGACTCTTACCTCACAAAGCTGCACAACTGCCAAATATAAATGCCGTAGCCTGTTTATGCTCACAGAGCTCGGCAGTGTGAGCGCTAGTGTATTGTCACAGGACTCCGCCCCTGAGACACTGGGTTAGAGCCCCTCTAGACACACTAGTGCTCGGCGCCGCAGCTGCGGTGCCAGCAGGATATTAACTGGAGTAATAGCGCACTTAAATTCGCACTGCACCGCTCTGGCAGACGCCACTAACCTGCCTGACGAGGGCATGGAAAGCGCACGGTGCCGCATTGGCAGTTGCAGCTACTAAATGCGGTACTGAGTTGCCTTGTGCTGAATGACACAATATGGCGCTAAGAAAAGTGCTGTGACTTGTAGCACAGTGGCGCAAGACCATGCCACTAGTAGGCGCTGACTCTAACTCAAGTGCCCTATACACATACACAACCAGAGGGAGGGAGTCTTAATGAGTCAGTCACCAGTGTACATGCATCCATCTTCACACACACAAATAACAATAAGAGTCTATACTAGCGCATGGCCGAGCGGCCATGCGAACCTTTTATAGCAGCGTCCTTCCAGGACCTTCCTGATGGTCCAATCCAAGCTACTTGAGGACTTGAGCATGTCACCTCCAACCTCCAATGAAAGGTCATCACACGGGCATGCTCAGTAGGCTGCAAAAGGGACTTAGACTCTAGAGCTGCTTGCTGCTGGCTAGTGCGGATTGCTAAAGCCATACCAGAGGTAGCAGTAGCAAATAACATGACAGCACTTGCCTGAGCAAGACGCCGGATCGACGCCTTTGCTGAGCAGCCTACTCTTTGGCCGGAACAGAATGGGAGACCGCAGAAGGCAAGGCTCGGGATTCCTCCTGTGCAGAGGCAGGAACCCGACGCCTAACATTACCCCCCTTCCAAGGGTCCTCTCCCCCCTAAGAGACTCGCACGATTCAATATACGATTTTATGGTTCAATATACTCTCTCAACCCTCTCATTTTATTTAATATGTTGAATTGATTTTTCGGGTGTTATTCATGATATTTGAGTTGTAACCGTGTAATTATTATCTTGATATCCTCCTCTGGAAACCTTTGTGTAGCCATATTGCATTTCACTCAGATTTCTGAAAGTTGCTGTTGTTTCAGCACATGTATATTAATTATGTTAATGCTTCTACATAGGCATGTGTGTGTGTTTATTTAACTCTTTATGTATCTATCTATCTATCTATCTATATATATATATATATATATATATATATATATATATACACACAACCCCTGGCAAAAATTATGGAATCACCGGCCTTGAAGGATTTTCATTCAGTTGTTTAATTTTGTTGAAAAAAAGCAGATCACAGACATGGCACAAAACTAAAGTCAATTCAAATGGCAACTTTCTGGCTTTAACACTATAAGAAATCAAGAGCAAAAAATGTGGTAGTCAGTAATGGTTACTTTTTTAAACCAAGCATAGGGAAAAAATTATGGAATCACTCAATTCTGAGGAAAAATTTATGGAATCACCCTGTAAATTTTTATTCCCAAAACTAACACCTGCATCAAATTAGATCTGCTCGTTAGTCTGCGTCTAAAAAGTAGTGGGCACACCTTGGAGAGCTGTTGCTCCAAGTGAACTAACATGAATCATGGCTCCAACATGAGAAATGTCAATTGAAACAAAGGAGAGGATTATTAAACTCTTAAAAGAGGGTAAATCATCAAGCAATGTTGCAAAAGATGTTGGTTGTTCGCAGTCAGCTGTGTCTAAAATCTAGACCAAATAAAAACAACATGGTAAGGTTGTTAAAGGCTAACATACTGGCAGAGCAAGGAAGACATCAAAGCGTCAAGACTGGAAACTAAAATCAATATGTCTCCAAAATAGGAAATGCGCAACAAAACAAATGAGGAACGAATGGGAGGAAATTGGAGTCAACGTCTGTGACCGAACTGTAAGAAACCATACAGAAAAGCTAAACGAAAGCCATCATTAACACCTAAACAGAAAAAAACAAGGTTACAATGGGCTAAGGAAAAGCAATCGTGGACTGTGAATGACTGGATGAAAGTCATATTCAATGATGAATCGCAAATCTGCATTGGGCAAGGTGATGATGCTGGAACTTTTGTTTGGTGCTGTTCCAATGAGATTTCTAAAGATGACTGCCTGAAGAGAACATGCAAATTTCCACAGTCATTGATGATATGGGGCTGCACGTCAGGTAAAGGCACTGGGGAGATGGCTGTCATTACATCTTCAATAAATGCACAAGTTTATGTTGATATTTTGGACACTTTTCTTATCCCATCAATTGAAAGGATGTTTGGGGATGATGAAATCATTTTTCAAGATGATAATGCATCCTGCCATAGAGCAAAAACTGTGCAAACATTCATTGAAAAAAGGCACATAAGGTCAATGTCATGGCCTGCAAATAGTCTGGATCTCAATCCAATTGAAAATCTTTGGTGGAGGTTGAAGAAAATGGTCCATGACAAGGCTCCAACCTGCAAATCTGATCTGGCAACAGCAATCAGAGAAAGTTGGAACCTGATGGATGAAGAGTTCTGTTTGACACTCATTAAGTCAGAGACAGCTAGCTGTTATAAAAGCCAGACGTGGTGCAACAAAATACTAGTGATGTGTTTGAGTGGTTTTTTGTTGGTTTGTTTTTCATGATTCCATAATTTTTTCCCTCAGAATTGAGTGATTCTATACTTTTTGAAACCAAGCATAGGGGAAAAATTAATTGTTACTGACTACCACATTTTTTGTTCTTGATTTCTTTTAGTGTTGCCATTTGAATTGACTTTAGTTTTGTGCCATGTCTGTGATCTGCTTTTTTTCTGAATGAACATCCTCCAAGGCCGGTGATTCCATAATTTTTGCCAGGGGTTTTATATATATATATATATATATATATATATATATATATATATATATATAGCCTTAATAATGAAGACTTTATTTATTTTCTTTACACAGAACTGAAGGGAACCTGCAAACTGCTCAGCCTCAAGAAAAGGAAATGGAAAATGTGCCTGCCACAACCTGCCTAGAAGCAGAAGCTGGCACATCTGCTTCTGCAGCTGCAGACATTACAGCAACTGCAAGCACATCCAGAGTTGCCTATCCTGTGTGTTACGGGCTGGCGGAATGCACCAAATAATAAAGAAGGTATAAGCCCACCATGCAGAGATGGTAACTGCTGCTCGGTAATGGAGGTACAATAGAGGAACACACAGGTTTAACTCCACCTAGTGTGTACAGAGGCAGACTCTGTTACCTCACAGAGCCGCCCGACTGCCAAACACAAATGCCGCAGCCTGTTTATGCTCACAGAGCTCGGCAATGTGAGCACTGGTGTATAGACACAGAACTCTACCCCTGAGACACTGGGTTAGAGTCCCTCTAGTCACACTAGAGCTCGGCACAGCAACCGCGATGCCTGAACAGACACCTATAGGATGCTGTGCCCTGTTAGAAGTCACAGGGCGCAGCTGAACATTGCTTACCGTACAGCGCAGCTCTGGCGGATACCACTAAACAGCCTAAACTCAGGCCTGGAAAGCGCATAGGACGCGCACGGCAGTGCAGTACCTGCAGTAGCGTGGTGCCTTAGGTAGATTGGCGCACACAGGCGCTAGCATGTGTGAAGAGCTGGGAGCACTGCGGCGCTAGACAGTGCCACACAACTCTGTACTCTAACCCTAGTAACATGCGTATCAAAGTGAAGGGGTTTCATAATGAGTCATTCAGCGGTTCACAAGCTTCCATCATCACACACATCTCTACCAAATACAGTGTATACCAGCGCATGGCCAAGCGACCAGCGACCATGCAAACCTTTTATAGCAGCATCCTTCCGGGACCTTCCTGATGGTCCAATCTGAGCTGGAGAAGGACCTGAGCATGTGACCTCCAATCTCCAATGAGAGATCGTCCCACGGGCATGCTCAGTAGACCGAAAGGAGGACTTAGTCCCTGGAGTAGCTCGCTGCTGACCAACATGCGTTGCTATAGCTGGACCAGGGGAGGCAGAAGCAACCAAACCAAAAGTGCTAGACTGAGCAAGACGCCGGGAACGATGTCTTTGCTGAGCAGGCTCCTCTGCGACTGGAGAGGTATGGGAGACCACAGAAGGCAAGGGTCAGAATTCCTCCTGTGCAGAGGCAGGAACCTGATGCCTAACATTACCCCCCTCCTAGCGCCCCCTCCCCCCTGTGCCTCGCCATGCTCAAAGGCTGCAAGGGAGCATGAATATTCTCCACAGGTTCGCAGGGCCATGACTGTTGTGAACTCATTTTCTGGTTTACCTCTGGCTTCTGGTGAGGGTGGTGGAGCTGGCTGTGTTGACAGAGGAGTTGAGAGTTCTCCATCCGGGCTCCCTCTAGTGGTGACAGTAGGTAATGAAGCTGATCTAAATAGCAGAGACCTGCCACCTGAGGAGGAGGACTGTGAGTGGACATCTGGAGTCTCTGACTGGATGTAAGACAGCCGACTCCCTAATTTTGTGCTGGTGATTTTTTCCTGCCCTGAGGTTCTGGCTAACAGTTCTGTTCCTGCCTTCTCAAGCTAAGTGTGCTCTGCTATTTTTTCACATGAGATTTGGTCTGGTTTACTCAGTTTTTGTGGTCAGCCAGCCCCTGCTGGGGCTGTGCTGAATTTCCATTCTTATGTCTCTGTTTATGCCAGTTTGCTTTTTGTCCCTGATCAGATTGGTCTCTTTTTGTTCTGTCTTCAGAATATACCAGAGTGCTGATATAGGGAATTGAAGTCTAGCGACTTCAGGGGTTTTGTTATCAGAAAGTGTTGGACATTTTTTGGCAGGGTTTTGTGCGTGATTGCAGACAGCATCTTTCCTTTCCTGTCCTTTCTAGTTAGTGTGGGCCCCATCGTTTGCTCAGCCTATTTTTCTATCTGTGTTTGTGTTTTCATCTTGTCTCACCGACAATACATGTTTGGGGGCTGTCTATTGCTTTGGGGGTCTGCTCTAGGACAGTTTAGATTTCCCCTTTTCTTGCTTTAGGCTTATTTAGTTCTCCGGCTGTGACGAGGCGTCTAGGATCAACGTAGGTACGCTCCACGGCTACTGCTAGTTGTGTGGAAAGGATCAGGGGTCTGCAATCCGCTTAGTTACCAACCTCTCTGGTTTTCTGTGGCTTAGCTTGTTTTTGTTTTTCCTCCTCGGTGACTCATTCATAACACATGACCCTTCCAGTCCACTAGATAATATTTTTTGCCCTGTACCACCTTACACCCCACGATGGCGTTCACCTCGTACTCGTCCAAGGACAAGCTTGAAGTCCCGGTAGGTGACCCCGAAAATCGGGACATGTGAACGGGCTTAAGGAGGGACAAGTGGAAGGTGTCAGTGATACCCAGGTGTGGAGAAAGAGCCAGACTGTAGACCACAGGGTTAACCTGTTCAAGGACCAATATAGCAAGGCGCGAACTTAGTGGACTCGACCCGTAGCCTGATATTACGGGCGGAGAGCCACACTAAGTGCCATGGGCAAAGGTCGGAGCAGGGCGCCGGTGTGCATCCGCTGAGACCCTCAATCTCTCCTTGGAGGCTCGGATGCCATCTTGGGTGCGGACCCAAATATCACGTGCCTCCACCACCCAGTCTTCCACCCTAGAGTCGGTGGAGGACACGGGCATGGGAACAGGGATGCATGGATGCTGGCCATAATTAAGGAGGAATGGGGTCTGACCGGTGGAATCGGCCACAGCGTTGTTTAAGGCCAACTCCACCCACGGCAGCAAGGATGCCCAGTCATTCTGCCTGGCCGAGACAAAATGTCGTAGGTATGTGACCAGGGTCTGGTTGGCCCTCTCTACCAACCCGTTCGTCTCGGGATGATAGGCCGAGGAGAGATTGAGCTCAGTGCTGAGCAGGTTACAGAGCTCTCTCCAAAACCGAGACACAAACTGGGTGCCCCGGTCGCTGACAATCTTGTCCGGCATGCCATGCAGGTGGAAAATGTGTTTAATGAACAGCGCTGCCAGGCCCCGTGCAGAAGGTAACCGGGAAAGAGGTATCAGGTGCACCATCTTGGAGAAATGGTTGGTGACAACCCAAATGACCGTGCTGCCACTGGACTTGGGCAGTCCCAACACAAAATCCATACCGACCATCTCCCAGGGCCTGTCTACTACTGGCAGGGGGTAAAGTAGCCCTGCTGGCCGCTGTCGAGAGGACCTATTCTGGGCGCAAGAGACACAGCCCGAATATAGTCCCTGACGTCACGGGCCATATGCTGCCACCAGTACATCCTCGCCAGAAGCTCAGAGGTCCGTTTTGTCCCGAAATGTACACCCACCCTGGACGAGTGAGCCCAAGAGAGGACCTCCAGTCGCAGACGGGCAGGGACAAATGTCTTGCCCAGAGGTACTGACTCAAGGGCGACCGGAGCCACGGTCCTCAGACTCTCGGACGGGATGATCAGCCGAGGCTCCTCCTCCGATGACACCACGGAGCAGGAGAGAGCATCAGCCCAGACGTTCTTCTCACCGGAGAGAAAATGGAGGGTAAAGTGGAACCGGGAGAAGAACAAGGACCATCTGGCCTGGCGAGAATTTAGCAACTTGACTGTCTGCAAATGCACCAGGTTCTTGTGGTCGGTGAACACCTGGAAAGGGTGGTGAGCCCCCTCCAGGAGGTGTCTCCACTCAGAGAAGGCCAACTTCATCGCTAGCAACTCCCTGTCCCCGATGGAATAATTCCTCTCCGCCGGTGTGAAGGTCTTAGAGAAAACGAAGCATGGGTGCTTCCGACCTTGCGTGTCCTTCTGGAACAGGACCGCTCCAGCACCAACAGATGAGGCATTCACCTCAGGAATGAAGGGTTTATCTACATCAGGGCGATGTAGAAAGGGAGCGCTAGCGAAATGGGACTCAATGGAGGAGATGGCCTTGGAGACAGGTTCCGACCACAAATTGGGATTTGCGCCCTTCTTGGTGAGGGCCACCAAGGGGGCTACCAAAGTCGAGAAGTGGGGATGAATTGGCGGTAGTAGTTTATGAACCCCATAAAGCGCTGCACCGCTTTGAAAGAATGGGGCTCCTGCCAATCCATCACCGCCTGTAGTTTGGCAGGATTCATGGCCAGTCCCTGGGTGGAGATGATATAGCCCAGGAAAGGCAAGGACTCCTGCTCAAACACACACTTCTCCAACTTGGCATAGAGGGAGTTTGCCCGCAGGAGGTCGAAGACTTTGCAAGCATCTCTCCGATGGGAGTCAATATCTGGAGAGTAGATGAGAATATCATCCAGATAGACTACTACCGAGGTGGTAAGCATATCCCGGAAGATATCGTTCACAAAGTCTTGGAAGATGGCCGGGGCATTACAGAGCCCAAAGGGCATAGCCAGGTATTCATAGTGCCCATCCCTGGTGTTAACTGCCGTCTTCCATTCGTCCCCTCACGGATGCGAATCAGGTTGTAAGCCCCCCGCAGATCGAGTTTGGTAAACACTCTCACTCCCTGTAGCCTATCAAACAGTTCCGATATCAGGGGCAGAGGGTACTTATTCTTAACGGTGATAGCGTTAAGACCCCTGTAATCGATGCAGGGATGCAGTTCTCCGTTCTTCTTCTGGATGAAGAAGAATCCCGCCCCTGCTGGTGACACTGACTTCCTAATGAATCCCCTTGCCAGATTCTCCCTGATATAGAATCATAGAATCATAGAGTTGGAAGGGACCTCCTGGTCCAACCCCCTGCTCAAAGCAGGATTCGCTAAATCATCCCAGTCAGATGTCTGTCCAGCCTCTGTTTGAAGACTTCCATTGAAGGAGAACTCACCACTTCTCCTGGCAGCTTGTTCCACTCATTGATCACTCTAACTGTCAAAAAGTTTTTTCTAATATCTAATCTGTGTCTCCTCCCATTCAGTTTCATCCCATTGCCTCTAGTCTTTCCTTGTGCAAATGAGAATAAAGTTAATCCTTCTACAATGTGACAGCCCTTTAGATATTTGTAGACAGCTATTAAGTCTCCTCTCAGTCTTCTCTTTTGCAAACTAAACAATCCCAAATCCTGCAACCTTTCCTCATAAGACAGGGTTTGCAGACCGGTCACCTTTCTGGTTGCTCTTTTCTGAACTTGCTCCAGTTTGTTGATGTCTTTTTTAAAATGTGGTGCCCAAAACTGGACACAATATTCCAGATGAGGTCTGACCAAAGAGGAGTAGAGGGAAATAATGACTTCACGTGATCTAGACTGTATGCTTCTGTTAATACATCCTAGAATTGCATTTGCATTTTTTGCTGCTGCATCACACTGTTGACTCATATTCAGTCTGTGATCTATTAGTATACCCAAGTCTTTTTCACATGTGCTGTTGCTTAGGCCTATTCCTCCCATTCTGTATATGCTTTTTTCATTTTTATTGCCCAGATGTAGTACTTTGCATTTTTCCCCATTAAAAACCATTCTGTTAGTTGCTGCCCACTTCTCCAGTTTATTTATATCTTTTTGAATCCTCTCTCTCTCTTCTCTAGTATTAGCTATCCCTCCTAGCTGTTAAGATGTGAGGCTGGGAACCTCCGGGGGCTGAACCCTCAGGACCGCGACGACGAACCTCCCCTAGGCGAGCTGACCAGGTGGACCACCCCCTATACAGGGAGTGTAAGGGGCAGACCCAAGGGAGACTATCGCCGCGGAAGCTGATACCCGGGGACAACCGGAGGATGACGTAAGCCGGGGGAGGACTGGAGAACCGGTGGGAATGAAGACGACCACAGGGGAGACTGCTGTTGCCGCGAGGAGGGAGGTGACCACCAGGAGGGATGCTGGAACATGTAGCAGAAGGGAAGCTGGAACAGGCGGGCGAGGACAGGAACGGAGTAGACCTGGAAAGGAACACGAGAGGGTAACTGACAGGCAGACTAACGGGAAGTCAGGAGAAGTACAAGGCACAGAGACAGACAGAGCGCTAGGAGACGTGGACCCGATATCAGAGCGCGAAGCACAATTGATAATCAGGCAGGGAGCCTAGGGAGAGGCTGCCTGATATAGGGCACGCAGGAGGACTTCCGGGTTAGGGAGAGGCGGAGTCTGGGATCCGAGGGATAGGACGCCTGGACAGGGGGGGCGTGCGCCTGCATACCTGGAGAGAGGCAGAGGAGGCGGGCCGAGAGGACCGGAAGTGCCTGGACCGCGTGGAGCCAGGGAGGAGAGCGGAGACCGCCGGCGTCATGGCAACAGGGGACGCAGCAGAGGCGGGCGGCGGCAGGAGCAGGGCCCGAAGCAAGGTCAGGACGCGCTGTGGTGGCAGCGGTCCGAGCGGCGGCTGCAGAGGCCAGAGGACGCGCTGGGGAGGTGAGCGTGACAGTACCCCCCTCCTTACGCCCCCCCCCTCTTAAGGCCAGAAAGAAATCGGGCTAGGATACGAGGAGCCTGAATATTCTCGCGAGGCTCCCAAGATCTCTCCTCGGGACCGAATCCTTTCCAGTCAATTAAGTAGAGGGTCCTACCTCTGGATCTTTTCATCGCAAGAATGTCTTTAACTTCAAAGACATCCTGTGCGGACACAGGCAGGGGTGAGCGGCCAGTGGAGGAGTGAAAACGGTTCAGGATAACAGGCTTTAGGAGAGAAGCATGGAACGAATTAGGAATTCTCAGCGAGGCGGGAAGTTTTAACTTGTAGGCGACATCATTGATACGAGCCAAGACTTCAAATGGACCTATATACCGAGGGCCCAGTTTGTATGAGGGTTGTTTTAGGCGGACAAACTTTGAAGACAGCCATACTTTATCTCCGGGTTGGTACAGTGGAGAATCCAGGCGTCTTTTGTCCGCATGTCTCTTGATCCTACCTTGAGCCAGATCAAGCGCGGTTTTGGTCTCCTGCCAGACCCTGGAGAACTCCTCGGTCAGAAGATCGGCCGCCGGCACACCTGAGACAGGAGGTACCGGCAGAGGTACACCTGGATGTTGTCCATAGACAATGAAGAAGGGTGATTTGGAGGAGGATTCACTGGTATGGTTGTTGTAGGTGAATTCGGCCCAAGGGAGTAGGTTGGACCAATCATTCTGGTGGGCGTTGGAAAAATGCCGAAGATAAGAAACAAGGATTTGATTCGTGCGTTCAGCCTGGCCGTTGGTCTGGGGATGGTAGGAAGAGGAGAAGTCCAACGTTACCTCCATCATACGGCACAGGGCCCTCCAAAACCGAGAGGTGAACTGAACCCCTCTGTCAGAAACGATATGTTTGGGGAAGCCGTGAATCCGGAACACATGGGTGACGAAAATCTTCGCCAATTCAGGCGCGGAGGGTAAGCCGGGCAGAGAAATAAAATGGGCCATCTTAGAAAACCGATCCACCACGACCAAGATGACGGTGTGACCAGAAGACCGGGGCAGATCGGTAATAAAGTCCATTGCAACATGCCAGGGGGCCGAAGGAATCGGAAGCGGATGTAAGAATCTGGAGGGTAGATGTCGTGGGACTTTGTTTCTGGCACACGATGGGCACGAGGCGATGAAGTCTCGGACATCTTGACGAAGCGATGGCCACCAATAAAAACGAGAAATGAGAAAGAGCGTTTTCTTGAGGCCTACATGGCCGGCTAATTTGGAGGTATGGCCCCAACGTAGTACTCGTCTCCGCTCACTTTCCTGCACGAAGGTCTTACCCGACGGTAAGGAAGTCAAGTTAACAGGTGCGACCATGATAACTTTGCTGGGATCCACGATGTGCGATGGCTCCTCTTCATGATCCGAGACCAGAAAGGACCGGGACAACGCATCTGCCTTGAGATTCTTGTCTCCAGGACGGAAATGCAGTTCAAAGTCAAAGCGGGCAAAGAATAGTGACCACCTGGCTTGCCGGGGGTTAAGTCTTTGTGCAGACCGGATGTATGCCAGGTTCTTGTGGTCGGTGTAGATTTTGAACGGATGCACAGCTCCCTCCAGAAGGTACCGCCACTCCTCCAGGGCCAATTTGATGGCAAGCAACTCTCTGTCACCAATGGCGTAGTTCCTCTCTGCGGTGGAGAACATCTTAGAGAAAAAACTGCAGGTGAGCAGACGGCTGGAGGGAGATCTCTGGGAAAGAACCGCCCCTGCTCCGATGGCTGATGCGTCTACTTCAAGAACAAAAGGTCTATTGATCTCAGGACGATGGAGGATGGGAGCTGTAGCGAAAGCTTGTCTCAAGGCTTGAAAAGCATCCTCAGCTTCCGAGGGCCAGGGGAGAGGATTGGCTCCCTTTCGGGTTAAGGCGGAGATTGGAGCGGTCAAGGTGGAAAAGTGTGGAATAAACTGCCGATAATAATTGGCAAAACCGAGGAAACGTTGAATCGCCTTGATTCCCTGGGGACGCGGCCATTTGAGCACGGCGGACACTTTTCCCGGGTCCATACGTAGGCCCGAGTCCGAAATAATATAACCCAGGAACGGCAGAGAAGATTGCTCGAAGGCACATTTTTCGAGTTTGGCGTAGAGACGATGCTCTCTTAATCGTAGTAAGACTTGACGGACG
Organism: Dendrobates tinctorius; assembly: GCF_039654945.1. Taxonomy (NCBI): domain Eukaryota; kingdom Metazoa; phylum Chordata; class Amphibia; order Anura; family Dendrobatidae; genus Dendrobates; species Dendrobates tinctorius. Next base: position 2,458,828 of record NW_027361961.1, on the reverse strand, counting down.
TCTTTTCGGTGAGCAGCCAGGTCCGGGGAAAATACGAGAATGTCGTCCAAATACACCACTACACAGGAGTAGAGAAGATCTCGAAACACGTCGTTGACAAACTCCTGAAACACTGCGGGAGCATTGCACAGGCCAAAAGGCATAACTAAATACTCGTAGTGGCCGTCTCGGGTATTGAAAGCGGTCTTCCACTCATCTCCGGAGCGAATGCGGACTAGATTATAGGCCCCTCGGAGATCCAATTTCGTGAAGACTCGTGCTCCCCGTAGACGGTCAAATAGCTCCGGAATGAGAGGCAGCGGGTATTTGTTTTTGATGGTGATGTTGTTGAGACCCCGATAATCTATGCAGGGGCGAAGAGACCCATCCTTTTTCTTGACGAAAAAGAAGCCTGCTCCAGCAGGAGACGACGACTTGCGAATAAAGCCTCTGGCCAAGTTCTCCTGGATATTTTCGGTCATGGCCAGAGTCTCGGGAGGGGATAAAGGATAGATCCGACCTCGAGGTGGAGTTGAGCCAGGGACCAGATCGATTGGGCAATCGTAGGGTCGATGCGGGGGTAGAACCTCTGCCTCCTTCTTATCGAAGACGTCCGAGAAAGCCCAATAGGCCGATGGAAGATCAGTGGAGGTCAAAGTGAGAGGCGTGAAGTTCTTCGGTAGAACGGCAGACAGACATCGGTCTTGACAAGACTGTCCCCAGCGCAGAATGTCCCCGGAGCGCCAGTTCAAGGTAGGCTCGTGCGTTTTCAACCAGGGTAGGCCCAAGAGGATAGTATGGGATAGCGCGGGCAGTACATAAAAAACAATCTTCTCCCGGTGTAAGGCTCCAATCTGAAGTTCCACTTCTTCGGTGACCTGAGTAACGGACATCCGCAAGGGTCGGCCGTCGACCGAAGCAATCTGCCGAGGAGTCTCCAGGGATCGCACAGGGATCCGAAGTCTCTTAACCGCCTCGAACTGAATAAAGTTGCCCGCTGCGCCTGAATCAAGATAAGCCCACTCAGAGAAACGTTTGGAGCCTATGTGCAGAAGAACGGAGAGAACCAAGGGTAGAGAGGAATCATAATCACCTAGGGAGGCCTCTCTTACCTGTCCTAGGCGGAGGCGTTTCCCGGGCGGATAGGGCAGGAACGGAGGAAGTGGGAAGCACTCCCACAATAGAAGCAGAGCCCCTGTTCGATCCTCTCTCTCCGGCGTTCCTCCACCGGTTTTAGCCGATCTACTTGCATGGGCACCGGTGCAGGAACCACAGAAGACGACGCCGGACGGGAGCGAGGAGGGCTGCGAGCGACCGGTAGGACGCGAGGTCTTCTCTCTCTGGCGGCCTCGCGGGATCGCTCCTGGAATCGTAGGTCGATGCGGGTGGCCAAGGAGATCAGGTCCTCCAGGGAGGCTGGAATATCACGGCCTGCTAACTCGTCCTTAATTCGAGCCGAGAGTCCCCGCCAGAAGGCTCCCACCAAGGCCTCATTGTTCCACCCCAACTCAGAAGATAGGGTATGAAACCGAATGGCGTACTGACCTACCGAGAGCGCCCCCTGGTGTAGATTAAACAGCGCTTCGGTAGTAGAGGCTAAGCGACCCGGTTCATCGAACACCTTCCGAAAGGTGTCCAGAAAAATGGACAGCTGGGAGACTATGGGATCATCTCGTTCCCAGAGGGGGTTTACCCAAGCCAGGGCCTCTCCTTCCAAGTGGGACACGACAAAAGCAACCTTGGCCCGGTCAGTGGAATACTGCAGAGGGGACAGCTCAAAGTGTAGCAGACATTGGTTCAGGAACCCTCTGCATAATTTGAGATCGCCGTTAAAGCGTGGGGGCTTTGCTAGACGGGGAGATGGGTGGGGAGCTGCAGCCTGGGGTGGAGTAGAGGCTGCGGACTGGAGAGCCAGAAGACGGTTATCCACTGAGGCCATATAGTTTAAAATGTGGGCCTGAGTGTCACGCTGCTGTGCGAGCTCCTGCTGAAGGCTCGCCACCTGAGGAGCGCTAGTGGGATCAGAGGTCTGTATGGAAGACAGACGGGACTCCAGGACTTGAGGAAGGACATTATCCTCGCCTGGTTTTCTCGTAGGAACAGGAGTCCCTTCTGAGTCGGGGTCGGGGTACCAGCGGGGTCCATGGCCTGATTATACTGTTAAGATGTAAGGCTGGGAACCTCCGGGGGCTGAACCCTCAGGACTGCGACGACGAACCTCCCCTAGGCGAGCTGACCAGGTGGACCACCCCCTATACAGGGAGTGTAAGGGGCAGACCCAAGGGAGACTATCGCCGCGGAAGCTGATACCCGGGGACAACCGGAGGATGACGTAAGCCGGGGGAGGACTGGAGAACCGGTGGGAATGAAGACGACCACAGGGGAGACTGCTGTTGCCGCGAGGAGGGAGGTGACCACCAGGAGGGATGCTGGAACATGTAGCAGAAGGGAAGCTGGAACAGGCGGGCCAGGACAGGAACAGAGTAGACCTGGAAAGGAACATGAGAGGGTAACTGACAGGCAGACTAACGGGAAGTCAGGAGAAGTACAAGGCACAGAGACAGACAGAGCGCTAGGAGACGTGGACCCGATATCAGAGCGCGAAGCACAATTGATAATCAGGCAGGGAGCCTAGGGAGAGGCTGCCTGATATAGGGCACGCAGGAGGACTTCCGGGTTAGGGAGAGGCGGAGTCTGGGATCCGAGGGATAGGACGCCTGGACAGGGGGGGGTGCGCCTGCGTACCTGGAGAGAGGCAGAGGAGGCGGGCCGAGAGGATCGGAAGTGCCTGGACCGCGTGGAGCCAGGGAGGAGAGCGGAGACCGCCGGCGTCATGGCAACAGGGGACGCAGCAGAGGCGGGCGGCGTGGCGGCGGCAGGAGCAGGGCCCGAAGCAAGGTCAGGACGCGCTGTGGTGGCAGCGGTCCGAGCGACGGCTGCAGAGGCCAGAGGACGCGCTGGGGAGGTGAGCATGACACTAGCTTTGCGTCATCAGCAAATTTAATCAGTTTACCCTCAATTCCTTCATCTAAATCGTTTATAAAGATGTTGAACAATACAGGGCCCAGGACAGAGCCCTGTGGTACCCCACTTGAGACATTCTTCCAACTGGATGTGCAGCTATTTACGACCACTCTTGGGTCCGATCACTAAGCCAGTTATGAATCCACCTAACAGTTGCCTTGTCCATTCCATACTTAGTCATTTTTTCAATAAGGATTGTATGAGATACTTTGTCAAATGCTTTGCTGAAGTCAATATATACTATATCTACAGCATTTCCTTGATCCACCCAATAAGTGATTCCGGCATAGAAGGAAATTAAGTTAGTCTGACATGACTTATTAGTTACAAACCCATGCTGACTCTGTTTAATCACTTCATTCTTATCCAGGTACTGACATACATGTTGTTTAATAATTTGTTCAAAGATCTTTCCTGGTATAGAAGTCAGACTCACCGGCCTATAGTTGCCTGGGTCCACCTTCTACCCCTTTTTGAAGATAGGAACAACATTTGCTCTTCTCCAGTCTTCTGGGACCTCCTGTTCTCCAAGAATTTTCAAAGATTATGGAGACATGGCCTCTGTCTCCAGGAGAGAAAGGGAATATATTCGACCCCGAGGAGGCTCAGCATCAGGCAAGAGGTCAATAGGACAGTCATAGGGGCGATGAGGCGGAAGAGTCTCTGCCGCCCGCTTGGAGAACACATCTGCATACTGTTGATAGTGTTTGGGGAGAGAGAAAAGATCTGCAGGGACTTCGGTGGAAGCAACCTGAACGCACTCCCTCTGGCATCCACCCTCACAGGCTTTACCCCAACCGAGAATCCTCCCCGAGGACCACTCTATATGGAGAGAGTGGAACCGTAACCAGGGAACCCCTAAAAGGACCTGATCGATACCCTTGGGCATGACGAGGAGGGATATCGTCTCTTGATGAGACGGAGACACCGAGAGTATCAACGGGGTGGTCTGGTGGGTAATTTGTGAGGGTAGAGTTGCGCCGTTCACCAACCTGACAGAGACTGACTTGGTCATCATAACCAGGGGCATTATGTGCCGTTGAGCGAGGGCAGAAGACATGAAATTGCCCTCCGCTCTGGAGTCCACACAATCCTCCACCGCCAAAGTGGATAAACCAACCTCAAGCGTTCCCTTAAAAGGAAAACGCCGCTGATTCTAGTGAGCCCCCTCCTATGACCACTAGAGATGAGCATTTTCCTGACCGCTGTGAGCACCGGTTGGCATGGTGACCAGCCTGCCGGCAAACATGGCAGACCACAGGTGCTCGCGTGAACCGGGACAAGAATCCCGCGCGAGGAGCCCCCAAGGCCCCCTGAGGCTCGGACGCCTGACTGGGAGATTCCAAAGGTTTAGTAAAACTAGGTGCCAACCTAAACCTCTGCCTACACTGGGCCCGCTCCAACCCTCACTCGACGGAGCGACGGTCTATACGGGTAGAGACGTTAATAAGCTCCTCCAGTGTGGCGGGAATCTCCCTGGTGGACAGAGCGTCCTTCACGTGGTCAGCCAGACCTCTCCAGAACAGAAACCAGGGTCCAGAACTGGATGGCATAATGGCTGACCAAGGACGAGCCTTGTGACAGTGCCAGCAGCTGGAGCGCGGTGTCATGGGTGACTCGCAGTCCCAGGAAGACCTGCTTCAGAGATGCCAAGAACCACGAGACACTCTGCACCACATCATCATCACGCTCCCACAGCGGTGTGGCCCACTCCAAAGCCCTGCCCGACAAAAGGGAAATAACAAATCCCACCTTAGGCCGCTCGGAGGAAAATCGTGCAGCCAGCAGCTCCAGCTGTATGGTACACTGGCTCTCGTAACCCCTACAAGAACCTCTGACTACACTGAGACCGCTCCAACCTTCGCTCAGTGAAACGAAGATCTATATGGGTGGAGACCGTGATAAGCTCCTCCAGTGTGGCGGGAATCTTCCTGGTGGCCAGGGTGTCCTTCACATGGTCAACCAAAGCTCTCCAGAATGCCGGAATGAGGACCTTATCTGGCCACTCCAACTCGGAGGCCAGAGTCCTGAACTGGTTTGCGAAATGGCTGACCAAGGACGAGCCCTGTGACAATGCCAGCATCTGGAGCGTGGTATCATGGGTGACTTGCGGTCCCAGGAAGACCAGCTTCAGAATGCCCAAGAACTGCGAGGCACTCTGCACCACATGATCACCACGCTCCCACAGTGGTGTGGCCCACTCCAAAGGCCTGCCCGACAAGAGGGAAATTACAAATCACACATTAGCTCGCTTGGAGGGGAATCGAGCAGCCAGCAGCTCAAGCTGAATAGCACACTGGCTGATGAAACCCCTACAAGAAACACCATCGCCGAGAACTTTTCGGGGAATGGAAGGCAGGACATAGGGCAGGGATGGCAGTGGTCGTCACACGGGAGGCAGCCTCCGTAGCTGCCTGAACAGCGACCGCGCTTACATCCACAGCTGAGGATGAGCTCTCGAGAGCCGCCAGCCTGCCCTCCAGCTGCTGGTTGCACCTGAGAAGTCGCTGTTCATCTGCCATTACTAGCCAGACCCTGGCGCTAGTATAATGTTACGGGCTGGCAGAATGCACCAAATAATAAAGAAGGTATAAGGTGAGTTCGCAGCCCGGGGTCCACCGTGCTGAGATGGTAACTGCTGCTTGGTAATGGCGGATGTTATATGGCGGTACAATAGAGGAACACATGGGGTTAACTCCACCTAGTGTGTACAGAGGCAGACTCTGTTACCTCACAGAGCTGCCCGACCGCCAAACAAATGCCGCAGCCTGTTCATGCTCTCAGAGCTCAGCAATGTGAGCACTGGTGTATAGACACAGAACTCTACCCCTGAGACACTGGGATAGAGCCCCTCTAGTCACACTAGTGCTCGGTACCGCAACTGTGATGCCTGAACAGACACCTATAGGATGCTGTGCCCTGTTAGTAGTCACAGGGTGCAGCTGAACGTTGCTTAGTGCACAGCGCAGCTCTGGCGGACGCCACTAACCAGCCTAAACTCAGGCCTGGAAAGAGCATAGGATGCGCAAGGCGCAGCACTAATGGATGCTGCAGTACCTGCAGTAGCGTTGTGCCTTAGGTAGATTGGCGCACACAGGCGCCAGCCTGTGTGAGGAGCTGGGAGCACTGCGGCACTAGGCAGTGCCACACAACTCGGCGCTGACTCTGAACTCTAACCCTAATAACATGCGTATCAAAGGGAAGGGGTTTCATAATGAGTCATTCAGAGGTTCACAAGCATCCATCATCACACACATCTTTACCAAATACAGTTTATACTAGCGCATGGCCGAGTGGCCATGCAAACCTTTTATAGCAGCTTCCTTCCGGGACCTTCCTGATGGTCCATTCCGAGCTGGAGAAGGACCTGAGCATGTGACCTCCGATCTCCAATGAGAGATTGTCCCATGGGCATGCTCAGTAGATCGAAAGGAGGACTTAGTCCCTGGAGTAGCTCGCTGTTGACCAGCATGCGTTGCTATAGCTGGACCAGAGGTGGCAGCAGCAGCAACCTAACCCATGGTGATAGACTGAGCAAGATGCCAGATGTGCCATCTTTGCTGAGCAGGCTCCTCTGCGGTTGGAGAGGAATGGGAGACCGCAGAAGGCAAGGGTTGGGATTCCTCCTGTGCAGAGGCAGGAACCTAACACTGTGGCCATAACTAAACACAGAAAATAAAATTAAAAAAAAAAAAAGAGCTACATGACTGGCTAGAGAAAAATTTGAGCTTAAAAAAGAGGATCACTGAGAATAACTTTGACTTTTCTGGCTCTACTATAGCCAGTAAAATTCGCTTATTGCCATGAGATAGGAATACACAATTTATGGCTGCTGTCTTATCCATGATGGATGCATATGAGGACCCAGCACCAATAGCAAGTCTAAGGCTAGTTTTACACTAGCGTTTGCGGGCGCAGCGCAGGGCCGCCGCTAAGCCACGCCCCCTTCGGTCATCTCCTCCTCCGATCGCATGACTGTGCATGCAATCAGCGTACCCTATACTTAGCATTGGGTGCGCTGGTCTGATTTTGCTGGCGCTTCTCCCAGCGCACAAAAATGCAACACAGCATGTTTTTGTGCGCTGGGCGCAGCGCCAAAAGGGCGCAGCGCCAGCAAAATCAGACCAAGCATAGGGTACGCTGATTGCATGCACAGTCATGCGATCGGAGATGACAGGAGGGGGCGTGGCCAGGGCGGGGCTTAGCAGCAGCCCTGCGCTGCGTCCGCAAACGCTAGTGTGAAACTAGCCTTACTGACATTGTGTTGGGGCTCAAATATGCTATACATCCGAATGCAAAACCACCAGCACCTGAACTACAACAGTGATACCCCAGACCAGCCACCACTTTTACGTACAATTCTGAAGCTGGTGATGGTTCACATGGGTATTACCATAACCCAAGAGCTCAGTCACCTAGTTCACAAAGGCCTGGCCCATCACCAAATCCAAGATATGGTTATTGCCCAGAATATAATTTTTTAAATTAAGCTAATTTCAATTCACTGACAGCAATAACATGTCTTTGGCATCTGGCTGTGCTGTGACTCTCGTAGTGGAACACACATGTACAGGGAGTACAGAGACCTGATCACAGCTGGTGCTGTGACCCTCCGCTACTGCTGATAAGGGTGCACACCATCGTGCTCATGCCCACTCCATTCACATTATGAAAGTGGAGGCGATTCCTGCGAACAAGTGACGCATCAAGCAGTTCCATGAATCAAAGATCAAGTTCCCTCTGCCACAGAGTTTTACATCGCCAGCACAAGCCCCGCTTCACCACCAAGATACCAAACACCTTCTTCAAGGCAACATTCTTGTTCTGTGGTGAAAAAAAAAAACTTATTTAAAAAAAAAATGTTTCATTTTTGAAAAAAAATGACAATGTCATAAATCATAATGGTTTTATTAGTTATAAAATAAAGTAATATTTGAAAAATTTAGTTTGATCAACATTCAAATAAAGGTTACATACAAGGGCTCTTGTGCTCAATAACATAAATACTTATGGCAAAACTCAAGCTAATTTTATTACATTGCTGGAGTGGTGATACAAATGTAAGTATCATGACCTACTGAACAGCCACCATGTTAATTTGTTCCTGGCGTCCCTCCCAACCTGAACCACCATTGTGGCGCCCCTGAGGGTTCAGTCGCCACAGAGGTACTGCACCTCCTCCTGAGGTGTGGTGCCCCACCATTCAGGTAAGGTGGAGACACCTGACCACACTCCAACACCTGCATCCCACACAACACAGTAGTGTAGCAAAGCACCCTTTGGTGGCTCCCTGCTTAGAACACGAAGCGTGCTGGGAGGCGGGTGGAGTTTAGTTGGCATCAAAAGAGCGGGAAGAGTTTAGGATTTGGTCTGTCCGACAGAGTCAGAGGAGGAGTGAAGATTCCCTGAGTGGGATGGATGAAGGAAGTGCTGCAGCCGACCTCAGTGACCTGGGTCCGCTGGCACAGGAAAGGAACATTGATAGAAAGCCTGACTCTCTCCATAAGAAAGAAGGATTAGTACGGAACGTGAGGAGAGGAGGACTAAGGATTAGGGTTAGAGCAGAACCCTTCCCAAGTTCACAGCGCACGGCCGGGGTCCGGTCCCCGAGGTTATATGGATACTAATGGTCCTGCAGCAGACACCGGAGGAATAGAAGTTGTCACCACTTTATTCCCACACAAGACTTGGGGGCACATCAGCAACATGAGTGACCCGGGACTTAGTAACACGGAGTCCCCGAAGCAGGCTACAGCTGTCTGCCGTACAAGTAGAGTTCATAGGAACATCTGACAGGAGGAACTCCAGTGTAACTCAGTACTGTGAGTACTTCACTATAGGCGCAAAAGGGAGACGTTCAGAAAAGGCACATATGTTGGCGGAGTGTTGGAAAGGAGTACTTCATCTTGCCTGGAAGTTGGCTGAGCTCCTGACCCGGAGGACACGGCACCGAGGCGGGCACCTGTACCTGCAACAGACTGTGAGTAAAGCTTTGGAACTACATGCCCTGGTGTCCTCCACTTATTCCTGAGTCAACACACCCAGCACTGCTACATACTTGTGCCTAGCCCTGCACCATCCTCGTCTCTCCCCTATCTCTTCATCTACACTGCCCTGGGACTACAGCCCTGCCTGTGGAGGGCTACACCATCATTGCTGCACCACAACATCTGTCCCAGAGGATGTCTGCAGCGTCGGCTTAACATCTTCATTGCCGAATACCACAGGTGGCGTCACGAAACATTCATTAATAAACTTTATTCCATCACTCAACATTCCCCTTTTACAATGGACGCCCAGGGCCACGGACTGGTCACAGCTACCGTGACAACTTCCATTGAAATCAACGGGCCCGGTACTGAGTACCCCACGGCCCTAGGTGAGGGCGATCCAAATCTTGGAGTCACGAACAGGATGCCGAAGCCCGGTGCCACCGGGTTCTGTGTGCCTGAATTTATTGGACTTAAACATTGCTGAGAATGTGCAAAATAACCAAATTGATAGACTGTAAAATGGACTCTAAAAATTGCCGCCGGCGAGGTGAAGAAGGGCGTGACAATATGGGTGGTCCTAAGAAAAGACCGCGAACTGTCCTGGGCCTCCCCTGCCTGAACTTCTATGCAACTGCAACATGGGGAAAAGGGCAAAGAGTCGAGAAAGAGTCCCCTGGAAGCAGCATAAGCGACCCGCTTCCACCAACCCAGGAGGAGACCACCAGCACTAAAATGTAAATAACTAACTGTTACTCAAGAGAGTATTTGCACCTTTGTGCCTTTTCCTTTATTTTTGTATTGTTCTTCATGTTTTTACAGTTTTCTCCAGTTGCCCAGTTTTGTTGGCAGCCTTTAACCCCTTCACCCCCAAGGGTGGTTTGCACGTTCATGACCGGGCCAATTTTTACAATTCTGACCACTGTACCTTTATGAGGTCATAACTCTGGAACGCTTCCATGGATCCCGGTGATTCTGACACTGTTTTCTCGTGACATATTGTACTTCATGTTAGTGGTAAAATTTCATTCAAATAACTTGCGTTTATTTGTGAGAAAAATGGAAATTTGGCAAAAATTTTGAAAATTTCGCAATTTTCCAACTTTGAATTTTTATGCCTTTAAATCACAGAGATACAGCACACAAAAAACTTGATAACTAACATTTCCCACATGTTTACTTTACATCAGCACAATTTTGGAACCAAAATTTTTTTTTGTTAGGAAGTTATAAGGTTTAAAAGTTGACCAGCGATTTCTCATTTTTACAACACCATTTTATTTTTAGGATCACATCACATCTGAAGCCACTTTGAGGGGTCTATATGATAGAAAATACCCAAAAGTGACACCATTCTAAAAACTGCACCCCTTAAGGTGCTCAAAACCACATTCAAGAAGTTTATTAACCCTTTAGGTGCGTCACAGGAATTTTTTTGAATATTTAAAAAAAAATGAACATCTAACTTTTTTTCACAAAAAAAAATACTTCAGGTTCAATTTTTTTTATTTTACCAAGGGTAACAGGAGAAATTGGACTGCAAAAGTTATTGTGCAATTTGTTCTGAGTACGCTGATACCTGATATGTGGGGGGAATGACTGTTTCGGCGCATGGCAGAGCTCAGAATGGAAGGAGCGCCGTTTGACTTTTTCAATGCAAAATTGGCTGGAATTCAGATCGGACGCCACGTCACGTTTGGAGAGTCCCTGATGTACCTAAACAGTGGAAACCCCCTACAAGTGACCCCATTTTGGAAACTAGACCTTATCTAGATATGTGGTGAGAACTTTGAACCCACAAGGGCTTTACAGAAGTTTATAACGTACAGCGGTGCAATTAAAAAATCATATTTTTTCCACAAAAATGATCTTTTCACCCTCAATTCTTATTGTTCCAAGGGTAACAGGACCCTAAAAGTTATTATGCAATTTGTCCTGAGTACGCTGATACCCCACATGTGGGGGTAAACCACTATTTGGGCGCATGGCAGAGTTCGGAAGGGAAGCAGCGCCATTTGACGTTTTTGGCTGGAATTGAGATCGGACACCATGTCGCGATTGGAAAACCCTTAATTTACCTAAACAGTGGAAACCCCCCACAAATGACACCATTTTGTAAACTAGACCCCCAAGGAACTTATCTAGATGTGTGGTGAGCACTTTAAACCCCCCAGTGCTTCACAGAAGTTTATAACGCCCGGGCGTGAAAATAAAAAATTCGTATTTTTTCCACAAACATGATCTTTTAGTCACCATTTTTTATTTTCCCAAGGGTACCAAGAGAAATTGGACCCCAAAAGTTGTTGTCCAATTTGTCCTGAGTATGCTGATGCCCCATATGTGGGAGAAAACTACTGTATGGACACACGTCGGGGCTTGGAAGGGAAGTAGTGACGTTTTGGAATGCAGACTTTGATGGAATGGTCTGCGGGTGTCATGTTGCCTTTGGAGAGCCCCTAATGTACCTAAACAGTGGAAACCCCCCACAAATGACCCCATTTTGAAAACTAGACCCCCTAAGGAACTTATCTAGATGTGAGATGAGCACTTTGAACTCCCAAGGGCGTCACAGAAGTTTATAATGCCAGGGCATGAAAATAAAAAAATCGTATTTTTTCCACAAACATGATCAATTAGTCCCCAATTTTTTTATTTTCCCAAGGGTAACAGGAGAAATTGGACCCCAAAAGTTGTTGTCCAATTTGTCATGAGTATGCTGAAACCCCATATGTGGGAGAAAACTATTGTATGGACACACGTCGGGGCTCGGAAGGGAAGCAGTGACGTTTTGGAATGCAGGCTTTGATGGAATGGTCTGCGGGTGTCATGTGCATTTGGAGAGCCCCTGATGTACCTAAACTCCCCACAAGTGACCCCATTTTGGACACTAGACCCCCCACGGAACTTATCCAGATGTGTGGTGAGCACTTTGAACCCCCAAGTGCTTCACAGAAATTTATAACGCTCGGACGTGAAAATAAAAAAATCATTTTTTTCCACAAAAATGATATTTTTGCCCCCAATTTTTTATTTTCCTAAGGGTAACAGGAGAAATTGGACCCCAAAAATTGTTTTGCAATTTGTCCTGAGTAGGCCGATACCCTACATGTGGGGGTAAAACACTGTTTGGGCGCATGGCAGAGCTTGGAAGGGAAGGAGCACCATTTAGACTTTTTCAACTCAGAATTGGCTGGAATTGAGATCAGACGCCATGTTGCATTTGGAGAGCCCCTGATGTGCCCAAACAGTGGAATCCCCCAATTCTAACTCCAAACCGAACCCCAACACACCCCTAACCCTAATCTCAGCCCTAACCGTAACCCTAGCCCTAACCCTAATGGAAAAATGGAAATAAATACATTTTTTTTATTTTAGTATTTTTCCCTAACTAAGGGGGTGATAACAGGGTGTTTGATTTACTATTTATGGTGGTTTTTATATTTGGCAGCTGTCGCACGCTAAAAGACGCTTTTTATTGTAAAAATAGTTTTTGCATCACCACATATTGAGAGCTATAATTTTTCCGTATTTTGACCCACCGAGTCATATGAGGTCTTATTTTTTTGCGGGACGAGTTGACGTTTTTATTGGTACCATTTTTGGGTATGTGACATTTTTTGATCGCTTTTTATTCCGATTTTTGGGACGCAGAATGAACAAAAACCAGCGTTTCATGAATTTCTTTTGGGGGGGTGCGTTTACACCGTTCCGCGTGCGGTAAAATTGATAAAGCGGTTTTATTCTTCGGGTCAGTACTGTTACAGCGATACCTCATTTAGGTCGTTTTTTATGTTTTGTCGGTTTTATGCAATGAAAACTATTTTATATAAAAAATAATTATTTTTGCATCGCTTTATTCTGCGAGCTATAACTTTTTTATTTTTTCGCTGATGATGCTGTGTGGCAGCTCGTTTTTTGCGGGACAAGATGACGTTTTCAGCGGTACCATGGATATTTATATGCGTCTTTTTGATCGCGCGTTATTACACTTTTTGTTTGGCGGTATGACAAATCATTATTTTTTGCTTCTTTTTTTTATTTTTTAAGGGGTTCGCTAAAGGGGTTAACTAATGGGACAGTTATATAGGGAAGGTCGTTACGGATGCGGCGATACCTAATATGTGTACTTTTATTGTTTTTTTTTTATTTCCAAAAAATGGATTTATTTGGGGGAATATTTTTTTTTCTAATTTATTTGGCGTTTTAAAATTATTTTAACACTTTTTTTTATTTTTTTTTTAACTTTATTAAATAGTCCCAGGTGGGACATCACTGTCCTGTGAGAGATTGCTGATCTGTCACATCACAGATCACTGTGACAGATCAGCGATCTGTCACAGGCAGTGCAGAAGGCTTCCTCATGCCTGCGCTTTGCAGGCACTGAGGAAGCCAGCTTCCTGCAGGCACCAGAAGGCCCCCGTCGCCATCTTGGATTCGGGGGCCTGCAGGAAAGGAGCCCCCCGCAGCAGCGCTGCACATTGCGCTGCCGTGGGGGGCTCAGGGAAGCATGGAGGGAGCCCCCTCCCTGCCGATGCTTCCCTTTAACCCCGGTACACCGCGATCATGTTTGATCGCGGTGTGCAAGGGGTTAACGTGTCGGGGGCGGTCCGTGACCGCCCCTGACACATTGTGCCGGGTGTCAGCTGTGATAATCAGCTGACACCCGGCCGCGATTAGCGGCGCTCACCACGTGGGCGCCGCTGATCGCGGTAGACGTACTATCCCGTCCATGAGCATAGAGGCCCGGGTCCCATGGACGGGATAGTACGTCGGATGTCAGGAAGGGGTTAAATTTGAACTGTAGAGATCATGGAAGCTGAATAATCCAGAACTGTTATGTATATAATTGCACCTCTTTAGGTGCCCGCTCTTGGTTTTACATAGCCCTCTTAGAATAAGGACAGTTCAAGGCAACTTGGCTGGACCAGTGTCTATTCTACATAATTGTACTTAACCATAATGTTTAGCACTTTTGATAGAACAGATTTTATAGTTACTAGTGAGATTTAGAAATCTGATTGATAGTGGATGCTTTACAGAGTTTATACTCATGCTCCTGTTTGAATAAAGATGTAAAAATTTGACTAAAGATTTAAAAAATTGCAGGTGACGAACCAGGCATCAGCGGTTGTCACCTAGAGTCTAGAAAATGCGAAAGAAAAGAAAATGATACTTGAATTGGTACTGAGTTTACTGCTAATAGCACTTTTGAATTAGATACTATATTAAGACATAGATAGTTAGTTAAAATTGTTGGTAACGTTCAAGAATCAGTGCCTCCCATATTGGGAAGATTAGATAAGAATTGTTTATTAAGCATTTCAAATTTTTGTATGTTCCTTATGTTTTGTCTAACTTTGTTTCACTTGCAGCCCGCGGACGTGCTGTGTTTAACAGGGGGTATGTGGCGCCCCTGAGGGTTCAGTCGCCACAGAGGTACTGCACCTCCTCCTGAGGTGTGGTGCCCCACCATTCAGGTAAGGTGGAGACACCTGACCACACTCCAACACCTGCATCCCACACAACACAGTAGTGTAGCAAAGCACCCTTTGGTGGCTCCCTTCTTGGAACACGAAGCGTGCTGGGAGGCGGGTGGAGTTTAGTTGGCATCAAAAGAGCGGGAAGAGTTAAGGATTTGGTCAGTCTGACAGAGTCAGAGGAGGAGTGAAGATCCCCTGAGTGGGATGGATGAAGGAAGTGCTGCAGCCGACCTCAGTGACCTGGGTCCGCTGGCACAGGAAAGGAACATTGATAGAAAGCCTGACTCTCTCCATAAAAAAGGATTAGTATGGAACGTGAGGAGAGGAGAACTAAGGATTAGGGTTAGAGCAGAACCCTTCCCAAGTTCACAGCGCACGGCCAGGGTCCGGTCCCCGAGGTTGTATGGCCACTAATGGTCCTGCAGCAGACACCAGAGGAATAGAAGTTGTCACCACTTTATTCCCACACAAGACTTGAGGGCACAACAGCAACGTTAGTGAGCCAGGACTTACAGTAGTAACAAGGAGTCCCCGAAGCAGGCTACAACTGTCTGCCGTACAAGTAGAGTTCATAGGAACATCTGACAGAAGGAACTCCAGTGTAACTCAGTACTGTGAGTACTTCACTATAGGCGCAAAAGGGAGACGTTCAGAAAAGGCACATATGTTGGCGGAGTGTTGGAAAGGAGTACTTCATCTTGCCTGGAAGTTGGCTGAGCTCCTGACCCGGAGGACACGGCACCGAGGCGGGCACCTGTACCTGCAACAGACTGTGAGTAAAGCTTTGGAACTACATGCCCTGGTGTCCTCCACTTATTCCTGCGTCAACACACCCAGCACTGCTACATCCTTGTGCCTAGCCCTGCACCATCCTCGTCTCTCCCCTATCTCTTCATCTACACTGCCCTGGGACTACAGCCCTGCCTGTGGAGGGCTACACCATCTTTGCTGCACCACAACATCTGTCCCAGAGGATCTGTCTGCAGCGTCGCCTTAACATCTTCATTGCCGAATACCACAGGTGGTGTCACGAAACATTCATTTATAAACTTTATTCCATCACTCAACATTCCCCTTTTACAATGGACACCCAGGGCCACGGACTGGGTCACAGCTACCGTGACAACTTCCATTGAAATCAATGGGCCCGGTACCGAGTACCCCACAGCCCTAGGTGAGGGCGATCCACCATCTTTGGCCAATGCTTGTGACTGAGCAGATTCAGAGTCACAATGTAATCTAAGTGTATGATAGCCCTGATCTAGCTGTCATGGACTTACATTGAGATATACTTTTATATTGCCCATCTAACACTGGAGCAGCTGCCAGTTCACTAACATAGTGGAGACTGTCATCATCTTTTTATCACTTGTGCTCTGTTCTTCTCTGTTGGTCAGGCTGCACATCACCAACACAGGAGTATTGCCAGTGCACAGCACCTTCTGGACTCATGAAATAGACAGTAAAGGTTTCTCACACCCAGGCAACAGAGATGGATGGCCTTCCCAGACCCACCTTGATCACTGGAGTAAATACTGGCTGCTGTGACTCATCATCTACCTCAGCGCTGTACTCAGGATTATAACTATGAAGTACACAGCATGCCTTAATCACAGCGTCAACTGTGTTTGTTTCCAACTGGATGAATGTGTGAAAGGTCCTAAACTGACTACTCATGATTCCGAAGGTCCATTCCACATATCTGAGTGCACGACTCAGCCGATAATTTAAAATCTTCCGCCGGACATCTAGTCCCCTTCGTGGGTATAGGTTGGTCAGTTGGTCATTAAGGTAAATGCCTCCTCTGATACCATCACAAAGGGAACGGAATGTGTGTGGAACCAGCAAAGGTTGTGGGTCTGGAAGCATTCCGCAATCTTGAAGAATTTTCAGACCTATCTGTGATGTTAAAAACACCCAAGAGTCCCCAGTACTGCCATAGGGACCAACATCAATGGCAACAAATTTATAATGTGCATCAGCCACCGCCATCAGGACCACAGAAAAATGCTTCTTATAATTAAAAAAGCGTGATCCTGATCATGGTGGTTGCTGAATCCTTACATGTTTTCCATCAACGGCACCTATGCAGTTTGGGAAATTGGCCACAGACCGAAAGCCTGCTGCGACATGCAGCCAAGTCTCCTCGGTTGGGGAAGGCATCACGATGGGTTGCAACTTCTGCCAGATCATGTTACATGTGCACCTCACAATTTGTGAAATGGTGGATTTACCAACCCTAAATTGGAGGTGTAGTGATGTATAGCTCTCTCCTGTGGCAGGAAATCTACATAGGAAAAGTAAAGATGATTAGAAGCGCCACAAAAAATCATTAACATACAAGGCATAATGATTTAATCTTAAACATATGCAGATTGCCTCTTTTGAAAAACACGTCACAAAAATACTTGAAATGACTGACCAGTCATCAGATCCAGGTATCGGCTTTAAAGCAGTTAAATCCCACTATCAAACTCTTGACAACGGGATTAAACATGCGACAGCTGAAAGTGCATCCTGCCGGCCACCCTTCACATGATTACGTGGCTAATCTATTGCCATGACAGTGTGGGGTCAGATGATGGACCTGTTGCTGTCATGAAGACCCTTCCCTGAACAACGGCCTGTGGCCAGCGTTCAGAGGAGACGTTCACTTCTGCTGTCCACAGCAGAGCTTTTGACACTGTAATAAAACAACACAAAACACATATTTGGTATCACTGTATTCAGAAATGGCCAATCAAAAAATATAAATAAACTAAACAATATAATGATAAAACAAAAATATAAGAATTTTACTTACCGCAAGGTGATGAGCAGCTTTTCCTCAGCAGAGATCGCATTTCTCATTAGAGTATCAGAATAATTCAGCTCTGGGGCTAAAATATAGTAACATAGTAACATAGTTAGCAAGGCCAAAAAAAGACATTTGTCCATCCAGTTCAGCCTGTATTCCGTCAGAATAAATCCACTGATCTACGTCCTTCTAAAGAACCTAATAACTGTAAGATACAATATTGTTACGCTCCAGGAAGACATTCAGGCCTCTCTTGAACCCTCGACTGAGTTCGCCATCACCACCTCCTCAGGCAAGGAATTCCAGATTCTCACTGCCCTAACAGTAAAGAATGATCTTCTATGCTGGTGGAAAAACCTTCTCTCCTCCAGACGCAGATTAACAGATGGTGAAATCCTTGTATAGGTATTCTGGAGAAAGATATAAATTTCTTGGGATATCTGAAAAAAAATTGACATAAAAAAAAGGTTAGGTAACCATGGTGATGTTTTTTGGGGACATATTTTACATATGAAAGTATCTTTACATACGGTTAACTTAAGTCCTTAAATCCCTGTATAACACATTGAAGTGCCCCTTCTCACTTCGTTCCAATACAATGGGGTGCACCCACATGTGGAGAAACGGGGGGGGTCCAAACCACATGGACCAGGGATCGCCCCTCCTAACGCCCGCTCTCCCGCTAAATGTGGGCATAACGCTACACAGACAATGCAGGACTAGGGTAAAACAGTGTGGCAATACTTTATTGAACCTCAACACCCAACAGCAAACAGAAAAATCCCAGCAATTACCCCACGATGGTGCACATTATAGGGTCTCACCCTTACGCTTACTCGCTGGGATAATGGTAGGTGTTAAGTCCAAGCTGCCAGGGTCGTTATTCCACCTGTGATACACACACAGAGAAGAAATATCGACAAGCGTAGGGAGATGACAGAGAACAGTCCATAGAGTCCGTACAAGATCCAAAGCCAGTTGACAACGTCAGAGCTCTCAGGGTTGCTATTCCATCTGTGAAACACAGAGAATAGGTAACAACAAGCATAGGGAGATGACAGAGCACAGTCCATAGAGTCCGTACAAGGTCCAAAGCCAGTTGACATGAGAGTCACCACCTGGTTTATCTGACCATCTCCATGGATCCAGGCAACCAGTGGGTCCCAAAATCTGGCTTTCCCCAAATGTATCCATGGTTCAACAATAGTCACTGGATCAGATCTGTGTCCTTCCAACTGGAACAGAAAACCCCTAGGTTGTTTCCTATAGAATCATAGATCCGTGTCCCTTGTGATGGTGTCATGATGAATTGGCTGCAGTCCTGTCTCTGGTCCATTGGGTGTTTTGCAGAACGTCCAGCTGGTAGCTCTGTGTTACTTCAGTTGGAGTGGTGAGATCTCTGAGTCTTTTTTATACCCGAGGCATGTAAGTTGTTTTTAGAAATACCCAGTGTCCTCACATTCTTTTCCCTCTTTACTTTCAAAGTCAACAAACTGGTTACAGACTACAATACACAATTAGCATATGAAGCAGTATACAGTATGTAGAACTAAACCTAACAGCAGGTTTCGATGGGGCCTGCGGTCTTCAATTCCAAATGGAGAATGAAAAAGAAGAGGCTGAACAAGGAAATGACATAACAATTCTTTTTTTAACAATATATCTTTATTTAGCTCTATGGCTTTGCAAAAACGCATGAAAAATGCATGCAAAAATGCGTTTTTTACCCAACGTCTTTCCTGCCAAGAGGGGCTGAAACCTTGCAGAAATTTCTGCAAGCAAATACGCAACGTGCGCACATTTCCTAAGGGCAAGGTTAAAGAACCATTTACCACCAAAGGTTTATTATAGTTATGGCTCTGCTCCGCACACACACGGCTCTACTCCATACACAAAAAGCCGCACACCTTGTACATATGCGTCTCCGCTCTGTACACACACAGCTCCGCTCTGTACACCTCGTACACACATGGCTCTGCTCTTTAAACCTCATACACACAGCACCGCTCCATACACTTTGTACGCGCATGGCTCCGCACACCTTGTACATGCACAACTCATATGCTCACCTCATATGCGCACGACTCTGCTCTGTACACCTTGTACATCCATGGCTCCACTCTGTACACCTTGTACGTGCACAGCTCTGCTCCGTACACCTCGTACACACACAACTCCACTCCATACACCTCGTACACACACTGCTCCACTCCATACACACACTGCTCCACTCTGTACACCCCGTACACGCACGGCTCTGCTCCGTACACCTCGTACACACACGGCTCCGCTCCATACACCTCGTACACACGCGGCTCCGCTCCGTACACCTCGTACACACCCGGCTCCGCTCCGTACACCTCGTACACACGGCTCCGCTCCGTACACCTCGTACACACGCGGCTCCGCTCCGTACACCTCGTACACACGGCTCTGCTCCGTACACCTCGTACACACACGGCTCCGCTCCGTACACCTCGTACACACACGGCTCCGCGCCGTACACCTCGTACACACACGGCTCCGTGCCGTACACCTCGTACACACACGGCTCCGCGCCGTACACCTCGTACACACACAGCTCCGCTCCGTACACACGCAGCTCCGCTCCGTACACCTCGTACACACGCAGCTCCGCTCCGTACACCTCGTACACACGGCTCCGCACCGTACACCTCGTACACACACGGCTCCGCTCCGTACACCTCGTACACACACGGCTCTGCTCCGTACACCTCGTACACACACGGCTCCGCTCCGTACACCTCGTACACACGCGGCTCCGCTCTGTACACCTCGTACACACGCGGCTCCGCTCCGTACACCTCGTACACACGTCTCCGCTCCGTACACCTCGTACACACACGGCTCCGCACACCTTGTACACACACGGCTCCGCTACGTACACCTCCTACACACACGACACTGCTACATCCACCTTGTAAACCCCTCCTGACCCCACACAGAAACTTCCCCTCTTCCAGCACCATGACAACCAGCACAGCAGAGTCCTGCATACACTGAGGCCACTGATCATGTGACCCCTGACTCCTCCCCTCCTGTGACCTCATCACAGGTCCTGTGTGCACAGAGCAGCCATATATGTGGAGTGCGGCTCTGCGGGTGGAGGTAGGTGCTGGAGATTTTTCATTACTGGGGGACATTAACCCCTTTAGCACTGAGACTCTTTTGGGTACTCCTTGTGGTGTGAACAGTGACATAACAGCTGTGGACAGAATGTGGTTTAGCTGGTTCCCAGCTCCACATTAGGTCCCAGGTTATCCGACAAGCTATAGCGCTTGCTGAATAAGCTGCAGAGGGATCCCGGATACATGGAGCGCATCAGCTGATCGGTGCCGCAGCTATGTCACAGTCACAGCACATAGAGAGCCTGTATGTTCCGCTCTCCTTGCATGTGCTTTGACAGTGACACAGCCACGACACATGCAGCTACGGTGCTGATCGGCTGGCTCATTCGATCAATCCGGGCTCCCTCTACAGCTTATTCGGCAAGCGTTAGGCTATGTGCACACGATGCAGATTTGCTGCGGATCCGCAGTGGATTTTTCCATGCAGAAACGCTGCAGATCCTCACTGTGATTTACAGTACAATGTAAATCAATGGAAAAAAAAAAGCTGTGCAGATGGTGCAGAAAAATCAGTGCGGAATTGCTGCGGATTTAAAAGAAGTGCATGTCACTTCTTTTGTGTGGATCTGCAGCGTTTCTGGACCCCTCCATGATAGAAATCCGCAGTGGCAAAAGCTGCAGAAAATCCGCATCAATTCGGCGGCAAATCCGCACAAAAACAGCGGCAAATCCGCGGCTGCGGATTCTGCCAGGAGATGCAGATTTTGTGCAGAAAATTCTGCACCACTTTTCCTACATGTGCACATAGCCTTATAGCAGGGGTCCTTAAACTTTTTAAACAGGGGGCCAGATCACGGTCCCTCGGACCGTTGGAGGGCCGGAATATAGTTTTAAAAAAATTATGAATAAATTCCTGTGCACACTGCACATATCTTATTTAGAAGTAATAAAACAAAAATAGGAACAAATACAATATTAAAAATGAAGTTAAATCATCAAACTTAACGATTTTTTGGGTTCTTCAAATATCCTACACTTCGAGTCAATTTTTTCTCTTTTTTGATATCATTGTTTCCTAGGGATTCAAAATTGCTATTCGTAAAATACCAACATATACAGCGCTACAAAAACAATATACCAGCAATAAAATTGCCCACACAGAGACATACAGACTGCACTGCCCATCAATGCAGCCTGATCAGTGCCCATCAGCGCAGCCTGATCAGTGCCCATCAATGCAGCCTGATCAGTGCCCATCAATGCAGCCTGATCAGTGCCCATCAGCGCAGCCTGATCAGTGCCCATCAATGCAGCCTGATCAGTGCCCATCAAAGCAGCCTGATCAGTGCCCATCAATGCAGCCTGATCAGTGCCCATCAGCGCAGCCTGATCAGTGCCCATCAATGCGGCCTGATCAGTGCCCATCAATGCGGCCTGATCAGTGCCCATCAATGCGGCCTGATCAGTGCCCATCAATGCAGCCTGATCAGTGCCCATCAATGCAGCCTGATCAGTGCCCATCAGCGCAGCCTGATAAGTGCACATCAATGAAGCCTGACCAGTGCCCATCAATGCAGCCTGATCAGTGCACATCAATGCAGTCTGATCAGTGCCTATCAATGCAGCCTCACCAGTGCCCATATTGGTGGAACTCCACTTTCACCTCAGGCTCAAACTGGTGTGGTGCAAGAATCCCCAATAGGCAGCATTGATCCCTAAAAGGCAGGCAAATGTCCCCAATAGGCAGCATACGTCTCCAATAGGCAGGTAAATGTCCCCAATAGATAGTACAGGTCCCCAATAAGCAGCACAGGTCCCCAATAGACAGATAAATGTCCCCAATAGGCAGCATAGGTCCCCAATAGGCAGGTAAATGTCCCCAATAGGCAGCAAAGGTCCCCATTAGGCAGCACAGGTCCCCAATAGGCAGGTAAATGTCCCCAATAGGCAGCACAGGTCCCCAATAGGCAGGTAAATGTCCCCAATAGGCAGGTAAATGTCCCCATTAGGCAGGTAAAAGTCCCCATTAGGCAGGTAAAAGTCCCCAATAGGCAGGTAAATGTCCCCATTAGGCAGCACAGGTCCCCAATAGGCAGGTAAATGTCCCCAATAGGCAGCACAGGTCCCCATTAGGCAGCACAAGTCCCCAATAGGCAGGTAATGTCCCCAATAGGCAGCACAGGTCCCCATTAGGCAGGTAAATGTCCCCATTAGGCAGCACAGGTCCCCATTAGGCAGCACAGGTCCCCAATAGGCAGGTAAATGTCCCCATTAGGCAGGTAAATGACACCAATAGGACCCAGCGTTAAGCACTGTGCACTGTGCTCTGCTGGATACGGAGGGCTGCGTAACGCCTTTCCTCGGTGTCTCGTCCCGCCCGCGATTACAGGGCCCGCCGGCATTGAACTGCAGTGCAGTTCATGAGTTCAATGTCGGCCTGGCGGGGGGCCGGATAAAAGTCCTTGGCGGGCCGCAGTTTGAGGACCCCTGCCTTATAGCTTGCCAAATAAGCGGGGACCCAAAGAAATTCACGCAACTCTAGTGATGAGTGACCGCACTCTCCACTCGATTATCACCGGTGATCGGACACTATGCTCAAGTTCTTGTCCCGCATGATTTGCCACTGTTAGACAGCCACTAACCATGCGGGGATTGCCCGCCATACACGGTGATGCTGTGGCCATGTTGGCTCCTGACATTACTGTGACTGTCCGGCCACATTACGTTATTGGGTTTATAGAAGACCCGGTGACACATCGTCCTCAAGAAGCATTTCAGGCAGAGTTGGTATGGGAGGGTGAACTTGGATTAATGTCCACCATCTCTAAGGGTGTATGTAATCTTTTTTAAATCTAATAAATAATTAAAAAAAAAAGTGTGGGGACCCCCCTAATTTTGATAGCCGGCCAAGGTAAAGCAGACAGCTGGGGGCTGATATTACCAGGCTGTTAAAGTCCATAGATATTGGCCCCTTCACAGCCTAAAAATACCATCCCCGGCACTTTGCCTGGCTCTTCCCCTTTGCCCTGGTGCTTTGGCAATCGGAGTAATATCTTTGGAGGTTGATGGCAGCTGTGTATTGCAAGCTGATGCCATGCCCAGGGGTTATTAGTAGAGAGGCGCTTATCAGACTCCCCCAATGACTAACCCAATAAATTAAAAGAAAAAACACAAAAATTTTATTTCAACAAACGTCTTCTTCCAGTACCGCCATCCACCCACATACAGTATAATGTTCCCACAGTACCTCCATCCTCAATTTTATTTTGCAACATTTTAACACCTGTTTCTTGTTTTTTTTAATGTAATATATGAAAGCCTACATCAATATACCCCAAAAAACCATCATATCCAGAAAAAAAAACACTGTACATGGAGACATTGGCCTCAGATATCTCCTGTCTTGTTGTTCTTACAAACAAGCTTTTATAAAAAGCCTCAAATTTCTGTGTGTGAATCAGACCTGAGATCTAACATTAATTTATACATCAGCCCCAGTCAAAAAACAGGGGATAAAGAGGCATAGGCAAAATTTGAAATAAAATTAAATATTTATTTGTAACATTTAAAATACAATTTCCAAGGGAGTCTCCCAAACAGGTAAGAAAGAAGGGGACAATGAGCAAAACCAAAAAACCAGTAGTGGTAAAAACACCATAGCAATGGTTAATATTGATAATGGCTAGAGTCATCCCTGGATATCCACCAAAAGCAAATCAGTTTACAAATGCATAGTGCCCATATATTGCAGCGGTATCAACCAAAAATGAGTAACCATATCCCAGCCTGTAAATTTATAAAGTGCTTCAGCGCGTGTATAAAAAAACCAATGCTAATAAACAAACATCATCTTACCTACATAGACGTGTGTCCTGGTCTTGTGATGCCCGCTGCCCGACCCCAACAGCGCCGTTTCGCCTTAATGGCTTCTTCACAATGGGGGCAATGTGTGTTATGTGCCGCGTGATGCTTATTTATGCAGAGCTCACAGCTGATAGTAATATCGGCAAGGTTGGTTTACCATTGCGCATGCGCTATTTTCCGGATTTCCCCTCTAGTAAATCTGACTTCCTGATTCATGCGTGGAACGCACTGCATACCATAGTGGCGCATGTCCGGAAGTCATCAGGTGATCCCAAAGCTCACATGCGCCACCAAACCAGCCGAGACACATGAAAAGACGCTGTAATGTTTGCTCAATGAAAAAAAGGGAAATGCAAATACAATACATCCAATAATGGGACATTAAGGGATGTGAGAGTGAGGAAGTGAAAAATAATGTAAATGAGTAATAAAATAAAACGGGGGGGGGAGAAAAAAGGGTGAACCATATAGGAGGCTACCATAGGCACCTGATTAGTTATAATATTTAGCAATAAAGTGATAAGGTGCATAACTATCATATAAATAAAAAATCATCTTCTACAATAAATATGTGTATTTTTTACAAAGTTTATAATTTGCCTACATATATATATATATATATATATATATATATATATATATTACAAATAAGTATATAAATTCCTATAAATTTATAGATTGCAAAAATTACTATTTAAATATAGAAATAATATTTCTAACATAAAACAAAATGATGTATAATATAATATCCCTATAGAAAAATGTGCACTACGATATTAATTAGAACACAGTCCAAATGAATTGAAATACATGAATCTTGCAGATGAATAATCCTCAATCAGAAGACTCTTTCAATTGGATCCAACTAAGAACCGATTTTCGTGATGGCCCTGAAGAAAACATCCCAATAGGAAACTTAAAGGGAAGGTGCCATGTTTTTTCATAATTTACTGTAAAAAAGAAAACAGTATAAAAAGATATTGTCCCCTAAGCTTGACTCAGTGGTGTGTATGGTTTGTTTTTTGTATGGTAGTAATGCAGCCACTGGGGGCTGCCATCTTACCTCTCTGGCTGCTGAATGACACTTTCCATGCTAATTTACGGCAGTCCCTGGGCATAAGAGACAATAGTCGGTTGCCGACCCTATCTGCATCATTGCAGCTGCATCAGGAGTGAACTGGCCATGCCTCTGTGGGCAGCTCAATTCACAGCTGTAGGTGTGGCCAGACGCCATCTTATGGATGCTGTACTGTTCCAGCATAACAGGGCTTGGATGTTCACTCTGCACATACCACCAGCTGTAGGAGAGGAACCAGGACGAGTTCCTGGAGACCGAGCTGCTCTTTCCAAAACACCCGACCAGCTGCTGCCCCTGCAAAACATAGGAGGAGCTGCTCCCTGCTGTTTCAAAACACTTGGCCATCTGCTGGACATCTAATCCTCTCCTGTGTGATACTGACTGCTGAGCTTTGTATCTAATCCTATCCTGTGTGATACTGTCTGCTGAGCAATGTATCTAATCCTATCCTGTGTGATACTGTGTGCTGAGCTGTGTATCTAATCCTATCCTGTGTCATACTGTGTGCTGAGCCGTGTATCTAATCCTCTCCTGTGTGATACTGACTGCTGAGCTGTGTATCTAATCCTATCCTGTGTGATACTGTCTGCTGAGCCATGTATCTAATCCTATCCTGTGTCATACTGTGTGCTGAGCCGTGTATCTAATCCTCTCCTGTGTGATACTGACTGCTGAGCTGTGTATCTAATCCTATCCTGTGTGATACTGTGTGCTGAGCCGTGTATCTAATCCTATCCTGTGTGATACTGTGTGCTGAGCCGTGTATCTAATCCTATCCTGTGTCATACTGTGTGCTGAGCCGTGTATCTAATCCTATCCTGTGTGATACTGTCTGCTGAGCTGTGTATCTAATCCTATCCTGTGTGATACTGTGTGCTGAGCTGTGTATCTAATCCTTTCCTGTGTCATACTGTGTGCTGAGCCGTGTATCTAATCCTCTCCTGTGTGATACTGACTGCTGAGCCGTGTATCTAATCCTATCCTGTGTGATACTGTGTGTTGAGCCGTGTATCTAATCCTATCCTGTGTGATACTGACTGCTGAGCCCTGTATCTAATCCGCTCCTGTGTGATACTGACTGCTGAGCCGTGTATCTAATCCTCTCCTGTGTGATACTGACTGCTGAGCCATGTGTCTAATCTTCTGTGTTCTACTGACCCGTGTATCTAATCCTATCCTGTGTGATACTGACTGCTGAGCCATGTATCTAATCCTATCCTGTGTGATACTGACTGCTGAGCCCTGTATCTAATCCTCTCCTGTGTGATACTGACTGCTGAGCTGTGTATCTAATCCTCTCCTGTGTGATACTGACTGCTGAGCCATGTGTCTAATCTTCTGTGTTCTACTGACCCGTGTATCTAATCCTATCCTGTGTGATACTGACTGATGAGCCGTGTATCTAATCCTATCCTGTGTGATACTGACTGATGAGCCGTGTATCTAATCCTATTCTGTAAATCCTCATGGATGAAATATTTTTTCGGACTCACTGTGTGCTGCTTGACATAGTTCAGTCGTACAACATAAAGGGTATTAACAGTTTAATTCCCAACGTGTTTCGAAGTTTCTAATACTTCTTCCTCAGGGGATGACATGGAGTGAACAAGTACAGCCATCTCCAGTTATATACATACAATATTTGAAATTGGGCGCCAAAAGCACATGTGATAGTGGGACAAATGTCAAAGTTCACAGGTTAAAACTGCGCAAGTTGTATTAATCCATTTGCAATAAAATTAAATTTTATTGCAAATGATTTAATTTTATTGCAAATGGATTAATACAACTTGCGCAGTTTTAACCTGTGAACTTTGACATTTGTCCCACTATCACATGTGCTTTTGGCGCCCAATTTCAAATATTGTATATATATAACTGGAGATGGCTGTACTTGTTCACTCCATGTCATCCCCTGAGGAAGAAGTATTAGAAACTTCGAAACGCGTTGGGAATTAAACTGTTAATACCCTTTATGTTGTACGACTGAACTATGTCAAGCAGCGCACAGTGAGTCCGAAAAAATATTTCATCCATGATGATTTACATTGGCGGTCACAGAGTGGACCTTCGGGCGTGCAGCAGCTGACAGTCGCTTATGTGCCTTTATTTCCCTCAGAAAAGGTGAGTGAATTTCTTATCATCTATTCCCAATATTACCCGGATAAGACCCTATAGCGCTTTCTTTTTCCTTTAGCCTCTTTTATATTTAATCCTATTCTGTGTGATACTGACTGCTGAGCCGTGTATCTAATCCTATCCTGTGATCCTGACTGCTGAGCCCTGTATCTAATCCTCTCCTGTGTGATACTGACTGCTGAGCTGTGTATCTAATCCTCTCCTGTGTGATACTGACTGCTGAGCTGTGTGTCTAATCCTATCCCGTGTGATACTGCTCTCCTGAAATACTCTGTGCTGCTGTTACCCTGCTCCCTCCACCATATACCTCCCTCTGTGACCCCCCCATAGACCAGCACACTGCTCTCCTGAAATACTCTGTGCTGCTGTCACCCTGCTCCTCCCCCATATATCTCCCTCTGTGCCCCCCATAGACCAGCACACTGCTCTCCTGAAATACCCTGTGCTGCTGTCACCCTGCTCCTCCCCCATACATCTCCCTCTGTGCCCCCCATAGACGAGCACACTGCTCTCCTGAAATACTCTGTGCTGCTGTCACCCTGCTCCCAGAATCCTTGCTGCCTGCCATCCTCAGTGACCGAAGACCCCATTCCTCTCCTCAGATCCCGTCCTGGCGATGTGTGAAAGCGAGGCGACAGGGGCCTGATATATGGAGGAAGGAGCAGGGTGACAGCAGCACAGAGTATTTCAGGAGAGCAGTGTGCTGGTCTATGGGGGGGTCACAGAGGGAGATGTATGGGGAAGGAGCAGGGTGACAGCAGCACAGAGTATTTCAGGAGAGCAGTGTGCTGGTCTATGGGGGGGTCACAGAGGGAGATGTATGGGGAAGGAGCAGGGTGACAGCAGCACAGAGTATTTCAGGAGAGCAGTGTGCTGGTCTATGGGGGGCACCCTGTTCGGTGCCAGGGATTGTACATAGAGCGCTGTGTTTTATACACATGGATGGACCGTCTGCTTGTCTGCTCCACAGAAATCCAGGACACATTTCTGCTGATTGATGGCCTGTTCTGATCCAGACTTTACATGCAAAGACAGTCAGTAACTTTGCAGGCCCCATCAAAATGGCAGCTCACTGTGTTCCTAGATGTCATCCTCTCTTTTCCCTTAGCAAACACCCAGAAGGGGAGGAGAGGAGTGACATCACACCCATGTCGGCAGACTCCGCCCATATTTACTCCAGTGCAGTAATGTGAGCTAGTTGCACTAGGTTTTTGTGCCAAACTTCAGTAGCTGCTCCCCCTAGTGTTAACAAGTGGAAATGCCAAACTTTTTAAAATTATTTTTCATATTTTACAAAATTAAAAACAAATGATAATATTTTTTAAGAAAATGTAAACATTAATTCTTTACATTTTTTCTATTGTTGAAAACATTTTTTTGGGATGTCACCTTCCCTTTAAGATAATTCAATTGAAAGAGTCTTCTCATTGAGGATTTTTCATCTGCAAGATTCATGTATTTCAATTCATTTGGACTGTGTTCTAATTAATATCGTAGTGCACATTTTTCTATAGGGATATTATTAGAGTTGAGCGATACCAGCCGATACTTGAAAATATCGGATCGGAATGGATCGGCCGATCTTAAAAAAAAAGTATCGGTATCGCCGATTCCGATACCGGGAACCAATGCAAGTCAATGGGGCCAAAATATCGGAATTAAAAAAAACCCTTTCTTTCCTTGTAGGTTAATTCTACATGAAGAAAAACAACTAAGAATAATGTAGAATGTATTGTGGGAGGTGGAGGAGACATTAAAGCCATAGAGGTTTAGCCCAATCAAATGGAATAGCAGGAATTAAACTTTTTTTTTAAAGATGTTAGGAGTTACAAAGATATTGACTATGTTAGCCTCATTTATATTTTGCCAGACATGCATGTCTTCTTCTTCTTTCTTCTTTCTTCTTCTTCTTCTTCTTCTACTTCCTTTTTTTACATTCTTCTTCTTCTTCTTCTACTTCTTCCTTTTTTTACATTCTTCTTCTTCTTCTTCTACTTCCTTTTTTTACATTCTTCTTCTTCTTCTTCTTCTACTTCCTTTTTTTACCTTCTTCTTCTTCTTCTTCTTCTACTTCCTTTTTTTACCTTCTTCTTCTTCTTCTTCTACTTCCTTTTTTTACATTCTTCTTCTACTTCCTTTTTTTACATTCTTCTTCTTCTTCTTCTACTTCCTTTTTTTACATTCTTCTTCTTATTCCTTTTTTTACATTCTTCTTCTTCTTCTTCTACTTCCTTTTTTTACATTCTTCTTCTTCTTCTTCTTCTTCTTCCTTTTCTTACATTCTTCATATTCTTCTTATTCAACAATTATTATTCTACATATTCAGCTTCTTCATCTTCTTCCTATTCTTCTTCATCATATTCTTGTTTGTGTCAGGCATTCCTGTAGTTGTTATCTAGAAAAGTTAGAAGTTTACACCTTCCGTTCTGCCTGTCACAAAAGATTTACAACAGGATTTGTCCGCGTTCAGTTTGGCCTGCAGCAGCAGGCCTTTTCCAGGGGCACCACGAGGAGGAACGGACTCACCCCCATACACTGCTTAGTCTTCTTCTGCTTATAAATAAGATAATATCATTTGCTCAGAGTATTAGTCTTATGCTTAATGTTCTTCTGCTTTGTTTTTTTTATGCTTCTTTGTCTTCTCTCTCTTGTTGTTCTGCATCTTGGTGGTTGTCTTCCTGTTCTTTGTCCTCTTGAACCAGCTGACGGTACTGGCACCCGGAGGGGCAGCAGAAGGAACAAGAGCCAATGGCACTACCGAGGACCAGCTGACGGTGCTGGAACCCGGTTACTAAGCAGGAGGTACCTGTGCTACAAAGCACTACCAAGGACCAGCAGACGTTGCCGGAACTCGGATACCGAGATGGAGGCACCTAGGCCAAAGGCTCTGACGAGAACCAGCTGACGGTGCTGGAACCCGGAGGGGTAGCATAAGCTGCAAGAGCAAATGGAAATAGCGAGGACCAGCTGACAGTGCTGGCACCCGGAGGGGCAGCAGAAGGAATAAGAGCCAATGGCACAACCGAGGACCAGCTGACGGTGCTGGAACCCGGTTACTAAGCAGGAGGTACCTGTGCTACAAAGCACTACCAAGGACCAGCAGACGTTGCCGGAACTCGGATACCGAGATGGAGGCACCTAGGCCAAAGGCTCTGACGAGAACCAGCTGACGGTGCTGGAACCCGGAGGGGTAGCATAAGCTGCAAGAGCAAATGGAAATAGCGAGGACCAGCTGACAGTGCTGGCACCCGGAGGGGCAGCAGAAGGAATAAGAGCCAATGGCACAACCGAGGACCAGCTGACGGTGCTGGAACCCGGTTACTAAGCAGGAGGTACCTGTGCTACAAAGCACTACCAAGGACCAGCAGACGTTGCCGGAACTCGGATACCGAGATGGAGGCACCTAGGCCAAAGGCTCTGATGAGAACCAGCTGACGGTGCTGGAACCCGGAGGGGTATCAGAAGTTACCCCTGAAAAGCAAAGTTGGCATGCCGCAAGCTGGCCGCAGTTACCGAATCACACAGTCCTACAGGGGGTGCTTGTCCTACTGGAACTATGGAACAAACCTTTCTTACCAGAACCCGCAGTCCACATAGGAAGCACCTAAACTGCTGGCACCCTAGCCTCGGCTAACCCAACCGCAACACGACATGGCAACTTGGGGTGGCAAACTGACATTGACACTTCCCGGAAACAGCAGGCAGGGCTGGAACCAAGCTGGGCAGGAGGGAGTACCCGTGCCAAAGTCAGTTATGAGCAGCAACTGGCGATGTTGGAGCCCAGGACAAGCACTTAGCAGGCTGAGGCCTGATGTGCTGTCAATTGGGAGGCAGCAGGACAGATTGCCATCAAAACAGCAGGGGAACAGCTGATGTTACTGAACCCCACAAACACAGGAGCTAGTGTTTTACTCTGTGAAGACGGCACTTCCGAGCAACAACTGGCTGTGTTGAAGCCCAGGGACAAGCACGGAGCAGGCTGAGGCTGCATTGAAGAAATTTTAAGATCGGTTGTAGACTACTAATTTGAACCAAGCTCCACTTAGGCCTGTGGCTTCACTGATTTTCGTATTTCCCCTGTCCTCCAACCCCGCCAGTTACAGCTCCGAAGTGGCGTCTGCACAATCCACACTTATTCCTGTGTTACAGGTGTTCAGTCCGGTCAGTTAATCCCCTGATGTGTGTCCGGCAATGTCGCCTGCTCTGTCCACATTCCCATAATGGGAATGTGGACAGAGCAGGCGACATTGCCGGACACACATCAGGGGATTAACTGACCGGACTGAACACCTGTAACACAGGAACAAGTGTGGATTGTGCAGACGCCACTTCGGAGCTGTAACTGGCGGGGTTGGAGGACAGGGGAAATACGAGAGACAGTGGAGCCACAGGCCTAATTGGAGCACGGTTAAAAATCAGTAGTGGTACGACTGTGTAGGCAGCAGGAGACTTTGCCATCCACACAGCAGGGGATCAGCTGACATTACTGAACCCCACTGAGACACGGGAGCAAGTATCTCTTTCCGTGTGGACGGCACTTCCGAACTACAACTGGCTGTGTTGAAGCCCAGGAAATAGGAGGGTGTAGGCAGAGGCCTACTGTATTTTGAATGAGGTGACAGCAGGAGAGACTGCCATCCACACAGCAGGGGATCAGCTGACGTTACTGAACCCCACTGAGACACGGGAGCAAGTATCTCTTTCCGTGTGGACGGCACTTCCGAACTACAACTGGCTGTGTTGAAGCCCAGGAAATAGGAGGGTGTAGGCAGAGGCCTACTGTATTTTGAATGAGGTGACAGCAGGAGAGACTGCCATCCACACAGCAGGGGATCAGCTGACATTACTGAACCCCACTGAGACACGGGAGCAAGTATCTCTTTCCGTGTGGACGGCACTTCCGAACTACAACTGGCTGTGTTGAAGCCCAGGAAATAGGAGGGTGTAGGCAGAGGCCTACTGTATTTTGAATGAGGTGACAGCAGGAGAGACTGCCATCCACACAGCAGGGGATCAGCTGACGTTACTGAACCCCACTGAGACACGGGAGCAAGTATCTCTTTCCGTGTGGACGGCACTTCCGAACTACAACTGGCTGTGTTGAAGCCCAGGAAATAGGAGGGTGTAGGCAGAGGCCTACTGTATTTTGAATGAGGTGACAGCAGGAGAGACTGCCATCCACACAGCAGGGGATCAGCTGACATTACTGAACCCCACTGAGACACGGGAGCAAGTATCTCTTTCCGTGTGGACGGCACTTCCGAACTACAACTGGCTGTGTTGAAGCCCAGGAAATAGGAGGGTGTAGGCAGAGGCCTACTGTATTTTGAATGAGGTGACAGCAGGAGAGACTGCCATCCACACAGCAGGGGATCAGCTGACATTACTGAACCCCACTGAGACACGGGAGCAAGTATCTCTTTCCGTGTGGACGGCACTTCCGAACTACAACTGGCTGTGTTGAAGCCCAGGAAATAGGAGGGTGTAGGCAGAGGCCTACTGTATTTTGAATGAGGTGACAGCAGGAGAGACTGCCATCCACACAGCAGGGGATCAGCTGACGTTACTGAACCCCACTGAGACACGGGAGCAAGTATCTCTTTCCGTGTGGACGGCACTTCCGAACTACAACTGGCTGTGTTGAAGCCCAGGAAATAGGAGGGTGTAGGCAGAGGCCTACTGTATTTTGAATGAGGTGACAGCAGGAGAGACTGCCATCCACACAGCAGGGGATCAGCTGACATTACTGAACCCCACTGAGACACGGGAGCAAGTATCTCTTTCCGTGTGGACGGCACTTCCGAACTACAACTGGCTGTGTTGAAGCCCAGGAAATAGGAGGGTGTAGGCAGAGGCCTACTGTATTTTGAATGAGGTGACAGCAGGAGAGACTGCCATCCACACAGCAGGGGATCAGCTGACATTACTGAACCCCACTGAGACACGGGAGCAAGTATCTCTTTCCGTGTGGACGGCACTTCCGAACTACAACTGGCTGTGTTGAAGCCCAGGAAATAGGAGGGTGTAGGCAGAGGCCTACTGTATTTTGAATGAGGTGACAGCAGGAGAGACTGCCATCCACACAGCAGGGGATCAGCTGACATTACTGAACCCCACTGAGACACGGGAGCAAGTATCTCTTTCCGTGTGGACGGCACTTCCGAACTACAACTGGCTGTGTTGAAGCCCAGGAAATAGGAGGGTGTAGGCAGAGGCCTACTGTATTTTGAATGAGGTGACAGCAGGAGAGACTGCCATCCACACAGCAGGGGATCAGCTGACATTACTGAACCCCACTGAGACACGGGAGCAAGTATCTCTTTCCGTGTGGACGGCACTTCCGAACTACAACTGGCTGTGTTGAAGCCCAGGAAATAGGAGGGTGTAGGCAGAGGCCTACTGTATTTTGAATGAGGTGACAGCAGGAGAGACTGCCATCCACACAGCAGGGGATCAGCTGACATTACTGAACCCCACTGAGACACGGGAGCAAGTATCTCTTTCCGTGTGGACGGCACTTCCGAACTACAACTGGCTGTGTTGAAGCCCAGGAAATAGGAGGGTGTAGGCAGAGGCCTACTGTATTTTGAATGAGGTGACAGCAGGAGAGACTGCCATCCACACAGCAGGGGATCAGCTGACATTACTGAACCCCACTGAGACACGGGAGCAAGTATCTCTTTCCGTGTGGACGGCACTTCCGAACTACAACTGGCTGTGTTGAAGCCCAGGAAATAGGAGGGTGTAGGCAGAGGCCTACTGTATTTTGAATGAGGTGACAGCAGGAGAGACTGCCATCCACACAGCAGGGGATCAGCTGACATTACTGAACCCCACTGAGACACGGGAGCAAGTATCTCTTTCCGTGTGGACGGCACTTCCGAACTACAACTGGCTGTGTTGAAGCCCAGGAAATAGGAGGGTGTAGGCAGAGGCCTACTGTATTTTGAATGAGGTGACAGCAGGAGAGACTGCCATCCACACAGCAGGGGATCAGCTGACATTACTGAACCCCACTGAGACACGGGAGCAAGTATCTCTTTCCGTGTGGACGGCACTTCCGAACTACAACTGGCTGTGTTGAAGCCCAGGAAATAGGAGGGTGTAGGCAGAGGCCTACTGTCTTTGTAATGCGGAGACAGCAGGAGAGACTGCCATCTCCACAGCAGGGGATCAGCTGGCAATGATGAACCCCACTAACACTTGAACGAATGTGTTTGGCTCTGTGGAGACGACACTTCTGAACACCAACTGACGCTGTTGGAGCCCAGGATTAGGCGAGGAGCAGGCTGGGGCCTACTGGATTTTGGCAGGTGAAGGCAGCAGGAGACTTGCCATCTCCACAGCAGGGGAACAGCTGGCAGTGCTGAACCCCACTAACACTCTAACGAAGGTGTTTGGCTCTGTGGAGACGACACTTCTGAACACCAACTGACGCTGTTGGAGCCCAGGATTAGGCGAGGAGCAGGCTGGGGCCTACAGGATTTTGGCAGGTGAAGGCAGCAGGAGACTTGCCATCTCCACAGCAGGGGAACAGCTGGCAGTGCTGAACCCCACTAACACTCTAACGAAGGTGTTTGGCTCTGTGGAGACGACACTTCTGAACACCAACTGACGCTGTTGGAGCCCAGGATTAGGCGAGGAGCAGGCTGGGGCCTACTGGATTTTGGCAGGTGAAGGCAGCAGGAGACTTGCCATCTCCACAGCAGGGGAACAGCTGGCAGTGCTGAACCCCACTAACACTCTAACGAAGGTGTTTGGCTCTGTGGAGACGACACTTCTGAACACCAACTGACGCTGTTGGAGCCCAGGATTAGGCGAGGAGCAGGCTGGGGCCTACTGGATTTTGGCAGGTGAAGGCAGCAGGAGACTTGCCATCTCCACAGCAGGGGAACAGCTGGCAGTGCTGAACCCCACTAACACTCTAACGAAGGTGTTTGGCTCTGTGGAGACGACACTTCTGAACACCAACTGACGCTGTTGGAGCCCAGGATTAGGCGAGGAGCAGGCTTGGGCCTACTGGATTTTGGCAGGTGAAGGCAGCAGGAGACTTGCCATCTCCACAGCAGGGGAACAGCTGGCAGTGCTGAACCCCACTAACACTCTAACGAAGGTGTTTGGCTCTGTGGAGACGACACTTCTGAACACCAACTGACGCTGTTGGAGCCCAGGATTAGGCGAGGAGCAGGCTGGGGCCTACTGGATTTTGGCAGGTGAAGGCAGCAGGAGACTTGCCATCTCCACAGCAGGGGAACAGCTGGCAGTGCTGAACCCCACTAACACTCTAACGAAGGTGTTTGGCTCTGTGGAGACGACACTTCTGAACACCAACTGACGCTGTTGGAGCCCAGGATTAGGCGAGGAGCAGGCTGGGGCCTACTGGATTTTGGCAGGTGAAGGCAGCAGGAGACTTGCCATCTCCACAGCAGGGGAACAGCTGGCAGTGCTGAACCCCACTAACACTCTAACGAAGGTGTTTGGCTCTGTGGAGACGACACTTCTGAACACCAACTGACGCTGTTGGAGCCCAGGATTAGGCGAGGAGCAGGCTGGGGCCTACTGGATTTTGGCAGGTGAAGGCAGCAGGAGACTTGCCATCTCCACAGCAGGGGAACAGCTGGCAGTGCTGAACCCCACTAACACTCTAACGAAGGTGTTTGGCTCTGTGGAGACGACACTTCTGAACACCAACTGACGCTGTTGGAGCCCAGGATTAGGCGAGGAGCAGGCTGGGGCCTACTGGATTTTGGCAGGTGAAGGCAGCAGGAGACTTGCCATCTCCACAGCAGGGGAACAGCTGGCAGTGCTGAACCCCACTAACACTCTAACGAATGTGTTTGGCTCTGTGGAGACGACACTTCTGAACACCAACTGACGCTGTTGGAGCCCAGGATTAGGCGAGGAGCAGGCTGTGGCCTACTGGATTTTGGCAGGTGAAGGCAGCAGGAGACTTGCCATCTCCACAGCAGGGGAACAGCTGGCAGTGCTGAACCCCACTAACACTCTAACGAATGTGTTTGGCTCTGTGGAGACGACACTTCTGAACACCAAATGAAGCTGTTGGAGCCCAGGATTACGCATGCCGCATGCAGAGGCCAATGGGCAGCGGTTTTTATGGAGGTTGTGGACTACTACTGATTCTAACCATGCTCCACTTAGGCCTCTGGCTCCACTGTCTCTACTATTTCCCCTGACCTCCAACCCCGCCATCTACATCTCTGAAGTGGCGTCAGCACAATCTACACTTGTTCCTGTGTTACTGGTGCTCAGTCCCGTCAGTTGATCCCCTGATGTTTGTCCGGCAAGTTCGCCAGCTCTGTCCTCATTCCCACTACTGGTTATGGGAATGTGGACAGAGCAGGAGACCTTGCCGGACACACATCAGGGGATAAACTGATGGGACTGAGCCACAGGAACACAGGAACAAGTGTAGATTGTGCTGACGCCACTTCAGAGATGTAGATGGCGGGGTTGGAGGTCAGGGGAAATAGTAGAGACAGTGGAGCCAGAGACCTAAGTTGGGCACGGTTAAAAATCAGTAGTGGTTTGAATGTTGATGGAGCTGGTGACTTTGCCGTCCACACAGCAGGGGATCAGCTGGCATTACTGAACCCCACTAACACAGGAGCTAGTGTGTTTCTCTGTGCAGACAACACATCTGAGCGACAACTGGCTGTGTTGAAGCAAAGGGATTATAGTTCAGGTGGTAGAAAAATGAACACACCAGCAGACCTGGATACAGTTGCCAACCACTAATTTAGTCTGTAAGAGGAATGGCAAAGTCTTTGGAGATCCAGGCCTTGTTCATTTTCAGAAAAGTCAGCCGGTCAACATTATCGGAAGATAGTCGCGTGCGACGGTCTGTTAGTACACCACCTGCGGCACTAAAGACACGTTCCGATAATACACTGGCAGCAGGGCAAGCCAGCACCTCCAATGCATACTGGCTAAGCTCTGGCCATGTATCCAGCTTAGAGACCCAAAACTTGAAGGGGGAAGAGCCATCTGGGAGTACAGCGACAGGGCAAGACATGTAGTCTGACACCATCTGACGGAAGCGTTGCCTCCTGCTGACTCGAGGCGTCGCTGATGGTGTAGACAATTGTGGTGGACACACAAAACTTTGCCACATTTGGGCCATAGTGGTCTTGCCTTGTGCTGCGGCGCTGCCTCTGCTCCCTCTTTGTGCAGAGTTTCCTCCACTGCCTCGACGCACAGAGATGCTTTGTAAAGCACTAGCAACAATGCTGTCGGGTGGAATGGAAAACATTATGGACTGCACCAGTGACTCTTCGTACTCCCGCATTTTACGCTCCCGGTTCAACGTTGGTATGAGCCTTTGTACGCTGTCCCGGTAGCGAGGATCTAGGAGGGTGTACACCCAATAATCAGCCGAGACGAGAATGTGGGCGATGCGGCGGTCGTTTCTCAGGCACTGCAGCATGAAATCAACCATGTGCTGCAGACTCCCAACTGCCAAAGAACCGCTGTCCCCTGTTTGAGGCGTGACCTCTGCCTGCTCTGCATCACCCCACCCTCGCTGTACATACTGAGTAGAGGTTTGTGTACCTCCCTCCTCTGGAGAGATGTCTTCCTCCTCCATCGACTCCTCCTCATCCTCCTCACAAAGTGTCCCCTGCCTAGGCCTTTGTGAGGAAACACGTAGCGCAGACTGTCCAGAAGCAGATGGCATTTGGGACTCCTCATCCTCCACCTCTTCTGAAACCTCATCCCTTAGTGCTTGCAGTGTTTGTTGAAGCAGGCAGATAAGGGGGACAGTCATGCTGACTAGTGCATCATCTGCACTCGCCATCCGCGTGGATTCATCGAAGGCACGCAAAACGAGGCAGATGTCCTTCATAGAGGCCCACTCAATGGTGCTGAAGTGTGAACGGCGCACAGTGCGACTTGTTTGCGCCTGATGCAGCTGGTACTCCATGACTGCTGCCTGCTGCTCACACAACCGCTCCAACATATGTAACGTTGAATTCCACCGGGTGGGTAGGTCACATATGATGCGATGTTCCGGAAGGCCAAATCATCTCTGCAGAGCAGCGAGGCGCGATCTTGCCGTGCTGGAACGTCGCAAGTGAGCGCACTCTATGCGGACCTTGTGCAACAGTGCAGCAAGATCCGGATAGTCCCTCAGAAAGCTCTGCACGACCAAGTTAAGAACATGTGCCAGACATGGGATGTGTGTGAGGTTGCCTAGGCCAAGAGCTGCCACCAGATTTCGGCCATTGTCACACACTACCAAGCCCGGCTGGAGATTCGCTGGCCCAAACCACACATCGCTCTCCAGCTTGATAGCATTCCAGAGCTCCTGCGCTGTGTGGCTTCGATTCCCCAAAGAAATTAATTTGAGTACAGCCTGTTGACGTTTGGCCACGGCTGTGCTCATATCGGTCGTAACAGGCTCCTGCTCTGCTGTTTCTGAGGAACTTGAGTAGGAGGAGGAGTCTATGTGTACAGACTGGAGTCCTGCAATCCGTGGCGTTGGAAGAACACGTACAGCGCCACTCTCCAGATCCGTACCCGGCTCCACAACATTGACCCAGTGGGCAGTGAGGGAAAGGTATCGTCCCTGTCCATGGTTACTGGTCCACGCATCGGTGGTCAGGTGGACCTTGCTACTAACGGCGTTTAGTAGCGCATGTTTTATTTTGCCCTCAACATGTTTCTGCAGGGCAGGGACGGCTCGCCTGCTGAAATAAAAGCGGCTGGGCACGTTGTATTGGGGGACTGCCAATGCCATTAAGTCCCGGAAGGTGTCAGTGTCCACCAGCCTGAATGACAGCATTTCAACTGCCAGAAGTTTGGCAATGCCAGCATTCAGAGACTGTGCTCGGGGATGGTTTGCCGAGTAAGGGCGCCTTTTATCCCATGCCTGTGCTACCGATGGCTGTGATGGATGGGAACGTGCTGCTATGGGTGTAATCTGACAGGGTCTCCGGACAACAGTGGCAGAGGTTCTTCCTTGGCGATCCTGTGAGGAAGCCGAACCAGCAGTGTGTGAGCTGGAGGAAGAGGGCCCAACACGAACTGAAGAGGTGGTAGGTGGTGCTGTACGTTGGCCTACGTCTTCAGGGTGTCTCTGCAACTCCAACTCGTGCTTGGTGCGCACATGTTTCCACATATTTGTGGTATTGAGGTTGCTGACATTTCTCCCTCTTTTGACTCTCTGATGACACAGCTTGCATTTGACAAAGCAAATGTCATCTGCAACTGTGTCAAAAAAGGACCACGCACTGCAACTCTTGTGAGCGCCCGGTTTGCCTTTGGAAGGAGGAATGCTCCTAACGGGTGCCGAAGTGGAGGGTACAGGCAACCAAGTCTTCCCCCTCCCTCTGCCTCCTGTTTTGGCCGGTAGGGGAATCTCTTCCTCCGAGCTGCTCCCACCACCTTCCTGTTGCTCACGCCATGATGGGTCAAGGACCTCATCATCTTCCCTCCCCTCTTCAAACAGCTGCTTCTCCGGGGTTGTCTCGCCAGCACCGTACGCACCAGAAAGTGGCAACTGAGTCTCGTCATCATCTGATGCGTACTGAGGTGTGCTGACCATAGGCACTGGCCCACTCGCCTCTTCAGATTCAGAGGGACAAAGAAGTTGCGCATCACTGCATACTCCCTCTTCTTCACATTCAGGAATGCTGCTTGGCTGGCCCCCTCTTTCCAAGCCAACAGATTCCGAGAACAGAAGTAGAGACTGTGATGGCTCCTGTCCATGTCTCTCTGACTGCCTGGGCACTTTGGCAGGTGGTGAAGAGACAGATGGTTGCTCTTCGGTGCTCTGACCCTGAGAGGATGCGGAAGTAATTGAAGTCGATGCGTTAGCTGCCATCCATCCGACAACGGCTTCAATTTGTTCCTCCCGCAGCAGTGGGGTACGTTGAGGTCCTACAAAGCTGCGCATAAAGGACTGTTGCCTGCTAAAACTGGGGGATGCTGATCCACTGGTGCCCGCAGCAGGCCCAGAATCCCCACGTCCTCTACCTGTAGAATCCCCACGTCCTCTCCCTGCAGAATCCCCACGTCCTCTCCCTGCTGAAACTCCACGCCCACGCCCACGCGCCTTACTCCCTGCCTTCTTCATCTTGCAAGACTGCTTAAGATAGGCAAAAAAGTACAAAGGGGGGCCTTAGTGTGCTTATTCCTGAACAGCTGGTTACAGGTACAAGAAACACTAATTTTATGAAGTGTGTGTGTGTGTGGACTAGACTTTAATAGGAGCTGATGTGGCCTACACAAGTTCAAAATGTAGTGTTTGGTGAACTTTTTTTGTGGTTTCTTTGTTGGAAACAAACTCAAAGTATGTGAACAAAGAATTGAAACTGATAGTATCACCAACTTTTTGGAGCTATTACAATGCAGGCAGGTAACCTACAATGCAAAAGATGAGGCTCCAAAAAAATTGGGTAATACTAATCTGGCTGCGCCGGCAGGGCACAAGCCAGAAAAAAAGGCTCCTCTATCTACTCCTATATAGTGTTTGCAACCAACCAATGTTGATGGATACGGATGGATGCACACTAATAGAAGAAAAAATGAGCTGCACTCAAAGACAAATATGTGTGAGGCAGTGACGCACGTTGAGCGTCCTACAACCAGACGTAGCTGCAGGACACTCTACTCAGCGTGAGCTGCACTCACACACAGTCAGAGGCCTCTCAGACAGCCGTCACCAGTGCAGCTAAGTGGGCACTGGCACTGACAGGCTGCAGAAAGGCTCCGCTGTGTACTCCTTTATAGTGTTTGCAACCACCGTAGATGGAGACGGATGGATGCACACTAATAGAAGAAAAAATGAGCTGCACTCAAATAAAAATATGTGTGAGGCACTGACGCACGCTGAGCGTCCTACAGCCAGACGTAGCTGCAGGACACACTACTCAGCGTGAGCTGCACTCACACACAGTCAGAGACCTCTCAGACAGCCGTGAACAGTGCAGCAAAGTGGACACTAGCACTGAAAGGCTGCAGAAAGGCTCCGCTGTCTACTACTAGTGTTTGCAACCAACGTATATGGATACGGATGGAAGCACACTAGATTGAAATTATGTAAAAAATGCAGCTCAAAAAATAAAAGATGTATGAGGCAGCAGTGATCACACTGGGTGGCCTACAGCCTGACGTGGCTGCAGGACCCACTCCACAGCGTGAGCTGCACTCACACAGCCCTTGCAGACAGCTGTGAACACTGCTGCTAGGGCAAAGAAGGCTACAGTGGTGGTTTATGTAGCCTGGGTAAAGCACTAGATGTTTGGTGGAATCGCTATTTCTAACTGTCCCTCACAGTCTTCTACAGCAGCCTGTCCCTAACTGAATTCACAGCAGAGTGACCAGAAATGGCGGCTGCGGTGGCTTTTATAGTGCATCATGACATCATTTCGGCAGCCAATCACAGCCATGCCAATAGTTAACATGCCTACATGCCTAACAGGATGTGCCCACACTTCAGAGGATTCCCATTGGCTTAATCAAAGCAAGCAGGCTCATAGCATGATGGGAACTTCCTATTCCGATTCCGGAATCCGATATGACAAAAGTATCGGAACTAAGTATCGGAATTCCGATACCGCTAATATCGGCCGATACCCGATACTTGCGGTATCGGAATGCTCAACACTAGATATTATACATAATTTTGTTTTATGTTAGAAATATTATTTCTATATTCAAATAGTAATTTTTGCAATCTATAAATTTATAGGAATTTATATACTTATTTGTAATATATATATATATATATATATATATATATATATATATGTATGTATGTGTAGGCAAATTATAAACTTTGTAAAAAATACACATATTTATTGTATAAGATGATTTTTTATTTATATGATAGTTATGCACCTTATCACTTTATTGCTAAATATTATAACATCAGCTGCCTATGGTAGCCTCCTATATGGATGACCTCCCCCCCCCCGTTTTATTTTTATTTTATTTCTCATTCACATTATTTTTCACTTCCTCACTCACATCCCTTATTTAATTTAATATATTTAATGTCCCATTATTGGATATATTGTATTTGCGTTTCCCTTTTTTTCATTGAGCAAACATTACAGCGTCTTTTCATGTGTCTCGGCTGGTTTGGTGGCGCATGTGAGCTTTGGGATCACCTGATGACTTCCGGACATGCGCCACTATGGTATGCAGTGCGTTCCACGCCTGCGTTCCAGGCGCTTGAATCAGGAAGTCAGATTTACTAGAGGGGAATTCCGGAAAATAGCGCATGCGCAATGGTAAGCCAACCTTGCCGATATTACTATCAGCTGTGAGCTCTGCATAAATAAGGATCACGCGGCACATAACACACATTGCCCCCATTGTGAAGAAGCCATTAAGGCGAAACGGCGCTGTTGGGGTCGGACAGCGGGCATCACAAGACCAGGACACACGTCTATGTAGGTAAGATGATGTTTGTTTATTAGCATTATTTTTTTTATACACGCGCTGAAGCACTTTATAAATTTACAGGCTGGGATATGGTTACTCATTTTTGGTTGATACCGCTGCAATATATGGGCACTATGCATTTCTAAACTGATTTGCTTTTGGTGGATATCCAGTGATAACTCTAGCCATTATCAATATTAACCATTGCTATGGTGTTTTTACCACTACTGGTTTTTTGGTTTTTGCT
The DNA here is from genome assembly GCF_039654945.1 of Dendrobates tinctorius. NCBI lineage: Eukaryota > Metazoa > Chordata > Amphibia > Anura > Dendrobatidae > Dendrobates > Dendrobates tinctorius. The sequence goes on along the minus strand of NW_027361961.1, from coordinate 2,415,733 downwards.
CATTGTCCCCTTCTTTCTTACCTGTTTGGGAGACTCCCTTGGAAATTGTATTTTAATTGTTACAAATAAATATTTAATTTTATTTCACATTTTACCTATGCCTCTTTATCCCCTGTTTTTTGACTGGGATTGATGTTTAAATTAATGCTGAAATGAGGATGGTGTTATATCTCCAAAGGATATTTGATATTCATGAGATCTAACATGAAAGAAGATTACAGTGCGGGGAAGATGAGAAACCTTCATATAGACGGCCGGTGGTGATGGAGTCAGTGGTAGAAGATGAAGATGTCATCCTTGTCATGATCCAGTCCGGGTTTTGAGTCCTATCTGCCCTTTCCCAGTCTGATCATGGCAAGGGTTAACTTTGCCTGGCCTCATTTTGGGTTCATGTCTCCTATTTTCTTCCTGCTGCGTCCTACAGGCAATGTCAGTTATGTTTTCTGACCTACGGTGTATCTGACTCTAGTAGTACCCTGATTTGTCCTACTGCACTTTCTGACTTAGCCCGTGTCTGTTCCTTCCTCCCTGCCCATCCCGTATTAGTGTTTCCCCTTGTTTTTGGATTTCCCCGTGTTAGACTCGGCCTTGGCTTTGACCTGACCTTGCCTCTTGCTTCTGGTACTGCTGCTTTGGACTGTTTTTGACCCTCTGGCACTCCTCTGACTCTGTGCTTGTTTTTTCCCTTCGTACTGAGTGACAGTCTAGGTTTTGACTTGGCTTGTTTGACTTTTCTGCTGCCACCTGATGGTAGCCTCATCTAGTGGAGCTTGCAGCTGCCTGCATAGCTGCAGCGTGACAGTCCTCATCATGAAGTAGTTATTTCTCATGTCACATGTAATGAATATCTCCTGCAGTATTGCTAATGCCGATTCCAGTGTCGGTAAATGAGACGAGAATTAGCGTTATGGAAGGTGAGTCTATGAGAAACATATTCAGCTGCCGACTCCGAAGAAGAAACTGCTTGTTGTGCAAGCAGTTAAAAAAATATAGGTTTTATTAGTGGATGAAAACTAAATATTGTAAAATAATAAAATAAATAAGAAATAAATTAAAAAATAAAAAATACAGAACTCTGTAAAATAATAAAAATACCAGTGCTCCATGGGTCTCCGCATTTCATGGTCAGTCCCAATGAACTTGTGATTCCTGCAGCTAATCAGTTGTCCAAATGTAACAAGGTGGCAAGGGGGGGTAGTCATGGCCGAGTCCGCTAGGTCACAGTCAGTGAGCACCCCGGCCCCTTGCACATCAAAGGAAAGTTCTAATCCAAGTCCCAGGTCACAGTGGGTTACCTCAGGCACACAGCTGCTCTCCATGCTTGAACGGCATCCTCTGGATGTATAGTGTAGGTAACAGCACAGCAGGTTCGCAGGATACAGTGACGAGACGCGAGACTGGTTGAACTTTGGAAAGCAAACTTTTATAAATTGAGGCCACTAGGGCTATACTAAGCAACCAAAAAGGGATAACAACAGTTGTCCTCGCAGGGACTAAGTATAACCAAACACTATTTGAAAAGAACACGACTAAACCGGCCGAGGCCGGTGACTATGGGGCCGCGGTATGGTCTTTTACGGGTCCTTATACTTTATAATGTCACTTATCCGTCCTGACGGCCCTCAGCGTCTCTGTTGGAGTTGCGTTGCGGATGAAGCTGCTTTGACGTCTTTGATGAGCCTACTTTGAAGTCTTTGACGAGGCCGCTTTGGCGACGCAGCCGCTGGGCCCAGCCGCTGAAGATTTGGAGTAGTCTTCGGGCACCCCAGCGCCCAGGAGGAGTTGGGGCACAACCGGCCCTGATGGAGTCTTGTGATGGAGTAACCCCCTGTGGTAACAGCGGGGTTGCGCTGATTAGCGAGTTCAGTGGGGTTCTTGTACTCAAGCAGGGTTGTGTCGCAGTCTTTAAAGAGTGGTGGTTTACTGGCCACGCACACAGCCTGAGGCTGTGTGCAGAGTGTCTCTGCTGACGAGGAACAGGCCCCAACTGCCGACTGCAGCGGGGTGAAGGCGGCTGTGAGCAGTGATATACAGGCTGCAACCTCGGGCTGAAGTGACACGGCAGTGTCCACGGGCAGCAGCAGGCAGGCCGCAACGGCGGGCTGAAGGGTGATGGCAGTCGCCGGGAGGGGCAGCGGACAGGCCGCGGCGGGCTCGGGCTCAGCGATAATGGCGGAGGATGACCGGGGGCAGTTTGAGACCTAGGATTGGGACGAAGAGGCAGTCCCCTGTCTGTAAGCTTGGCGGCTCTCTCCTGAGGGCCACTGTGTATCTACCCTCTGCTGCTGGTCTCCTCTCTGTACTATCTGTCTCCTCGTTCGCTCACGCCCCCCCGTCTCCTGCTCCGTGTCTGACATATCACCAACTGACTCCGCTGCGCGCTCCCTGTCCCTTTTATACTCGCCCCTCCCCTTGTTGTCCTGTCACTCTCCACAGTCCACCCTCCTCCTCCTCTGCTCCCCGGGTACTGTTTCCTTAGGAACTCAGATGGCGGTGGTACATCCAAAATCTTCCTCATGACTAGCAAATACCTTGCAGTACTGTCCGAGCAGTGTTTTTATCTGGGAGAGCTGGGCTGTAGTTAATCCGGAGAGCTTGGCCCGCATTTGTTCCAGGATGTCTCAATCCTTTTCCTGAGTTGAGATTTCGGTAGCCTGACTGTAGAGTCTGGATAGTTACTGCCCAAGGATCCTCGGAGTGCACACTCAATTGAACCGCAGGGGTCGGTAGCACTTCTTCAAAAGGCCTTATTAGCTTGGCCAGTTCTGTCCGGGGCTTCAGGACGATGTCTTGGTCTTCAAGGTTGACGCAGTGCACCAGGACAGTCCCCTTCTGCACTGTGGTCAGGGAGCAAGCCACCAGTATGCCAGGGGGGGTAAGAGCTCCGAGTAGCATGGCTGCACCTGCATCTCCACGCCTTCCAATGGTATCGGGGCTCAGATGGAGGGCCACCACTGTCTGTCCAGGGGGCAGTACAAGCAGGGGAGCCACTGGCGCGATGACATTGCCCAGGGCCTCGCCCACCTGGCAGTCCTGGAGGACTCGTGCTTCCCGCACCAACTGCTGTAATACCTGTCCTTGGGCCGTGCGGGAACCCCACTGTTTCAAGGTCTCATGTGTGGGATCATTGAGGAGTAGGTTGCCAAACTCCCGCAGTATGTTCATGCCCAGAATGACTGGGTGCTATTTATCAGTTTCTCCGTGGGTCAGAACCACTCCTCTGCGGCCGAGGAATTTACCGCACAGCGTCACCTGTACCCACACCACCCCGGCAACAGGGACCGGTAGTTGATTGGCGGCTACTAGTCTGATCATGGACCCCCACTGGGGTCTCGCTGCCTCGGGGAAATTCTGCTGGAAATAAGTTGCAGGCATAGTTGTTACTTGTGACCCCGTATCCACCAGGCACCGGACGGCACTGCCTTCGACTTCTGCCCATACCACCGGACACTTTGCGACCAAATCTTCGGGACTTCCACCACCACTAATCGTGGTTTCTGGCACCAAGCGGCGTCCCCCCAGCCTGGAGACCTCTAGTTTAATGGCCGCCGGGGTGGGTATCTCCCACGCCGCGGACACTCTCGGGCGAAGTGGCCGGCTCTCCGCACTCATAACACCGGGTCTGCGAGGTCTGTCCGCCCCGGGTCGGCCAGAGCCCCCAGGGACCAGGGTTGATACTAGGCCATCCAATCCTGGACTCAGTCCTTCTTTTCACTTCAGCCAACTCGCCCTGGATGTTCTTCAACTCCTGTTTCATTTCCTCTACCCAGTGAGGCTCCGCAACTACGTTCAGAGAAGCCTCCACACTCCGGACCTTCCCCACGGGGACCGCCATTCCTTGCTCCTGTTCTCGAGCACGTGCCTGACTTCCCACTTTGGAAAAGTCTATACGTGGATTCATTCTAATCTGCTCTTGTAATGCCTGCTTTATTAACGGTGCTATAGAAAAAGAAACGTGGCACAACTGGTGCGGTGCTCCGGTAGGATCCCAAACCAATAGTGCAAATAAGTAAAACCTGGCACTCCACTTGTTTAGCTGATTTAGTAGAAATTTTATGGAATAGTCAGTGGTACAAATAAATAGACGTTCTACTAAATCAGCTAAACAAGTTGAGTGCCAGGTTTTACTTATTTGCTTTATTAACGGGTCCCGTAGTCCAGTCACCAACAGGTCGCGTAGTGTAATGTCAACAGGTCCTACCCCTATGCTGTCCTTTCTTTCGATGGCCGTATGCAATTCTTGGAGGACATTCATATACTGGGTGATGGTCTCCCCCTCCCCCTGCATCCGACTGAACAACCGGGTTCTTAACTGTCCCACAATGGTTGGGTCCCCATGGGTCTGTTCTAAAATCTGTAAAAATCTTGTCAAGGGTGTTGCGGTGTCCCGAGGGCTTCAACATCACTGAATTCCGAGCCTTCCTGTCTAATGCCATGAGAGCTACTACTGCTTCCCAGTCTGGAGTCATTGGGCGCATTTGAAAGAGCCCCCGCATTCGCTCTGTCCAGCTCCATAGCATGGTATTGGAGCTGGAAAATCTAGGCAAGTTGCTCAGCATAGCCCCCAACGAAATGCTGGAACGAGGGCCCTTGCCAATTGTTGAGTTCACGGACCTGCCCTGGTCTGGGGCATCGTTGTCCGTGCTCGGAGACTGCATCCTGCCGACCTGCTGTTACCTACACTTGGCTTAGTCGGCACAGGGGGTTACTCCATCACAAGACTCCATCAGGGCCGGTTGTGCCCCAACTCCTCCTGGGCGCTGGGGTGCCCGAAGACTACTCCAAATCTTCAGCGGCTGGGCCCAGCGGCTGTGTCGCCAAAGGTTGAACTGATGGACAGGTCTGCCTGTGGTGTGAGAAGCAGAGGGACAGCGCAGTGTAGGTACAGGGGTGCTGAGATAAAGAGAAAGGGGTGCCGTGTCGCAGTTTGACCGTTAGAGGGCAGTGGGGAGTGTAGGAGTGTGCTGTGAAGCTGCCATTGGTCAGGTGATAGTGGGCGGGGCTACCAGGACTGGGAGTATAAGAGGTCAGGGAAGGTTCTGGAAAGTCCAGTCAGCTAGGGGAGCTCACTAGTAGGGAGGTTCTGCTGTAGTGACAGGGACCGTAGAAAGCATTCAGAGAGGAACTTACAGTTGAGACGGTCTCGAGGGGTAGCCCAGAGTAGCCACAGACGGAGACGGTCTGAGGATGTAAAACGGACGGTCTACTTTGAATGGTGAAGCGCTGTGGTGGATGTGCCTAGGGCAGCCACAGTGGGAAGAGCCACAGAGGATGCCACGACCGAGAAAATAAGAAGTGAAGGTACCCGGGTCTGCGAGCAAAAGGACTGTGAAATTCCTGTGATGAATTGCGGTGGTCGTCAGGAAGCGGCCAATAAAAACAGACCTGTTGAATATAACCCTTGTCTCAGTCTCGTGTCTGCCGGCAGCATGAAGCGGGTCACCCCCCATCCCTGTTGGTCTATCTCTCTCATCTCCCCCCGCCCTACCTACATACACCACACGTCACACTCTTTAGGACACATCAGTGACAACTTGTTTAATAAGAGAAAAAGGCAACAATTTATGAACTGTCCCTATTCACAGCAACAGCTGCAGCAGCAGAGGCAATGGCTCCCAGTTGGCTTCCAGGAGCAAACAGTCTCTAGTAGGGCACACACACAGTCCCGCTGCCCGACAGTCCACAGGTAGCTCTGTTCCTTCCAAGGGGTGCTGTATACTCCCAGCAGGGGAGCATCTCCTGCTCCTGATCCTTTGAGACTGCCAGTCCTGCCTCCTTTATTAACCTCTTCTGTCCTTAAGCTACATATAGTACATAAAACATTAAGACAATAAAAACCCAGCACAGCATAACCATGACACATTACATTAATACATATAGAAAACTTTACATGGTACTAAAAGGTAAACATTAATACAATACACACTAATGTATGATTCACAGTCAGGGCACCACATGGGGTACCATATACAGGGACAGAGACGGGGAGCAACCGAGGATGCCCGCCACCTCCTTACACAAACAGTGGCCAACTTAGCCAGTAACTGGGAGCATGGAGGAGATGTCTTAGTCAGCAATTCAACTTATATTCCAGTCCATGTACAACATCTACACGTTCTATCTCCTCATATGTTTCCCTTATTATATCCAGTAATTGTATTATTATATAGAATTCTTTATGATGTTACATCGGCTCATTATCTTTCTATTCAGGTCTCCACAATATCAAATCCGCTCAATGAAGATCATCTATATAAGAGAATTGTCCTGATTTTTCTCATCAAAGATAGATATGGACAGAGACAAGATGGCGGAAAGGATATTACACCTCACCCTAGAGATCCTCTTCCGGCTTACTGGAGAGGTGAGAAATTCTGATGATGTCACATTACATCATTCTTAACTATGGGAATGACAGATGGACAGGACTGGAGGTGAGGACTCTGGAAATGTCTGTAGTGAGATTTATTAATGTGTCTCTCTATAACCAGGATTACACAGTAGTGAAGAAGACCTCTAGTGAGCGCTGTCAAGACCCTGTGTCTGAGGGATGGGGAAGACATCTGAGCCCAATCACAGGACCTCCACCTCCTCCACCTCACCCCCTGATACATGAGGCCATCAATGACCAGAAGATCCTAGAACTCGCCTACAAGATGATTGAGCTTCTGACTGGAGAGGTAACACTGGTGGGAATGCTGGGACATTATACAGTAATGTGTTATGAATGGGTCACCGAGGAGAAAAAAGCAAAACAAGCTAAGTCACAGAAAACCTGAGAGGTTAGTAACTATGCAGATTGCAGATCCCTGATCCTACCACACAACTAGCAGCAGCCGTGGAGCGTACCTACGATGTTCCTAGATGCTTCGTCACAGCCGGAGGACTAAATAAGCCTGAAGCATGAAAAGGGGAAAACTAACTGCCCCAGAGCAGACCCCAAAGGAATAGATAGCCCCCACACATGTATTGACGGTGAAACAAGATGAAAGCACAAACACAGGCAGGAAAATAGGCTGAACAAACGATGGGGCCCAAACTAACTAGAAAGGAAAGGAAAGACACTGTCTGCAACCTGCAAAAAACCCTACAAAAATAATGTCCAACACTTCTGATAGCAAAATTAACCCTGAAGTCACTAGACTTCTCCCACTATATCAGCAATCTGAAATATTCTGAGACAGAGCAAAAAGAGGCCAAACTAGTAAGGGACAAAAAGCAAATTGGCAAAATACTGATAAATAAGAGTGGAAATTCAGAACAGCCCCCAGCCGGGGCTGGCTGACCACACAAAAGCTGAATAGACCAACAAAATCAAGTGTGAACATTAGCAGAAAAACTTAGCTTTAGATGACTGGAACAGAGCTGAAAACCAAGAGCTGACAAGCCAGAAGGAATCACCAGCAACTGAATAGGGCGTCGGCTGTCTTAAATCCAATCTGAAACTCCTGAGGTCCAATCGTCATCCTCATTCTCAGGTGGCAGATCTCCACCGATCAAATCAGCCTCACTACCTCCTGTTACCACCAGAGGGAGTCTGGAAGGAGAACTCACAACTGGTGAACCAGAGAATTAACTCACAACAGTAATGCTATCAAGATATCGGGGGATGACGGTATCATTGTATGTCTCAGGTTTCTATAAGGTGTCGGGATGTCGCCGTCTATTTCTCCTTGGAGGAGTGGGAGTACATAGAAGGACAAAAACATCTGTACAAGGATTTCATGATGGAGGTTCTCCAGCCCCTCACATCACCAGGTAATAGACAGGACTAAATACACATGGCCTATAATTATCTATATGTAAAGAATTAATTCAGTCCCTGCATGTGTTTCCTCCAGATCTATCCAGTAAGAGGACAACACCAGAGAGATGTCCCTGTCCTCTTCTTCCACAGGACTGTAAACAAGAAGATCCCAATGTTCCTCAGGATCATCAGGTAGATGGAGAGAAGGTGTCATGAGATCTCCCCTATGATGTGTAGACGGCGGTGAATGTCTTGTGCTCACTCTTGTTTTATCCACCAGTATTCTAGGTTTTATACTTTTGTAATGAGAATGGTGGAGATGGCAGGATTAGAGCTTATCATAGATGTGACTTCTCCATCTGTCTGTGACTTTTACAATATTTGTTTCAGGGTGAAGATCTGACCCATATTAATACTATAGAGACATATGTGAGGGGTGATGAGGTGTGTAAAGTGGCAATTCCTACATATGACTACCCAGGTGAGTAGTAATCACTAAATGCTGAGAAGTCACAGATTTTTTTCAGTCATTGCCTGCTTTATCGGTGGTGTAGTCAATCGTGTCATCACTGCTTTCTCTTTAGACCACTACATTCTCCTCCACCCAAAACTGTTCAAATGACTTTGGGCATTGAAAGCCCTTTTCTATAGAACTTACAACCTGGCGGATCTACCTACCTCCTGGGATTAGAAGACGCTGACCGTTACCTGCCCAGATCTGTAAACTACAAAGCCAAATGACAGCGTTTGTATAATGTGCAGACAAGTTAGAAAATCAGTTGAAGAAACATATTATGATTGGTCACTTAGAGAAAGCCGAGGGTAAACATGTTGCCTTTGTAGCAGCAGTGCCGGTGTCTCTGCATGGTCCTTTTCCAAGCTCCCGGCAGGAACGCCGTCATACTCACCTCCCTGGCCACTTGTTGGTGTCTCTGTTCCCTGTTGCCTCCTGCTTTTCTGGGCCTGTGCACGCTGCGGAGGGCTACCTGTGGCACGTCTAGTGTGCACTTCCCAATTTTTTAATGGGCAGCACGCACACTTTGCAAATAGCTGGAAGGCATCCGGTATATAATACACCCTCCCCAGTAGGGAGGTGCCTCACTAACTCCTGTAGTTAGTGTTTGTGCAACTAGCATGTTGCCAGGTTCCTGTCCTTGAGTCTCATATTGGTTTAACCTGTTCCTGAAACCCGTATTGCTAAACAAGCACCAATGTCCGTCCTGGATAGTTTTCCAGAATCCTAACTGTCTGAACAAGGATCAGTGTCTATCCAGTCTGGTGATCCAGAATCAGTACCGTTTAAACCAGCTCTGATATCTAGTTTACAGTATCTGAATCCGGTCCTGCCAAAGCGTCCGAGTCATGTCCATTACTGAGATCCTGACCCTCGGGGTCAACTAATGCAGTATCGTGGACTACCCAAGAGTGATACATGGTGGCTACCTGCAGCGCATGCTTAACTCCACCATTAGGAGCTTTAGCGAAAAACAAGGTAGTCACTTAGCCACACTCCTTCTGGGTAAGCATGGCTCATGGCACAGTGTGTCCACTATCCATGTGTGTTAAAGTTTGTTCAAGACATGGACCCTGCTAATCCCAATGCCTCTTCTCACTCTGAGTTATTCAAAAAGATGTTTGCCACCCAGATCAGTTGGAAAAGATTCTGTCTTTGAGGACAACGAATAGCCGTTTAGAAACCCTGAAGTTGGCTTCTTCATCCACTCCACCTCAAAGTGCAGCATCTATAGCCGTGACTTATGCACTTGGAGCTAATCCTTGTCTGTCTGCTACACAATGTTATGATGGGGATACTAAGCAGTGCCGTGGTTTCCTGAACCAGTGTACGCTGCACTATGAACTATTTTCCCATAAGTTTCCCTCTGATCATGCTAAAGTGGTATTCCTAATGTTCCACATAGCAGGAGAGGCCTTAGCGTGGCTCGACCTTTTGTGGAAGAGAGGGAACCCTGTGACATCGAATCTGCAGTCCTTCCTGGTGGCCATCCGTAAGGTACAGTGCGTTGCAAAAGTATTCGGCTCCCTGGAACTTTTCCACCTTTTTCCACATATCATGCTTCAAACATAAAGATACCAAATGTAAATTTTTGGTGAAGAATCAACAACAAGTGGGACACATTTGTGTAGTTGAATGAAATTCATTGGTTATTTTAAATTTTTGTGGAAATTCAAAAACTGAAAAGTGGGGCGTGCAGTATTATTTGACCCCTTTACTTTCAGTGCAGCAAACTCACTCCAGAAGTTCATTGTGGATCTCTGAATGATCCAATGTTGTCCTAAATGACTACTGATGATAAATATAATCCACCTGTGTGTAATCAAGTCTCCGTATAAATGCACCTGCTTTGTGATAGTCTCACGGTTCTGTTTTAAGCACAGAGAGCATCATGAAGACCAAGGAACACAACAGGCAGGTCCGTGATACTGTTGTGGAGAAGTTTAATGCCAGATTTGGATACAAAATGATTTCCAAAACTTTAAACATGCCAAGGAACACTGTGCAAGCGATCATATTGAAATGGAAGGCGTATCATACCACTGCAAATCTACCAAGACCCGGCCGTCCCTCTAAACTTTCATCTCAAACAAGGAGAAGACTAATCAGAGATGCAGCCAAGAGGCCCATGATCACTCTTGATGAACTGCAGAGATCTACAGCTGAGGTGGGACAGTCGTACACTGCACAAATCTTGCCTTTGTGGAACAGTGGCAAGAAGAAAGCCATTTTTCAAAGATATCCATAAAAAGTGTCATTTAAAGTTTGCAATAAACATGTGGAAGAAGGTGCTCTGGTCAGATGAAACCAAAATCGAACTTTTTGGAAACAATGCCAAAAGATATGTTTGGCGCAAAGGCAACACAGCTCATCACCCTGAACACACCATCCCCACTGTCAAACATGGTGGTGGCAGTATCAAGGTTTGGGCCTGCTTTTCTTCAGCAGAGACAGGGAAGATGGTTAAAATTGATGGGATGATGGATGGAGCCAAATACAGGACCATTCTTGAAGAAAACCTGTTGGTGTCTGCAAAATACCTGAGACTGAGACAATGATCCCAAATGATCCCAAACATAAAGCAAAATCTACAATGGAATGGTTCACAAATAAACGTATCCAGGTGTTAGAATGGCCAAGTCAAAGTCCAGACCTGAATCCAATCGAGAATCTGTGGAAAGATCTGAAAACTGCTGTTCACAAACGATCTCCATCAAACCTCACTGAGCTTGAGCTGTTTGCTAAGGAAGAATGGGCAAGAATTTCAGTCTCTCTATGTACAAAACTGATAGAGACATACCCCAAGCGACTTGCAGCTGTAATCGCAGCAAAAGGTGGTGCAACAAAGTATTAAGTTAAAGGGGCCGAATAATATTGCACGCCACACTTTTCAGTTTTTGAATTTCCACAAAAATTTAAAGTAACCAATAAATTTCGTTCAACTTCACAATTGTGTTCCACTTGTAATTGATTCTTCACCAAAAATTTACATTTGGTATCTTTATGTTTGAAGCATGATATGTGGGAAAAGGTTAAAAAGTTCCAGGGAGCCGAATACTTTTGCAAGGCACTGTATTCAATGAGCCTGGTTGTGTATCTTCTGCTGCAACTTCCCTTCTCAGACTGCGTCAGGGAGTTCTGTCTGTATTCCACTATGCTGTCTCGTTCCACTCCCTGTCTTCCAAACTTATTTGGAACGATGAAACTTTGGTAGCCGCGTTCTGAGAGGGTTTGTCCAGAAGGATTAAGCATGAATTGGCTGGTTGAGACATTCCTGCTACTTCAGATGACCTGATTTCCCTGGCAGTCCGGATCGACCTCAGGCTCCAGTAATGGACCAGAGAGGTGACACAGGAGAGGAAACCGTCGGTGTCTGGCTCCATCCTTTCAGAGACTAATAGTTCCCCAGCCTTCTAAAACAGCTACAGTTGTGCTCACAAGTTTACATACCCTGGCAGAATTTTTTCTTTCTTGGTCTCTTTTTCAGAGAATATGAATGATAACTCCAAAACTTTTTCTCCACTCATGGTTAGTAGTTGGCTGAAGCCATTTATTGTCAAACTACTGTGTTTTCTCTTTTTATTTATGCAAATTGTCTCTTCAGAGAGGAAGAGGACTAGAACTATTCCTATTGGAAGTAGCAATCCTAAAAGTCAATGTCGACCCTTTAACGAACCTTGTTGCATGACTTAGGATAAAACCAAGCCAGAATATCAATTTGCAGACACTGTGTTTTGGGGTACTGCCCCTCGTCAGTGCAAAGTGTGAGATCTGGTTTGGCTGTGAGAGAGGCGTCTGACCGATATCCCAGAAGTATAATCTCTCTCGAAATGCTTAGCATGTCATTCTCTGCAAGGAGAAATGATACTTCTCTTTTTAAATCATAATGAGAACCCAAAACATCCAAATGACCCTGATCAAAAGAATACATACCCCATTTCTTAATACCGTGTATTGCCCCCTCTAACATCAATGACAGCTTGAAGTCTTTTGTGGTATTTGTGGATGAGGTTCTTTATTTTCTCACATGGTAAAGCTGCCCACTCTTCTTGGCAAAAAGTCTCTAGCTTTTGTAAATTCCTGATTTGTCTAGCATGAACTGTGTGCTTGAGATCTCCCCAGAGTGGCTCAATGTTATTGAGGTCAGGTGACTGAGATGGCCAATCCAGAACCTTCACTATGTTCTGCTGTAGCCAATGACAGGTCGACTTGGCTTTGTGTGTTGCTTTTCAAAAGCCTTTGAGCCACTAATAGTGTGGAAACCTCTGTTTTCTGTTGACAGATGATAGACCTGAGTGGGGACTTGATTTCTTGTGAGACGAGTAGACATTTTTATTTGTATTACTGTATTTTGGCCAACATAACATTGGTAGCTTTTTATTCCATATTTTTGAGGCAGAATGAACAAACAGTTGAACACCATGCTCTACTGATTCATCCTATGAGGTTTTCTATTAGACTGTGAACTGTCATTGTCTTGGTGAATAATTCAGTATTTTTACAAAACTTGCTATTTTTATGGACAGTTTAAGTATAAATGTTCGAAAATATAAACTTCACGGATATTTTATTCAAAAATAATAATTGGTTTTATTCTTAGCAGATGACTGTACCAGGAGATCAGAGGGACAGCTGACATCTTCAATTTTTAAATCAGATGATCTAAAGATCCCACAAGATACAATTGAAGTGAATGCTATTACTCCAGATTTACCATCATCTCTTCACTGCAAAGATATATCATCTGATCCTTTGAAACAGGTCCTGTCTTCTGATTCATTACTGACTATTACGGAAAATAAAAGTCTCAAAATAATCTTTAAAAAAAATATTGCTCCTAAAGCAAACAAGCCATTTTCACGTTCAGAATGTGGAAATACTTTTCCTCTTGAAAAGTCTTTTTTTAAACATCAAAAAATTCACACATCAGAGAATAGATTTTTTTGTTCCAAGTGTGGGCGATGTTTTAACCAGAAATCAAATCTTGTTACACATCAAAGAACTCACACAGAGGAGAAGACTTTTTCGTGTTCAGAATGTGGAAAATGTTTTAACCAGAAATCAGAAGTTGTTACACACCAAAGAACCCACACAGGTGAGAAGCCACTTTCATGTTCAGAATGTGGAAAATGTTTTAAATGCAAATCAGATCTTGATAGCCACCAGAGAACCCACAGAGGGGAGAAGCCTTTTTCATGTTCAGAATGTGGGAAATGTTTTAAATGGAAAACAAATCTTATCAAACATCAGAGAACTCACAGAGGGGAGAAGCCTTTTTCATGTTCAGAATGTGGAAAATGTTTTAAATGGAAAACAAATCTTATCAAACATCAGAGAACCCACACAGGGGAGAAGCCATTTTCATGTTCGGAATGTTGGAGATGTTTTACTGATAAATCAAATCTTACCAAACATCAGAGAACCCACACAAGTGAGAAGCCATTTTCATGTTCAGAATGTGGAAAATGTTTTAAGCAAAAATCAGATTTTGTTCAGCACCAGAGAACCCACACAAGCGAGAAGCCGTATCCATGTTCAGAATGTGGGAAATATTTTAGCCAGAAATGGATTTTTGTTAGACATCAGAGAACCCACACAGGGGAGAAGCCTTTTTCATGTTCAGAATGTGGGAAATATTTTAACCAGAAATGGATTCTTGTTAGACATCAAAAAACTCACACAGGGGAGAAGCTTTATTCATGTTCAGAATGTGGGAAATGTTTTAACCAGAAGTCGAATCTTGATCGCCACTGGAGAATCCACAGAGGCGAGAATGCCATCCAACTGGTCTCTGTACAGACTAGAAAGGCCCTAGCTACACAACTAAAACACCACCTCTGACCTAACCCCTTAATAAGTTATTGGGGATGTTCTTGTACCTCCTGAGGAACCAGAGCGGATCCCACAACACACTGTCAAAAAAGAGAAAAGAAAATGTGAAGTAAGATCTGAAAACCCTGGGTGAGAAACTAAAACACTTTGATATAGGGCAAAGAAGGCAAGCTAAGGATAACCAAAAATAAAAGGAACAATTATAAGCTCCCAGAAGCCTTACAATGGTAGAAGGAAAAGGTGCTGGGAAGGAAATCAAACAGACTCAGTGCAAAAATACAACTGAATTTTACCAAGCATGGTAAACCACTTAACTGAAGGGCTGGAACTCCTGAACACACATTCACTAAGAGGTAAACGGGAAAATGAGAAACAGTTGGAGAGGAGCAAACAAAGAAAGGAAAACAAAGACAATAGAAACCATTAATAATTTTAATAATCTTTGTTTTTATATAGCGCTAACATATTCCGCAGCGCTTTACAGTTTTGCACACATTATCATAGCTGTCCCCAATGGGGCTCACAATCTAAATTCCCTATCAGTATGTCTTTGGAATGTGGGAGGAAACCCACGCAAAAACGGGGAGAACATACAAATTCCTTGCAGATGTTGTCCTTGGTGGGATTCAAACCCAGGACTCCAGCGCTGCAAGGCTGCAGTGTTATCCACTGAGCCACCGTGCTGCCATTAGCATTTGGACAGGGAAGAATAGGCAACAGGTGAGCAAACAGAAGAATCGACCACATGTCACATGATTGAGTCTCCAAACCAAACTATGACAGTACTCTCACTTCTATGAGGGGCCACCGAACCCTCATAAACCCCTGACATCACTGATGGAACTCTGTCATCACCCAATTCATAGTTACATAGGTTCAAAAAAGACAAGGCTCCATCAAGTTTAACCTTTCTTCACCAAATATACATTTTTTTTTCACTGCATTATCTATAACCCATAATGTTATATGTACTGAGGAAATCATCCATTCTTTTTTTTTTTAAAAGTTTTTATAGTGTCTGCCATTACTACCTCTTGTAGTGGTTCATTCCATAGTCTGAGTGCTCTAACTGTGAAGAACCCTTTCCTATTTAGCTGCCAGAATCATCTTTCTTCCACCTGTAATGAGTGGCGCTGGTTCTTAGTATGATATTTGGTTTGAGTAAGTTATGTGCCAGTCCTTTGAACAATCATAGAACCATAGAATGTTAGAGTTGGAACGGACCTCAAGGGTCATCGTGTCCAACCCCCTGCTCAATGCAGGGCGGGATTCACTACACCATCTCAGACAGATATTGTATTGACCACATGTGTTTTACACATATAAATGAGATCTTTGAGACGTCTTTTTTCTAACTAACATGCCCAAATTTTCAACATATCATATGGTAGGCCTTCGATCCTTTGTAATAAACTATTTGCCCACCATTGATCTAACTCTATGTAACGATTTCACCCCTCAATGTGTCTTAGGACACTGACAGCTCAGTCGTCCAGTGTTGTGCAGGGGCGTGCTGAGCTGTCTCTTTTCATTGACAGCTTGGCCATCCAATCTGAGACTGGATAGTGCAGAGCTCTAGTCAGGTGCTCCCTGTTCCCTCGATTACTCAGCTACTTGACTGGGCTGGCAGTCCCAGATAGCTGCCAGTTGTAGCTTCAGCTCAGTGTGTTTTTTTTCTCTATGCCTAGTGGTTGATCTATTGTTGCTTTACCTTGATCTCATTGTGATCATCTATTTGGCTAACCCTCTTGACCTGATCCGCTATCCTCCCAAGTATTTTCAAATCAGACCCTTACCTGACTTCACCTTTGTCTCTTCCCTCTATTTATGATGTACCCTCCTGGTTATTGACTTCTGCCTCCTTGTCTATCCCGACTTACAGCTAGTCTGTAAGAAGTGACTCAGTATCACTGTAGCTTCTGAGTATCCTTTTAAAAATGTGGATCCCAAAGTTGGATCTCATGATGTGACCTTACAAGTAATTAATAGAGGGGTAACAATATATTGGGATCACATCTCTCTTTTTATGCACCCTACACCCTACAGTCTTGTTTGCTTTTGCGGCTGCTGCTTGACATTAAGTACTGCTGCTCTGCTTACTTGTAACCACAATACTCAAGTCCTCCTGCTCTGTAGTTCTGAAGTTTCTTCCATTTAATATGTACAGTATATGCTACAATAGGATTACTCCGACGTAGGTGCATTACTCTACATTTATCAAAATTAAATCTGATTTGACAAGTGTTTGCCCATTCAGACATCTAATAAAGATTGCTTTGTAATATTGTACTGTTCGTGTCAGTTTTTAACCCCTTAATGTCCAATACGCCTTTTAACGGTGGCAATTAAGGGTACTTATGCCTTAGCGCTGCTTTTTAACCGCACTGAGAAATAAGTACAGTATATAGCACCCCCAGTGTTGGAATTTCTCAAAGAATATGATTCGGGTTGGTTTTTACAGACCCCAGTGTTGCGATCGCCGTTATTTTTCTTTCAATAAGTCAAACGGTGCTCCCTCCCTTCAGAGCCCTGCCATGCGCCCAAACAGTGGCTTTCCCCACATACAGGGTATTGGCATACTCAGGAGAAATTGCGCAACAAAGTTTGTGGTCCATTTTCTCCTGATACCCTTATGAAAATAAAAAAAAATGGCTCCAAATTAAACTTTTTTGTGAAAAAATGTAAAATATTCATTTTTTTTTTTCTTCCACAGTGTTTTAGCGCTCGTGAAGCACCTAAAGGGTTAACAAACTTTTTGAATGTGGTTTTGCGCACCTTGAGGGGTGCAGTTTTTAAAATGGTGTCGCTTTTGGGTATTTTTTGTTATATTGATCACCCAAACTCAATTCAAATGTGAAGTTGTCTCTAAAAAAAAAAAGGTTTTGTAAATTTTGTCGGAAAAATAAGAAATTGCTGGTCAAAGTTTAACCCTTATAACGTTCTAGCAAAAAAAAATTGTTTCCAAAATTGTGCTGATGTAAAGTAGACATGTGGGAATATTAGTTATATATTAACTATTTTGTGTGACACCAGTTTATGAGTTAAGGGTACAAAAATTAAAAGTTTGAAAATTGCATATATTTATTCCCATGACAGCACCACGAGAGAGGGGATCCGCCCTTCAGGAACAGGAAACCTACAGATACAAAAGGGCGGAACCTCTCCCACGCATCAGTTGGTTTCCTGTTCCTGAAGGGACGGGATCCTACAGACAGATGGATCCCAGGCCGGCCGGTGCAGGTAGCGGGGGGGTCTCCTACCTCGGCCTGGCGCGGAGCTCCTGGATGACGCCACGGTGGCCCTGGATGGGCAGCACGGCGGTGGCGTGTGCAGCAGGGAGCGGTGTCCAGAGGATGTCCGCCTTCATAGGAAGGATCAGCGGTGGTCGGCGGGGCCGGCGCGGCTGCAGGGTGCTGGGGACCGGGGAGAGCTGCATAGGGGAATGCCCGGGCGTCCCGCGTGACTTCCGGTTTTTGGGGTCGCAGTGACGTCGGGGGGCAGAGCCTGGGGGCGCTTCCGGGTTGGCAGCGCCACTGCGCAGGCGCGAAGACCCCAAGATGGCGGCGTCCCTTCGGGAGAGGTGCCGGTAAGCGCTGGTCCACCGGCCAATAGCGGCGCCAGCTGGGGAGGGCGCTGCATATCTGCTGTCCGGAGGAGTGGTATACAGGCAGTACCCTAGATGGGTGCCATGCCTTGGCCACATTATTGCAGTGCAGTAATAGAGAGTGATCAGCAGCAGCAAAGCATCACTGCCGCCCCTGGAGGACCTTCGGCAGGTCAGACAAAAGAGGAAAGAGTCCCATGAAAGGAGCATGCGGGACGAAGTGACCAATCCAGTCATAAAAGCTCTAGATGGACAGGAGCATCGACTGAGAAAAATCTCCCTCATTCTCCGGTACTTAATTGTGGCACTGGTAAGTGATCTACGTGAATGTTCACTCAGTGACGGGGCCTCCCTCTATGCTTTAGGGGAAGAAAGCCACAAGTAAAACAAAACACAGACAATGCACACTGTGTGCATGCCCTATGCCAGACTCGTGCCCCAATAGATTGTGTCCCCCCTGTATCCAGAAGACAGTGGCGGAAGAATCGCCCATGGTAGCTGCAATATTAAAGGACATAGTCAGGGCAGAGATGAGGGAAACCCTGAAATCCCTGTCTAAACCGGGAAGCTTAAGGGGTGGGGACCCTGTGGAGTCTGATTCCTCGGTAGAATGGAGGAATGGTTTCATCCCCCTCATCCTCAGAGGAGGAGGATTCGGGTCGGTTTTGTCTGCCGCTTGACCGAGTGGACAAGCTGGTAAAAGCAGTGAGAGGAACAATGGAAGTGGAGGAGCCTAGACCTCAGTTATCCATGCAGGATGTCATGTTCGGTGGGCTGGAGCAGAGGAAGCGAAGGGTCTTCCCCTTGAACGAAGATTCAAGATCTAATTCGTAGAGAGTGGAAGAAACCAGAAAAGAGAGGTTCGCTACCTCCAGCCCTCAAACGTAGATACCTGTTATGAATGGGTCACCGAGGAGAAAAAAGCAAAACAAGCTAAGTCACAGAAAACCAGAGAGGTTGGTATCTATGCAGATTGCAGATCCCTGATCCTACCACACAACTAGCAGCAGCCGTGGAGCGTACCTACGATGATCCTAGACGCCTCGTCACGGCCGGAGGACTAAATAAGCCTAAAGCAAGAAAAGGGGAAAACTGCCCCAGAGCAGACCCCAAAGGAAAGACAGCCCCCACACATGTATTGACGGTGAAACAAGATGAAAGCACAAACACAGGCAGGAAAATAGGCTGAGCAAACGATGGGGCCCAAACTAACTAGAAAGGAAAGGAAAGGGAAAGACACTGTCTGCAACCTGCAAAAAACCCTACAAAAATAATGTCCAACACTTCTGATAGCAAAATTAACCCTGAAGTCACTAGACTTATCCCACTATATCAGCACTCTGAAATATTCTGAGACAGAGCAAAAAGAGGCCAAACTAGTAAGGGACAAAAAGCAAATTGGCAAATACAGATAAATAAGAGTGGAAATTCAGCACAGCCCCCAGCCGGGGCTGGCTGACCACACAAAAAACTGAATAGACCAACAAAATCAAGTGTGAACATTAGCAGAAAAACTTAGCTTTAGATGACTGGAACAGAGCTGAAAACCAAGAGCTGACAAGCCAGAAGGAATCACCAGCAACTGAATAGGGCGTCGGCTGTCTTAAATCCAATCTGAGATTCCTAAGGTCCAATCGTCATCCTCATTCTCAGGTGGCAGATCTCCACCGATCAAATCAGCCTCACTACCTCCTGTTACCACCAGAGGGAGTCTGGAAGGAGAACTCACAACTGGTGAACCAGAGAATGAACTCACAACAGATACCCCTTCGATGATCCGACGGTGAACACTTGGGACAAAGCCCCCAAATTAGACGCGGCAATCGTGAAGGCATCAAAAAGGTCCTCACTACCTTTCGAGGACATGGGGTCCCTTAAAGATCCTCTAGATAGGAAGGCAGATACCTTCCTTAAGAGCACCTGGGAGATGGCAGCCGGTTCTTTAAGACCAGCAGTAGCCTCAACCTGTACGGCCAGGTCCATGATGATCTGGTTGGACCAGTTAGAATCACAGTTGAAACAGGGGACGTCTAGACAGACAATTCTTGGGGCCCTACCAGTAATTCAGGAGGCCGCAGCCTTCCTAGCGGACACCTCTGCTGATGCGGTAAGAATGGCCGCCAGGGCAGCAGGACTCTCTAATGCGGCTCGTAGAGCCCTGTGGCTAAAGTGCTGGCAGAGAGACATTCAATCCAGAGCAAAACTATGCACTATCCCGTGTGAGGGGGAATATTTGTTCGGAGCAGTCCTGGATGAGCTGCTTGAGAAAGCCGGGGATGATAAGAAAAAGTTCCTGAATTTGTGGTCTGCATCCTACCGACGTCCATTCAATAGAAGGAGATTCGGTCAGGGGAGAAGGCGCAATCCTTCACCTAATAGAGACCGTCCCAGATGGGAAGATGGGAGAAGAGGTACGGGCTTCATGTTCAGGCGTTCCTCAAGAGAGCGAAAGAAACCGAGCCAATGACTAGCAATTCCTGTGGGGGGGGGGTAGACTGTCAGCCTTCCTCCCAGCATGGTTGCAGATCACCAATAGTGACTGGGTGCGGAATGTAATATCCACCGGGCTCAGGTTGGAGTTCAGTTATGTTCCACAGGATACCTTTAAACTAACTCCCTTAAGATCTTTGCCCCTTGAACAGGCTGCTTTAGATGCAGAAGTAAAAAGCCTGTGCCTGAAAAATGTCCTGGTGGAGGTTCTGGAATCAGAGAGAGGTAGAAGCTTCTACTCTCCCTTATTCCTGATCCAAAAACCGGATAAGACATTTAGAACCATCATTAATTTACATTCCCTCAATGAATTTTTGGTTAATCACACCTTTAAGATGGAATCCATCAATTCAACAATAAAGATGTTGTTTGAAGGGTGTTTTATGGCAATCATGGATTTGAAAGACGCGTACTATCATGTGCCTATCCACGCAGACTTCCAGCAGTTCCTAAGAGTAGCGGTTTTAATAGACGGTCTGGTCCGTCATTTTCAGTATAGAGCTCTTCCTTTTGGTCTCTCAGCGGCGCCTCGGGTATTTACGAAAATAGTGACCGAGGTCATGGCTCTTTTGCGGGAGGCCGATATCTTGATTGTCCCGTACTTAGACGATTTCTTGATTGTGGGGAATTCGGTGGACCATTGTCTATCCCAGATAGAGAAGGCTAAATTCAGACTAGAGAGCCTCGGATGGATAATAAATTACGAGAAATCCTGATTTCAGCCCCTCAGAGTCCAAAAGTTTCTAGGCTTAAGGTACTGTCACACTTAGCGATGTACCAGCGATATGACGTGGTCAGGATCGCTGGTACATCGCTAAGTGGTCGCTAGTGAGCTGCCACACAGGCAAATCTCACCAGCGACATCGCTGGGGACTGGGGTCGCTACTTACCTGTCACACCAGGCGATCCTGCATCCTCCCACCCGGCTCCACGTGTCGCTCGTCGTCACAGCAGGAAGCGCCGCAGGAAGCTAACGACGAGAAACAGTCCAGCCTGTTCTCGCGTGATCAGCGATAACCAGCGGGGGAGCGGGTTGTAGGTAAGTATCACACACAGCGATATCGCTAGCAATATCGCTATAACGTCACAAGTTATAGCGATATTGCTAGCGATATCGCTTAGTGTGACAGTACCTTTACTGTTAAATTCAGAAACTCAGCAGTATCTTTTGCCATCAATTAGAACATATACAACAGCAGGTACTTCAGGCAATTAATAGGCCCTCCATGACCCTCAAGCAAGCCATGTCTCTGTTAGGCTCTCTGACCTCGTATTCCAGCAGTCAGGTGGGCACAATTTCACACTAGATCCCTTCAGAGAGATGTCCTAGTTAATAGCAGGGCCTTAGAGGGGTCTCTGCAGGGTCAAGTATCACTAAGCCCTTTGACTCTTACATCTCTTAGGTGGTGGCTCGATGACAAAAACTTATCCTCAGGGGTGCCCTGGGTGACGCAGATAACCCGCATAATAACCACAGATGCTAGCCCCTGGGGTTGGGGGGCCCAGATGGGGGACATAGTGGTACAGGGACATTGGGACCCCGATGCGGAGACCTCATCTAACCAGAGGGAGCTGTTGGTGATTGAGTTAGCAGTCAAAAAACTAGTTATGTACCTACAGGGTCATCATGTGAGGATCCTCTTGGACAACCAGGTAGCAGTAGCCTATGTCAGCCACCAAGGTGGAACACGCTCCAAGACCCTGATGCGGATAACGGAACGTCTTTTTCAGATAGCCGAGGAAACTTTTCAATCTTTAACTGCGCTCCACATCAGAGGGAAAGACAACATGAAGGCAGACTTTCTAAGTCGCAGGGCCCTAAGGCAAGGAGAATGGGCTTTATACACGGACATTTACAACCTGATTGTCCGCAAATGGGGTCAGCCGGAGGTAGACCTCTTTGCCACCAAAGAAAACAGAAAGGAAAAAACCTTCTACTCTCTGAATCCCAGGGAAAATCCACTGGCAGTGGACGCCCTCCTGATAAAATGGAACTTCTCTCTGGCATATGCCTTTCCACCATTAAATCTCTTACCTCTGGTAGTAAGGAAGATCAGGGAAGATCGAGCGAGGGTCATATTGATAGCCCCCTTCTGACCCAGAAGGACCTGGTTCGCATGGTTGAGGACCATGTCGGTATGTGATCCTTGGGTACTGCCGAACCTTCCGGATCTCCTCTACCAGGGGCCAGTCAGCCACCCACAGGTAGCAGGACTTCATTTGACGGCGTGGTGTTTGAGAGGACACTATTGAAGAATAGAGGTTTTTCCAAAAATTTAATTGATACCCTCCTGAAAAGCAGAAAACAAGCTACCACAAATATCTATGCTAGAACCTGGAGGCGATTCCTGTCCACCTTTGAGTTTAATATCAGGGACTGAATACCCACAAAACAGATTCTGGAATTCCTCCAGAGGGGTCTCTAATTGGGTCTCTCCACAAGTACATTAAAGGTGCAGGTTTCAGCCATGGGGGCCCAATTTGCATGTGATATTGCCAGCAACTATTGGGTGGCGAGATTCATCAAAGCGGCTGCTAGATCGAGACCCATACACAAGGTCAGATGTATACCATGGGACTTAAATTTAGTCCTTACAGCCACGACAGAAAAACCATTCAAACCTCTAGATTCGGCTTCACTAAAGGCTATATCACTCAAGACAGCTTTTCTGGTAGCGATAACATCCGCACATAGAATAAGCGATATACAGGCACTTTCCAGACTACCCCCTTATACAGAATTCTTACAGGATAGAGTAATTCTAAGGCCGGACCCGGCATACCTTCCCAAAGTAGCATCACACTTTCACAGGACACAAGAGATAGTTCTGCCTTCCTTCCTCCCTAATCCGACCAATCCTAAGGAACAAAAAGTTCAGGCGTTTGATGTTAAAAGATGCCTACTTAAATATTTATCAGCCACGGATCCTTCGAGGAAGGAGAACTCATTATTTCTATCCTTCCAAGGTCCCAAGAAAGGGTGTAGAGTATCCAAACGCACGTTAGCAAGGTGGATTAGGGAGGCTATCTCTCTTGCCTACACAGAAGGTGGCTGTCCGGCTCCACAGAATTTGAGGGCACATTCCACTCGTCCCATGGCGTCATGTTGGGCAGAGAGATCGGGAGTGTCAATTGACCAGATATGTAAGGCGGCCACCTGGTCATCTCCTTCCACCTTTTTTAACCCCGATAGTGGTTAAAACATGGGTGTCTCCTCAGATCTCACCTTCGGGCTAAGGGTGCTGCAGGCTGTAGTCCCTCCCTAAATTAGTTTACATCTCTGTAATTCTCTCGTGGTGCTGTCATGGTAGTCTGAATAAAGTATTAAGTTACGTACCGGTAACAGTATTTTTCAGAAGCCCATGACAGCACCCTTAGTTCCCTCCCTTGTTCACGTATAGGGGTGCACTCCTTTAGAAGATTGTTTCACGGATTTACCTTATATGGGAGATGGTATTGAAATTGTAAATAGGAGATATAGATTGTATATATTGCACTAGCTGAAGAGCCCGGCGCTGCCCGGACATAGTAACTAACTGTGGATAGTTATAACAAATTATAATTATCCTCCATCCCATGGTCCCGTGCTCATATACCCAACATGCCTATCCTCCATCCCATAGTCGAGTGCCCATATACCCATCACGCATCCTCCATCCCATAGTCCCATGCCCATATACCCATCATACATATTCGCCATCCCATAGTCGAGTGCCCATATACCCATCACACATCCTTCATCTCATAGTCCCATGCCCATATACCCATCATACATATCCTCCATCCCATAGTCCCGTGCCCATATACCCATCATACATATCCTCCATCCCATAGTCCCGTGCCCATATACCCGTCATACATATCCTCCATCCCATAGTCCCGTGCCCATATACCCATCACACATCCTCCATCCCATAGTCCCATGCCCATATACCCATCACACACCCTCCATCCCATAGTCCCATGCCCATATACCCATCATACATATTCGCCATCTCATAGTCGAGTGCCCATATACCCATCACACATCCTTCATCTCATAGTCCCATGCCCATATACCCATCATACATATCCTCCATCCCATAGTCCCGTGTCCATATACCCATCATACATATCCGCCATCCCATAGTCCCGTGCCCATATACCCGTCATACATATCCTCCATCCCATAGTCCAGTGCCCATATACCCGTCATACACATCCTCCATCCCATAGTCCCGTGCCCATATACCCGTCATACATATCCTCCATCCCACAGTCCAGTGCCCATATACCCATCACACATCCTCCATCCCATAGTCAACCATTATGACATCATAATGAGCGGTGGGGCTTGCAACCTATGACGACATCAGCGTCGCCATGGCAACCATTGTGACATCATAATGAGGGGCGGGGCTTGATACACACACACTTTTTCCCCATTATGTAGATAGGGGCAAAATTGTTTGGTGAATTGGAACGCGTGGGCTTAAAATTTCGCCTCACAACATAGCCTAGGACACTCTCGGGGTCCAGACGTGTGACTGCCAAATATTGTGGCTGTAGCTGCGACGGTGCGGATGCCAATCCCGGACATACATGCATACATACATACATACATACATACACACACTTGAGCTTTATATATTAGATATATGCTGTGCCACTAACCATGGTAGCCTCTCAAGCTCTGTAATCCAACTGATGCGTGGGAGAGGTGCCGCCCTTTTGTATCTGTAGAGTTCCTGTTCCTGAAGGGTGGATCCCCTCTCTCGTGGTGCTGTCATGGGCTTCCGAAAAATACCATTACCGGTACGTAACTTAATACTTTTCAAAATTTTTGCCAAATATCCATTTTTTTATATATATATATAAATGCAAGTTATCTTGAAGAAATTTTACCACTATCATGAAGTACAATGTCATGAAAAAAAAAATATTCTCCGAATCAGTGGGATATGTTTAAGCGTTCTAGAGCTATAAGTTCATAATGTGACAGTGGTCAGAATTGTAAAAATTGGCTTGTTCATTAAGTACCAAATTGGTTCTGTCACTAAGGGGTTAATAACCTACATAGTTTGGTGTTGTCATCAAAGAATCTTCACCCTGAGGAAGCTACATTGCTGTGGCATAAATGCGTGGGATCTGTGACTCTCCCTCTTCCCACTTCATATTGAGGGTTGCATTCCTCGTGTGTGAGACTGGAGAGCTCCGGCGGTAGAACCCTCAGGACCGTGACGTCGAACCTCCCTCGGGCGAGCTGGCCAGGTGTACCACCCCCTATACAGGGAGTGATAGGGGCAGACCCAAGGGAGACTATCGCCACGGAAGCTGATACCTGGGAACAGCCAGAAGGAGAAGCAGGCAGGGGACATGCAGGCGACCCGGTGGGAGATGGCGACGACCACAG
This sequence comes from Dendrobates tinctorius, assembly GCF_039654945.1. Lineage (NCBI taxonomy): Eukaryota > Metazoa > Chordata > Amphibia > Anura > Dendrobatidae > Dendrobates > Dendrobates tinctorius. The sequence goes on along the minus strand of NW_027361961.1, from coordinate 2,390,154 downwards.
GGGAGACTGCTGTAGCCGAGGGGAAGGAGGTGGACAGCAAGGGAGGAGGCAGGAATGGATTCTGGGTGAGACACTGGAACAGGCAGACAAAGGCAGGAACAGACTGGACCTGGAAGGGAACACAAGGAGGTCACAAGTAGGGAACCAGCGGAGAACCAGGAAAGGTACAAAGCGCAGAGACAGGAGGAACGCAGGAGAGCATGGACCCGGTATCAAACGTGAACCACAATTGATAGGCAGGGAGCATAGGGTGATGCTGCCTGATATAGGGCACGCTGCAGAACTTTCGGGTCGGGGTGCAGCAGTGTCATGGGACCAAGGGATAGGGCGCCTAGTCTAGGGGGCGTGCCTACATGAGCGCCTGCGTACCTGGAAGGGAGCGGCAGCCGGTCGCATAACAGGAGGAGAAGCAGTTGATGGACAGGCGCCAGCAGTGGGGGCGGGCCGAGAGGACCGGAGGCGCCGGAGAGTCCTGGGCGGCATGGAGGCACGGGAGGCGGCAGGGGCCGCCGGAGTCGAAACGAGGAGCCGCGGCAGAGGCGGACCAGGCGGCGGCGACAGGAGCACGACCAGCGGCAGGGGCGGACCGGGTGGCGGCGACAGGAGTACGACCAGCAGGAGCCACGGCAGGGCGAGCTGGAGCCGCGGAAGAAGGGGAGGCGAGTGTGACAGTACCCCCCTCCTTACACCCCCTCTTCTTAAGACCGGAAAGGAATCTGGCCAAGTTACGAGGAGCCTGAATGTTTTCCCAGGGCTCCCAAAATCTCTCCTCAGGGCCGAAACCCTTCCAATCGATTAAGAAGAGGATCTTACCTTCTTATCTTTTCATGGCGAGAATGTCTTTAACTTCAAAGACATAGTGTGCGGACACAGGTGAGGGCGAGCAGCCAGTGGAAGGATGAAAGCGGTTAAGTATAACAGGCTTTAAGAGAGAAGCATGGAAAGAATTAGGAATCCATAATAATAATCTTTATTTATATAGTGCCAACATATTCCGCAGCGCTTTACAGTTGAACAGTTTCAAACACAACAGTCATAAGTAACGACGTTAACAATACAATAATTAAAGCGAAATAAGACGACCCTGCTCGTGGGAGCTTACAATCTACAATGAGGTGGGGGAGATACAAAGCACAGGTTTGTATTTACAATGATGTATTTACAATGATGGTCCAGCCATCTTCAGGGGGTGGGGGTTAGATGGAGATAGTGAATGGGCTACACACACACAAAGATAACATGACTTTGATTACTGAATGTGATAGGCCGCTCTGAACAAATGTGTTTTGAGCGAGCGCCTAAAACTATGCAAATTGTGGATGGTCCTAATATCTTGGGGTAGAGCATTCCAGAGAATTGGCGCAGCACGGGAGAAGTCTTGGAGTCGGGAGTGGGAGGTGCGGATTAGGGCAGAGGTTAGTCGAAAGTCATTTGCAGAGCGCAGCGGTCGGTTAGGCCGATAGACAGAAATGAGGGAGGAGATGTAAGGGGGTGCCGCACTGTGGAGAGCTTTGTGGGTGAGAACAAGTACTTTGAATTGTACCCTGTAATGAATTGGCAGCCAGTGTAATGACTGGCGAAGAGCGGACGCGTCTGAGTAACGATTAGCCAGATGGACAACCCTGGCTGCTGCATTAAGGATAGACTGGAGAGGGGAGAGTCGAGTGAGAGGGAGGCCAAATAATAGAGCATTACAGTAGTCCAGGCAGGAGTGGATCAGGGCGACAGTGAGAGTTTTTGTTGTTTCCATGGTGAGAAAAGGGCGGATTCTAGAGATGTTCTTTAGGTGTAAGCGGCACGAGCGGGCAAGAGATTGTATATGGGAGGTGAAGGAGAGATCGGAGTCAAACATAACACCCAGACAGCGCGCCTGCTGTCGGGGTGTTATTATGGTGCCACCCACAGAGAGGGAAATGTCAGATTTAGGGAGGTTGGTAGATGGTGGGAGCAAAAGAAGTTCAGTTTTGGAGAGGTTGAGTTTCAGATAGAGAGCAGACATGATGTTGGAGACTGCAGACAGACAGTCATTGGCGTTCTGTAGTACAGCGGAGGTAAGGTCAGGGGATGATGTGTACAGTTGTGTGTCATCAGCATAAAGATGGTACTGAAAGCCAAATCTGCTGATGGTCTGTCCAATTGGGGCTGTGTAGATAGAGAAGAGAAGGGGGCCAAGGACTGAGCCCTGAGGTACCCCAACAGCGAGAGGAAGAGGAGATGAAGTGGAGCCAGAAAACAGAACACTGAAGGAGCGGTCGGAAAGATAGGAAGAGAACCAGGAAAGAGCAGTGTCCTTAATGCCTAGTGACTGGAGCCTAGAGAGTAGGAGAGGATGGTCAACAGTGTCGAAAGCTGCAGAAAGGTCGAGAAGAATGAGCAGAGAGTGGTCACCATTACGTTTTGCTGTCAGAAGGTCATTGGTCACTTTGATGAGTGCAGTTTCTGTCGAATGTAGGGGGCGGAAACCGGACTGTGAAGGGTCTAGGAGGGAGTGAGTGGAGAGGTAACGGGTAAGGCGGGAGTATATCAGGCGCTCCAAGAGTTTAGAGATGAAGGGGAGATTGGAGACTGGTCTGTAGTTGTTTGTGCAGGATGGGTCGAGGGTGGGTTTCTTTAGTAATGGAGTAATGATAGAGTGTTTGAAGGAGGAGGGGAAGATGCCAGAGGAGAGGGAGAGATTAAAGATTGTAGTTAGGTGAGTTGTGACGACTGGAGAGAGAGACTGGAGGAGATGTGAGGGAATGGGGTCGGTTGTGCATGTAGTCGGACGAGAAGAGGAGAGGAGCCTGGAGACTTCTTCTTCTGTGATGGGATCGAATGTGGAGAGTGAGCCAGGGGAAATGCAGGGAGGGATGGGAGTCACTGAATTTGGTGATTGGGAGCGGATTTCCTGATGGATATTGTCTATTTTCTCTATAAAGTGGGAGGCAAGGTCATCAGCGCAAATGTCTGTGATAGGGGCTTGTGCTTTTGGCCTGAGGAGGGAGTGAAAGGTGTCAAAAAGTTTCTTGGGGTTGTTGGATAGTGAGGAGATCAGGGTGGTGAAGTAGGTCTGTTTGGCGAGGTGAAGGGCAGAGTTATATGTCCTTAACATAAATTTGAAGTGTATGAAGTCTTCTGGTGTGCGTGTTTTCCTCCATAAGCGTTCAGCACACCTAGAGCATCGCTGGAGAAATCGGGTTTGCGATGTGAGCCAGGGCTGTTTCACTCTGTGTTTGGAGGTTCTGAGGGTGAGGGGAGCTACTTGGTCAAGGGTGCTTCTAAGAGTGTCATTGAAGTGATGTACAGCCAGATCAGGACAGGACAAAGAAGAGATTGGGGACAATGATGAGTGTAGGGAGTCTGAAAGTGTATGAGGGTTAATGGCTTGTAGATTTCTGACTGAATGGTAGGTAGGAGGGTGCTGGGGTGAGCGAGGATTTGTGAGTGTAAAGGAGAGAATGTTGTGGTCAGAGAGGGGAAGCGGTGAGTTATCTAGGTAGGAGATTGAGCAGAGCCGGGCGAAAACCAGGTCCAGGGTGTTACCGTCTTTGTGTGTTTCAGAGGTTGAGAGCTGAGAGAGGCCTAGAGAAGTGGTTAGTGATAGAAGCTGGGATGCAGATGTGGAAGTGGGGCTCTTAATGGGGATGTTGAAGTCTCCCAGGATAAGGGTTGGTAGTTCTGAGGACATGAAGTGCGGCAGCCAGGCAGAAAAAATGGTCCAGGAAGTGGGTGGGTGAGCCTGGGGGCCGGTATATGACCGCTACTCTGAGGGAGAGGGGACGAAAGAGCCTGATGGTGTGGACTTCAAAAGAAGGGAATGAGAGTGATGGAACTGGGGGGATGACCTGGAAAGTGCATTGTGGGGACAGGAGTATGCCGACTCCACCACCAGGTTTGTTTGTCGGTCTCGGGGAATGGGAGAATTGTAAGCCACCATGGGAAATGGCAGCAGGAGAGACAGTGTCAGAATCCTGAATCCAGGTTTCCGTGAGGGCCAACAGATTCAGAGAGTTTTTCAGAAAGTAATTGTGTAGGAAAGGAAGCTTGTTGCATACAGACCGTGGATTCCAAAGGGCACAAGTGAAAGAAGGAGATGAAGGAGTGCAAATAATATTAGTAAGATTATTAAGGTTTCGATGTGAGGTAGGGTAGGGGTTGAGGTTGGGGGATGGTGGACCGGGGTTGGGGGAGATGTCCCCTGAAATCAGTAGGAGCAGGAAGATAAAGAGCAAGTAGTTTTTGGAATTGTATGAAGATTTTTTGTGCAGTGTGTTTGGGCAAGATGGGCTGAGGTTTTTTAAGAAGGTGAGAAGTGCATGGGAGAAGGAAAGAGAGAGGAGCTGATGTATACGAGTTGTGATGGAGGTGGGGATTGGTCGGTGAGAGTGGATTGCAATAGAACATAGGAGGATAGGAATAAAGCACATGGATAAAAGGGACAGCAGAGTGTGGGTTACCTGACTCCTGCCCTGACTAACTGCCATGTAATAACTGCTGTATCCCGGCGCTTATCTTCGTGACGCTTTGCTTCTGTGATGCGTGCACCCCTATGGATGGTTCTAAATTTATAGTCCAGACTGCAGGTTCAGAAGAGATGGATTGTGGGAACTGGTTGAGGATAATTTGGCAGCTGGGGTCAGCACACCAGGGTTTTTGTTTTTTTTTTTGGATGATCAAAGACATACAGCCTGGCAACATCTATTTTAACGCCTCCACCAGATAAGATCTACACTGATCCCAGTCATGGAAATGCAACAGTGAGTTTTAAGTACAATGCACCAAATGATTTATAACAATGAATTAGCAGACACATTAAAATATGTTTCTAGATGGTAAAGCAGCAGATGACATAGCAGACAGCAAGCAGAGGGAATTTTTACCATTAGAGTCTATTGCAGCAGATGAGACAGCAATCAGGGGTGGGAAGTTGCGCTTATCTTCGTGACGCTTTGCTTCTGTGATGCGTGCACCCCTATGGATGGTTCTAAATTTATAGTCCAGACTGCAGGGTCAGAAGAGATGGATTGTGGGAACTGGTTGAGGATAATTTGGCAGCTGGGGTCAGCACACCAGAGTTTTTTTTTTTTTGGATGATCAAAGACATTCAGCCTGGCAACATCTATTTTAACACCTCCACCAGATAAGATCTACACTGATCCCAGTCATGGAAATGCAACAGTGAGTTTTAAGTACAATGCACCAAATGATTTATAACAATGAATTAGCAGACACATTAAAATATGTTTCTATAATAATATATAATAATAAATTTTATTTTTATAGCGCCGACATATTCCGCAGCACTTTACATTTCAGAGGGGATTTGTACAGACAATAGACATTACAGCATAACAATAATCACATACAGTAGATTATAACAAATACCAAGAGGAAAGAGGGCCCTGCTCGCAAGCTTACAGTCTATGAGGAAAGAGGTAGACACGAAAGGTGGGTGGTAAGAGTTGCCCTGATTGTATGGACCAGCCATAATGTTAGGTGTGTGACAGTACGGACACAGAGGGCTAATGGATGCATAAAGCATGTGGGAGAATGATGCGGGGAACCTGGTTATGGTAAAACTTTTGGCTCTGCCACACAGGGATAGATTAGGTTAATGTGTTGAGGTGGTAGGCCAGTCTGAATAAATGCGTTTTCAGGACACGCTTAAAATTGTGGGGATTGGGGACTAATCGTATTGACCTGGGAAGTGCATTCCAAAGAATTGGCGTGGCACATGTAAAGTCTTGGAGACGGGAGTGGGAGGTTCTGACTATTGAGGATGCTAACCTCAGGTCATCAGCAGAACGGAGGGTGCGGGTAGGGTGGTATACTGAAACAAGGGAGGAGATGTAGGGTGGTGCTGAGCCATGGAGGGCTTTGTGAGTGAGGGTAATAAGTTTATACTGAATTCTGGAGTGGATGGGTAGCCAGTGTAATGACTGGCACAAGATAGAGGCATCGGTGTAACGATTGGTGAGTAATATGATCCTGGCTGCAGCATTCAAGACAGATTGGAGAGGGGAGAGTTTGGTAAGAGGGAGACCGATTAGAAGAGAGTTACAATAGTCGAGACGAGAATGAATAAGAGAAACAGTAAGAGTTTTTGCAGAGTCAAAGGTAAGAAAAGGTCGAATTCTAGAAATGTTTTTGAGGTGCAGATGACAAGAGCGAGCCAGTGATCGAATGTGGGGGGCAAAGGAAAGCTCGGAATCAAGTATGACCCAAAGACAGCGGGCCTGTTGCTGGGGAGTAATAGTGGAACCACACACAGAAATGGCAATGTCGGGTATAGGTACATTAGTAGAGGGAGGAAAGACCAGGAGTTCAGTCTTTGACAGGTTCTGTTTCAGATATAGTGAGGACATGATATTAGACACAGCGTTTAGACAATCGCCGGTGTTTTCTAGAAAGGCTGGCGTGATGTCAGGAGAAGAAGCGTATAATTGGGTGTCATCAGCATAGAGATGGTACTGGAAACCAAATCTACTGATTGTTTGACCAATAGGGGCAGTGTACAAGGAGAAGAGGAGGGGGCCTAGAACCGATCCTTGGGGGACCCCAACAGTAAGGGGAAGATGAGAGGAGGAGGAACTGGCAAAAGATACAGTAAAGGAGCGGTCGGAGAGATAGGAGGAGAACCAGGAGAGAGCGGTATCCTTGAGGCCAATGGAACGGAGCATAGTGAGGAGGAGCTGATGATCCACAGTGTCGAATGCTGCAGAGAGATCCAAGAGAATTAGCATGGAGTAGTGACCATTTGATTTAGCTGTTAGCAGATCATTAGAGACTTTAGTGAGGGCAGTTTCAGTGGAGTGTAAAGAGCGGAAACCGGATTGGAGAGGGTCGAGAAGAGAGTTTTCTGAGAGATAGCGGATAAGACGGGAGTGGACCAGGCGTTCCAGGAGTTTAGAGATGAAGGGAAGATTAGAGACAGGTCTATAGATAGCGGCACAGTTTTGGTCGAGGGATGGTTTTTTAAGTAGTGGATGTATGATGGCATGCTTAAATGAGGAGGGAAAAATACCAGAAGAGAGAGAGAGGTTAAATATTTTAGTTAGGTGAGGGGTGACAGCAGGGGAAAGGGACTGGAGGAGCTGTGACGGAAATGGGTCACTGGTGCAAGTAGTTGGGCGAGAAGATGCAAGGAGCCTGCTTACTTTTTCTTCTGTGACTGGTTCAAAATCAGAGAGTGAGTTAGATGCAGTGGGGGAGGGAGGACAGTGCATGATATGAGGTGATTGGGAGATAATTTCCTGTCGGATCTGGTAAATTTTTTCTTTGAAGTAATTGGCCAGATCGTCAGCTCGGAGCTCCGTGGTTGGGGCCTGTACTCTTGGATTGAGTAGAGAATGAAAAGTGTCAAAGAGACGTTTCGGGTTATTGGACAGTGAGGTGATGAGGGTGTTGAAATAGGTTTGTTTGGAGAGGTGAAGGGCAGTGTTGTATGTTCTAAGCATAAACTTAAAATGGATGAAATCTTCGGGTAGATTGGATTTTCTCCACAGACGTTCGGCGCACCTGGAGCACCGCTGCAGGAAACGTGTTTGCACCGTCTGCCAGGGTTGTCGCAGTCTGCGTTGTGGTGTTCTATTTATAGGGGGTGCAAATTCATCCAGGGCAGTTTGAAGTGTTTCATTGTAATGCTTCAATGCAGAATCAGGACATGAGAGGGAGGAGATAGGGGCCAATGAAGACTGCAAGTTCTTCATAAGTTTCTGGGTGTTAATGGCCTGTATGTTTCTATAAGTCTGGACAGTGGGGGTGACCTGAGCAGCCTGGCAGTTCTTGATAGAGAATGAAAGAAGATTGTGGTCAGAGAGCGGGAGAGGGGAGTTTGCAAAATCATCCACTGCACAAAGCCGAGAGAAGACCAAGTCGAGGGAGTTTCCGTCTTCATGCGTTGGAGAATTAGTAAGCTGTGAAAGGCCAAATGAGGAGGTTAGAGATAAAAGGTGAGTAGCAGATGGTGAGAGGGGAAGAGCAATGGGGATGTTGAAATCGCCCATGATGAGGGTAGGGATGTCACAGGAGAGAAAATGTGGAAGCCAAGTGGCAAAATGATCCAGGAACTGATGGGAGGGGCCGGGAGGACGATACACCACCGCCACTCGCATGGAGAGGGGGGTGTAGAGTCTGACGGCATGGACCTCAAAAGAAGGGAAGACAAGTGAGGGTACTTGAGGGATAACCTGAAAGGTACATTTTGGTGATAGGAGCAGACCAACGCCTCCACCAGCTCTATTGTCTGATCTTGGGGTATGAGAGAAGTGAAGCCCCCCGTATGAAAGAGCAGCAGCAGCGGTAGTGTCTGACTGCTGGATCCAGGTTTCAGTAAGAGCCAGGAGGTTAAGAGAATTAGAAAGGAAAAAGTCATGAGTGAAGGAGAGTTTGTTAAACACTGAGCGAGAATTCCAAAGTGCACAATTAAGAGAGACAGATGGCATGCAGGGAATATTAATAAGATTAGAGGGGTTTCTGAGTGTAGCAGTTGGGGGGTTTGACTTTCTATAACATGGGGGACCAGGGTTGGGAGCAATGTCTCCTGCGACTAGGAGAAGGAGGATAGAAAGAGTGAGCAGATGGTTAAGTGATTTGTGAGAGCGTCCCTGATGTTGAATGGTGGGACTGACTGGATCTGTGCAGTTTAACAACGTGAAAAGAGCATGAGTGCTATACATAGGAGAGGAAAGAAGCGAGGGGCCAATGTGGATGGAGTGTAGAGAGTTAATGCCAGGGCGGTGGATGTGTGTGAATGCAGCGGCCAGGATTAAAATGACACAAATGCATATGGTATATATTTGTTGTACTCCTAATGTACAGGGAGTAGATGTATATAAATGTCTTACCTGTCTCCTGCCCAACTGCCATGTTATAACTGCCAGTACTTTGATAAACTGTACTTGGATAAAGTGTGCATAAATGCCCCCTGCATAAATGCTATCCCCAAGCTATGTCTGAATATATAGGAGGATAAGACTTAGAACTTTTTTTTTTTTTTTTTTGGCTCTCTCTCTTCTCGTTAATCAATCACACTAAATTGAGACACCAGGACCCAATAAAATGTTGTGGTCAAATAAACACATGTCCAGCACTACATGGATCATAAAGCACTTTGAAAAGTTTCTTGACCTCACAACATAAGGGGACAAGCAGAGTAAGTTGAAAAAAACTATATACCATATATAAGCTTGCAGAGTTGAAAACACAGAGATAGCATTCAGGATTAACTGCTTGCTGACATTGAATGGAGACACAGGAGTGGATTCAGAGCAGAGATTGGAAAAGCTGGTTACCATATATAAGCTTGCAGAGTTGAAAACACAGAGATAGCATTCAGGATTAACTGCTTGCTGACATAGATGGTAAAGCAGCAGATGACATAGCAGACAGCAAGCAGAGGGAATTTTTACCATTAGAGTCTATTGCAGCAGATGAGACAGCAATCAGGGGTGGGAAGTTGTACCATTTGAATATGTTGCAGAAGACCGCAAGCAGAGGGAATTTTTACCTGTATGAAGAGAGAAGATGGATTTTAGTTCTGTGCCATGTAATAACTGCTGTATCCCGGCGCTTATCTTCGTGACGCTTTGCTTCTGTGATGCGTGCACCCCCACAATCCTTAGCAAAGCGGGAAGTTTTAACTTGTAGTCCACATCATTGATACGGGCTAAGACCTCAAACGGACCTATATACCGAGGACCCAGTTTATACGAGGGTTGCTTCAGACGGACAAATTTAGATACAGCCATACTTTATATCCGGGTTGGTACAGTGGAGAATCCAGGCGTTATTTATCAGCATGTCTCTTGATCCTGCCTTGAGCATGATCAAGTGCGGTTTTGGTATCCTGCCAGACCCTGGAGAACTCCTCGGTCAGAAGATCGGTCGCCGGCACACCCGAGACAGGAGGTACCGGCAGAGGAACACCAGGATATTGTCCGTAGACAATAAAGAAGGATGATTTGGAGGAGGATTCACTGGTATGGTTGTTGTAGGTGAATTCGGCCCACGGGAGCAGGCTGGACCAGTCGTTCTGGTGAGCGTTGGAAAAATGCCAGAGATAAGTCACAAGGATTTGATTTGTACGTTCTGCCTGGCCGTTGGTCTGGGGATGGTAGGAAGAGGAGAAGTCCAACGTTACTTCCATCATCTTGCACAAGGCCCTCCAAAACCGCGAGGTGAACTGAACCCCTCTGTCGGAAACGATATGCTTGGGGGAAGCAGTGAATCCGGAAAACATGGGTGACGAAGATCCTCGCCAACTCGGGCACAGAGGGTAATCCTGGCAGAGCAATAAAATGGGCCATCTTGGAAAATCGATCCACCACGACCAAGATGACAGTGTGGCCCGAAGACCGAGGCAGATCAGTAATCAGGGCCGGACTGGGACTAAAATTCAGCCCTGGCATGTGAAGGTGCACAGGCCCACTTGTCAAATGGTGAATTTGTAATATGTTTGTACACCTGTATGTTACAAGAAGTGAGATGCCTGAAAAACGACTATATAACATCTAGTCACAGCTGCGTCCAGTATTACAGCTCAGTCCTATTTATTGCTCTTGATTTGAACCCAGGACTCCAGTGCTGCAAGGATGCAGTGCTAACCACTGAGCCACCAAAAAGCTCTAGAAAGGTAAAGATCTATATTGCCTCCATATGGTGACCATATAGTGGTAGATACCAGTCCTGCAGAACATATAAGATCACAGCACAGTTATAGATGGTGACTTACACTTTTCCTGTCTTTTCCATCTGCCCCAGACAAACATGACAACTTCTCCAGCCAGGACTCGGTCGCAGAGCTTACAGCACAGACACATCTGACTTCTCACATTTCCAGCACCGTCCCCATCTATCCCCAACCTGCACAAACTCCTCATCCTGCTGACATCCCAATTCTGAGCAGCCGCTGCCATGTGTGTCCCTATTACTGCACATACTGTATGGTACAATAACCGTGCTCCTCTTTCTGCCCCACATAATAATGCCACCACTGTGTTCCTTACATAGTAATGACTCTTTTGCGCCCTATAGATGGTAAAATTGCCCCCTAGAAAATATTAATGCCCTGTGCAAATACACTAAAAAACGGTATCCACATTTTTCCCCTAAAAAGTAATAATGCTCCAGGTGCACATATGATGGGCATTGTACTCTGAGAGCCCCTATAACAAATCTGCTTCTTACGTGCCCACTTAACATCTACTAATGTCCCTAGTCCCCAATGTACAGCTCCTCTATACACATCATGATGGGCAAACTGATCCCTTATATACAATATACTGTAATACACCCAGAGTTCCTCTATACACAATATGATGTTCCCACAACTGCTATCTACACAGCATGATGGGTCCACAGCTCCTCTGTACGCTACTGTTGTTCCACAGCTCCACTATACACAGTATGGTGGTCCGACAGCTCTTCAATCACAGTACAATGGTTCTACAGCTCCACTATACACAGTATGATGTCCTCACAGCTCCATTGTACACAGTATGGTGGTTCCACATCTCTACTATACACAGTACTGTGGTTCTAAAGCTACACTGGACACAGTTTGATGGGCCAACAGCTCCACTATACACAGTATGATGGGTCCACAGTTCCTCTTTACACAGTATGATGGTCCGACAGCTCCCTAATCACAGTATGGTGGTCCCAGAGCTTCCCAATACACAGTATGGTGGGCCCAAAGCTCCCCTATACACAATATATTGGGCTAACAGCTCCGCTATACAGAGTATGCAGGGCCAACAGCTTTCCTACACATAGCATGATGTGCCCACTGCTCCCCCAAAATGCTGAATGAATCCCACAGTAGCCCTCAGACTGTATAATGGCCCCCGCATTAGTCCCCAAACTGTATAATGGTCCCCGAATTAGTCCCCAAACTGAATAATGGCCCCCCACATTAGCTCCCAAGCTGTACAGTATAACGCTCCCCCACATTAGTTCCCAAATTGTATAATGATCCCAGCATTAGTCCCAAAACTGTACAATTCCCCCCACATTAGCTCCCAATCTGTATAATGACCCCCACACACTAGCTCCCAAACTGTATAATGGCCCCTTATGTAAAGCCCTCCCACATTAGCTCCCAAACTGTATAATGACCCTGGCATTAGTCCCAAAGCTGTATAATGGCTGCTGAAATAGCCCCTAAACCGTATGAGGGCCTCCACACAGTTTCAGGGTCCCTCACACTATGTATAAGGTTCCCCCATTGTTTATGATGCCCCCACATCACACCACAAGTTTTAATTAAAACAAAAAATAAACATACTCTTCTAACCCAGGATACTGATGAGTCCAGCAGCAAGGCAACGTGCTGGAACAGCGCCGACTCCCGCACCAAACGTCAGAGTCCTGGTGCAGCGTGATGACGGCAATGTGCCAGGACTCTGACGTCCTCAGCGTGCGTCGTTCAGTAGACCTGAGGCATAAAGCGATCTGCAATCTACAGAACAGAGAGCGGTAGTGCCAGGAGATCTACCGCAGGGTTTAAACATATGTGCATTATACATGCTGCTGATTAATTAAGGGCAGTGTAGCTCTGGGTGGGCCCCCTGAGCTTGGGGCCCAGGGTAACCATCCACTCTGCACCCCCAGGAAGTTATGCTACTGTATACTGTGGCTACAGACATCAGATATTACACCAGTCTTATATTTAATGCCCGTACTGATAGCACAGCCCTTCACTTATATTAAGGTGCATTATTTATTGCTATTCATACAGAAAATACTGTCAGAACGATAATCATCAAATTCATAATTATCACTGTTTTAAATATCACTGCTTTCATTTTTATTTTAGTGTGCTCATTGTGTCTGAAGACAATCATCCCATTCTACCCAGAATCATATGATTTCACCAAAAATATTGCAGGTATTCATTTGTACAATTGATCAGCAATGTTTTATGGTGTCTGATCCTTTAGCGCGAGTACGTAATTGTTTGATTTATTTATTTATTATTGCTTACTCCATTGTGGTAGGGGTTTTCTGTGGTACTTGCAGCAGAGGCAGCCCATTTATACTAGTGCCGCTGATAAACCATCTACAGTCTTATATTTCCTTGTACAATAATAATATAACATCTGATGTCTGTGCACACAGTATATTATATCCCTGCTATATCCTACACAATATGTACAGACCTCAGATGTTATATACAGGATTATATGTCATGCTATATATTACACTATGTGAACAGATATTAGATTTTATATCATCACATATTATCCTGTATATAGGATCAGATGCCTGTGCACATAGTATAGGATTTATCAGTGACATATTGTCCTGTACACTGTATATACTATGTGCACTGTGTATATATTTATATATGACTGATCACTCCTGGACCTGGCTACAGGCCATACATGATATAATATATGGTGGCTGTATATATTATGTGCAGTGTATGATGTCCTGCAGCCAGGCTCAGGAGCAATTAGTATGACCCCTGTATACAGCTGGCTGCTGTGAGACTGGGAGTCATTGCTGCAGCTTGATCTTACACACAGATTGAGTGACGCTGGAGCTGATGACCCCACTGACAGTGTGACCCAATCTGTGTCAAGGTTCAAGCTGGGCAATAAATCATCTCACCATGCCTCAGCCCGACTGCAGACATGACAAGGCAAGATTCAACCCTGCCAGAGACCTTCTGCCCCGGCCCCCTGGTTTGCAGTGCTCGCCTTATTGCAGAAGCTCCTATCAGCCCTGCCGGCTCGCAGGTGGACATGACCAGGCAAGATTCGACCCTACCAGAGACCTCCTGCCCCGGCCCCCTGCTCTGCTCACCTTATTGCAGAAGCTCCTCTCAGCCCTGCTGGCTCGCATGTGACATACACTCTCGTCAACGCACGACAGGACACAGTGAGTAGGCGCTGCGCTGCCCTCCTGCAGGCAACCATTGACGGCACAGCGTGCTCTCTCCGGCTCCGCCCTCAAAGATCGCGCCACGACGTGCAGCTTCACGTCGCCGTGCATTCTTAACCCCTAGGGTGCCAGTGTGCCACCCCAAAATCTGCAGCGCGCTCACCTTTGAAACCGCCGCCGTGCCCGCAAATTTAAAGGGCCGGCGACCGCCGCATTAGCCAGCGGCCCACAACGGCCTAATAAATAGCTGCCCAGTGGGAAAATGCCCGGTTGGGCAGATTACCAATCCGGGCCTGTCAGTAATAAAGTCCATTGCGACATGCTGCCAGGGAGCCGAAGGAACTGGAAGCGGGTGTAAGAGTCCAGAGGGTAGATGCCGAGGAACTTTGTTTCTGGCACATGATGGGCAGGAGGCAATAAAACTTTGGACATCTTGAAGAAGAGATGGCCACCAATAGAAACGAGAGATGAGAAGAAGCGTCTTCTTGAGGCCCACGTGGCCGGCTAGCTTGGAAGCATGACCCCTGGATAACACTAGTTTCCTCTCGTTTTCTTGCACCCGGCGGCAATGAAGTCACGGTAATGGGTGCGACCATGATAATTTTACTGGGATCTACAATGTGTGATGGCTCTTCCTCATTATCGGAGACCAGAATGGACCTGGATAAAGCATCTGCTTTGAGATTCTTGTCACCGGGACGGAAATGAAGCTCAAAATCGAACCGGGCAAAGAACAGCGACCACCTGGCTTGCCGGGGATTAAGTCTTTGTGCTGACTGAATGTATGCCAGGTTCTTGTGGTCGGTGCAGATTTTAAACGGATGTATGGCTCCTTCCAGAAGATACCGCCACTCCTCCAAGGCCAATTTGATGGCAAGCAGCTCTCTGTCACCAATGGTGTAATTTCTCTCTGCGGTGGAGAACATCTTTGAGAAGAAACTGCAGGTGAGCAGTCGACCGGAGGAAGATCTCTGGGAAAGAACCGCCCCGGCTCCGATGGCCGATGCATCTACCTCGAGGATAAAGGGTTTGTTGACTTCTGGACGATGGAGCACGGGTGCGATAGCGAAAGCTTGTCTCAAGGTTTGAAAGGCATTCTTGGCTTCCGGGGACCAGAGGTGAGGGTTGGCTCCTTTACGGGTTAAGGTGGAGATAGGAGCAGTCAAGGTAGAAAAGTGTGGAATAAACTGCCGGTAGTAATTAGCAAAACCAAGGAATCGTTGGATCGCCTTGATTCCCTGGGGACGCGGCTATTTGAGCACGGCGGACACTTTTAAAGGGTCCATACGTAGGCCCAAGTCAGAAATGATATAACCCAAGAAGGACAGGGAGGACTGCTCAAAGGCGCACTTCTCGAGTTTGGCATAGAGACACTGCTCTCTTAAACGTAGTAATACTTGGCGGACATCTTTTCAGTGGGTCATGCAAATATATAAGCCGCGGAGACACCATCACATGTTTCTCAACGCAGGCAGTGACTAGCCAGGTCTTTCACCGGGAAGGAACAACCACGGGAAGGGCAGTCTCCAGTGAAGGAAACCACCTATGCCAAAACATGGTATCCATCCACAGACAGCTGTTTCGGGGTATTTCCCCTCATCAGTGTGGAGTAGGAAACTGGCTAGTGGGAGCAATGCCTAGTAACAGACCATGAAAAGAGGAGGATGAATGACCTCATGGAGATCAACATCCGACACTGCGGAGACACCATCACGTGTTTCTCAATGCAGTGATTCTAGAGCATTGCTCCCATCCCTTATGGGAAATATGTAAAACATGCAAATATATAAGCCGCGGAGACACCATCACATGTTTCTCAACGCAGGCAGTGACTAGCCAGGTCTTTCACCGGGAAGGAACAACCACGGGAAGGGCAGTCTCCAGTGAAGGAAACCACCTATGCCAAAACATGGTATCCATCCACAGACAGCTGTTTCGGGGTATTGCCCCTCATCAGTGTGGAGTAGGAAACTGGCTAGTGGGAGCAATGCCTAGTAACAGACCATGAAAAGAGGAGGATGAATGACCTCATGGAGATCAACATCCGACACTGCGGAGACACCATCCTCTTTTCATGGTCTGTTACTAGGCATTGCTCCCACTAGCCAGTTTCCTACTCCACACTGATGAGGGGCAATACCCCGAAACAGCTGTCTGTGGATGGATACCATGTTTTGGCATAGGTGGTTTCCTTCACTGGAGACTGCCCTTCCCGTGGTTGTTCCTTCCCGGTGAAAGACCTGGCTAGTCACTGCCTGCGTTGAGAAACATGTGATGGTGTCTCCGCGGCTTATATATTTGCATGTTTTACATATTTCCCATAAGGGATGGGAGCAATGCTCTAGAATCACTGCGTTGGGAAACACGTGATGGTGTCTCCGCAGTGTCGGATGTTGATCTCCATGAGGTCATTCATCCTCCTCTTTTCATGGTCTGTTACTAGGCATTGCTCCCACTAGCCAGTTTCCTACTCCACACTGATGAGGGGCAATACCTCGAAACAGCTGTCTGTGGATGGATACCATGTTTTGGCATAGGTGGTTTCCTTCACTGGAGACTGCCCTTACCGTGGTTGTTCCTTCCCGGTGAAAGACCTGGCTAGTCACTGCCTGCGTTGAGAAACATGTGATGGTGTCTCCGCGGCTTATATATTTGCATGTTTTACATATTTCCCATAAGGGATGGGAGCAATGCTCTAGAATCACTGCGTTGAGAAACACGTGATGGTGTCTCCGCAGTGTCGGATGTTGATCTCCATGGGGTCATTCATCCTCCTCTTTTCATCTTTTCAGTGGGTAGCCAGGTCCAAGGAAAACAAAAGGATGTCGTCCAAATACACCACCACACAGGAGTAGAGAAGGTCTTGAAACACGTCATTGACGAACTCCTGGCACACTGCGGGAACGTTGCACAGGCCAAAGGGCATGACCAAATATTCATAGTGGCCATCTCGGGTATTGAAGGCGGTCTTCCATTCGTCTCCGGAACAAATGCGGATCAGATTACAGGCCCCTCGCAGATCCAATTTCATGAAGACCCATGCTCCCCGTAGACGGTCGAATAGCTCCGGAATGAGAGGCAGCGGATATTTGTTTTTGATGGTGATATCATTGAGGCCCCGGTAATCAATGCATGGCCGAAGGGATCCGTCCTTCTTCTTAACAAAAAAGAACCCTGCTCCTGCAGGTGAGGACGACTTGCAAATAAAGCCTCTGGCCAGGTTTTCTTGGATATATTCGGACATGGCCAGAGTCTCGGAGGGGGATAGAGGATAGATCCGACCACGGGGTGGAGTGGAACTGGGGAAAAGGTCGATGGGGCAATCATAGGGCCAATGCGGGGGCAGGACCTCTGCCTCCTTGTTGAAGACGTCAGAGAATGCCCAATAGGCCGAGGGTAAATCTGCAGAGACAGAAGTGGGAGGCGTGAAGTTCTTCAGTTGAACGGAAGACAGACATTTGTCTTGACATGACTGTCCCCAACGCAGGATATCCCCAGAGCGCCAGTCCAGGATAGGCTCGTGGGTTCTCAACCAGGGTAGGCCCAAGAGGATGATATGAGATAACTAGGGCAGCACATAAAAGACTATCTTCTTCCGGTGTAAGGCTCCAATCTGAAGTTCCACTTCTTCGGTGACCAGAGTAACGGACATCCGCAAGGGTCGACCGTCGACCAAGCAGTCTGCCGAAGAGTCTCCAGGGATCGGACAGGGATCCGAAGTCTCTTAACCGCCTCGCACTAAATAAAGTTGCCAGCTGTGCCCGAATCCATATAAGCCCACTCAGAGGAACGTTTGGGGCCTATATGCAAAAGAACGGAGAGAATCAAGGGTAGAGAGGGATCACAATTACCTAGGGAGGCCTCTCTTACCTGTCCTAGGCGGAGGCGTTTCCCAGGCGTATAGGATAGGAGCGGAGGAAGTGGAATGCACTCCCACAATAGAAGCAGAGCCTCTGTTCGATTGTCTCTCTCCGATGCTCCTCCACCGGTTTGAGACGATCCACTTGCATGGGTTCCGGTGCAGGAGCCGCAGAAGACGACCCAGGGCGGGAGTGAGGTGGACTACGAGCGGCTGGAAAAACACGGGGTCTTCTCTCTCTAGCTGCCTCTTGGGATCGCTCCGGAAAGTGTAGGTCGATGCGGGTGGCCAAGGAGATCAGATCCTCCAGGGAAGCTGGAGTATCTCATCCCGCTAACTTGTCCTTAACTCGACCAGAGAGGCCCTGCCAAAAGGCTCCCACCAAGCCCTCATTGTTCCACCCCAACTCAGAGGACAGGGTGCGAAACCGAATGGCGTACTGACCTACCGAAAGCGGGCCCTGGTGGAGATTAAACAGCGCCTCGATAGTAGAGACCAAGCGACCAGGTTCATCGAACACCTTCCGAAAGGTGTCCAAAAAAATTGGGAGTTGGGAGACAATGGGGTTGTCCCGCTCCCAGAGGGGGTTTACCCAAGCTAGAGCCTCACCCTCCAAGTGGGACACCACAAAAGCCACCTTGGCCCGGTTAGTAGAGTACGGCAGAGGGGACAGCTCGAAGTGTAGCGGAGATTGATTTAGGAACCCTCTGCATAATTTGGGATCGCCGTTATACAGTGGGGGTTTCGCAAAACGGGGTGGTGGGTGAGGGGTTGCTGCCTGGTCTGGAGTAGAGGCCACGGTCTGGAGAGCCAGGAGACGGTTATCCACTGAGGCCATGTAATTCAAAATATGAGCCTGAGTGTCGCGCTGCAGTGCGAGCTCCTGCTGGAGACCCGCCATCTGGGGAGCGCTTGTGGGGTCAGAGGCCTGTAAGGACAACAGACGGGATTCCATAGATTTGAGGAAGGACATTATCCTCATTTGGTTCTCCCGTAGGAAGAGGAGTTCCTTTTGAGTCGGGGTCGAGGTACCAGCGGGGTCCATGGCCTGACTATACTGTGAGACTGGAGAGCTCCGGGGGTAGAACCCTCAGGACCGTGACGACGAACCTCCCTCGGGCGAGCTGGCCAGGTGTACCACCCCCTATACAGGGAACGTTAGGGGCAGACCCAAGGGAGACTATCGCCGCGGATGCTGATACCTGGGAACAGCCGGAAGGAGAAGCGGGCAGGGGACGTGCAGGCAACCCGGTGGGAGATGGCGATGACCACAGGGGAGACTGCTGTAGCCGCGGGGACAGAGGTGGACAGCAAGGGAGGAGGCAGGAACGGATTCTGGGTGAGACACTGGAACAGGCGGACAAAGGCAGGAACGGACTGGACCTGGAAGGGAACACAAGGAGGTCACAAGTAGGGAACCAGCGGAGAAAAAGGAAAGGTACAAAGCTCAGAGACAGGAGGAACGCAGGGGAGAGTGGACCCGATATCAAACGTGAACCACAATTGATAGTCAGGCAGGGAGCATAGGGTGAGGCTGCCTGATATAGGGCATGCTGCAGAACTTCCGGGTCAGGGTGCAGCAGTGTCATGGGGCCATGGGATAGGGCTCCTAGTCTAGGGGGCGTGCCTAGATGAGCGCCTGCGTACCAGGAAGGGAGCGGCAGCCGGTCGCAGAACAGGAGGAGAAGCAGCTAATGGACAGGCGCCAGCAGTGGGGAGGGCCGAAAGGACCGGAGGCGCCAGAGAGTCCTAGGCGGTGTGGAGGCACGGGAGGCGGCGGGGGCCACCAGAGTCGAGACAAGAGGAGCCGCGGCATAGGTGGACCGGGCGGCGGCGACAGGAGTACGACCAGCGGGAGCCACGGCAGCGGCGGCCAGAGCAGCCGCAGGGCGAGCTGGAGCCGCGGAAGCAGAAGGGGATATGAGCGTGACATCGTGGTTCTTATGAATAATTTACATTTAACTATTGCTTATATGGGCCTTTGGGGAACCCTTGTTTATTGTAGTTAGATTTTTGCATGCACTTTTGCTATTTTGAGAGTCAGTCTTTTTGAACTTGTTTACCTTCTTGTCTGCTTTTAATTGCTTTTATCCTCATTCCTGCGTATGTTTTGGCATCAATAAAGTATCGTTTTCACTTTTTTGGATATTCCAGCTTATATTGTTTTACTTTGAATTATTGATGCCTCATTTATAGTGGGTACGGAAAGTATTCAGAGAAAGTTCCACAAAGTCAACTATCACTGCAGCCCTCCACCAGTCAGGCGTTTATGGCAGAGTGGCCCGACGGAAGCCTCTCCTCAGTGCAAGACATATGAAAACCCTCAGAGTTTGCTAAAAAACACATGAAGGGACTCCAAGACTATGAGAAATAAGATTCTCTGGTCTGAGACGAAGATAGACCTTTTTGGTGATAATTCTAAGCTGTATGTGTGGAGAAAACCAGGCACTGCTTATCACCTGCCCAATACAATCCCAACAGTGAAACATGGTGGTGACAGCATCATGCTATGGGGGTGTTTTTCAGCTGCAGGGACAGGACAACTGGTTGCTATTGAAGGAAACATGAAAGCAGCCAAGTACAGAGACATCCTGGATGAAGACCTCTTCCAGAGTGCTCTGGACCGCAGACTTGGCCGAAGGTTCACCTTCCAACAAGAAAATTATCCTAAGCACAAAGCTAAAATAACAAAGGAGTGGCTTCAGAACAAATCGGTGACCATTCTTGACTGGCCCAGCCAGAGCCCTGACCTAAACCCAATTGAGTGTAATACGGCCGGGGGGGTAGACACATCAGCACACTCCGTACTCACTGTGCTGTCTGCTGCTTCTTCCCTGGTGCGTCCCACATTCTTCCTGGAGTTCAAAGGACTGGAAGCAGAGCCCAGGATAACTTCAAACAATAAAGATTTATTCTCTTCAGGACACAGCACATCCAATACACCTTTAGCACCAGGGCTGTGGAGTCGGTAAGCCAAACCTGTGACTCCGACTCCTCAATTTCCCTTACACCGACTCCGACTCCAACTCCGACTCCACGACTCCGACTCCCACACATATTGCTTATATTTAAGTGAAAAATTTATTGTAGTACAATGTGAACCTCAGACATTTAATCATTTTTATGATCCAATAATCAAGATATTTAGATAGAACAGAATATATATTGGTGTACTACCCGGTTTTCATTCTTTTTGGTACAGATACGAAATGGATAGACAGAAATGGATAAATGGATAGAGCAGATTTCTAATCTGCTTTTGCTATTGAAAACATTATCTATGAGCTCAAAAACCTTTCAGGTGATACAGTTTTTTAAAAAGCTGATCTGCTTTTGCAGCTGAAAAACGTATCCTCAAAAAACACAGGAAAAACGCTGTGTGTGAATGTAGCCTTAGATCAGGAATAGAACAGCCATTTATAGGACATTTCATAACTTTCCCAAACTCCTATGAAAAAATATTCAGCACATCCTGCATTGAATTACTGTACCCAATTTATTATATATTTTAGGAGTCGGAGTCGGTCCATTTTACACCGACTCCAACTCCGACTCCACCAAAATGAGCACCGACTCCGACTCCACGACTCCGACTCCACAGCCCTGTTTAGCACACTTGATACGGTACCAGCAATACATTTTCGTCAGCCTTCCCTAGCACCGTCTTCTTTACCAGAATGGACCACAAAGTTACAACGGGATGAGGAGCCCGGTGAAAAAGGCACTTCAACCTATCTCCCTGGAACCGACTTCAGCCCAGACACGGAAATAATCATCTACTAGGTCGTCCACCCCCTTTTGGTTATCCTCCCTGAGCACTCGCTGGTGGCCCATTCGACTACTTGTTCAGCACCCAGACTTCTGCTAACACTTCATCAGTGACTTCACTGACTTCTTCACCACGTTGCTGCAGATTCCTTGCACTTTACTCTGCTCTGACAATTCTCCCACATCTACTATGGATGGCTAGGGATTCCACTTCACACGCTATATGGCAGCTATACAGCTCAGGAACAGGACATCTGAGCAGCACCAGGGGTCTACCCCCGACTATCTCCAGGAAATCTGTTTAGCTTATTCCCCAGCTACCACTCCTACAATTAACCTCTAAGTGTCCTATAACTATACATTCTTATGCAGTGTACTAAGTGCCCCATCTAGTGGCCTTTTCTCTAACTGCACTGTCCCTAACTTACATGTAATACAATATAGCAATAAACACGTATATACAGCGTACACATCGTAAATACGACACATTTAAATATGGCAATCATATACAGGTAACTAGTGGCAACAACATTTACAGGGCTAGGCCCTGACCCTCTTACATGAGCATCTCTGGAGAGACCTGAAAATGTCTGTCTGCCAATGTTCACCATCCAACCTGATTGAACTGGAGAAGATCTGCAAGGAAGAATGGCAGAGGATCCCCAAATCCAGGTGTGAAAAACTTGTTGCATCATTCCCAAGAAGACTCATGGCGGTACTAGCTCAAAAGGTTGCTTCTACTCAATACTGAGCAAAGGGTCTGAATACTTATGACTATGTGATATTTCAGTTTTTCTTCCGGTGAAGATGGGGTGCAGAGTGCACCGTATTTTTCGGACCATAAGAAGCACTTTTTTCCCCCAAAATTTGGGGGAAAATGGGGGTGCGTCTTATGGTCCAGATGCACTTACCAGGAGACACCATCCGAGGCTGATGGGCGGCGATTTGGCAGATGATCGGTGGTGCGGGGGCTCCGCTGGCATAAGTGGAAATCCTTGAGCCCCCCGCTCATCCATCCCGGGCTGGTGCGACACTTTTGCAGGTGATCGGCATTTTGTGAAAGGAGCCCCCGCATTTCCATAGTTGTAATGCTGATTTGAAAATGGCCGCACATAGTGAGTTCTCGGGAGACAAGATGTCGTCCCGAGAGACGAGATCTCGTCTCCTGAGCTCTCACTCTGCGCTTGCACCGCCTCCTGTGGCCATTTTCCTGAAGCTCAATTCAGCATTACAATTGAGCTTCAGGAAAATGGCCGCAATGTAATGCTGAATTGAGCTTCAGGAAAATGGCCGCCGGAGGCAGCGCATGCGCAGAGTGGGGTCTCCCGAGATCTCACTATGCGCGGTCATTTTCAAATCAGCATTACAACTATGGAAATGCGGGGGCTCCTTTCACAAAATGCCGGCGGAGCCCCTGCACCGCCGATCACCTGCAAAAGTGCCGCACCAGTCCAGGATGGATGTGTGGGGGCTCCAGGATTTCCACCAATGCCGGTGGAGCCCCCGCACCACCAATCATCTGCCAAATCGCCGCCCATCAGCCTAAGATGGATGTGTGGGGGCTTTCACAAAATGGCAGAGCCCCCACACCACCGAACCTGCTGCACCAGCCAGGGATGAGCCAGACCACCTCCTGTGACCCCACTCCACCAGCGCTCCATATCACACCCTACCCCCCAGGTAAGCTGAATAATTCGGACTATAAGACGGACCCTCATTTGACACATTAATTTTTTTTCCCTATTTTTCTTCTGAAAATTTGGGGAGCGTCTTATGTTCCGGTGCGTCTTACAGTCCGAAAAATACGGTAAGTTGTTTTTAGAAATACCCAGTGTCCTCACATTCTTTTCCCTCTTTACTTTCAAAGTCGGCAAACTGGTTCCAGACTACAATACACAATTAGCATATCAGCACACATCAATAAATAAAGATAAACACACACTATGTACAAGTCACTATTACAGACTTACACAGTATGTTATATGGTATATCAATTTTCAAAAACATAGTCGTCTGGTTAATTAAGATATACTCTGGTTTAACAATTTATCTTTATTTAGCTCTATGGCTTTGCAAAAACGCAGAAAAATGCATGCAAAAATGCATTTTTTACCCAACGTCTTTCCTGCCAAGAGGGGCTGAAACCTTGCAGAAATTTCTGCAAGCAAATACGCAACGTGCGCATATTTCCTAAGGGCAAGGTTAAAGAACCATTTACCACCAAAGGTTTATTATAGTTATGGCTCTGCTCCGCACACACACGGCTCTACTCCATACACAAAAAGCCGCACACCTTGTACATATGCGTCTCCGCCCTGTACACACACGGCTCCTCTCCGTACACCTCGCACACACACGGCTCCGCTCCGTACACCTCGCACACACACGGCTCCGCTCCGTACACCTCGTACACACACGGCTCCGCTCCGTACACCTCGTACACACACGGCTCCGCTCCGTACACCTCGTACACACACGGCTCCGCTCCGTACACCTCGTACACACACGGCTCCGCTCCGTACACCTCGTACACACACGGCTCCGCTCCGTACACCTCGTACACACACGGCTCCGCTCCGTACACCTCGTACACACACGGCTCCGCTCCGTACACCTCGTACACACACGGCTCCGCTCCGTACACCTCGTACACACACGGCTCCGCTCCGTACACCTCGTACACACGCGGCTCCGCTCCGTACACCTCGTACACACACGGCTCCGCTCCGTACACCTCGTACACACACGGCTCCGCTCCGTACACCTCGTACACACACGGCTCCTCTCCGTGCACCTCGTACACACACGGCTCCGCTCCGTACACCTCGTACACACACGGCTCCGCTCCGTACACCTCGTACACACACGGCTCCGCTCCGTACACCTCGTACACACGCGGCTCCGCTCCGTACACCTCGTACACACGCGGTTCCGCTCCGTGCACCTCGTACACACACGGCTCCGCTCCGTGCACCTCGTACACACGCGGCTCTGCTACATCCACCCTGTAAACCCCTCCTGACCCCACACATAACCTTCCCCTCATCCAGCACGATGACAACCAGCACAGCAGAGGCCTGCATACACTGAGGCCTTGATCATGTGACCCCTGACTCCTCCCCTCCTGTGACCTCATCCCAGGTCCTGTGCGCACAGAGCGGCCATATATGTGGAGTGCGGCTCTGCAGGTGGAGGTAGGTGCTGATGATTTCCCATTACTAGGAACAGGCTGCATTAACCCCTTCAGCACTGAGACTCTTTTGGGTATTCCTTGTGGTGTGAACAGTGACATAACAGCTGTGGACAGAATGCGGTTTAGCTGGTTCCCAGCTCCACATTAGGTCCCAGGTTATCCGACAAGCTATAGCGCTTGCTGAATAAGCTGCAGAGGGATCCCGGATACATGGAGCGCATCAGCTGATCGGTGCCGCAGCTATGTCACAGTCACAGCACATAGAGAGCCTGTATGTTCCGCTCTCCTTGCATGTGCTTTGACAGTGACACAGCCACGACACATGCAGCTACGGTGCTGATCGGCTGGCTCCTTCGATGAATCCGGGCTCCCTCTACAGCTTATTCGGCAAGCGTTATAGCTTGCCATATAAGCGGGGACCCAAAGAAATTTGCTCAATTCTAGTGATGAGTGACCGCACTCTCCACTCGATTATCACCGGTGATCGGACACTATGCTCAAGTTCTTGTCTCGCATGATTTGCCACTGATAGACAGCCAGTAACCATGCGGGGATTGCCCGCCATACACGGTAATATTGTAGTCATGTTGGCTCCTGACATTACTGTGACTGTCTGTCCACATCACGTTATTGGGTTTATAGAAGACCCGGTGACACATCGTCCTCAGGAAGCATTTCAGGCAGAGTTGGTATGGGAGGGTGAACTTGGATTAATGTCCACCATCTCTAAGGGTGTATGTAATCTTTTTTAAATCTAATAAATAATTTAAAAAAAAGTGTGGGGACCCCTCTAATTTTGATAGCCGGCCAAGGTAAAGCAGACAGCTGGGGGCTGATATTACCAGGCTGTTAAAGTCCATAGATATTGGCCCCTTCACAGCCTAAAAATACCATCCCCGGCACTTTGCCTGGCTCTTCCCCTTTGCCCTGGTGCTTTGGCAATCGGAGTAATATCTTTGGAGGTTGATGGCAGCTGTGTATTGCAAGCTGATGCCATGCCCAGGGGTTATTAGTAGAGAGGCGCTTATCAGACTCCCCCAATGACTAACCCAATAAATTAAAAGAAAAAACACAAAAATTTTATTTCAACAAACGTCTTCTTCCAGTACCGCCATCCACCCACATACAGTATAATGTTCCCACAGTACCTCCATCCTCAATTTTATTTTGCAACATTTTAACACTTGTTTCTTGTTTTTTTAACCCCTTAAGCCCCAAGAGTGGTTTGCACGTTCATGACCGGGCCAATTTTTACAATTCTGACCACTGTCCCTTTATGAGGTAATAACTCTGAAACGCTTCCATGGATCCCAGTGATTCTGACATTGTTTTCTCGTGACATATTGTACTTCATGTTAGTGGTAAAATTTCATTCATATAACTTGCACTTATTTGTGAAAAAATGGAAATTTGGCGAAAATTTTGAAAATTTCGCAATTTTCCAACTTTGAATTTTTATGCCCTTAAATCACAGAGATACGGCACACAAAAAACTTAATAAATAACATTTCCCACATGTTTACTTTACATCAGCACAATTTTGGAACCAAATTTCTTTTTTGTTAGGAAGTTATAAGGGTTAAAAATTGACCAGCGATTTCTCATTTTTGCAACATCATTTTATTTTTATGGACCACATCACATTTCAAGCCACTTTGAGGGGTCTATATGATAGAAAATACCCAAAAGTGACACCATTCTAAAAACTGCACCCCTTAACGTGCTCAAAACCACATTCAAGAAGTTTATTAACCCTTTAGGTGCGTCACAGGAATTTTTTGAATATTTAAAAAAAAATGAACATTTAACTTTTTTTCACAAAAAAAATACTTCAATTTCAATTTTTTTTATTTTACCAAGTGTAACAGGAGAAATTGGACTGCAAAAGTTATTGTGCAATTTGTCCGGAGTACGCTGATAGCTGATATGTCGGGGGGAACCACTGTTTCGGCGCATGACAGAGCTCAGAAGGGAAGGAGCGCCATTTGACTTTTTCAATGCAAAATTGGCTGGAATTCAGATTGGACGCCATGTCGCGTTTGGAGAGCCCCTGATGTGCCTAAACAGTGGAAACCCCCACAAGTAACCCCATTTTGGAAACTAGACCCCCCAAGGAACTTATCTAGATATATGGTGAGAACTTTGAACCCACAAGGGCTTCACAGAAGTTTATAACGTACAGCGGTACAATTAAAAAATCATATTTTTTCTACAAAAATGATCTTTTCACCCCCAATTTTTATTTTTCCAAGGGTAACAGGACACTAAAAGTTATTGTGCAATTTGTCCAGAGTACGCGGATACCCCATATTTGGGTGTAAATGACTATTTGGGCACATGGCAGAGCTCGGAAGGGAAGCAGCGCCATTTGACGTTTTTGGCTGGAATTGAGATCGGACAGCATGTCGCGATTGGAAAACCCCTGATGTACCAAAACAGTGGAAACCCCCCCCACAAATGACACCATTTTGGAAACTAGACCCCCCAAGGAACTTATCTAGATGAGAACTTTGAACCCCCCAGTGCTTCACAGAAGTTTATAACGCCCGGGCGTGAAAATAAAAAAATCGTATTTTTTCCACAAACATGATCTTTTAGTCACCAATTTTTTTATTTTCCCAAGGGTACCAGGAGAAATTGGACCCCAAAAGTTGTTGTCCAATTTGTCCTGAGTACGCTGATACCTCATATGTGGGAGAAAACTACTGTATGGGCACACGTCGGGGCTCGGAAGGGAAGTAGTGACGTTTTGGAATGCAGACTTTGATGGAATGGTCTGCAGGTGTCATGTTGCCTTTGGAGAGCCCCTAATGTACCTAAACAGTGGAAACCCCCCACAAATGACCCCATTTTGGAAACTAGACCCCTAAGGAACTTATCTAGATGTGTGGTGAGCACTTTGAACCCCCAAGGGCTTCACAGAAGTTTATAATGCCCAGGCATGAAAATAAAAAAATCGTATTTTTTCCACAAATATTATCAATTAGTCTCCAATTTTTTTATTTTCCCAAGGGTACAAGGAGAAATTGGACCCCAAAAGTTGTTGTCCAATTTGTTCTGAGTATGCTGATACCTCATATGTGGGAGAAAACTACTGTATGGGCACACATCAGGGCTCAGAAGGGAAGTAGTGACGTTTTGGAATGCAGACTTTGATGGAATAGTCTGCGGGTGTCATGTGCGTTTGGAGAGCCCCTGATGTACCTAAACTATTGAAACTCCCCACAAGTGACCCCATTTTGGAAACTAGACCCCCCACAGAACTTATCTAGATGTGTGGTGAGCACTTTGAACCCCCAAGTGCTTCACAGAAGTTTATAACGCCTGGGCGTTTTTTATTTTCCTAAGGGTAACAGGAGAAATTGGACCCCATAAATTGTTTTGCAATTTGACCTGAGTAGGCTGATACCCTACATGTGGGGGTAAAACACTGTTTGGGCGCATGGCAGAGCTTGGAAGGGAAGGAGCACCATTTGACTTTTTCAGCGCAGAATTGGCTGAAATTGAGATCAGATGCCATGTTGCGTTTGGAGATCCCCTGATGTGCCCAAACAGTGGAAACCCCCCAATTCTAACTCCAACCCTAACCCCAACACACCCCTAACTCTAACCCTAGCCCTAACCCTAATGGGAAAATGGAAATAAATACATTTTTTTAATTTTATTATTTTTCCCTAAGGGGTGATAACGGGGGGTTTGATTTACTATTTATGGCGGGTTTTTATGTTTGGCGGCCGTCACACGCTAAAAGACGCTTTTTATTGTAAAAATAGTTTTTGCATCACCACATATTAAGAGCTATAATTTTTCCGTATTTTGACCCACCGAGTCATGTGTGGTCTTATTTTTTGCGGGACGAGTTGACGTTTTTATTGGTATCATTTTTGGGTACGTGACATTTTTTTATCGCTTTTTATTCCGATTTTTGGGACGCAGAATGAACAAAAACCAGCGTTTCATGAATTTCTTTTGAGGGGTGCGTTTAGATCGTTCCGCGTGCGGTAAAATTGATAAAGCGGTTTTATTCTTCGGGTCAGTACGGTTACAGCGATACCTCATTTAGGTCTTTTTTTTATGTTTTGACGGTTTTATGCAATGAAAACTATTTTATATAAAAAATAATTATTTTTGCATCGCTTTATTCTGCGAGCTATAACTTTTTTATTTTTTGGCGGATGACGCTGAATGGCGGCTCGTTTTTTGCGGGACAAGATGACGTTTTCAGCAGTACCATGGATATTTATATGCATCTTTTTGATCGTGCGTTATTGCACTTTTTGTTCGGTGGTATAATAATAAATCATTATTTTTTGCTTCGTTTTTTATTTTTATTTTTTAAGGGGTTCGCTAAAGGGGTTAACTAATGGGACAGTTTTATAGGACGGGTCATTACGGATGCGGCGATACCAAATATGTGTACTTTTATCGTTTTTTTTTTTTTTATTTTCAAAAAATGAATTTATTGGGGAATATTTTTTTTTTTTTTACTAATTTATTTAGCGATTTTTTTAAAATTATTTTTCCACTTTTTTTTTTAACTTTATTACATTGTCCCAGGTGGGACATCACTGTCCTGTGACAGATCGCTGATCTGTCACATCACAGATCACTGTGACAGATCAGCAATCTGTTACAGGCAGTGCAGCAGGCTTCCTCATGCCTGCGCTTTGCAGGCAGTGAGGAAGTCAGCTCCCTACAGGCCACCGAAGGTCCCCGTCGCCATCTTGGATCTGGGGGGCTGTAGGGAAAGTGCCCCCCGCAGCAGCGCTGCACATTGCGCTGCCGTGGGGGGCTCAGGGAAGCACGGAGGGAACCCCCTCCCTGCCGATGCTTCCCTTTAACGCCCGGTACACCGCGATCGTGTTTGAACGCAGTGTACAAGGGGTTAACGTGACACATTGTGCCGGGTGTCAGCTGTGATAATCAGCTGACACCCGGCCACGATCAGCGGCACTCACCACGTGGGTGCCGCTGATCGCTGTGACGTACTATCCCGTCCCTTGGAATTAAGTCCCAGGGCATATGGACGGGATAGTACGTCTCATGGCAGAAAGGGGTTAATGTAATATATGAAAGCCTACATCAATATACCCCAAAAAACCATCATATCCAGAAAAAAAAACACTGTACATGGAGACATTGGCCTCAGATATCTCCTGTCTTGTTGTTCTTACAAACAAGCTTTTATAAAAGCCTCAAATTTCTGTGTGTGAATCAGACCTGAGATCTAACATTAATTTATATATCAACCCCAGTCAAAAAACAGGGGATAAAGAGGCATAGGCAAAATTTGAAATAAAATTAAATATTTATTTGTAACATTTAAAATACAATTTCCAAGGGAGTCTCCCAAACAGGTAAGAAAGAAGGGGACAATGAGCAAAACCAAAAAACCAGTAGTGGTAAAAACACCATAGCAATGGTTAATATTGATAATGGCTAGAGTCATCCCTGGTATCCACCAAAAGCAAATCAGTTTACAAATGCATAGTGCCCATATATTGCAGCGGTATCAACCAAAAATGAGTAACCATATCCCAGCCTGTAAATCCTTATTTATGCAGAGCTCACCGCTGATAGTAATATCGGCAAGGTTGGCTTACCATTGCGCATGCGCTATTTTCCAGAATTCCCCTCTAGTAAATCTGACTTCCTGATTCAAGCGCCTGGAACGCAGGCGTGGAACGCACTGCGTACCATAGTGGCGCATGTCCGGAAGTCATGGGGTGATCCCAAAGCGCGCATGCGCCACCAGACCAGCCGAGACATGAAAAGACGCTGTAATGTTTGCTCAATGAATAAAAGGGAAATGCAAATACAATATACAGCGTCTTTTCACGTGTCTCGGCTGGTTTGGTGGCGCATGTGAGCTTTGGGATCACCTGATGACTTCCGGACATGCGCCACTATGGTATGCAGTGCGTTCCACGCATGCGTTGCAGGCGCATGAATCAGGAAGTCAGATTTACTAGAGGGGAATTCCGGAAAATAGCGCATGCGCAATGGTAAGCCAACCTTGCTGATATTACTGTCGGGTATGAGCTCTGCATAAATAAGGATCACGCGGCACATAACACACATTGCCCCCATTGTGAAGACACCATTAAGGCAAAATGGCGCGGTCGGGCAGCGGGCATCACAAGACCAGGACACACGTCTATGTAGGTAAGATGATGTTTGTTTATTAGCGCTGGTTTTTTATACCCGCACTGAAGCATTTTATAAATTTACAGGCTGGGATTTGGTTACTCATTTTTGGTTGATACCGCTGCAATATATGGGCACTATGCACTTGTAAACTGATTTACTTTTCGTGGATATCCAGTGATAACTCTAGCCATTATCAATATTAACCATTGCTATGGTGTTTTTACCACTACTGGTTTTTTGGTTTTGCTCATTGTCCACTTCTTACCTGTTTGGGAGACTCCCTTGGAAATTGTATTTTAAATGCTCGGATGGGCAGGGCCACCTCTGTCTGTCCAGGGGGATGTACAAGCAGTGGAGCCGCTGGCGCGATGACTTTGCCCAGGGCCTAGCCCACCTGGCAGTCCTGGAGGACTCGTGCTTCCCGCACCAACTGCTGGAATACCTGTCCTTGGGCCGTGTGGGAATCCCACTGTTTCAAGGTCTCGTGTGGGATCATTGAGGAGTAGGTTGTCAAACTCCCGCAGTATGTTCATGCCCAGAATGACTGGGTGCTGTTTATCAGTTTCTCCGTGGGTCAGAACCACTCCTCTGTGGCCGAGGAATTTACCCACACCACCCTGGCAACAGGGACCGGTAGTTGATTGGCGGCTACTAGTCTGATCATGGGCCCCCACTGGGGTCTCGCTGCCTCGGGGAAATTCTGCTGGAAATAAGTTGCAGGCATAGTTGTTACTTGTGACCCCGTATCCACCAGGCACCGGACGGCACGGCCCTCGACTTCTGCCCATACCACCGGACACCTTGCGTCCAAATCTTCGGGACTTCCACCACCCCTAATTGTGGTTTCTAGCTCCGAGCGGCGTCCCCCCAGCCCGGAGACCTCTAGTTTAATGGCCACCGGGGTGGGTATCTCACATGCCGCGGACACTCTCGGGCGAAGTGGCCTGGCTCCCCGCACTCATAACACCGGGTCTGCGAGGTCTGTCCGCCCCGGGTGGGCCGAAGCCCCCAGGGACCAGGGTTGATACTAGGCCATCCAATCCCAGACACAGTCCTTCTTTTCACTTCAGCCAACTCGCCCTGGATGTTCTTCAACTCCTGTTTCATTTCCTCTACCCAGTGAGGCTCCGCAACTACGTTCAGAGAAGCCTCCACACTCCGGACCTTCCCCACGGTGACCGCCATTCCTTGCTCCTGTTCTCGAGCGCGTGCCTGACTTCCCACTTTGGAAAAGTCTATACGTGGATTCATTCTAATCTGCTCCCGTAATGCCTGCTTTATTAACGGGTCCTGCAGTCCAGTCACCAACAGGTCGTGTACTGTAATGTCAACAGGTCCTACCCCTACGCTGTCCTTTCTTTCGATGGCCGTGTGCAATTCTTGGAGGACATTCATATACTGGGTGATGGTCTCCCCCTGCATCTGACTGAACAACCGGGTTCTTAACTGTCCCACATTGGTTGGGTCCCCATGGGTCTGTTCTAAAATCTGTAAAACCTTGTCAAAGGTGTTGCGGTGTCCCGTGGGCTTCAACATCACTGAATTCCGAGCCTCCCCGTCTAATGCCATGAGAGCTACTTCTGCTTCCAGGTCAGGAGTAATTGGGTGCATTTGAAAGAGCCCCCTCATTCGCTCTGTTCAGCTCCATAGCATGGTATTGGAGCTAGAAAATCTAGGCAGGTTGCTCAGCATAGCCCCCAACGAAATGCTGGAACGAGGGCCCTTGCCAATTGTTGAGTTCACGGACCTGCCATGGTCTGGGGCATCGTTGTCTGCGCTCGGAGACTGCATCCTGCCGACCTGCTGTTACCTACACTTGGCGTAGTCGGCATGGTGGTTACTCCATCACAAGACTCCATCAGGGCCGGTTGTGCCCCAACTCCGCCTGGGCGCTGGGGTGCCCGAAGACTACTCCAAATCTTCAGCAGCTGGGCCCAGCGGCTGTGTCGCCAAAGGTTGAACTGATGGACAGGTCTGCCTGTGGTGTGAGAAGCAGGGGGACAGCGCAGTGTAGGTACAGGGGCGCTGAGATAAAGAGAAAGGGGTGCCGTGTCGCAGTTTGACCGTTAGAGGGCAGTGGGGAGTGTAGGAGTGTGCTGTGAAGCTGCCATTGGTCAAATTAACTGTCAGGTGATAGTGGGCGGGGCTACCAGGACTGGGAGTATAAGAGGTCAGGGAAGGTTCTGGAAAGTTCAGTCAGCTAGGGGAGCTCACTAGTAAGGAGGTTCTGCTGTAGTGACAGGGACGGTAGAAAGCTTTCAGAGAGGAACTGACAGTTGAGACGGTCACGAGGGGTGGCCCAGAGTAGCCACAGACCGAGACGGTCTGAGGGTGTAAAACGGACGGTGTACTTTGAATGGTGAAGCGCTGTGGTGGATGTGCCTAGGGCAGCCACAGTGGGAAGAGCCACAGAGGACACCATGACCGAGAAAATAAGAAGTGAAGGTACCCGGGTCTGCGAGCAAAAGGACTGTGAAATTCCTGTGATGAATTGCGGTGGTTGTCAGAGAAGCGGCCAATAAAAACGGACCTGTTGATTATAACCCTTGTCTCAGTCTCGTGTCTGCCGGCGGCATGAAGCGGGTCACCCCCCATCCCTGTTGTTCTATCTCTCTCATCTCCCCCCGCCCTACCTACATACACCACACGTCACACTCTTTAGGACACATCAGTGACAACTTGTTTAATAAGAGAAAAAGGCAACAATTTATGAACTGTCCCTATTCACAGCAACAGCTGCAGCAGCAGAGGAAATGGCTCCCAGTTGGCTTCCAGGAGCAAACAGTCTCTAGTAGGGCACACACACAGTCCTTGTGCCCGCTGCCCGACAGTCCACAGGTAGCTCTGTTCCTTCCAAGGGGTGCTGTATACTCCCAGCAGGGGAGCACTTCCTGCTCCTGATCCTTTGAGACTGCCTGTCCTGCCTCCTTTATTAACCTCTTCTGTCCTTAAGCTACATATAGTATATAAAACATTAAGACAATACAAACCCAGCACAGCATAACCATGACACATTACATTAATAGATATAGAACACTTTACATGGTACAAAAAGGTAAACATTAATACAATACACATTAATGTATGATTCGCAGTCAGGGCACCGCATGGGGTACCACATACAGCAGGGGTGGGGAACGTCCGGCCCGCGGGCCGTATACGGCTCGCCATATCTTGGTGTGCGGCCCGCAGCCACTTTCCAGGTGCTGCAGTATTGTGCTCAGCAGGGCCATATTTTCCATTTGCACCCCCCCCGATCATACTCACCTCCTCCAGCCGTGCCTGCGCCGCAGCTTCCATGGTCCTGCACTTCCTGTGTGAGTGCGCGCAGTCACGTGGTACCGCTCATTAAAATCATGAATATGGACGCCACTCCTCTCTCATAGGCGTGGCGCCCATATTCATGATCCTAATAAGGGGTACCACTTGACGGCACGCACACAGGAAGAAGCTGTGGCAG
This sequence comes from Dendrobates tinctorius, assembly GCF_039654945.1. Lineage (NCBI taxonomy): Eukaryota > Metazoa > Chordata > Amphibia > Anura > Dendrobatidae > Dendrobates > Dendrobates tinctorius. Next base: position 2,355,858 of record NW_027361961.1, on the reverse strand, counting down.
GGAATGGACGGTCCAAGTCACAGGTGAGCCAGGGGGAGAAAGGGCGGCGCCGGTGGGGGGAGAATGAGTGGCGGGCGGTGGCAATGGGCGCTTGAGGGGTATAGAATGAGCGCCGGAGGGGGGAGATGGCTGCACTGGGGAGATGGCTGCACTGGGGAAACAGCTGCAGTGTGCAGGGTAATCACGGTACCTCAGGCCCGTTGCTTGGGCTTTCCTGAGCATGCTCAGGTGTCCTCGGAGTGTTTTGGCGTGCTCGGAGATTTAGTTTGTCGACGCATTTGCATGATTTGTGGCTGCTGGACATCCTGAATACATGTGAGGAATGCCTGTTAAGGAATCCCCACATGTATTCATGTCCAGCAGCCGCAAATCATGCAAATGCGTCGACTAACTAAATTTCCGAGCACACCAAAATACTCAGAGGACACCCGAGCATGCTTGGGAAAACCCGAGCAACGAGTATACTCGCTTATCATTATTAATAATTTTATACGGCCCCCAAACGCTATTATAAAATTCCAAATGGCCCTCGGCAGAAAAAAGGTTCCCCACCCCTGACATACAGGGACAGAGACAGGGTGCAACTGAGGGTCCTCGCCACATCCTTACACAAACAGTGGCCAACTTAGCCAGTAACTGGTAGCATGGAGGAGATGTCTTAGTCAGCAATTCATCTTATATTCCAGTCCATATACAACATCTACACGTTCTATCTCCTCATATGTTTCCCTTATTATATCCAGTAATTGTATTATCTTTCTATTCAGGTCTCCACAATATCGGATCCGCTCAATGAAGATCTTCTATATAAGAGAATTGTCCTGATTTACCCATCAATGATGGATATGGACAGAGACAAGATGGCGGAGAGGATATTACACCTCACCCTAGAGATCCTCTTCCGGCTTACTGGAGAGGTGAGAGATTCTGATGATGTCACATTACATCATTCTTATCTATGGGAATAACAGATGGACAGAACTGGAGAGGTTAGGACTCTGGAAATGTCTGTAGTGAGATTTATTAATGTGTCTCTCCATTACCAGGATTACACAGTAGTGAAGAAGACCTCTAGTGAGCACTGTCAGGACCCTGTGTCTGAGGGATGGGGAAGACCCCTGAGCCCAGTCACAGGACCTCCACCTCCTCCACCTCACCCCATGATACATGAGGCCATCAATGACCAGAAGATCCTAGAACTTACCTACAAGATGATTGAGCTTCTGACTGGAGAGGTGACACTGCTGGGAATGCTGGGACATTATACAGTAATGCTATCAAGGTATCGGGGGATGACGGTATCATTGTATGTCTCAGGTTTCTATAAGGTGTCGGGATGTCGCCGTCTATTTCTCCATGGAGGAGTGGGAGTACATAGAAGGACAAAAACATCTGTACAAGGATGTCATGATGGAGGTTCCCCAGCCCCTCACATCACCAGGTAATAGACAGGACTAAATACACACGGCCTATAATTATCTATATGTAAAGAATTAATTCAGTCCCTGCATGTGTTTCCTCCAGATCTATCCAGTAAGAGGACAACACCAGAGAGATGTCCCTGTCCTCTTCTTCCACAGAACTGTAAACAAGAAGATCCCAATGTTCCTCAGGATCATCAGGTAGATGGAGAGAAGGTGTCATGAGATCTCCCCTATGATGTGTAGACGGCGGTGAATGTCTTGTGCTCACTCTTGTTTTATCCACCAGTATTCTATGTTTTATACTTGTGTAATGAGAATGGTGGAGATGGCAGGATTAGAGCTTATCATAGATGTGACGTCTCCATCTGTCTGTGCCTTTTACAATATTTATTTCAGGGTGAAGATCTGACCCATATTAATACTACAGAGACATATGTGAGGGGTGATGAGGTGTGTAAAGTGGCAATTCCTACATATGACTACCCAGGTGAGTAGTAACCACAAAATGCTGAGAAGTCACAGATTTTTTTCAGTCATTGCCTCTCGCTGCTTTATCGGTGGTGTAGTCAATCGTGTCATCATCGCTTTCTCTTTAGACCACTTCATTCTCCTCCACCCAAAACTGTTCAAATGACTTTGGGCATTGAAAGCCCTTTTCTATAGAACTTACAACCTGGCGGATCCACCTACCTCCTGGGATTAGAAGGCGCTGACCGTTACCTGCCCACATCTGTAAACTATAAAGCCAAATGACAGCGTTTGTATAATGTGCAGACAAGTTAGAAAATCAGTTGAAGAAACATATTATGATTGGTCACTTAGAGAAAGCCGAGGGTAAACATGTTGCCTTTGTAGCAGCAATGTCGGTGTCTTTGCATGGTCCTTTTCCATTCTCCCGGCAGGAACGCCGCCATACTCGCCTCCCTGGCCACTTGTTGGTGTCTCTGTTCCCTGTTGCCTATTGCTTTTCTGGGCCTGTGCACGCTGCGGAGGGCTTCCTGTGGCACGTCTAGTGTGCACTTCCCAATTTTTTAATGGGCAGCACGCGCACTTTGCAAATAGCTGGAAGGCATCCGGTATATAATATACCCTCCCCAGTAGGGAGGTGCCTCACTAACTCCTGTAGTTAGTGTTTGTGCAACTAGCATGTTGCCAGGTTCCTGTCCTTGAGTCCCATATTGGTTGAACCTGTTCCTGAAACGCGTATTGCTAAACAAGCACCACTGTCCGTCCTGGATAGTTTTCCAGAATCCTAACTGTCTGAACAAGGATCAGTGTCTATCCAGTCTGGTGATCCAGAATCAGTACCGTTTAAACCAGCTCTGATATCTAGTTTACAGTATCTGAATCCTGTCCTGCCAAAGCGTCCGAGTCCATGACCATTACTGAGATCCTGACCCTTGGGGTCAACTAATGCAGTATCGTGGACTACCCAAGGTTGATACCTGGTGGCTACCTGCAGCACATGCTTAACTCCACCATTAGGAGCTTTAGCGAAAACAAGGTAGCCACTTAGCCACACTCCTCCTGGGGAAGCATGGCTCATGGCACAGTGTGTCCACTATCCATGTGTGTTAAAGTTTGTTCAAGACATGGACCCTGCTAATCCCAATGCCTCTTCTCACTCTGAGTTATTCAAAAAGATGTTTGCCACCCAGATCAGTTGGAAAAGATTCTGTCTTTGCGGACAATGAATAGCCGTTTGGAAACCCTGAAGTTGACTTCTTCATCCACTCCACCTCAAAGTGCAGCATCTATAGCCGTGACTTATGCACTTGGAGCTAATCCACGTCTGTCTGCTACACAATGTTATGATGGGGATACTAAGCAGTGCCGTGGTTTCCTGAACCAGTGTACGCTGCACTATGAACTATTTTCCCATAAGTTTCCCTCTGATCATGCTAAAGTGGTATTCCTAATGTTCCACATAGCAGGAGAGGCCTTAGCGTGGCTCGACCTTTTGTGGAAGAGAGGGAACCCTGTGACATCAGATCTGCAGGCCTTCCTGGTGGCCATCCGTAAGGTACAGTGCGTTGCGAAAGTATTCGGCTCCTTGGAACTTTTCCACCTTTTCCGACATATCATGCTTCAAACATAAATATACCAAATGTAAAGTTTTGGTGAAGAATCAACAACAAGTGGGACACATTTGTGTAGTTGAATGAAATTCATTGGTTATTTTAAATTTTTGTGGAAATTCAAAAACTGAAAAGTGGGGCGTGCAGTATTATTCGGCCCCTTTACTTTCAGTGCAGCAAACTCACTCCAGAAGTTCATTGTGGATCTCTGAATGATCCAATGTTGTCCTAAATGACTAGTGATGATAAATATAATCCACCTGTGTGTAATCAAGTCTCCGTATAAATGCACCTGCTCTGTGATAGTCTCACGGTTCTGTTTGAAGCACAGAGAGCATCATGAAGACCAAGGAACACAACAGGCAGGTCCGTGATACTGTTGTGGAGAAGTTTAAAGCCGGATTTGGATACAAAATGATTTCCAAAACTTTAACCATCCCAAGGAGCACTGTGCAAGCGATCATATTGGAATGGAAGGCGTATCATACCACTGCAAATCTACCAAGACCCGGCCGTCCCTCTAAACTTTCATCTCAAACAAGGAGAAGACTAATCAGAGATGCAGCCAAGAGGCCCATGATCACTCTTGATGAACTGCAGAGATCTACAGCTGAGGTGGGACAGTCGTACACTGCACAAATCTGGCCTTTATGGAAGAGTGGCAAGAAGAAAGCCATTTCTTAAAGATATCCATAAAAAATGTCATTTAAAGTTTGCAACAAACATGTGGAAGAAGGTGCTCTGGTCAGATGAAACCAAAATCGAACTTTTTGGCAACAATGCCAAAAGATATGTTTGGCGTAAAGGCAACACAGCTCATCACCCTGAACACACCATCCCCACTGTCAAACATGGTGGTGGCAGCATCATGGTTTGGGCCTGCTTTTCTTCAGCAGAGACAGGGAAGATGGTTAAAATTGCTGGGATGATGGAGCCAAATACAGGACCATCCTTGAAGAAAACCTGTTGGTGACTGCAAAATACCTGAGACTGGGACTGAGATTTGTCTTCCAACAAGACAATGATCCCAAACATAAAGCAAAATCTACAATGGAATGGTTCACAAATGAACGTATCCAGGTGTTAGAATGGCCAAGTCAAAGTCCAGACCTGAATCCTATCGAGAATCTGTGGAAAGATCTGAAAACTGCTGTTCACAAACGATCTCCATCAAACCTCACTGAGCTCGAGATGTTTGCTAAGGAAGAATGGGCAAGAATTTCAGTCTCTCTATGTACAAAACTGATAGAGACATACCCCAAGCGACTTGCAGCTGTAATCGCAGCAAAAGGTGGTGCAACAAAGTATTAAGTTAAAGGGGCCGAATAATATTGCACGCCCCATTTTTCAGTTTTTGAATTTCCACAAAAATTTAAAATAACCAATAAATTTCGTTCAACTTCACAATTGTGTCCCACTTGTAATTGATTCTTCACCAAAAATGTACATTTGGTATCTTTATGTTTGAAGCATGATATGTGGGAAAAGGTTAAAAAGTTCCAGGGAGCCGAATACTTTTGCAAGGCACTGTATTCAATGAGCCTGGTTGTGTATCTTCTGCTGCAACTTCCCTTCTCAGACTGTGTCAGGGAGTTCTGTCTGTATTCCACTATGCTGTCTCGTTCCACTCCTTGTCTTCCAAACTTATTTGGAACGATGAAACTTTGGTAGCCGCGTTCTGAGAGGGTTTGTCCAGAAGGATTAAGCATGAATTGGCTGGTTGAGACATTCCTGCTACTCTAGATGACCTGATTTCCCTGGCAGTCCGGATCGACCTCAGGCTCCAGTAATGGACCAGAGAGGTGACACAGGAGAGGAAACCGTCGGTGTCTGGCTCCATCCTTTCAGAGACTAATAGTTCCCCAGCCTTCTAAAACAGCTACAGTTGTGCTCACAAGTTTACATACCCTGGCAGAATTTTTTCTTTCTTGGTCTCTTTTTCAGAGAATATGAATGATAACTCGAAAATTTTTTCTCCACTCATGGTTAGTAGTTGGCTGAAGCCATTTTTTGTCAAACTACTGTGTTTTCTCTTTTTATTTATGCAAATTGTATCTTCACAGAGGAAGAGGACTAGAACTATTCCTATTGGAAGTAGCAATCCTAAAAGTCAATGTCGACCCTTTAACAAGCCTTGTTGCATGACTTAGGATAAAACCAACCCAGAATATCAATTTGCAGACACTGTATTTTGGGGTACTGCGCCTCGTCAGTGCAAAGTGTGAGATCTGGTTTGGCTGTGAGAGAGGCGTCTGACCGATATCCAAGAAGTATAATTTCTCTCGAAATGCTTAGCATGTCTTTCTCTGCAAGGAGAAATGATACTTCTCTTTTTAAATCATAATGAGAACCCAAAACATCCAAACGACCCTGATCAAAAGATTACATACCCCATTTCTTAATACCGTGTATTGACCCCTCTAACATCAATGACAGCTTGAAGTCTTTTGTGGTATTTGTGGATGAGGTTCTTTATTTTCTAACATGGTAAATCTGCCCACTCTTCTTGGCAAAAAGTCTCTAGCTTTTGTAAATTCCTGATTTGTCTAGCATGAACTGTGTTCTTGAGATCTCCCCAGAGTGTCTCAATGTTATTGAGGTCAGGAGACTGAGATGGCCAATCCAGAACCTTCAATATGATCTGCTGTAGCCAATGACAGGTCGACTTGGCTTTGTGTGTTGCTTTTCAAAAGCCTTTGAGCCACTAATAGTGTGGAAACCTCTGTTTTCTGTTGACAGATGATTGACCTGAATTGGGGACTTGATTTTATGTGAGATGAGTAGACATTTTTATTTGTATTACTGTATTTTGGCCAACATAACATTGGTAGCTTTTTATTCCATATTTTTGAGGCAGAATGAACAGACAGTTGAACACCATGCTCTACTGATTCATCCTATGAGGTTTTCTATTAGACTGTGAACTGTCATTGTCTCGGTGAATAATTCAGTATTTTTACATAACTTGCTATTTTTATGGACAGTTTAAGTATAAATGTTCGAAAATATAAACTTCAAGGATATTTTATTCAAAAATAATAATTGGTTTTATTCTTAGCAGATGACTGCACCAGGAGATCAGAGGGACAGCTGACATCTTCAATTTTTAAATCAGATGATCTAAACATCCCACAAGATACAATTGAAGTGAATGCTATTACTCCAGATTTACCATCATCTCTTCACTGCAAAGATATATCATCTGATCCTTTGAAACAGGTCCTGTCTTCTGATTCATTACTGACTATTAAGGAAAATCAAAGTCTCAAAATAATCTTTAAAAAAAATATTGCTCCTAAAGCAAAGAAGCCATTTTCACGTTCAGAATGTGGAAATACTTTTCCTCTTGAAAAATCTTTTTTTAATCATCAAAAAATTCACACATCAGAGAATAGATTTTTTTGTTCCAAGTGTGGGCGATGTTTTAACCAGAAATCAAATCTTGTTACACATCAAAGAACTCACACAGAGGAGAAGACTCTTTCATGTTCAGCATGTGGAAAATGTTTTAAATGCAAATCAGATCTTGATAGCCACCAGAGAACACACAGAGGGGAGAAGCCTTTTTCATGTTCAGAATGTGGGAAATGTTTTAAATGGAAAACAAATCTTATCAAACATAAGAGAACCCACACAGGGGAGAAGCCACTTTCATGTTCAGAATGTGGGAAATGTTTTAAATGGAAAACAAATCTTATCAAACATAAGAGAACCCACACAGGGGAGAAGCCATTTTCATGTTCAGAATGTTGGAGATGTTTTACTGAGAAATCAAATCTTATCAAACATCAGAGAACCCACACAAGTGAGAAGCCATTTTCATGTTCAGAATGTGGAAAATGTTTTAAGCGAAAATCAAATTTTGTTCAGCACCAGAGAACTCACACAGGCGAGAAGCCGTATTCATGTTCAGAATGTGGGAAATATTTTAGCCGGAAATGGATTCTTGTTAGACATCAGAGAACCCACACAGGGGAGAAGCCTTTTTCATGTTCAGAATGTGGGAAATATTTTAACCAGAAATGGATTCTTGTTAGACATCAAAAAACTCACACAGGGGAGAAGCTTTATTCATGTTCAGAATGTGGGAAATGTTTTAACCAGAAAGCATATCTTGATATCCATCAGAGAACTCACACAGGGGAGAAGCCTTTTTCCTGTTCAGAATGTGGGAAATGTTTTAACCAGAAGTCGAATCTTGATCGCCACTGGAGAATCCACAGAGGCGAGAATGCCATCCAACTGGTCTCTGTACAGACTAGAAAGGCCTTAGCTGCACAACTAAAACACCACCTCAGACCTAACCCCTTAATAAGTTATTGAGGATTTTCTTGTACCTCCTGAGGAACCTGAGCGGATCCCACAACACACTGTCAAAAAAGAGAAAAGAAAATGTGAAGTAAGATCTGAAAACCCTGGGTGAGAAACTAAAACACTTTCATATAGGGCAAGAAGACAAGCTAAGGAAAACCAAAAATAAAAGGAACAATTATAAGCTCCCAGAAGCCTTACAATGGTAGAAGGAAAAGGTGCTGAATTTTACCAAGCATGGTAAACCACTTAGCTGAAGGGCTGGAACTCCTGAACACACATTCACTAAGAGGTAAACGGGAAAATGAGATACAGTTGGAGAGGAGCAAACAAAGAAAGGAAAACAAAGACAATAGAAACCATTAATAATAATAAATAATAATCTTTATTTTTATATAGCGCATATTTTATATATTCCGCAGCGCTTTACAGTGTAACACACATTATCATCGCTGTCCCCGATGGGGCTCACAATCTAAATTCCTTATCAGTATGTCTTTGGAATGTTGGAGGAAACCGGAGTGCCCAGAGGAGACCCACGCAAACATGGGGAGAACATACAAACTCCTTGCAGATGTTGTCCTTGGTGGGATTCGAACCCAGGACTCCAGCGCTGCAAGGCTGCAGTGTTATCCTCTGAGCCACCGTGCTGCCATTAGCATTTGAACAGGGAAGAAAAGGCAGCAGGTGAGCAAACAGAAGAATCGATCACGCAGCAACATGTCACATGATTGAGTCTCCAAACCAAACTATGACAGTACTCTCACTTCTATGAGGGGCCACCGAACCCTCATAAACCTCTGACATCACTGATGGAACTCTGTCATCAGGCGATTCTTAGTTACATAGGTTGAAAAAAGACAAGGCTCCATCAAGTTTAACCTTTCTTCACAAAATATTCGGTTTTTTTTCACTGCATTATCTATAACCCATAATGTTATATGTACAGAGGAAATAATCCATCCCGTTTTTTTTTTTTTTTTTTTTTAAAAGCTGTTATAGTGTCTGCCATTACTACCTCTTGTAGTGGTTCATTCCATAGTCTGAATGGTCTAACTGTGAAGAACCCTTTCCTATTTAGCTGCCAGAATCATCTTTCTTCCACCTGTAATGAGTGGCACTGGTTCTTAGTATGATATCTGGTTTGAGTAAGTTATGTGCCAGTCCTTTGAACAATCATAGAATCATAGAATGTTAGAGTTGGAACGGACCTCAAGGGTCATCGTGTCCAACCCCCTGCTCAATGCAGGGCGGGATTCACTACACCATCTCAGACAAATATTGTATTGACCACATGTGTTTTACACATATAAATGAGATCTTGGAGACGTCTTTTTTCTAACTAACATGCCCAAATTTTCAACATATCATATGGTAGGCCTTCGATCCTTTGTAATAAACTATTTGCCCACCATTGAACTAACTCTATGTAACGATTTCATCCCTCATTGTGTCTTAGGACACTGACAGCTCAGTCGTCCAGTGTTGTGCAGGGGCGTGCTGAGCTGTCTCTTTTCATTGACAGCTTGGCCATCCAATCTGAGACTGGATGGTGCAGAGCTCTTGTCAGGTGCTCCCTGTTCCCTCGATTACTCAGCTACTTGACTGGGCTGTCAGTCCCAGATAACTGCCAGTTGTAGCTTCAGCTCAGTGTGTTTTTTTTCTCTATGCCTAGTGGTTGATCTATTGTTGCCTTACCTTGATCTCATTGTGATCATCTATTTGGCTAACCCTCTTGACCTGATCCGCTATCCTCCCAAGTATTTTCACATCAGACCCTTACCTGACTTCACCTTTGTCTCTTCCCTCTATTTATGATGTACCCTCCTGGTTATTGATTTCTGCCTCCTTGTCTATCCCAATTCACAGCTAGTCTGTGAGAAGTGACTCAGGATCACTGTAGCTTCTGAGTATCCTTTTAAAAATGTGGATCCCAAAGTTGGATCTCATGATGTGACCTTACAAGTAATTAATAGAGGGGTAACAATATATTGGGATCACATCTCTCTTTTTATGCACCCTACAGTCTTGTTTGCTTTTGCGGCTGCTGATTGACATTTAGTACTGCTGCTCTCCTTACTTGTAACCACAATACTCAAGTTCTTCTCCTGTTCTGTAGTCCTGAGTTTCTTCCATTTAATATATATATATATATGCTACAATAGGATTACTCCGACGTAGGTACATTACTCTACATTTATCAACATTAAATCTGATTTGCCAAGTGTTTGCCCATTCAGACATCTAATAAAGATTGTTTTGTAATATTGTACTGTTCATGTCAGTTTTTAACCGCTTAACAACGTCCAATACGCCTTTTAACGGTGGCAATTAAGGGTACTTATGCCTTCAGGAACAGGAAACCTACAGATACAAACGGGCGGCACCTCTCCCACGCATCTGTTGGTTTCCTGTTCCTGAGGGGACGGGATCCTACAGACAGATGGATCGTCGGCCGGCCGGTGCAGGTAGCGGGGGGTCTCCTACCTCGGCCTGGCGCGGAGCTACTGGAGGATGCCACGGTGGCCCTGGATGGGCAGCACGGAGTTGGCGTGTGCAGCAGGGAGCGGCATCCAGAGGATGTCCGCCTCCATAGGAAGGATCAGCCGCCGCCGTTGAGTATGCCCCCCGGGGTCTCCCGGCTCCGGCGGCGCGATTGCAGTGGTCGGCGGGGCCGGCGCGGCTGCAGGATGCTGGGGACTGGGGAGCGCTGCATAGGGGAATGCCCGGGCGTTCCGGTTTTCTGGGTCGCGGTGATGTCGGGGGCCGAGCCTGGGAGCGCTTCCGGGTCGGCGGCGCCACTGCGCAGGCGCGAAGGCCCCAAGATGGCAGCGCCCATCGGGAGAGGCGCCGGTCCACCGGCCATTAGCGGAGCCAGCTGGGGAGGGGGGCCCTATTAGGGGGGAGGGCGCGGTATATCTGCTGTCTGGAGGAGAGATATATAGGCAGGACCCTAGATGGGTGCCATGCCTTGGCCACATTATTACAGTGCAGTAATGGAGAGTGATCAGCAGCAGCAAAAGCAGCCAGCAGCAGCAGCAGCGACAAGCATCACTGCCGCCCCTGGAGGACCTTCGGTAGGTCAGACAAAAGAGGAAAGAGTCCCGTGACAGTAAGGAACATGCAGGACGAAGTGACCAATCCAGTCATAAAAGCTCCTTTAGACAGACAGCAGCATCGACTGAGAAAACTCCCCCTCATTCTCCGGTACTTAATTGTGGCACTGGTAAGTGATCTACGTGAATGTTCACTCAGTGACGGGGCCTCCCTCTATGTTTTATTTTAGGAGAAGAAAGCCACAAGTAATACAAAACACAGAATGCACACTGTGTGCATGCCCGTTGCCAGACTCGTGCCCCAAAAGGTTGTGTCCCCCCTGTATCCAGCAGACTGGCGGAAGAATCGCCCGTGGTAGCTGCAAGCTTAAAGGACATAGTCAGGGCAGAGATGAGGGAAGCCCTGAAATCCCTGTCCCAACCGGGAAGCTTAAGGGGTTGGGACCCTGTGGAGTCTGATTCCTCGGTAGAATGGAGAAGTAAGGACTCCCATGTTTCATCCCCCTCATCCTCCTCCTCAGAGGAGGATTCGGGTCGGTTTTGTCTGCCGCTTGACCGAGTGGACAAACTGGTAAAAGCGGTGAGAGGAACAATGGAAGTGGAGGAGCCTAGACCTCAGTTATCCATGCAGGATGTCATATTTGGTGGGCTGGAGCAGAGGAAGCGAAGGGTCTTCCCCTTGAACGAAAAGATTCAAGATCTAATCCGTAGAGAGTGGAAGAAACCAGATAAGAGAGGTTCGCTACCTTCAGCCCTCAAACGTAGATACCCCTTCGATGATCCGACGGTGAACACTTGGGACAAAGCCCCCAAATTAGACGCGGCAATTGTGAAGGCATCAAAAAGGCAGATACAGTTGTGGCCAAAAGTATTGACACCCCTGCAATTCTGTCAGATAATACTCAGTTTCTTCTTGAAAATGATTGCAAACACAAATTCTTTGATATATTATCTTCATTTAATTTGTCTTAAATGAAAAAACAAAAGAGAATGACGCAAAAAGCAAAACATTGATTATTTCACACAAAACTCCAAAAATGGGCCAGACAAAAGTATTGGCTCCCTCAGCCTAATACTTGGTTGCACAACCTTTAGGCAAAATAACTGCGACAACCGCTTCCGGTAACCATCAATGAGTTTCTTACAATGCTCTGCTGGAATTTTAGACCATTCTTCTTTGGCAAACTGCTCCAGGTCCCTGATATTTGAAGGGTGCCTTCTCCAAACTACCATTTTTAGATCTCTCCACAGGTGTTCTATGGGATTCAGGTCTGGACTCATTGCTGGCCACCTTAGAAGTCTCCAGTGCTTTCTCTCAAACCATTTTCTAGTGCTTTTTGAAGTGTGTTTTGGGTCATTGTCCTGCAGGAAGACCCATGACCTCTGAGGGAGACCCAGCTTTCTCACACTGGGCCCTACATTATGCTGCAAAATTTGTTGGTAGCCTTCAGACTTCATAATGCCTTGCACATGGTCAAGCAGTCCAGTGCCAGAGGCAGCAAAGCAACCCCAAAACATCAGGGAACCTCCGCCATGTTTGACTGTAGGGACCGTTTTCTTTTCTTTGCCTCTTTTTTTCTCCTGTAAACTCTATGTTGATGCCTTTGCCCAAAAAGCTCTTCTTTTGTCTCATCTGACCAGAGAACATTCTTCCAAAACGTTTTAGGCTTTTTCAGGTAAGTTTTTGCAAACTCCAGCCTGGCTTTTTTATGTCTCAGGGTAAGAAGTGGGGTCTTCCTGGGTCTCCTACCATACAGACCCTTTTCATTCAGACGCCGACGGATAGTACGGGTTGACATTGTTATACCCTCGGACTGCAGGGCAGCTTGAACTTGTTTGGATGTTAGTCGAGGTTCTTTATCCAACATCCGCACAATCTTGCGTTGAAATCTCTTGTCAATTTTTCTTTTCCGTCCACATCTAGGGAGGTTAGCCACAGTGCCATGGGCTTTAAACTTCTTGATGACACTGCGCACGGTAGACACAGGAACATTCAGGTCTTTGGAGATGGACTTGTAGCCTTGAGATTGCTCATGCTTCCTCACAATTTGGTTTCTCAAGTCCTCAGACAGTTCTTTGGTCTTCTTTCTTTTCTCCATGCTCAATGTGGTACACACAAGGACACAGGACAGAGGTTGAGTCAACTTTAATCCATGTCAACTGGCTGCAAGAGTGATTTAGTTATTGCCAATACCTGTTAGGTGCCACAGGTAAGTTACAGGTGCTGTTAATTACACAAATTAGAGAAGCATCACATGATTTTTGGAACAGTGCTAATACTTTTGTCCACCCTCTTTTTTATGTTTGGTGTGGAATTATATCCAATTTGTCTTTAGGACAATTCTTTTTGTGTTTTTTCATTTAAGACAAATTAATTGAAGATAATAATACCAAAGAATTTGTGTTTGCAATCATTTTCAGGAAGAAACTGAGTATTATCTGACAGAATTGCAGGGGTGTCAATACTTTTGGCCACAACTGTACCTTCCTTAAGAGCACCTGGGAGATGGCAGCCGGTTCTTTAAGACCAGCAGTAGCCTCAACCTGTATGGCCAGGTCCATGATGATCTGGTTGGACCAGTTAGAATCACAGTTGAAACGGGACGTCTAGACAGACAATTCTTGGGGCCCTACCAGTAATCCAGGTGGCCGCAGCCTTCCTAGCGGACGCCTCTGCCGATGCAGTAAGAATGGCCGCCAGGGCAGCAGGACTCTCTAATGCGGCTTTTAGAGCCCTGTGGCTAAAGTGCTGGCAGGGAGACATTCAATCCAGAGCAAAACTCTGCACTATCCCATGTGAGGGGGAATATTTGTTCGGAGCAGTCCTGGATGAGCTGCTTGAGAAAGCCAGGGACGATAAGAAAAAGTTCCCAAATTTGTGGTCCGCATCCTACCGACGTCCATTCAATAGAAGGAGATTCGGTCAGGGGAGAAGGCGCAATCCTTCACCTAATAGAGACCGTCCCAGATGGGAAGATAGAAGGAGAAGAGGTACGGGTTTCATGTTCAGGCGTTCCTCAAGAGAGCGAAAGAAACCGAGCCAATGACTAGCAATTCCCGTGGGGGGTAGACTGGCAGCCTTCCTCCCAGCGTGGTGGCAGATCACCCATGTTGGCAGATCACCCATAGTGACTGGGTGCGGAATGTAATATCCACCGGGCTCAGGTTGGAGTTCAGTTATGTTCCACGGCATACCTTTAAACTAACTCCCTTAAGATCTTTGCCCCTTGAACAGGCTGCTTTAGAGGCAGAAGTAAAAAGCCTGTGCCTGAAAAATGTCCTGGTGGAGGTTCCGGAATCGGATAGAGGTAGAGGCTTCTACTCTCCCTTATTCCTGATCCAAAAACTGGATAAGACATTTAGAACCATCATTAATTTACGTTCCCGCAATGAATTTTTGGTTAATCACACCTTTAAGATGCAATCCATCAATTCAACAATAAAGATGTTGTTTGAAGGGTGTTTTATGTCAGTCATGGATTTGAAAGATGCATACTATCATGTGCCTATCCACGCAGACTTCCAGCAGTTCCTAAGAGTAACGGTTTCAATAGACCGTCATTTTCAGTATAGAGCTCTTCCTTTTGGTCTCTCTCAGCGGCGCCTCGGGTATTTATGAAAATAGTGGCCGAGGTCATGGCTCATTTGCGGGAGGCCGATATCTTGATTGTCCCGTACTTAGACGATTTCTTGATTGTGGGGAATTCGGTGGACCATTGTCTATCCCAGATAGAGAAGGCTAAATTTAGACTAAAGAGCCTCGGATGGATAATAAATTACGAGAAATCCCGATTTCAGCCCCTAAGAGTCCAAAAGTTTCTAGGCTTACTGTTAAATTCAGAAACTCAGCAGTGTCTTTTGCCATCAGATAAATTAGAACATATACAACAGCAGAAACTTCAGGCAATTAATAGGCCCTCCATGACCCTCAAGCAAGCCATGTCTCTGTTAGGCTCTCTGACCTCGTATTCCAGCAGTCAGGTGGGCACAATTTCACACTAGATCCCTTCAGAGAGATGTCATAGTTAATAGCAGGGCCTTAGAGGGATCTTTACAGGGTCAAGTATCGCTAAGCCCTTTGACTCTTACATCTCTTAGGTGGTGGCTCGATGACAAAAACTTATCCTCTTGGGTGCCCTGGGTGACGCAGATAACCCGCATAATAGCCACAGATGCTAGCCCCTGGGGTTGGGGGGACCACATGGGGGACATAGTGGAACAGGGACATTGGGACCCCGATGCGGAGACCTCATGTAACCAGAGGGAGCTGTTGGCGATTGAGTTAGCAGTCAACAAACTCGTTATGTACCTACAGGGTCATCATGTGAGGAACCTCTCGGACAACCAGGTAGCAGTATCCTATGTCAACCACCAAGGTGGAACACGCTCCGAGGCCTTGATGCGGATAACGGAACGTCTTTTTCAGATAGCCAAGGAAAATTTTCAATCTTTAACTGCGCTCAACATCAGAGGGAAAGACAACATGAAGGCAGACTTTCTAAGCCGCAGGGCCCTAAGGCAAGGAGAATGGGCTTTAAACACGGACATTTACAACCTGATTGTCCGCAAATGAGGTCAGCCGGAGGTAGACCTCTTTGCCACCAAAGAAAACAGAAAGGAAAAAACATTCTACTCTCTGAATCCCAGGGAAAATCCACTGGCAGTGGATGCCCTCCTGATAAAATGGGACTTCTGTCTGGCATATGCCTTTCCACCATTAAACCTCTTACCTCTGGTAGTAAGGAAGATCAGGGAAGATCGAGCGAGGGTCATATTGATTGCCCCCTTCTGGCCCAGAAGGACCTGGTTCGCATGGTTGAGGACCATGTCAGTTTGCGATCCCTGGGTACTTCCGAACCTTCCGGATCTCCTCTACCAGGGGCCAGTCAGCCACCCACAGGTAGCGGGACTTCATTTGATGGCGTGGTGTTTGAGAGGACACTATTGAAGAATAGAGGTTTTTCCAAAAATGTAATTGATACCCTCCTGAAAAGCAGAAAACAAGCTACCACAAATATCTATGCTAGAACCTGGAGGCGATTCCTTTCCACCTTTGAGTTTAATATCAGGGACGGAATACCCACAAAACAGATTCTGGAATTCCTCCAGAGGGGTCTCGAATTGGGCCTCTCCACAAGTACATTAAAGGTACAGGTTTCAGCCTTGGGGGCCCTATTAGCATGTGATATTGCCAGCAACTATTGGGTGGCGAGATTCATCAAAGCGGCTGCTAGATCGAGACCCATACACAAGGACAGATGTATACCATGGGACTTAAATTTAGTCCTTACAGCCATGACAGAAAAATCATTCGAACTTCTAGATTCAGCTTCACTAAAGGTTATATCCCTCAAGACGGCTTTTCTGGTAGTGATAACATCCGCACGTAGAATAAGCGATATACAGGCACTTTCCAGACTACCCCCTTATACAGAATTTTTACAGGATAGAGTAATCCTAAGACCGGACCCGGCATACCTTCCCAAAGTAGCATCACACTTTCACAGGACACAAGAGATAGTTCTGCCTTCCTTCCTCCCTAATCCAACCAATCCTAAGGAACAAAAACTTCAGGCGTTAGATGTTAAAAGATGCCTACTTAAATATTTATCAGCCACGGTTCATTGGAGGAAGGAGAACGCATTATTTCTATCCTTCCAAGGTCCCAAGAAAGGGTGTAGAGTATCCAAACGCACGTTAGCAAGGTGGATTAGGGAGGCTATCTCTCTTGCCTACACAGCAGGTGGCGGTCCGGCTCCACAGAATTTGAGGGCGCAATTCCACTTGTGCCATGGCGTCATCTTGGGCAGAGAGATCGGGAGTGTCAATTGACCAGATATGTAAGGCGGCCACCTGGTCATCTCCTTCCACCTTTTTTTCCTTGTACATCCAGTTCGGGAGGGGGGAAGAGTGTGGGCAGTGCGTGGGCGGACACTGTGAGTGTCTGTGTGTGCGGGCGGGCTCTGTGCGGGCCTCTTGTGGGTCTGTATGGGCCTAACGGGGGTCAGTGCCAGCTGCCAGATGTCTATACGGGCCTGCCGGGGGTCTGTGTCGGCTGCCGGGGGGTCTGTGTGTGTGTGCAGGCATCGTCCAATGGGACTACAGGTCCCATCGGGCGATGCCTGCTACAATGACAGTGATTGACACATTAGCCAATGATGGGACAGTAGTAGTCCCATCATCCGGCTAATGTGTTGAATGTAAAAAAAAAAAAACATACATACTACATACATACAACTTTCATACAACATACATACTACATACATAGTTCATATATACTACATTCATATAACATACATACTACATATATACTACATTCATACAGCATACATGCATGCTACATATATACAACATTCATACAACATACATACTACATATATACAGCATACATACATACTACATATATACAACATTCATACAACATACATACTACATACATACTACATATATACTACATTCATACAGCATACATGCATGCTACATATATACAACATTCAGACAACATACATACATACTACATATATACTACATTTATACAGCATACATACATACTACATATATACAACATTCATACAACATACATACTACATACATACTACATATATACTACATTTATACAGCATGCATACATACATACTACATACATACTTAATATATACTACATACTGTACATACTACATATATACTACATTCATACAACATACATACATATATACTACATTCATACTACATACATACATACTACATACATACATGCTACAGATATACTACATACAATACATACATATAGACATACAGTGCATATAACATAGAGTACATACTCACCATTACTTGTCACTTTGATCCCCGAAGCCAGTGTCATCTATGAAGAATATGAAAAAAACAAACCACCAAATAATCCCTGTTCCGCAGAAATCCACGAGTGAGTGTCCCACAATGATCTCCCGTGGAGAACAGCAGCATCAGCTGATGCGACCGTTCTCTAGGGGCTCCAGGAATCCAATGATGGGAGGTAGGTATCCTTCCGCACTGTATTCCTCCACCACTGTAAAAAAAAAATAGTCCCTACAAAGACAGGAGGAACGCAGGAGAGCGTGGACCCGATTTCAAACGTGAACCACAATTGATAGGCAGGGAGCATAGGGTGATGCCTGATATAGGACACGCTGCAGAACTTCTGGGTCAGGGTGCAGCAGTGTCATGGGGCCAAGGGATAGGGCGCCTAGTCTAGGGGGCGTGCCTAGATGAGTGCCTGTGCACCTGGAAGGGAGCGGCAGCCAGTCGCAGAACAGGAGGAGAAGCAGTTGATGGACAGGCGCCAGCAGTGGGGGCGGGCTGAGAGGACCGGAGGCGCCGGAGAGTCCTGGGCGGCGTGGAGGCACGGGAGGCAGCAGGGGCCACCGGAGCTGAGACAAGAGGAGCCGCGGCGGACCGGGCAGCGGCGACAGGAGCACGACCAGTGGCAGAGGTGGAATGGACAGCGGCGACAGGAGTATGACCAGTGGGAGCCGCGGCAGCTGCGGCCATAGCAGGAGCCGCAGCAGCTGCAGGGCGAGCTGGAGCCGCGGAAGAAGAAGGGGAGATGAGCGTGACAGTACCCCCCTCCTTACGCCCCCTCTTCTTAAGACTGGAAAGGAATCTGGCCAAGATACGAGGAGCCTGAATGTTTTCCCGGGGCTCCCAAGATCTCTCAGGGCCGAAACCCTTCCAATCGATTAAGAAGAGGGTCTTACCTTCTTATCTTTTCATGGCGAGAATGTCTAACTTCAAAGACATCCTGTGCGGACACAGGCGGGGGCAAGCAGCCAGTGGAAGGATGAAAGCGGTTAAGTATAACAGGCTTTAAGAGAGAAGCATGGAAAGAATTAGGAATCCTTAGCGAAGTGGGAAGTTTTAACTTGTAGTCCACACCATTGATACGGGCTAAGACCTCAAACGGACCTATATACCGAGGACCCAGTTTATACGAGGGTTGCTTCAGAAGGACAAATTTAGATACAGCCATACTTTATGTTCGGGTTGGTACAGTGGAGAACCCAGGCGTTTTTTATCGGCATGTCTCTTGATCCTGCCTTGAGCACGATCAAGCGCGGTTTTTGTCTGCCAGTCCCTGGAGATCTCCTCGGTAAGAAGATCGGCCGCCGGCACACCCGAGACAGGAGGTACCGGCAGAGGAACATCAGGATATTGTCCGTAGACAATAAAGAAGGGTGATTTGGAGGAGGATTCATTGGTATGGTTGTTGTAGGGGAATTCGGCCCACGGGGAGTTTCAATAGTTTAGATACATCAGGGGCTCTCCAAACGCACATGACACCCGCAGACCATTCCATCAAAGTCTGCATTCCAAAACGTCACTACTTCCCTTCCGAGCCCTGACGTGTGTCCATACAGTAGTTTTCTCCCACATATGGGGTGTCAGAGTACTCAGGACAAATTGGACAACAACTTTTGGGGTTCAATTTCTCCTGTTGCCCTTGGGAAAATAAAAAAATTGGGACTAATTGATCATGTTTGTGGAAAAAATAAGATTTTTTTATTTTCATGCCCTGGCATTATAAACTTCTGTGAAGCCTTTGGGGGTTCAAAGTGCTCACCTCACATCTAGATAAGTTCCTTAGGGGGTCTAGTTTTCAAAATGGGGTCATTTATGGGGGGCTTCCACTGTTTAGGTACATTAGGGGCTCTCCAAAGGCAACATGACATCCGCAGACCATTCCATCAAAGTCTGCATTCCAAAACGTCACTACTTCCCTTTCGAGCACCTACGTGTGCCCATACAGTAGTTTTCTCCCACATATGGGCTTTCAGCATACTCAGTACAAATTGGACAACAACTTTTGGGGTCCAATTTCTCCTGGTACCCTTGGGAAAATAAAAAAATGGTGACTAAAAGATCATGTTTGTGGAAAAAATACAAATTTTTTATTTTCACGCCCGGGCGTTATAAACTTCTGTGAAGCACTGGGGGGTTCAAAGTGCTCACCACACATCTAGATAAGTTCCTTGGGGGGTCTAGTTTACAAAATGGTGTAATTTGTGGGGGGTTTCCACTGTTTAGGTACATCAGGGGTTTTCCAATCGCGACATGGTGTCCGATCTCAATTCCAGCCAAAAACGTCAAATGGCGCTGCTTCCCTTCCGAGCTCTGCCATGCGCCCAAATAGTGGTTTACCCCCACATGTTGGGTGTCAGCGTACTCAGGACAAATTGCACAATAACTTTTAGGGTCCTGTTACCCTTGGAAAAATAAGAATTGAGGGTGAAAAGATCATTTTTGTGGAAAAAATATGATTTTTTAATTGTACGGCTGTATGTTATAAACTTCTGTGAAGCCCTTGGGGGTTCAAAGTTCTCACCACACATCTAGATAAGTTCCTTCGGGGGTCTAGTTTCCAAAATGGTGTCATTTGTGGGGGGTTTCCACTGTTTTGGTACATCAGGGGTTTTCCAATCACGACATGATGTCCGATCTCAATTCCAGCCAAAAACGTCAAATGGCGCTGCTTCCCTTCCGAGCTCTGCCATGCGCCCAAATAGTGGTTTACCCCCACATGTGGGGTATCAACGTACTCAGGACAAATTGCACAATAACTTTTAGGGTCCTGTTACCCATGGGAAAATAAAAATTGGGGTGAAAAGATCATTTTTGTGGAAAAAATATGATTTTTTAATTGTACCGCTGTACGTTATAAACTTCTGTAAAGCCCTTGTGGGTTCAAAGTTCTCACCACATATCTAGATAAGTTCCTTGGGGGGTCTAGTTCCCAAAATGGGGTCACTTGTAGGAGGTTTCCACTGTTTAGGTACATCAGGGACTCTCCAAACGTGACATGGCGTCCGATCTGAATTCCAGCCAATTTTGCATTGAAAAAGTCAAATGGCGCTCCTTCCATTCTGAGCTTTGCCATGCGCCGAAACAGTCGTTCCCTCCCACATATCAGGTATCAGCGTACTCAGGACAAATTGCACAATAACTTTTGCAGTCCAATTTCTCCTGTTACCCTTGGTAAAATAAAAAAAATTGAACCTGAAGTATTTTTTTTGTGAAAAAAAGTTAGATGTTCATTTTTTTTTAAATATTCAAAAAAATTCCTGTGACGCACCTGAAGGGTTAATAAACTTCTTGAATGTGGATTTGAGCACCTTAAGGGGTGCAGTTTTTAGAATGGTGTCACTTTTGGGTATTTTCTATCATATAGACCCCTCAAAGTGGCTTCAAATGTGATGTGGTCCTAAAAATAAAATGGTGTTGTAAAAATGAGAAATCGCTGGTCAAATTTTAACCCTTATAACTTCCTAACAAAAAAAAATTTTGGTTCCAAAATTGTGCTGATGTAAAGTAAACATGTGTGCCATATCTCTGTGATTTAAGGACATAAAAATTCAAAGTTGGAAAATTGCGAAATTTTCAAAATTTTCGCCAAATTTCCGTTTTTCTCACAAATAAACGCAAGTTATTTGAATGAAATTTTACCACTAATATGAAGTACAATATGTCACGAGAAAACAATGTCAGAATCACCGGGATCCATGGAAGCGTTCCAGAGTTATGACCTCATAAAGGTACAGTGGTCAGAATTGTAAAAATTGGCCCGGTCATGAACGTGCAAACCACCCTTGGGGTGAAGGGGGTTAATATCATATTCATAATTCTAAATATAATTACTGGAGTAGATTTTAATTTTCACTAAAAAATACAGTTCTACAATCTCTACTTCTACAAACACTCTATATATACTGTATGAATATGTATATCTACAAAACTATAGAACTACAGAATTATACTCTATAAAATAATTGCATATAACTAATACATTGTATAACGCTTTAACACAACATATGATTACTTTTTTTAGCCAATTCCTAAACCAGACTTATTTCTCTGCAAAAAAATATCCTGAAAAGTTCTTGTGATTTTGAAGCTGATGGATTCTCTGAGCAAAGTGTTCAGTTTACAGGCCATGATGTCACTCACCACCTGCTTCTGTCTGTCAAATTCCGCCATCTTTTTTACAGAAAGAAGATCAAAACTTCGAATTTTTCTTGACTCAATCTGTGAAGTTTTTTCGGTGGTCGTTTGCATAATTTCATACGGTATAAAGCGAACGTGTAATTTTCTTCGTTCTTCATAGATTTGATTACTTAGTTTTGGAGGCTTTGATACCGGCTTCTGATAAGATTTTACTTTGCCTGTCTTTTCAAAATTAGCACAATTTATTTTCCTTTCACGATTCTCGTGTTTCCTAGCAAAATCAAGGGATTGCACACATTCAAATAAAGAATCTTTTTGTGACGCAATAACACGAGATTCAGGATTTAGAAACCCAAATTTGTTTACAAAACTCTTAATCATGGACTGTGTTTTGACATTCTCAATGACTGTTCTATACAAGCGGTCAAATATGGACATAAATGTATAGGTACATTCCTTCCGGCCAATCCTTAATTTTTGAAGACTATCAATATCTGGATAATTTTCATTTGATGTGCAAAAAATCAGAATTTTTAATCTGTCTTTATCATTTAAATTCACATGTGTTTCACCAGATATCATTAAAGATAATGTCCTAGCAAAGTTTACAGGGATCCACATTTTAAATAACTGATTCCTTTCCTCGTTACTCAAATCAAATTTGTCAACACAGCTTTCAGAAACCTCAGAGTTTCTGCAAACATGGATTTTGTTATCATATGCAGGAATGATTTTGCATATTTTTAACAAATTTTTCCTTACTTTACTTTGGAGTTGGGCCTCTGAGTGATCTATTCTTAGTGGTCCGTCTTTCCCTTGTCATCTACATCAGTTCTGAAGTCACCTCCTACTTCTCCATCTTGTTCCACGTCTGCAAGGTCACCTTGAATGGCTGCTTGAAATATCTCAGCTTGTAGTTCCTTTGATGGACAACGCTGGTCTCTTGTCTTCACACGTCTACCTTCAGCACGTCTGGCACTTGTAGTACTTCTCAATCCATCTGGCAATTCTTAGTCCTCACTTCTAGGTTCTGTCTGATTCTTGTGACTTGTCCATAATAATGGAGTTCCTGATAACTTGCACATATGACGTTAGCAAAGTTCATTCCCCCTTTTGGGCAATTTGAGGGAAATCCGCGAAAAGTACAAAAATTCAGATCTGGCTGGCTCTCCAATGTAAAAAATGCGTATTCTTGTAAAATACTCAGGACTTGTTACCAGATAAAAATGTAGTGGTTTATTTGGATTCTTCCATCAAAGAAAAGATTATTACAGAAAAACATAAAAATAGGTGCATGATTATAAAGAGATAGTCCATTTGTTCTTAGCAAAACTTATATCCTTCTTTCTCTGGGATCCCACATGGCGAATGGCGTCTGTCTCTGTTCGGCTTCTCACGTAGCCATCAAGTTACATACCAGCTGTCCGTAATGTCATGGCCCAGCACAGATGACTCCTCGAATGTGTTGTGTTTCATGGTGATAGGGAAGGAGAGCGCGAGCGACCCCCCCCCCTAGAGTAAGCCCCCACCTTAAATATACATCTTTCAAAGCACGTGGTCTCCACATATAGGGTTGTCCTTTTCCATGAGCTAACCTTACAAAAATAGCCTATGTAATGTCAGCTAAAGCAATGTACAGAACTGCGTGTAAAAAGAAATTAACGGATTATTAATATTTAACAGTGTACCGTATTTTTCGGACCATAAGACACACTTTTTTCCCCCAAAATTTGAGGGGAAAATGGGGGTGCCTCTTATGGTCCAGATGCACTTACCAGGAGACACCATCCGAGGCTGATGGGCGGCAATTTGGCAGATGATCGGTGGTGCGGGGGCTCCGCCGGCATTGGTGGAAATCCCGGAGCCCCTGCACATCCATCCCAGGCTGGTGCGGCACTTTTGCAGGTGATCGGCAGTGCAGGGGCTCCGCCGGCATTTTGTGAAAGGAGCCCCCGCACTTCCATAGTTGTAATGCTGATTTGAAAATGGCCGCTCATAGTGAGATCTCGGAAGACGAGATGACATCCCGGGAGACGAGATCTTGTCTCCTGAGATCTCACTCTGCGCATGCGCCGCCTCCCGCGGCCATTTTCCTGAAGCTCAATTCAGCATTACAATTGAGCTTCAGGAAAATGGGCGCAATGTAATGCTGAATTGAGCTTCAGGAAAATGGCCGCCGGAGGCGGCGCATGCGCAGAGTGAGATCTCAGGAGACGAGATCTCGTCTCCCGAGATTTCTCTGCGCGGCCATTTTCAAATCAGCATTACAACTATGGAAGTGCGGGGGCTCCTTTCACAAAATGCCGGCAGAGCCCCTGCACTGCCGATCACCTGCAAAAGTGCCGCACCAGCCCAGGATGGATGTGTGGGGGCTCCAGGATTTCCACCAATGCCGGTGGAGCCCCCGCACCACCGATCATCTGCCAAATCGCCGCCCATCAGCCTAGGATGGATGTGTGGGGGCTTTCACAAAATGGCAGAGCCCCCACACCACCGAACCTGCTGCACTAGCCAGGGATGAGCCAGACCACCTCCTGTGACCCCACTCCACCAGCGCTCCATATCACACCCTACCCCCCAGGTGAGCTGAATAATTCAGACTATAAGACGGACCCTCATTTTGTTTCCCTATTTTTCTTCTGAAAATTTGGGGTGCATCTTATGGTCCGGTGCATCTTATAGTCCGAAAAATACGGTAAGTTGTTTTTAGAAATACCCAGTGTCCTCACATTCTTTTCCCTCTTTACTTTCAAAGTCAACAAACTGGTTCCAGACTATAATACACAATTAGCATATCAGCACACATCAATAAATAAAGATAAACACACACTATGTACAAGTCACTGTTACAGACTTACACAGTATGTTATATGGTATATCAATTTTCAAAAACATAGTCGTCTGGTTAATTAAGATATACTCTGGTTTAACAAATTATCTTTATTTAGCTCTATGGCTTTGCAAAAACGCAGAAAAATGCATGCAAAAATGCATTTTTTACCCAACGTTTTTCCTGCCAAGAGGGGCTGAAACCTTGTAGAAATTTCTACAAGCAAATACGCAACGTGCGCACATTTCCTAGGGGCAAGGTTAAAGAACCATTTACCACCAAAGGTTTATTATAGTTATGGCTCTGCTCCGCACACACACGGCTCTACTCCATACACAAAAAGCCGCACACCTTGTACATATGCGTCTCCGCTCTGTACACACACAGCTCCGCTCTGTACACCTTGTACACACACGGCTCTGCTCTTTAAACCCCGTACACACGGCTCCACCCCGTACACACATGGCTCCGCTCCGCACATTTCGTACACGCACGGCTGCACACACCTCATACACACACGGCTCCGCTCCGTACACCTCGTACGTGCAGGGCTCCACTCCTTACAGTATGCTCACAGCACTGCTCCGTACACCTCATACACCCATGGCTCTGCTCCGTTCACCTCGTACGTGCATGGCTCAGCTCCGTACACCCAGTATGCACACAATTCCACTACGTACACCTCGTACACACAGCTCCGCTCCGTACACCTCGTACACACACAGCTCCGCTCCGTACACCTTGTACACACACGGCTCCGCTCCGTACACCTCGTACACACGCGGCTCCGCTCCGTACACCTCGTACACACACGGCTCCGCTCCGTACACCTCGCACACACATGGCTCTTCTCCGTACACCTCGTACACACACGGCTCTTCTCCGTACACCTCGTACACACACGGCTCCGCTCCGTACACCTCGTACACACACTGCTCCGCTCCGTACACCTCGTACACGCGGCTCCTCTCCGTACACCTCATACACACACGGATCCGCTCCGTACACCTCGTACACACGCGGCTCTGCTATATCCCCCCCTGTAAACCCCTCCTGACCCCACACAGAAACTTCCCCTCATCCAGCACCATGACAACCAGTACAGCAGAGTCCTGCATAGCTGAGGGCCCTGATCATGTGACCCCTGACTCCTCCCCTCCTGTGACCTCATCACAGGTCCTGTGTGCACGGAGTAGCCATATAAGTGGAGTGCGGGGGAGGTAGGTGCTGATGATTTCCCATTACTAGGAACAGGCGGCATTAACCCCTTTAGCACTGAGATTCTTTTGGGGTCTCTGTGGTGTGAACAGTGACGTAACAGCTGTGGACAGAATGCGGTTTAGCTGGTTCCCAGCTCCACATTAGGTCCTAGATTATTCGGCTAGCTATAGCGCTTGCTGAATAAGCTGCAGAGGGATCCCGGATACATGGAGCGCATCAGCTGATCGGTGCCGCAGCTATGTCACAGTCACAGCACATAGAGAGCCTGTATGTTCCGCTCTCCTTGCATGTGCTTTGACAGTGACACAGCCACGACACATGCAGCTACGGTGCTGATCGGCTGGCTCCTTCGATGAATCCGGGCTCCCTCTACAGCTTATTCGGCAAGCGTTATAGCTTGCCATATAAGCGGGGACCCAAAGAAATTTGCTCAATTCTAGTGATGAGTGACCGCACTCTCCACTCGATTATCACCGGTGATCGGACACTATGCTCAAGTTCTTGTCCCGCATGATTTGCCACTGATAGACAGCCAGTAACCATGCGGGGATTGCCCGCCATACACGGTGATGCTGTGGTCATGTTGGCTCCTGACATTACTGTGACTGTCTGTCCACATCACGTTATTGGGTTTATAGAAGACCCGGTGACACATCGTCCTCAGGAAGCATTTCAGGCAGAGTTGGTATGGGAGGGTGAACTTGGATTAATGTCCACCATCTCTAAAGGTGTATGTAATCTTTTTTAAATCATTAAATAAATAATTAAAAAAAAAAAAACAATGTGGGGACCCCTCTAATTTTGATAGCCAGCCAAGGTAAAGCAGACAGCTGGGGGCTGATATTACCAGGCTGTTAAAGTCCATAGATATTGGCCCCTTCACAGCCTAAAAATACCATCCCCGGCACTTTGCCTGGCTCTTCCCCGTTGCCCTGGTGCATTGGCTATCAAAGTAATATCTTTGGAGGTTGATGCCAGCTGTGTATTGTAAGCTGACACCAAGCCCAGGGGTTATTAGTGGAGAGGCACTTATCAGACACCCCCAATGACTAACCCCATAAGTTAAAAGAAAAAACATAAAAATATTTTATTTCAACAAAAATCTTGTTCCAGTACCACTATCCACCCACATACAGTATAATGTTCCCACAGTACCTCCATCCTCAAATTTATTTTGCAACATTTTAACACCTGTTTCTTGTTTTTTTTTCATATAATATATGAAAGCCTACATCAAAATGCCACAAAAAAAATCATATCCAGAAACAAAACACTGTACATGGAGACATTGGCATCAAATATCTCTTGTCTTGTTGTTCTTTCAAAAAAGCTTTTATAAAATTCTCAAACTTCTGTGTGTGATTCAGACATGAGATCTAACGTGATAGAAGATTACAGTGCGGGGAAGACGGGAAACCTTCATATGGACGGCCGGTGGTGATGGAGTCAGTGATGGACTCTGGCCAAATATGTTTCTAGAGCCATAGTAGAAGATGAAGATGTCATGCTTGTCATGATCCAGTCTGGATTTTGAGCCCTGTCTGCCCTTTCCTGGTCTGATCATGGCAAGGGTTAACTTTGCCTGGCCTCGTTTTGGGTTCAGGTCTGCTATTTCTTCCTGCTGCGTCCTGCAGGTGATATCAGTTATATTTTCTGCCTATGGCGTATCTGACTCTGGTAGTACCCTGATTTGTTGTGCTGCGTTTTCTGACTTAGCCCATGTCTGTTCCTTACTTCCTGCCTGTCCCGCCATAGTGTTTCCCCTTGTTTTTGGATTTCCTGGTGTTAGACTCGGCCTTGGCTTTGACCTGGCTTTGCCTTTTACTTCTGGTACTGCTGCTTTGGACTGGTTTTGACCCTCTGGTGCTCCTCTGACTCTGTGCTTGTTTTCTCCCTTTGTACTGCAGGACAGTCTATGTTTTGACTTGGCTTGTTTGACTTTTCTGTTGCCACCTGATGGTAGCCTCGCTACAGCGCTGCCATGAACAGTATTTTTTTCTGTTTTCTCCTCTCTTTATGGATCCGCTTCGCACGCTGGGGGATCAGGTGGTTAGTCTGACTAAGATGATACTGGATTTGTCTGTGGAACATAGAGCCCTGGCCACCTCTCATAATCAACTTCAGAGGGAGCTCTCTGAGACAGTTAGGTTTTTTCAGGGTTCTATTACCCAATCTGTTTGTAATCACTTGGAACCTATAGATGTCTCACTCCACTCCCCTGAACCTATGGTCAAGCTCCCAGATACTTTTTCCGGGGAGAAGGAGAAGTTCTGCACATTTAGGGAGAGTTGCAAATTGTTTTTCTCCCTTATAACCCATCCTCTGAGGATGAGAGTCAACAGGTGAGGATAGTTATTTCTTTACTCTGGGAGGGTCCTCAGACTTGGACTTTTTCACTGCCTGCTACTGCCCCTGAACATGTATCTGTGGATAGGTTCTTTGAGGCCTTAGGACTGATTTTTGATGAACCAGACCGGGTTAGTGTGGCAGAGGACACAATCATGGGTCTATCCCAGGGTAAACTCACCGCTGAATAGTTTTGCTCTGAGTTAAGGCGGTGGTCCACAGAAGTGACCTGGAACGACTGTGCTAAGTTGTCAGTTCAGGAGAGGACTGTTGGATCATCTTAAGGACGTTCTGGTTCTTCACACACCACTTAGCTCCTTGTAGGAGGCTATTACTCAGGCCATTGTTATGGGAGAGAGGTGTTATGCAGCGAGAGGTTCATTTACTTCTGGCTAATTCTGACTTGGCTCAATATACTGAATCTATGGAGGCTGGAGGCCACAACCTTAAAGAGGAGAGGAGGCACCGTCGAGAGGGGAGATTGTGTTTTTTCTGTGGAAGTCTTGGACATTGGAAAAAGGACTGCCCCTCTTGCCCACCGACTGACAAGCTTCCGAGTCTGGTTGATCATGGAGGAGGTCACACAGACTCTCCGGTACCTTTTTCCTCATGTCAAACGATGTTGTTGGAAGTGGAACTTTGTTATGGGAATTGTTTCACATCCACTTTGGCTTTCGTGGACTGTGGGTCATCCCTAAACTTCATTGTCTCATGATTGGTGTCCAAGTGTTAGATAGGGACAGTTAGGCTCGAATCACCAGTTCATATCGTTGCTGTTGATAAGACTCCGCTGGTTAAGAATATTGTGAAATTTGTCTTGGAGGAATTTCTCCTCAAGGTGGGTTCCTTGCATCAGGAAAGCATCTCATGTTATGTTCTGGACAATCTTCCAGCGGGACTGGTGTTGGGATTCCCCTGGTTAAGATTACATAATCCTGTTATTGACTGGGAATTTCGGGATATTGCAAAATGTGGTCCTAATTGTTCTAAAGGTTATCTTTCTGCTGTGCTGGTGTCATCCATTAATCTAGAGGGTATTTCAGAGTACCTGAAAGATTTTAAGGACATGTTTTCCGAAAAGGAGGCTGAGGTTTTACCACCACATCGTTCCTATGACTGTGCTATCAATCTTGTTCTGGGTGCTAAATTGCCCAAGGCCCGTCTGTACAATCTTTCCAGCCCGGAACGTTCCGCTATGAAAGAGTATGTCTCTGAAAGTTTACGTAAAGGCCACATCGATCCCTCTGTTTCCCCTATGGCTGCTGGATTCCTTTTTGTTAAGAAAAAAGATGGTGGTTTACGCCCTTTCTTCGATTTTCGGGAACTTAAGATTATGGTGAGAAATACCTACCCTTTGCCACTTATCCCTGATCTTTTCAACCAATTGTCTGGGGCTAAGTGGTTTTTCAAGTTAGACCTCCGGGGAGCATAAAATCTTATCCGTATTCGGGAGGGGGATGACTGGAAAACAGCATTTCTCACCTCTGAAGGTTTGTTTGAAAACTTGGTTATGCCCTTTGGTCTCACTGATGCGCCATTGGGCACTTTGTGGTGATGTATTTAGATGACATCCTGGTATTTTCATCTGAAAAGGAATCTCACATGGGTCATCTGTATGCAGCTATTCAGAGGTTATGGGAAAACTTGCTGTTCACTAAACCTGAGAAGTGTATTTTTTTGTCCAAGAACTGTCCTTTCTGGAGGTCATTCTATCTGCTAACGGGTTTTGCATGGACCCTGGAAAGGTACAGGCCATTGCTGATTGGGTGCAACCTAAAGACCTTAAAAGTCTTTAGCGTTTTTTGGGGTTTGCTAGTTACTATTGTTAAATCATTAAAGTATTTTCTCAGGTGATCAAGCCTGTCACTGATCTCACTTGCAAAGGGACTAATGTTAAAAACTGGTCGGTCCCGGCAGTTACAGCCTTTTCTTGTTTAAAAAAATGTTTCATGTCTGCTCCTGTATTAGTCCAGCCCAATCCGTCTGAACCACTCATTGTTGAGGTAGACGCATCAGAGTTGGGGGTGGGGGCAGTGTTGTCTCAGGGACACACCACTTTGACCACCTTAAGGCTAAGTGCACACGTACCGGAACTCTCGCGGAAATTACCGCGAGAATTCCGGAATTCCAGTCCGCGGGAAAATCGCATTTTAAATTCCCGCGATTTTCCCGCGGAAAAACTAGCATTTTGCAAGCGTAATTAGCTTGCAAAATGCTAGCGTTCTCCAAGCGATCTGTAGCATCGCTTGGAGAACTGATTGACAGGTTGGTCACACTCGTCAAACATAGTGTTTGACTAGTGTGACCAACCTTTTACTACTGAGGCTGCTTATGCGGCATCAGTAGTAAAAGATAGAATGTAAAAAAAAATAAAAAATATTGTTATTCTTACCTTCCGACGTCCCGCGCAGGCGTTCCCAGTAGTCCTTTGCGAAAATGCCCGTGATGACGTCAGTTCTCGCGGGATCGCGATGTCTCGCGGTAATTCGCGATGACGTCGTGCGAATTACCGCGAGACTTCGCGATCCCGCGAGATCGGACGCCATCGCGGGCATTTTCGCAAAGGACTACAGGGAACGGGAGCGTGGAGAGAGGCGGGAAGGCTGCGCGGGACGTCGGAGGGTGAGAATAACAATATTTTTTATTTTAAATTCTATTTTTTACAGGGATATGGTACCCAAAGCCCGGAGGACAGTCTCCTCTCCTCCGGACCGTGGGTACCATCCGCAATTGTTCTGCTTACTTTCCGCATGGTGTGCACAGCCACATGCGGGAAGGAAGCGGAACAATGCATTCCTATGGGTGCGGGATCGCCGCGATTCCGCAAAATAATGAGCATGCTGCGGTTTTTACCGCGAAGCGATTCCGCCGCGGTAAAAACCGCAGCATTAGCACAGCATTGCGGAATCCCATAGGAATGCATGGGATGCTTATTTTTCGCGTTTTCGCGGCAAAATCGCGCGGTTAAAACTGCCGCGGAAACGCAAAAAAAAACGCCACGTGTGAACTCAGCCTCAGACCTTGTGCTTTTTTCTCTGAGAAAATTTCTTCTGCAGAGAGAAATTATGATGTCGGGAATCAGAAGTTATTAGCCATAAAATTGGTTTTTAAAGAGTGGAGACATTTTTTGGAGGGGGCTGTTCATGGGATTATGGTGATTACGGACCACAAGAACCTGTCTTAAATGTTGGCTAAGTGCTTAACTCCTAGACAGGCGAGGTGGTCACTTTTTTTCACGTTTTCATTTTTCCATCACCTTTCAGCCTGATTCCAAGAATGTCAAGACCGATGGCTTATCTCGCAGTTTGGACCCAGTTTCACCTCCCAAACCTCCTCCCTCCATTATTCAGCATGGGGTGGTCGTTGCTGGGGTGACCTCCGAGTTGGAGCGGGAGATTCGTGAGGCTCTGTCTCTTGATCCTACGTCATTGCCTAATAATAAGCTCTTTGTTCCTGTTCAGTATTGGCTGACTCTGCTCTGTGGGCATCGAGGAGTCTCGGCTACCCGGAGAGCTATTGCTAGACTGTTCTGGTGGTCCTCCATGTCTTCTGACATCGCCGTGTTTGTGTCTGTTTGTGATACGTGTGCCCGTGCTTAAAAGCTCCCATAGCCGGACAGGGAATTGGTGCCATTGCCAATTCCGGATAGACCTGGGACTCTTTTATCCATGGATTTTATCACTGATCTCCCTCCTTCCAATGGAAAGACTGTGGTTTGGGTGGTGGTTGACAAATTTAGTAAATAGGCGCATTGTTACCATTGGTAGGACTACCTAACGTGGAAACGTTATCCAAGTTATTTATTGAGCATGTTGTGCGGTTGCATGGTGTGAATTTGGTGTCTGATAGAGGGGTGCAATTTGTGTCCAATTTCTGGAGGACATTTTGTAAGAGATTGGGTATTGATTTTGTAAGAGATTGGGTATTGACTTGACCTTCTCAGTCTACCATCCTGAAACCAACGGGCAGACGTAGAGGACCAGTCACTTGATAATTGGTGCTCCTCCCTGCTGGTGGCTGAGTTCGCATTTAATAATCGGGTTAATCAGTCCACTGGGTCCTCTCTGTTTTTCTGTAACTATGGCTTTCAACCCCATTTTGGTAAATTTTCCAGGTTGGATTCGGGGTGTCCTGGGGCTGATTCGGCGGTCCAATGGTTGGAGGAAGTATAGAGGGAGGTTTAAAAGAACATTGGGGTGGCTCAGAGCAAACAAACATTTTGCTGATAAACGAAGATCTGTGGGACCTGTGGTTTCTAGTGGGAGACAATGTGTGGTTGTCTACCAGGAACATACATCTGAAGGCTCCTTCCATTAAGCTGGGTCCTAAGTTTATTGGTCCTTACGAGATCATTGAGGTTGTCAATCCAGTTGCCTTCCATTTACACTTACCTCCGTCGCGTCGGATCCCCAATGTATTCCATAAGTCCCTTCTTAAGCCATGTGTACCTTCCTCTGCTGGGTCTCCACCCCCTTTGCCTCCTGTTTCGGTGGACCATCAGACTGAGTATGAAGTTGACCGGATTGTTGATTGTCGGAGGGTTCGCAGATCGCTTCAGTACTTGGTCAATTTGGAGGGGTTACGGTCCTGAGGAGCGATCTTGAGTTCCGGCGCGATCCGTCTATGCTGATCATCTGGTTCAGGCGTTTCATGCACAGTATACTGGAAAACCTGGGGATCCGGTGGCCCCCCTTGAGAGGAGGGTACTGTCATGATCCAGTCCGGGTTTTGAGCCCTGTCTGCCCTTTCCCAGTGTGATCATGGCAAGGTCTAACTTTGCCTGGCCTTTTTTTGGGTTCAGGTCTGCTATTTCTTCCTGCTGCATCCTGCAGGTGATGTCAGTTATATTTTCTGCCTACTGCATGAGTATCTGTCTCTGGTAGTACCCTTATTTGTCCTGCTGTGCTTTCTGACTACCCGTGTCTATTCCTTTCTCCCTGCCTGTCCCGTCTTAGTGTTTCCGCTTGGTTTTGGATTTACCGGTGTTTGACTCGGCCTTGGCTTTGACTTGACCTTGCCTCTTCTTGTACTGCTGCTATGGACTGGTTTTGACCCTCTGGAGCTCCTCTGACTCTGTGATTGTTTTTTCCCTTTGTACTGTGTGAAGGTCTAGGTTTTGACTCTCAGAAAGTTGTGGGAAGCAGGGTGTGTTGCAGTCCGCGCTGCCGAGATTCACAAATCACCTGGGATACAAGATGTTGTAGCAGTGTACTCCTTTATTTCCTCCTACGCGTTTCGGCGCCCTTCCTGGCACCTTCCTCAGGGATATTACATCAGCCATAGGAGCAGGGAATTTATAGCCCCTTACATTAGCAATTATGGGTGTGTTCTGTTTACATGTGATGTCATAATGGTCATCACTGGGGGAGGGGCCAGCATTTTTGGCGGAATTTCACATAAATAGCATGATAAAACAAGAAAATGGTCCAAAACACTTGCTAAAATGTACATAAAAATCTTACAAACAGAATGATGTAAAAATTTCCATGAAAAATGCAGCAGAAACGTTGCTAAAATATCCAGACTATCACTGCAGAAAAAATGTTTTATAACCCATTGTCACCCGACTTTCAGGGTAGTAGAACCCATGTATTTGCTGGTTTCAGTGTTTTCTCTTGTGACTAATGTTGAGCGCCACCGTCTCTCTGGTATCAGTGCCGTTGGATCGAAGGTTCTATAAACTGCTATTTCATGACACTATCCTGTTAAATATATGGTCCTATGGTTGTTATAAAAGAATTGTTATGAAAAATTATCAAAGAAATATGTCAAAAATATTATTATGTTAAATTGTATGAATTGTTTAACAGAATTCGTTATCTGTTTGCTTGAATGCCCGTGTGGATTGCAATATATAGGGAGGACCATCAGACCGCTTCACGAAAGGCTAAACAAACACCGTTCAAACATAAAGAATGGTTATAGAGCCCATGGTGTGTCACTCCATTATGACACCCATCACAACAGAGATATAAGAGCAATCAAACTAACCCCAATTGATCACATAGCAGACAATGTACCAAATAGGTTCGAACACCTAAAAAAACGTGAGAAATACTGGATGTTTAAGCTGGACACAAAACCAAAAGGCTTGAATATAATTTCTGAATTGATATGAATTCCCACACCACGCTCACTTCCTGACACTTATCTAAGTGGGTGACACAATCACAGGTAATAGATGCTATCAGTATAAACACATACACACTGAGATCACTCCCAATCCCTTTCTAAAATCTGTTATTTTCAAATCTGTTTCACCCACATTTTTGTATTCACTTTTATTTTTATTATTTTTTCCCACTGGTATATAGCAATCACAATTCACTAGTATTTGTTAGAATAATGTTCACTCGAACACAAGATACACGAATTCACAATAATCAACTGATGGTTTAATATATCTATTTTTACTTCCACATAGTAACAGCATCCACACTGCTTGGTATGAATGTATGTAGTGCCATCTACTGGTGCTTTAGAATACTAACACCAACATAAGATCTAATGAACAGCTATATGAATTTGTCTTGTTTTTTTCTGGTTATTGAAGATAGTATTTGAATACCAACACCGACATAAGATCTAATGAATAGCTATGTGAACTTTCTGGTTTTTCTGATGGCGTGTATTTTCTCCTCATTGTCCTTTATGCTATATTGCTTGTGCTATATTGTTTGCGCCTGTATGGAGACCTGTGTTCTTCCTGGGTATTAGAACCTAGGTTTGCTGTACCTACAGACACACGATCTATGGGTGATACCACCACAACCATTATATAAAATAGTGACCATAAACACACGGAAGATGAGAAACACAGTTTTTAAGCCATTTTTAATCATTTTAATACAATTTTTTAGATAATTTTTTATTGACAATGAATAGTTGGTATAGAATAAAAATAAAAACTTTTAAGAAGCAGTTGATCTTGGGAATGTTCTGGTTTATATTTTATGAAGTTTATTTTAATAGCAGCACCACTCTTTGCTCCCCTCCTAAAACAAAAATAAAGAAGATTGTTTGTTAACATAATAATAATATTTTTGACATATTTCTTTGATAATTTTTCATAACAATTCTTTTATAACAACCATAGGACCATATATTTAACAGGATAGTGTCATGAAATAGCAGAACCTTCGATCCAAAGGCACTGATACCAGTGAGACGGTGGCGCTCAACATTAGTCACAAGTGAAAACACTGAAACCAGCAAATGCATGGGTTCTACTACCCTGAAAGTCGGGTGACAATGGGTTTAAAAAACATTTTTTCTGCAGTGATAGTCTGGATATTTTAGCAACGTTTCTGCTGCATTTTTCATGGAAATTTTTACATCATTCTGTTTGTAAGATTTTTATGTACATTTTAGCAAGTGTTTTGGACCATTTTCTTGTTTTATTATGCTATTTATGTGAAATTCCACCAAAAATGCTGGCCCCTCCCCCAGTGATGACCATTATGACACCAGGGAGGCTAGTCCTGATCTGGCACACCCCAATAAGTTTGCTAAGTTGGCAGATGAGGGGAGTGTTAGTGCAGGAGTAGCACTGCTGCAGCAAGGCATGTCCTCTGAAAGCCAGAGGAGTGTCTGCTCCAGTAAGGGGGGAAATAGGAGAGCAGGGCAGGCCAGACAGGTTCTGGTAGTGGGGGACTCAATTATTAGGGGAACAGATAGGGCAATCTGTCACAAAGACAGATCGTCGAACGGTGTGCTGCCTACCTGGCGCTCGAGTCCGACACATCGCTGATCGGGTTGACAGATTACTGCGAGGGGCTGGAGAGGATCCAGCGGTCATGGTGCACATTGGCACAAATGACAAAGTTAGAGGTAGGTGGAAGGTCCTTAAAGATGATTTCAGGGAATTAGGCTGTAAGCTTAAAGCAAGGACCTCCAAGGTGGTATTTTCGGAAATACTTCCTGTACCACGTGCCATGCCAGAGAGGCAACGGGAGATTAGGGAGATTAATAAGTGGCTTAGGAATTGGTGTAGGAAGGAGGGGTTTGGGTTCCTGCAGAACTGGGCCGACTTCTCAGTTGGCTACAGGTTCTACGCTAGGGACGGGCTGCACCTCAATGGGGAGGGTGCAGCTGTCCTGGGGGAGAAAATGGCTAGAAGGTTGGAGGAGTGTTTAAACTAGGGACGGGGGGGAGGGTATTCCTTTTATAGGAGGGGAAGACAGTGCAGATAGAGACCTGGGCACAAATAATGACATTGGGGGTGGGGGTTGCATGGGGGGTGGGGTTAGAACAGTTAATAATTTAAGAAAGAACAGAGGTACAGAGAGATACATAAAGTGCATGTATACTAATGCCAGAAGCCTCGCCAACAAGATGGAGGAATTGGAGTTAATGTTGTTGGAACATAATTATGACATGGTGGGGATATCTGAGACATGGCTGGATGAGAGCCATGACTGGGCGGTTAATTTACCGGGCTATAGTCTGTTCAGAAATGACCGTACAAATAAGCGAGGGGGAGGCGTGTGTTTATATGTAAAATCATCCTTAAAACCCATCCTTCGTGATAATCTATATGAATCTAATGAAAATGTAGAGTCCCTGTGGGTAGAGATAAGGGGAGGGGGAAAAATAATAAATTACTGATAGGGGTTTTTTATAAATCTCCAAAAATAATGGAAGCTACAGAGAATATCCTCATAAAGCAAATAGATGAAGCAGCGACTCAAGGAGAAGTCATTATTATGGGGGACTTCAACTACCCTGAAATACATTGGGGAACAGAAACCTGCAGTTCCAGCAAAGGTAATAGGTTTCTGACAACGATGAGAGACAATTACCTTTCGCAACTGGTTCAGGACCCAACAAGAGGGGGGGCACTGCTAGACCTAATATTAACCAACAGGCCAGACCGCATATCAAATGTAAGGGTTGAGGGTCACTTGGGTAATAGTGATCACAAATTAATAAGTTTTCATGTATCCTATAATAAGATGTGTAGTAGAGGGGTTACAAGGACACTAAACTTCAGGAAGGCAAATTTCCAACGGATGAGAGATGATCTTGGTGCAATTAACTGGGACGATATCCTGAGACATAAAAATACACAAAGAAAATGGGAGACGTTTATTATCATCCTGAATAGGACCTGTGCACAATATATACCGTATGGGAATAAACATGCGAGAAATAGGAGGAAACCACTATGGCTAAATAGAGCTGTAAGGGGCGCAATAAGAGATAAAAATAAAGCATTTAGAGAATTAAAGCAAGTAGGTAGTGATGAGGCATTAAATAAATACAGAAGATTAAATAAATTCTGTAAAAAGCAAATCAAGACAGCAAAGATTGAGACAGAGAGACTCATTGCCAGAGAAAGTAAAAATAATCCCAAAATATTCTTTAACTACATAAATAGTAAGAAGCTAAAAAATGATAGTGTTGGTCCCCTTAAAAATAGTCTGGGTGAAATGGTGGATGAGGATGAGGAAAAAGCCAATATGCTAAATGACTTTTTTTCAACAGTATTTACACAAGAAAATCCCATGACTGATAACATGATCAGGGATAAAAATTCTCCATTAAATGTCACCTGCTTAACCCAGCAGGAAGTACGGCGGCGTCTACAAATCACTAAAATTGACAAATCCCCGGGCCCGGATGGGATACACCCCCGAGTACTGCAGGAATTAAGCACAGTCATAGATAGACCACTATTTTTAATCTTTAAAGATTCCATAATAACAGGGTCTGTACCACAGGACTGGCGTATAGCAAATGTGGTGCCAATATTCAAAAAGGGGACAAAAACTGAACTTGGAAATTATAGGCCAGTAAGTTTAACCTCAACTGTGGGTAAAATCCTGGAGGGTTTTCTAAGAGATACTATACTGGAGTATCTGAAGAAGAATAACCTCATGACCCAATATCAACATGGGTTTACAAGGGACCGTTCCTGTCAGACTAATCTGATAAGCTTTTATGAAGAGGTAAGTTCCAGACTGGACCAAGGGAATGCAGTGGACGTGGTGTACATGGACTTTTCAAAAGCTTTTGATACGGTGCCACACAAAAGGTTGATACATAAAATGAGAACAATGGGGATAGGGGAAAATATGTGTAGGTGGGTTAAGAGCTGGCTCAGGGATAGGAAACAAAGGGTGGTTATTAATGGAGCACACTCGGACTGGGTCACGGTTAGCAGTGGGGTACCACAGGGGTCAGTTTTGGGCCCGCTTCTTTTTAACATATTTATTAATGACCTTGTAGGGGGCATAGAGAGTAGAATTTCAATATTTGCAGATGACACTAAACTCTGCAGGGTAATTAATACAGAGGAGGACAATTTTATATTACAGGAGGATTTATGTAAACTAGAAGCTTGGGCTGATAAATGGCAAATGAGCTTTAATGGGGATAAATGTAAGGTCATGCACTTGGGTAGAACGAACAAGTTGTTTAATTATGTGCTTAATTGTAAAACACTGGGCAAAACAGTCACTGAAAAAGACCTGGGTGTATGGGTGGACGACAAACTCACATTTAGTGGCCAGAGTCAAGCAGCTGCTGCAAAGGCAAATAAAATAATGGGATGCATTAAAAGAGGCATAGATGCTCATGAGGAGAGCAAAATTTTACCTCTATATAAGTCACTAGTGCGACCACACTTAGAATACTGTGTACAGTTCTGGTCTCCGGTGTATAAGAAAGACATAGCTGAACTGGAGCGGGTGCAGAGAAGAGCAACCAAGGTTATTAGGGAACTAGGGGGTCTGCAATACCAAGACAGGTTATTACACTTGGGGTTATTTAGTTTGGAGAATCGAAGGCTTAGGGGTGATCTTATTACAATGTATAAATATATGTGGGGACAATACAAAGACCTTTCTAATGATCTTTTTACTCTTAGACCTGTGACGGGGACAAGGGGGCATCCTCTACGTCTGGAGGAAAGAAGGTTTAAGCATACTCACAGACGCGGATTCTTTACTGTAAGAGCAGTGAGACTATGGAACTCTCTGCCATATGATGTTGTAATGAGTGATTCACTACTAAAATTTAAGAAGGGACTGGATGCCTTTCTTGAAAAGTATAATACTACAGGGTATATACACTAGTCTCCTTAATATTGCGTTGATCCAGGGAGCTAGTCTGATTGCCGTATGTGGAGTCGGGAAGGAATTTTTTTCCCCAATGTGAAGCTTACTGTTGCCACATGGAGTTTTTTTGCCTTCCTCTGGATCAACATGTTAGGGCAAGTTAGGATAGGATATGGGTTGAACTAGATGGACTTAAAGTCTCCCTTCAACCTTAATAACTATGTTACTATGTTACTATGTTACATGTAAACAGAACACACCCATAATTGCTAAGGTAAGGGGCTATAAATTCCCTGCTCCTATGGCTGATGTAATATCCCTGAGGAAGGTGCCAGGAAGGGCGCCGAAACGCGTAGGAGGAAATAAAGGAGTACACTGCTACAACATCTTGCATCCCAGGTGTTTTGTGAATCTCGGCAGCGTGGACTGCAACACACCCTGCTTCCCACAACTTTCTGAAGGTTTTTCCACGTGCGAGTGGTTGGTGGAGGTCCTGCAGCAGCTGATTCTGTGATATGCTCTCAAGCCAGTTGTGGGTTACACAACTGGAATAGGTGAGTGCAACTGTATTATACCGCTCATACTTCAAGTGTCACTAGTGATAGGGCACTATTGCGCCTCTGGTTCCCCCCACCATTTTTGTATCGATAGGTTTTGACTCGGCTAATTTGACTATTCTGCTGCTACCTGGTGGTAGCCTCGCTACAGTGCTGCAGGTCTGCTCTTGCAGACATGCTGTCCTCCTTCCACTCTATTGCCATCTAGTGGAGCTTGCAGCTATCTGCATAATTGCAGCGTGACAGTCCTCATCAAGAAGTAGTTATTTCTCATGTCACGTGTAATGAATATCTCCAGTATTGCTAATAATAATAATAAATTTTATTTCTATAGCGCCGACCTATTCCGCAGCACTTTACATTTCAGAGGGGACTTGTACAAACAATAGACATTACAGCATAACAATAATCACATAGATCATAACAGATGCCAAGAGGAATGAGGGCCCTGCTCGCAAGCTTACAGTCTATGAGGAAAGAGGTAGACACGAAAGGTGGGTGGTAACATTTGCCCTGATTGTTTGGATCAGCCATAATGTTAAGTGTGTAACAATACAGACACAGAGGGCTAATGGATGCATAAAGCATGTGGGAACATGATGCGGGGAACCTGGTTATGGTAAAACTTTTGCCTGTGCCACACAGGGATAGATTAGGTTAATGTGTTGAGGCGGTAGGCCAGTCTGAATAAATGCGTTTTCAGGGCACGCTTAAAATTGTGGGGATTGGGGACTAATCGTATTGACCTGGGAAGTGCAT
Source organism: Dendrobates tinctorius (assembly GCF_039654945.1). Taxonomy (NCBI): domain Eukaryota; kingdom Metazoa; phylum Chordata; class Amphibia; order Anura; family Dendrobatidae; genus Dendrobates; species Dendrobates tinctorius. The sequence continues at coordinate 2,315,242 of NW_027361961.1, read as the reverse complement.
TCCAAAGAATTGGCGCAGCACGTGTATAGTCTTGGAGACGGGAGTGGGAGGTCCTGATTATTGTGGATGCTAACCTCAGGTCATCAGCAGAACGTAGGGCGCGGGTAGGATGGTATACTGAAACAAAGGAGGAGATGTAGAGTGGTGCTGAGCCATGGAGAGCTTTGTGGGTGAAGGTAATAAGTTTGTACTGGATTCTGGAGTGGATGGGTAGCCAGTGTAATGACTGGCACAAGGTAGAGGTATCGGTGTAACGATTGGTGAGGAATATGATCCTGGCAGCAGCATTCAAGACAGATTGGAGGGGGGAGAGTTTGGTAAGAGCGAGACCTATTAGAAGAGAGTAACAATAGTCGAGACGAGAATGAATAAGAGAAACAGTAAGAGTTTTTACGGAGTCAAAAGTAAGAAAAAGTCGAATTCTAGAAATGTTTTTGAGGTGCAGATAACAAGAGTGAGCCAATGATCGTATGTGGGGGACAAAGGAAAGCTCGGAGTCAAGTATGACCCCAAGACAACGGGCATGTTGCTGGGGAGTAATAGTGGACCCACACATGGAAATGGCAATGTCGGGTATAGGTACAGGTGCTAATGCCGATTTCAGTGTTGGTAAATGAGACGAGAATTAGCGTTATGGAAGATGAGTTTATGAGAAACATATTCAGCTGCCGACTCCGAAGAAGAAACTGCTTGTTGTGTGTGGCCTAAAATATATAGGTTTTATTAGTGGATATAAAGATGACAACTAAATATTGTAAAATAATTAAATAAGAAGAAATAAATTAAAAAATAAAAAATACAGAATGTTGTTAAATACTAAAAATACCATTGCTGCTTGGGTCTCTGCATTTTATGGTCTGTCCCAATGAACTTGTGATTCCTGCAGCTAATCAGTTGACCAAATGTAACAAGGTGGCAAGGGGGGGTAGTCATGGGCGAGTCTGCTAGGTCACAGTGACAGAAAAAACTGACGGCACATCCTAGTCTGAATAGGTGCATACCAAAAAACAGCTTACATATCAAAATAAGGAAATGGTTGCACTCAATTGCATTAAGACATATCAAATATTTTGCGCTAAGTATCTCATATGTTTTTTCTAAATTCCAAAAGCCATTATGCTATTCACACTTCATATATTTCATATTGGATATGCTAGGTCACAGTGAGCACCCCGACCCCTTGCATATGAAAAAACAGTTCTAATCCCAGTCCCAGGTCACAGTGGGTTACCTCAGGCACACAGCTGCTCTCCATGCTTGAACGGCATCCTCTGGATGCACCACACGTCACACTCTTTAGGGCACATCAGTGGCAACTTGTTTAATGAGAGAAAAAGGCAACAATTTATGAACTGTCCCTATTCACAGCAACAGCTGCAGCAGCAGAGGAAATGGCTCCCAGTTGGCTTCCAGGAGCAAACAGTCTCTAGTAGGGCACACACACAGTCCTTGTGCCCGCTGCCCGACAGTCCACAGGTAGCTCTGTTCCTTCCAAGGAGTGCAGTATGCTCCCAGCAGGGGAGCACTTCCTGCTCCTGATCCTTTGAGACTGACAGTCCTGCCTCCTTTATTAACCTCTTCTGTCCTTAAGCTACATATAGTTTATAAAACATTAAGACAACACAAACCCAGCACAGCATAACCATGACACATTACATTATTACATATAGAAAACTTTACATGGTACAAAAAGGTAAACATTAATACAATACACATTAATGTATGATTCACAGTCAGGGCACCGCATGAGGTTCCACATACAGGGATGGAGACAGGGAGCAACCGAGGATGCCCGCCACCTCCTTACACAAACAGTGGCCAACTTAGCCAGTAATTGAGAGCATGGAGATTTCTTAGTCAGCAATTCAACTTATATTCCAGTCCATATACAACATCTACACGTTCTATCTCCTCATATGTTTCCCCTATTATATCCAGTAATTGTATTATTATATAGAATTCTTTATGATGTTACATCGGCTCATCTTTCTATTCAGGTCTCTACAATATCAGATCCTGTCAGTGAAGATCTTCTATATAAGAGAATTTTTCTGATTTTTCCCATCACAGATGGATATGGACAGAGACAAGATGGCGGAGAGGATATTACACCTCACCCTAGAGATCCTCTTCCGGCTTACTGGAGAGGTGAGAGATTCTGATGACGTCACATTACTTCATTCTTAACTATGGGAATAACAGATGGACAGAATTGGAGAGGTGAGGACTCTGGAAATGTCTGTAGTGAGATTTATTAATGTGTCTCTCCATAACCAGGATTACACAGTAGTGAAGAAGACCTCTAGTGAGCGCTGTCAGGACCCTGTGTCTGAGAGATGGGGAAGACCCCTGAGCCCAATCACAGGGCCTCCACCTCACCCCCTGATACATGAGGCCATCAATGACCAGAAGATCCTAGAAATCACCTACAAGATGATTGAGCTGCTGACTGGAGAGGTAACATTGGTGGGAATGCTGGGACATTATACAGTAATGCTATGAAGGTATCGGGGGGATGACGGTATCATTGTATGTGTCAGGTTCCTATAAGGTGTCGGGATGTCGCCATCTATTTCTCCATGGAGGAGTGGGAGTATTTAGAAGGACACAAAGATCTGTACAAGGACATCATGATGGAGGTTCACCAGCCCCTCACATCACCAGGTAATAGACAGGACTAAATACACACGGCCTATAATTATCTATATGTAAAGAATGAATTCAGTCCTTGTATGTGTTTCCTCCAGATCTATCCAGTAAGAGGACAACACCAGAGAGATGTCCCTGTCCTCTTCTTCCACAGGACTGTAAGCAAGAAGATCCCAGTGTTCCTCAGGATCATCAGGTAGATGGAGAGAAGGTGTCATGAGATCTCCCCTATTATGTGTAGACGGCAAGAAGATCTTGTGCTCAGTCTTGTTTTATCCACCAGTATTATATGTTTTATACATGTGTAATGAGAATGGTGGAGATGGCAGGATTAGAGCTTATCATAGATGTGACTTCTCCATCTGTCTGTGACTTTTACAATATTTATTTCAGGGTGAAGATCTGACCCATATTAATAATAATAATACTACAGAGACATATGTGAATGGTGATGAGGTGTGTAAAGAGGCAATTCCTACATATGACTACCCAGGTGAGTAGTAACCACTAAATGCTGAGAAGTCACATATTTTTTTCAGAGAATATGAATGATAACTCCAAAACTTTTTCTCCACTCATGGATAGTAGTTGGCTGAAGCCATTTATTGTGAAACTACTGTGCTTTCTCTTTTTAAATCATAATGACAACCCAAAACATCCAAATGACCCTGATCAAAAGTTTACATACCCCATTTCTTAATACCGTGTATTGCCCCCTCTAACATCAATGACAGCTTGAAATCTTTCGTGGTAGTTGTGGATGAGGTTCTTTATTTTCTGACATGGTAAAGCTGACCACTCTTTTTGGGAATAAGTCTCCAGTTTTTGTAAATTCCTGGGTTGTCTAGCATGAACTGTGTGCTTGAGATCTCCCCAGAGTGGCTCAATGTTACTGAGGTCAGGAGACTGAGATGGCCAATCCAGAACCTTCACTTTGTTCTGCTGTAGCCAATGACAGGTCGATTTGGCTTTGTGTGTTGCTTTTCAAGAGCCTTTGAGCCACAAATAATGTGGAAACCTCTGTTTTATTCTGTTGACAGATGATGGACCTGAGTGGGGACTTGTTTTTTTGTGAGATGAGTAGACATTTTTAGTGGTGTTATTTTGGCCAACATAACATTTGTAGCTTTTCCATATTTGTGAGGCAGAATGAACAAACAGTTGAACACCTCACTCTACTGATTCATCCTATGACGTTTGCTATTAGAATGTGAACTGTCATTGTCTTGGTGAATAATTCAGTATTTTTAAAAAAACTTGCTATTTTTTATGGACAGCTTAAGTAGAAATGTTCAAAAATATAAACTTCAAGGATATTTTATTAAAAAATAATTGGTTTTATTATTTATTAGCAGATGACTGTACCAGGAGATCAGAGGGACAGCTGACATCTTCAGTTTTTAAATCAGATTATATAAAGATCCCACAGGATAGAATTGAAGTGCATGACATTACTCCAGATATACCATCATCTCTTCACTGCAAAGATTTATCATCTGATCCTTTGAAACAGGTCCTGTCTTTTGATTCATTACTGACTATTAAGGGAAATCAAAGTCTCAAAATAATCATTAAAAAAAATATTGCTCCTAAAGCAAAGAAGCAATTTTCACGTTCAGAATGTGGAAATACTTTTCCTCTTGAAAAATCTTTTTTTAAACATCAAAAAACTCACACATCAGAGAATAGATTTTTTTGTTTCAAGTGTGGGCGATGTTTTAACCAGAAATCAAATCTTGTTATACATCAAAGAACTCACACAGAGGAGAAGCCTTTTTCGTGCTCAGAATGTGGAAAATGTTTTAAATGGAAATCAGATCTTGATAGCCACCAGAGAACCCACAAAGGGGAGAAGCCTTTTTCATGTTCAGAATGTGGGAAATGTTTTAAATGGAAAACAAATCTTATCAAACATCAGAGAACCCACACAGAGGAGAAGCCATTTTCATGTTCTGAATGTTGGAGATGTTTTACTGATAAATCAAATCTTATCAAACATCAGAGAACCCACACAGGGGAGAAGCCATTTTCATGTTCAGAATGTGGAAAATGTTTTAAGCGAAAATCAGATTTTGTTCAGCACCAGAGAACCCACACAGGCGAGAAGCCATTTTCATGTTCAGAATGTGGGAAATATTTTAACCAGAAATGGATTCTTGTTAGGCATCAAAGAACTCACACAGGGGAGAAGCTTTGTTCATGTTCAGAATGTGGGAAATGTTTTAACCAGAAAGTGCATCTTGATATCCATCAGAGAACTCACACAGGGGAGAAGCCTTTTTTCTGTTCAGATTGTGGAAAATCTTTTACAGATTCATCAAGTCTTATCAGACATCAGAGAACCCACACAGGGGAGAAGCCTTTTTCATGTTCAGAATGTGGGAAATATTTTAACCAGAAATGGATTCTTGTTAGACATCAAAAAACTCACACAGGAGAGAAGCTTTACTCATGTTCAGAATGTGGGAAATGTTTTAACCAGAAAGCATATCTTGATATCCATCAGAGAACTCACACAGGGGAGAAGCCTTTTTTCTGTTCAGAATGTGGAAAATGTTTTACAGATTCATCAAGTCTTATCAGACATCAGAGAACCCACACAGGGGAGAAGCCTTTTTCATGTTCAGAATGTGGGAAATATTTTAACCAGAAATGGATTCTTGTTAGACATCAAAAAACTCACACAGGAGAGAAGCTTTATTCATGTTCAGAATGTGGGAAATGTTTTAACCAGAAAGCATATCTTGATATCCATCAGAGAACTCACACAGGGGAGAAGCCTTTTTCCTGTTCAGAATGTGGGAAATGTTTTAACCAGAAATCGAATCTTGATAGCCACTGGAGAATCCACACAGGGGAGAACACCACCCAACTGGTCTCTGTACAGACTAGGAAGTCCCTAGCTGCACAACTAAAAACACCACCTCTGACCTAACTCATTAATAGGTCATTGAGGATTTTCTTGTACCTCCTGAGGAACCAGAGCAGAAGCCACAACACACTGTCAACAAAGAGAATAGAAAATGTGAAGTAAGATCTGAAAACCCTGGGTGAGAAACAAAAACACTTTTTCATATAGGTCAAAGAACGCAAGCTAAGGAGAACTAAAAATAAAAGGAACAATTGTAAGCTCCCAGAAGCCTTACAATGGTAGAAGGAAAAGGTGCTGGGAAGGAAATCAAACAGACTCAGTGCAAAAATACAACTGAATTTTACCAAGCATGGTAAACCACTTAACTGAAGGGCTGGAACTCCTGAACACACATTCACTAAGAGGTAAACGGGAAAATGAGAAACAGTTGGAGAGGAGCAAACAAAGAAAGGAAAACAAAGACAATAGAAACCATTAGCATTTGGACAGGGAAGAATAGGCAACAGGTGAGCAGACAGAAGAATTGACCACGCAGCTACATGTCACATGATTGAGTCTCCAAACCAAACTATGACAGTACTCTCACTTCTATGAGGGGCCACCGAACCCTCATAAACCCCTGACATCACTGATGGAACTCTGTCATCACCCAATTCATAGTTACATAGGTTCAAAAAAGACAAGGCTCCATCAAGTTTAACCTTTCTTCACCAAATATACATTTTTTTTCACTGCATTATCTATAACACACGATGTTATATGTACTGAGGAAATCATCCATCCTTTTTTTTTTTTTAAAGCTGTTATAGTGTCTGCCATTACTACCTCTTGTAGTGGTTCATTCCATAGTCTGAATGGTCTAACTGTGAAGAACCCTTTCCTATTTAGCTGCCAGAATCATCTTTCTTCCACCTGTAATGAGTGGCGCTGGTTCTTAGTATGATATCTGGTTTGAGTAAGTTATGTGCCAGTCCTTTGAACAATCATAGAATCATAGAATGTTAGAGTTGGAAGGGACCTCAAGGGTCATCGTGTCTATCCCCCTGCACAATGCAGGGCGGGATTCACTACACCATCTCAGACAGATATTGTATTGACCACATGTGTTTTACACATATAAATGAGATCTCCTTAGAGACGTCTTTTTTCTAAGCTAAACATGCCCAACTTTTTTCAACTTATCATATGGTAGGCCTTCCATCTTTTGTAATAATTTAGTTGCCCGCCATTGAACTAACTCTATGTAACAATTTCACCCCTCAATGTGTTTTAGGACACTGACAGTTCAGTCATCCAGGGTTGTGCAGGGATGTGCTGAGCTGTCTTTGTTTTCTTTGACAGCTTGGCCATCCAATCTGAGACTGGGTGGTGCAGCGCTCTCGTCAGGTGCTCCCTGTTCTCTTGATTACTCAGCTACTTGACTGGGCTGGCAGTCCCAGATAGCTGCAAGTCATAGCTTCAGCTCAATATGGTTTGTTTTCTAATAAAGATTGTTTTGTAATATTGTACTGTTCGTGTCAGTTTTTAACCCCTTAACTATGTCCAATACGCCTCTTAACGGTGGCAATTAAGGATTCTTATGCTTTAACGCTGCTTTTTAACGGCACTGAGAAATAAGTACAGTATATAGCACCCCCAGTGTCGGAATTTCTCAAAGAACATGATTCGGGTTGGTTTTTACGGACCCCAGTGTTGCGATCGCCGTTATTTTTCTTTCAATAATTCAAACGGTGCTCCCTCCCTTCGGAGCCCTGCCATGCGCCCAAACAGTGGCTTTCCCCACATACAGGGTATTGGCATACTCAGGAGAAATTGCGCAACAAAGTTTGTGGTCCATTTTCTCCTGATACCCTTTTGAAAATAAAAATAATGGCTCCAAATTAAACTTTTTGTGAAAAAAGTAAAATATTCATTTTTTTTCGTCCACAGTGCTTTAGCGCTCGTGAAGCACCTGAAGGGTTAACAAACTTTTTGAATGTGGTTTTGCGCACCTTGAGGGGTGCAGTTTTTAAAATGGTGTCGCTTTTGGGTATTTTTTGTTATATTGATCCCCCAAACTCACTTCAAATGTGAAGATGTCCCTAAAAAAAAGGTTTTGTAAATTTTGTCGGAAAAATGAGAAATTGCTGGTCAACATTTAACCCTTCTAATGTTCTAGCAAAAAAAAAAATTGTTTCCAAAATTGTGCTGATGTACAGTAGACATGTGGGAAATGTTATATATTAACATTTTGTGTGACACCAGTTTCTGAGTTAAGGGTACAAAAATTAAAAGTTTCAAAATTGCATATATTTTCAAAATTTTTGCCAAATATCCATTTTTTTTATATATATAAATGCAAGTTATATTGAAGAAATGTTACCACTATCACGAAGTACAATATGTCATGGAAAAAAAAACATTCTCCGAATCAGTGGGATATGTTGAAGCGTTCTAAAGCTATAAGTTCATAATGTGACAGTGGTCAGAATTGTAACAATTGGCTTGGTCATTAAGTACCAAATTGGTTCTGTCACTAAGGGGTTAATAACCTACATAGTTTGGTGTTGTCATCAAAGAATCTTCACCCTGAGGAAGCTACACTGCTGTGGCATAAATGCGTGGGATCTGTGACTCTCCCACTTCCCACTTCATATTGAGGGTTGCATTCCTCGTGGTTCTTATGAATAATTTATATTTAGCTATTGCTTATATGGGCCTTTGGGGAACCCTTGTTTATTGTAGTTAGATTTTTGCATGCTGTTTTGCTATTTTGAGAGTCAGTCTTTTTGAACTTGTTTACCTTCTTATCTGCTTTTAATTGCTTTTATCCTCATTCCTGTGTATGTTTTGGCAGCAATAAAGTATCGTTTTCATTTTTTTGGATATTCCAGCTTATATTGTTTTACTTTGAATTTTTGATGCCTCATTTATAGTGGGTATGGAAAGTATTCAGACCCCTTTAAATTTTTCACTTTGTTTCATTGCAGCCATTTGGTAAATTCAAAAATGTTCATTTTTTTTCTCATTAATGTACACTCTGCACCACATCTTGACTGAAAAAAACAGAAATGTAGAAATTTTTGCAAATTTGTTAAAAAAATGAAAAAAAAACTGAAATATCACATGGTCATAAGTATTCAGACCCTTTGCTCAGACACTCATATTTAAGTCACATGCTGTCCATTTCCTTATGATCCTTCTTGAGATGGTTCTACTCCTTTATTGGAGTCCAGCTGTGTTTAATTAGACTGATAGGACTTGATTTGTAAAAGCACACACCTGTCTATATAAGACAGTACATGTCAGACTAAATGACAATCATGAGGTTAAAGAACTGGCCAAGTAGCTCAGATACGGAATTGTGGCAAGGCACCGATCTAGCCAAGGTTACAAAAGAATTTCTGCAATACTCGAGGTTCCTAAGAGCACAGTGGCCTCCATAGTCCTTAAATGGAAGACGTTTGGAACCACCAGAAGTCTTCCTAGACCTAGCCATCCAGCCAAACAACAATTATGGGAGAAGAGTCTTGGTGAGAGAGGTAAAGAAGAACCCCAAGATCACCGTGGCTGAGCTCCAGAGATGCAGTAGGGAGATGGGAGAAAGTTCCACAAAGTCAACTATCACTGCAGCCCTCCACCAGTCGGGCGTTTATGGCAGAGTGGCCCGACGGAAGCCTCTCCTCAGTGCGAGACATATGAAAACCCTCATAGAGTTTTTTAAAAAACACATGAAGGGACTCCAAGACTATGAGAAATAAGATTCTCTGGTTTGAGATGAAGATAGACCTTTTTGGTGATAATACAAAGCTGTATGTGTGGAGAAAACCAGGCACTGCTTATCACCTGCCCAATACAATCCCAGCAGTGAAACATGGTGGTGACAGCATCATGCTATTGGGGTGTTTTTCAGCTGCAGGGACAGGACAACTGGTTGCTATTGAAGGAAACATGAAAGCAGTGAAAGTACAGAGATATCCTGGATAAAGACCTCTTCCAGAGTGCTCTGGACCTCGGACTTGGCCGAAGTTTCACCTTCCAACAAGAAAATTACCCTAAGCACAACGCTAAAATAACAAAGGCGTGGCATCAGAACAAATCGGTGACCATTCTTGACTTGCCCAGCCAGAGCTCTGACCTAAACCCAATTGAGTGTAATACGGCCGGGGGGTAGACAAATCGCACACTCCGTACTCACTGTGCTGTCTGCTGCTTCTTCCCTGGTGCATCCCACATTCTTCCTGGAGTTCAAAGGACTGGAAGTAGAGCCCAGGATAACTTCAAACAATAAAGATTTATTCTCTTCAGGACACAGCACATCCAATACACCTTTAGTACACTTGATACGGTACCAGCAATACATTTTTGTCAGCCTTCCCTACCTCCGTCTTCTTTACCAGAATGGACCACAAAGTTACAACGGGATGAGGAGCCCGGTGAAAAAGGCACTTCAACCTATCTCCCTGGAACCGACTTCTGCCCAGACATGGAAATAATCATCTACTAGGTCGTCCACCCCCTTTTGGGTATCCTCCCCGAGCACTCGCTTGTGGCCCACTCGACTACTTCTTCAGCACCCAGACTTCTGCTAACACTTCATCAGTGACTTATTGTTGGGAATCTCTCTCAGGCAAAACTAACAGGTCAGGGAAATTCTTATCCTCTCTTGCTGACAATTTTATCTTCCAAAAGGTAGGGGAGAAAACAAGGGGAACTGCTACCTTGGATCTAATCCTTATAAACAGGGAGGAAATGGTTGAGGAGGTAAAAGTGGCTGGGACCCTAGGAGGTAGCGACCATGCTATTTTAGAATTTTGGATAACTAGAGGAGGAAGACCTGTGAAGACTCAGACGTCAAGGTTAGATTTCAGAAAGGCAGATTTTAAGGGATTCAGAAAGAGAATTGGAGGGATCCAATGGCTGGATATCCTTAAAGACAAAAATGTCCAGGAAGGATGGGAAATCTTGAAAAATGAAATTCTCAAAGCATAATTGTTAACAATTCCGAAAATAGGGAAGAATAGGAAGCATTTAAGGAAACCAGGATGAATGAACACAGAACTTAAGCACATGCTAAAAAGGAAGAAAAAAATGTTTATAAAATGGAAAGAGGGAGGCATATCTAAAGAAGAATATAATGCTGTCTGCAGAACCTGCAGGACACAAATCAGATTATCTAAAGCTGACAATGAATTGAGGCTTGCAAGAGATGTCAAAAGCAATAATAAAGGATTTTGGGGATATGTCAAAAGTAAAAGAAAAGTCAAAGATGCTATAGGATTTTTACAGGATGAAAATGATGAAATGGTAAGACAGGATGTTGAGAAGGCCGAACTTTTAAATTCCTATTTTGCATCTGTTTTCTCTCAGAAAGGAAATGTAACATCAACTGTTCTTCACTGTCCTATTAAGGGAATAGAAGAATCCAGGATATCTATAAACAGAAATATAGTGAGGAAACACTTAGCTAACCTAAATTAATTCAAGTCTCCAGGTCCAGATGAATTACACCCCAGAGTACTGAAGGAGATAGCAGAAGAAATTTTTGAACCCATAATCTTTGAAAATTCTTGGAGAACAGGAGAAGTCCCAGAAGATTGGAGAAGAGCAAATGTTGTTCCTATCTTCAAAAAGGGGAAGAAGGTGGACCCAGGCAACTATAGGCCAGTGAGTCTGACTTCTATACCAGGAAAGATCTTTGAACAAATTATTAAACAACATGTATGTCAGTACCTGGATAAGAATGAAGTGATTAAACAGTCAGCATGGGTTTGTAACTAATAAGTCATGTCAGACTAACTTAATTTCCTTCTATGATGGAATCACTGATTGGGTGGATCAAGAAAATGCTGTAGATATAGTATATCTTGACTACAGCAAAGCATTTTACAAAGTATCTCATACAATCCTTATTGAAAAAATGACTAAGTATGGAATGGACAAGGCAACTGTTAGGTGGATTCATAACTGGCTTAGTGATCGGACCCAAAGAGTGGTCGTAAATGGCTGCACATCCAGTTGGAAGAATGACTCAAGTGGGGTACCACAGGGCTCTGTCCTGGGACCTGTATTGTTCAACATCTTTATCAACGATTTAGATGAAGGAATTGAGGGTAAACTGATTAAATTTGCTGATGACACAAAGCTAGGAGGGATAGCTAATACTAGAGAAGAGAAAGAGAGAGGATTCAAAAAGATATAAATAAACTGGAGAAGTGGGCAGCAAATAACAGAATGGTTTTTAACAGGGAAAAATGCAAAATACTACATCTGGGCAATAAAAATGAAAAAAGCATATACAGAGTGGGAGGAATAGGGCTAAGCAACAGCACATGTGAAAAAGACTTGGGTATACTAATAGATCACAGACTGAATGAGTCAACAGTGTGATGAAGCAGCAAAAAAGGCAAATGCAATTCTAGGATGTATTAACAGAAGCATACAGTCTAGATCACGTGAAGTCATTATTTCCCTCTACTTTTCTTTGGTCAGACCTCATCTGGAATATTGTGTCCAGTTTTGGGCGCCACATTTTAAAAAAGACATCAACAAACTGGAGCAAGTTCAGAAAAGAGCGACCAGAATGGTGACCAGTCTGCAAACCCTGTCTTATGAGGAAAGGTTGCAGGATTTGGGAATGTTTAGTTTGCAAAAGAGAAGACTGAGAGGAGACTTAATAGCTGTCTACAAATATCTAAAGGGCTATCACATTGTAGAAGGATCAACTTTATTCTCATTTGCACAAGGAAAGACTAGAAGCAATGGGATGAAACTGAATGGGAGGAGACACAGATTAGATATTAGAAAAAACTTTTTGACAGAGTGATCAATGAGTGGAACAAGCTGCCACGATAAGTGGTGAGTTCTCCTTCAATGGAAGTCTTCAAACAGAGGCTGGACAGACATCTGACTGGGATGATTTAGCGAATCCTGCTTTGAGCAGGGGGTTGGACCAGATGGCCCAGGAGGTCCCTTCCAACTCTACGATTCTCTGATTCTATGATTCTATGACTTCACTGACTTCTTCACCACGTTGCTGCAGATACCTTGCACTTTACTCTGCTCTGACAATTCTCCCACATCTACTATGGATTGCTAGGGATTCCACTTCACACGCTATATGGCAGCTATACAGCTCAGGAACAGGACATCTGAGCAGCACCAGGGGTCTACCCCCGACTTTCTCCAGGAAATCTGTCTAGCTTATTCCCCAGCTACCACTCCTACAATTAACCTCTAAGTGTCCTATAACTATACCTTCTTATGCAGTATACTCAGTGCCCCCATCTAGTGGCCTTTTCCCTAACTGCACTGTCCCTAACTTACATATAATACAATATAGCAATAAACATGTATATGCAGCGTACACATCGTAAATACGACACATTTAAATATGGCAATCATATACAGGTAACTAGTGGCAACAACATTTACAGGGCTAGGCCCTGACCCTCTTACATGAGCATCTCTGGAGAGACCTGAAAATGTCTGTCCGCCAATGTTCACCATCCAACCTGATGGAACTGGAGAGGATCTGCAAGGAAGAATGGCAGAGGATCCCCAAATCCAGGTGTGAAAAACTTGTTGGACCATTCCCAAGAAGACTCATGGCTGTACTAGCTCAAAAGGTTGCTTCTACTCAATACTGAGCAAAGGGTCTGAATACTTATTATGATCATGTGATATTTCAGTTTTTCTTTTAAAATAAATGTGCAAAAATTTCTACATTTTTTTTTTACAGTCAAGATGGAGTGCAGAGTGTACATTAATGAGAAAAAATTAACTTTTTTGAATTTACCAAATGGCTGCAATGAAACAAAGAGTGAATAATTTAAAGGGGGTGTGACTACTTTCTGTACCCACTGTATGCCTATCCTGTTAAGTATATGTATTTGATATTTAATTATGAAGATTTACAAAATATGGACACTTACATTCAAAATGGATGCTTTGCTGAATACGTATAAGAATCCCAGATATTAAATGATGTACTTGTGTGAGCTAATTCATGTTTGTCAGCAGGTTACATAAACCTTCAGTGGACTCTGATATGATTGTATAATATACTGAGCTGATAAAGAATGAGTAATACCTAATCTGTTCATACCAGGGTGTATCAACCCTACTCCCCTCATGTTGATCAAAGGTCAATATGCTGTGTGCAAGACAGATGTCAGCTTGACCTAATTGATTAACCATCAGAAATCAGCAATGACTGGCAATAATTATGAGATAAGACAATGAGGTAATTGTCATGTCGGACGCTATTCACACCACAGCGTCCGGCAGGCAGCGGTAGTTCCATCTCCATCCACTATAGCCTCAGTGGCGCCAGCTTGATTTTACTCAGGTTATCGGGGGTTAATCTAGCTGGAAATCAGGTGGGATGTTTGGTCACACCAACGGTCTTTAAATAGTCGTGCTGGCCTGTGGGCGTCGCCGATTATAGCTTGTGTTTTATGCCAAGTGGTTCCGGTCTGGAGAGGAGGTGTTGGAGAGAGAAATTAATATCTGGTGTCGTATGATCCGTTGTTACCTTTTCGCCTTCCCATATTTGTGTTTTGTTTTGCCCTGTTCACATTACGGTATTGTCCTGTGTGTATGCGGCGCTGTGCGGTTTAAGTTCTCCCTGTCTGTCAGTACTGTGTGGGCTTTGGTGGTTTGACAACTCACTGGGTGGAGGGTGGAGGGTTCAGCTTAGGGCTGAGCAGAAGATAAGGAAAGGTTGGAGGCTCAGGCATTTGCACCATTAGCAAAAACCCTGGGTTGAGGGTCAGACAGGGTTTTCCCTAGTTTGAGGGACTCTGCAGGGGCCCGGGTTTTGTCAGCCTCCTTCGACCTAAGCCTCGCATAACATTATAATCGGCCCAACATTTTTCCATGGATTCCATGACTTCCATAAACCGCCAGTTGGCGGCGCTGTCCATACAGGTCACCGAGTTGAAGGGGGCAGTTCAGCAGCAGGGCCTGGTGGTAGCTAATGTACAAGCGGCTTCTGCTGGTGCAGGTGCAGAGCCAAAGATTCCGCTGCCTGAATGATTTTCTGGGGAACGCAGCAAATTTGTCATCTTTCGGGAGGTCTGCAAGTTATACTTTCGCATGCGCCCTGTCTCCTCAGGTAATGAGGCTCAGCGGGTGGGTCTGGTGTTATCATTACTGAGTGGGGACCCTCAAGCATGGGCGTTTTCCTTACCAGCCGACTCTGCTACGTTTCATTCGGTTGAGAATGTTTTTTCAGCACTCGGGCTCATTTAAGATGATCCCGACAGATTGGCTTTGGCGGAATCTAAAATCCGCGCCCTCCGTCAGGGGGAATGTATGGCGGAAGACTATTGTTCAGAATTTCGCCGTTGGGCAGTAGACACACAGTGGAACGACCCAGCGCTGCGGAGTCAGTTTATTCATGGGGTTTCAGAAAGAGTTAAACAGGCCCTCCTGATGTATGAGACTCCTGCATCGTTAGAGTCTGCCATGAGTTTGGTTATTCGTATTGATCGCCGTTTGCGTCAAGGGGCGCAGGAGACGCTGCCCCTGGGGGAAAGCAGGGGTGCAAGTGTGGTTTCTGCAGGTGAGCCCACGGAACCTATGCAAATCGCTGGGGTATCACATGTGCAGCGTCACGTTCCTGGGTTCAGGAAGCATGGAGCATGTTTTTACTGTGGTAAAAGAGATCATTATGTAAATGCTTGTCCTGTGCTACCAAAGAAAGTCGCACCGGCGGAAAACTGATAAGCTAAGAGGGTATGGAGGAGGCCCAACTGAGCGTATGCATATCCTCCATGATGGTATCTCAATGTATGCTCCCTGCCAGGGTTATTATTGCGGGCAGAGAGCTACCCATATCAGTGTTTGTGGATAGCGGTTCCACCACCAATCTCATGGATGAGGAGTTTGCACGCACGGCAGGTTTTAAGATCGAAAAACTCCCTCATCCTATTTGTGTGGTTACCATTAATGCCGTTCCCCTCCCACAGGGGGAGATTACTGAGTTTGTAGCTGAGGTTAAACTCCACATTGGGGTCCTACATTCTGAGTGGGTTACATGTAGGGTACTCAATAATCTCCCAGCACAAATGGTCCTGGGTTTCCCATGATTGTCCAAGCACAACCCGGTGATTGACTGGAGAACCCAGGACATAGTCCAGTGGAGTGGTTTCTGCCAGGAAAATTGCTTGGCCACATGTGTGTCCGCCGTGAAGTCCAGCCTTCCGGAGGCATTGCTGGATTTTGCGGACGTATTCTCTGAGAGGGGTTGCTCAGAACTACCTCCACATCGAGCCTATGACTGTGAGATTAGGTTAAAACCCGGGGCTAAATTGCCAAAGGCGAGGATGTTTAGTATTTCTGGTCCGGAGAGACAAGCTCTTAAAGACTACATCGCGGAGAGTTTGAGTAAAGGGCACATCCGGCCTTCATCCTCACCTGTAGCAGCAGGGTTTTTCTTCATTAAGAAAAAAGATGGGGGGTTACGCCAGTGTCTGATTTCCAGGAGTTAAACCAGATTACGTTCCGTGATCCCTACCCGATGCCGCTGATCCCTGATTTGTTCAACCAGGTGGCTGGTGCGAAGTGGTTTTCCAAACTTGACCTCAGGGGGCCATATAACCTCATAAGGGTCCGTCAGGGGGATGAGTGGAAGACGGCGTTTAATACCCCTGAGGGTCATTTTGAAAGCCTAGTTATGCCATTTGGGTTGACAACCGCGCCTGCTGTTTTCCAACATTTCATAAATTATGTATTCGCTCATGTGCTGGGGAAATTTGTGATTGCGTACCCGGATGATATCCTCATTTATTCGAGCGACCAGGACACTCATTTAGAGCATGTCAGGCAGGTGTTACAGTTGCTCCGTGAGAATAAGCTCTATGCTAAGCTTGAAAAATGCGTATTTTTTGTTCAGGAGTTGCCTTTTTTGGGATATATTGTGTCCACCGCAGGGTTTAAAATGGACGCCGCGAAGGTGCAAGCTGTGCTGCGATGGGAACGGCCTGATAATCTGAAAGCGCTCCAGCGGTTCCTTGGGTTTGCCAACTATTATAGGAAGTTTATTAAGAACTTTTCTACTATAGCCAAACCGCTCACGGACATGACGAAAAAAGGTACCAATCTCGCTATCTGGTCTGAGGATGCGGTGCGTGCATTTGAGCTTCTGAAAAAACGTTTTGCTTCAGCCCCCATTCTGGTGCAACCGGACGTATCTAAACCTTTTACGGTGGAGGTCGATGCGTCTGAGGTGGGAGTGGGGGCAGTACTGTCACAGGGCTCGTCCTTGAGCAATATGCGTCCATGCGCCTACTTCTCCAAGAAGCTGTCGCCTGCCGAACGGAATTACGACATCGGCAACAGGGAGTTGTTGGCCATCAAATTGGCTTTTGAGGAATGGCGACACTTCCTGGAGGGGGCGGCCCACCAGGTCACAGTCATCACCGACCATAAAAACCTGCTCTATCTGGAGTCGGCCAAGCGTCTGTCTCCCAGGCAGGCTCGCTGGGCATTGTTTTTTACACGTTTTAACTTTCTGGTGACTTACCGTCCTGGGGCTAAAAACACCAAGGCGGATGCCTTGTCCAGGTGTTTTCCGGGGGGGAGAACCTCGGGAAGATCCGGTACCCATCCTCCAGGAAGGTGTAGTGGTTTCGGCTCTCACGACTGAGGTAGAGGCGGAGATTGCCGAGGCCCAGGAGGAGGTACCGCCAGGACTTCCCGCTAATAAGTCATTCATACCCCTTCATCTTCGTCTTAAAGTGTTGGGGGAACACCACGACTCTGTCCTGGCCAGTCATCCAGGGGTTAGGGGCACCTTGGAGCTGGTATCGCGCCGCTTCTGGTGGCCAAAAAATCCGGCAGGACGTGGTCTCGTACGTGACAGCTTGCATCACGTGCGCCAGGGCCAAGTCGCCCAGAACCCGTCCTGCTGGCACTCTACGGCCTCTGGGGGTACCTAGTAGGCCATGGACAGAAATCTCCATGGACTTTATCACGGACTTGCCTGCCTCGGCGGGGAACACGGTCATCCTGGTGGTGGTTGATCGATTTTCAAAGATGGCGCATTTTGTGTCGTTGCCTTCCTTGCCCAACGTGAAGACGTTGGCTCAGGTCTTTGTGCAGGAGGTGGTCAGACTATACGGAGTTCCGTCGGGCATAGTGTCTGATAGGGGGACCCAGTTTGTGGCGAAGTTTTGGAAAGCTTTTTGCTCACGATTGGGGATCAAGTTGTCTCATTCATCGGCGTTTCATCCGCAGTCAAATGATCAAACTGAGCGCATGAACCAAAATCTGGAGCAGTATTTGCGATGTTTTGTGTCTGACAACCAAGAGGAGTGGTCGACGTTCCTTCCCTTGGCCGAGTTCGCATTAAATAATCACCGCCAAGAATCATCGGGAGAGTCTCTGTTCTTTTGTGTTTATGGGCACCATCCTCAATTTTGTACCTTGCGTCAGGGGGGTCTGGGGGCGTCCCAGAGGAGGACCGGTTAGGAGTTCAACTATCATCGGTCTGGAGGAGTGTGAAACAGCGATTGCTGAGCATGAGTGCAAGGTGCAAACGTGTGGCTGACGCTAGACGCGTGCAAGGTCCGGACCTGTGTGTGGGTGATTGGGTGTGGTTAGCTACTAAAAACATAAAACTCAAAATTCCATCATTGAAAATGGGTCCACAGTTTATTGGCCCTTTTAGGATTGCTGCCATCATTAACCCGGTTGCTTATCGGTTGGACCTTCCTGCGGTATACAAGATACACAACGTGTTTCACAGGGCTTTATTGAAAAAGGTGGTAGGCTCTGTGGACACGACGCTGATGCCACCTCCAGTCATGGTGGATGGCAATTTAGAGTTTGAAGTCTCCAAGGTGGTGGACTCTCGAGTACTGCGCCGTTCTCTTCAGTATTTGGTACACTGGCGGGGGTATGGTCCGGAGGAGAGGTCTTGGGTACCAGCCTCGGACATACATGCGGATCGGCTGGTCAGTTCCTTTCACCGCCGTCATCTGGACAAGCCGGGTCCTATGAATCTTGAGGGCCCTGGGGACCCTCGTAGAAGACTGGGTACTGTCATGTCGGACGCTATTCACACCACTGCGTCCGGCAGGCAGCGGTAGTTCCATCTCCGTCCACTATAGCCTCAGTGGCGCCAGCTTGATTTTACTCAGGTTATCGGGAGTTAATCTAGCTGGAAATCAGGTGGGATGTTTGGTCACGCCCACGGTCTTTAAATAGTCGTGCTGGCCTGTGGGCGTCGCCGATTATAGCTTGTGTTTTATGCCAAGTGGTTCCGGTCTGGAGAGGAGGTGTTGGAGAGAGAAATTCATATCTGGTGTCGTATGATCCGTTGTCACCTTTTCGCCTTCCTATATTTGTGCTTTGTTTTGCCCTGTTCACATTACGGTATTGTCCTGTGTGTATGCGGCGCTGTGCGGTTTAAGTTCTCCCTGTCTGTCATTACTGTGTGGGCTTTGGTGGTTTGACAACTCACTGGGTGGAAGGTGGAGGGTTCAGCTTAGGGCTGAGCAGGAGACAAGGAAAGGTTGGAGGCTCAGGCATTTTCACCATTAGCAAAAACCCTGGGTTGAGGGTCAGACAGGGTTTTCCCTAGTTGGAGGGACTCCGCAGGGGCCCCGGGTATTTCAGCCTCCTTTGACCTAAGCCCCACATAACAGTAATATTTGGGTATACACCTTATTTCTCTCTATAAATACTGTACATTTTCAGTCAATAAACCAGAATTCATATGAGACACGGACTCATTGTCTTTTTCCTTTGATTTCTCCGGCCGTAAACCTCCAAGATACAATTTGGTGGCAGACAACTAAGATGACAACACACGCATCTCGTCTGCCCTAACATTTTGGCGTCCAAACGTGAGGCTAGGATGAGACGTTCGGAGATGACCAGCCGCAAGAACGACCTACAATCTTAGTACAAACCACTCGAGGGTGGAGAGCGCACCTCCTAATTAGGTAAGAAAATTATTTATCTTATCTATAACCCTCCAGTGTCTCCATGCTGAGATAAAGGTCAGTCGGCTGTCAGACTCGGACATAGTGACCGATCGCTGATAAGTCCTAGCACCAAAAACCCACCGTGGTCACGATTTCCTTAATGGTCTGCCTTATCCGCTTTGTCTCTCCACTTTACTGTTTTGTTTGTTTACAAAAATGTTCCCTAATTGTTTGGGCATCTGTGTGTTTTTTTTCCGACCAAGCGAGAAGGTGCGTCTAGTGTCCAGTTATAGGGATACCATACTGCACAAGGGCTGTCAAAACAGAACAAGAGGAGTTATCAGATTAACACCGACTAATCGCCTTGGTTCCGATCTTAGACGGTCAATGAACTGTTCTCATAGGACTCATGTTCGGCCGCCTACCCATGGTACGTGTCCAGGGTCCGGCAATGTGACTAACAAAAAAAAAAGATTGTGCCATTGCTTCAACTCCTCTGCTTGTATATAAATTGCTAAAAGTCACAGCCAAAGATCCAAGGTAGTTAATCACTAGCTGTGTTTTTGTCATCCAGGCCAAACCACAGGTCGAGCCCTGGTTGTCTTGGTGACAAACACATTAGATAGGATATATCTCTGCATGTCATGCCCTAGGTTAACTGTCTTATGGAAAAGAAAGAAAGGAAAAAAGTATTAACCATTTCTCTACTGGTCACACTGGTCAGATATCGTGCCCTGATTGTGTGCAGATCCTAGAGTTCAGCATTTCCCAACAAGGCTGGAGCATTATTGAAGTACTAGACACACCCCTCACCAGATTCAGCAATTTGGCCCGGGTGTAGACTTTTGAGCTCTACAAATCAGGCTGGCATATAGATAGATATATTGTGAAGTGTTTTGGTGTCGAGGATTCACAGTTGAATAGTATTGCAAAGACTGTTATTAGTGTCATCATAAGCTGTTTCCTCTCTGTATCCATTTGTATTGTGTATGACTTGCCAGCAGGAGGCATACTAGCATATACCGTATATACTCGTGTATAAGCCGAGATTTTCAGCCCATTTTTTGGGGCTGAAAGTCCCCCTCTCGGCTTATACACGAGTCATATGCCGGGGGGATCGGTGGGGGAGCGGGGGTGTCAGAGATCATACTTACCCTCTGCAGCCCCCCTGCTTATTAAATATGCGCTGAAGCAGGAAGGAAGAGCAGCGCCGACAACATGGAACAAGCAGGGGCTGCGCTGCAGAGACAAGCGCCAGGACCCGGTGAGTATGAACAGGGGGGAGGCATAGTCACCTGTCCCTGCGCTCTGCTGTCTTGCGTCCTCTGCAGTGACATTCAGGTCAGAGGGCGCGATCGTGCCCTCTGCCTGCACAGTCACTGCAGAGCCGGCAACGCTGATGAGCAGGGAGCAGCGATGGAGGTGAGTATACAGTTTGTTTTTTTTTGGTAACGGAGGCAGCGGCAGCAGCAGCAATATGATGGGGCCACACACTGTGCAGCAAAGCTGGGGCCACTCACTGTGCAGATAACGGGCCACTCACTGTGCAGCAAAGCTGGGGCCACACACTGTGCAGCATAACTGGGGCCACTCACTGTGCAGATAACTGGGGCCACACACTGTGCAGCATAACTGGGGCCACTCACTGTGCAGATAACTGGGGCCACACACTGTGCAGCATAACTGGGGCCACTCACTGTGCAGCATAACTGGGGCCACTCACTGTGCAGCATAACTGGGGCCACTCACTGTGCAGCATTATCTGGGGCCACACACTGTGCAGCATAACTGGGGCCACTCACTGTGCAGATAACTGGGGCCACACACTGTGCAGCATAACTGGGGCCACTCACTGTGCAGATAACTGGGGCCACACACTGTGCAGCATAACTGGGGCCACTCACTGTGCAGCATAACTGGGGCCACTCACTGTGCAGCATAACTGGGGCCACACACTGAGCAGAAAAAATGGGGCCACACACTGTGCAGCATAACTGGGGCCACTCACTGTGCAGCATAACTGGGGCCACTCACTGTGCAGCATTATCTGGGGCCACTCACTGTGCAGCATTATCTGGGGCCACTCACTGTGCAGCATTATCTGGGGCCACTCACTGTGCACCCACAGCTTATACGCAAGTAAATATGTTTTCCCAGTTTTTGTGACAAAATTAGGGGGGTCAGCTTATACACGGGTCGGCTTATACACGAGTATATACACGGTAGTTAAAGTTTCGAATTCATTCTGTATATATTCATTGTGAGATTAGAGAATTAGTTTTAATCTGGTTTTGCTTTTGCATAGTTTAGAATTGTAAGTTGGATATTAAAAGTGTTCATGTAAAGAGAGAATCTCTTAAATTGTAGTTGTTTCACAGACATCGTTGATAGCGTGAGACCAAAGTCTATTGCAAGCTACTGTGGTTAATCATTCATTGGCGTGACTGCATTTTCTGTGTGACACTTACAAGTTTATTTTTGTTAAAGTGAAAGTGTTGTGAAATCAGATATTTTAACAATTTATATAATGTTTTTAGATTACATAGATCCAGGGTACACAAGAATTTTTAAATGCCCTTATGGTGGAACAGACTAATTATTACCTTACACAATATTACTGAGACCCCTTTCCCTGGACATAAAGAGTATATATAGCCAGGGGCTGGCTGGCACTTTTCAGCCTGAGGGGCAATCATAAAGCAGTGGCCCTCGAGTTGCGCTGGCCCTTCTTTTCCCTGCTTATCTCTGGCCATTGCATTACAGCAGCAGAGATAACAGGCTTTAAAACTAGGCTGATACGTAGATATGGAAACAGTAAGGAGCTTGCTGCATAGATATGGGAAGCAGAACCAAGCTTACTCCAGAGATATGGGAGCAGAATCAAGATTACTTCAGAGATATGGGAGCAGAACGGAGCTTACTCCAGAGATATGGGCGCAGAATCAAGCTTACTTCAGAGATATGGGAGCAGAATCAAGCTTACTCCAGAGATATGGTAGCAGAACAGAGCTTACTCCAGAGATATGGGAACAGATCAGAGCTTACTCCAAAGATTTGGGAGCAGAACGGAGCTTACTAAAGAAATATGGGAGCAGAACGGAGCTTACTCCAGAGATATGAGAGCAGAACCAAGCTTACTACAGAAATATGGGAGCAGAACAGAGATTACTCCAGAGATATGGGAGCAGAACAGAGCTTACTCCAGAGATATGGGAGCAGAACGGAGCTTACTACAGAAATATGGGAGCAGAACGGAGCTTACTCCAGAGATATGAGAGCAGAACGGAGCTTACTACAGAAATATGGGAGCAGAACAGAGCTTACTCCAGAGATATGGGAGCAGAACGGAGCTTACTACAGAAATATGGGAGCAGAACGGAGCTTACTCCAGAGATATGGGAGCAGAACGGAGCTTACTCCAGAGATATGGGAGCAGAACGGAGCTTACTCCAGAGATATGGGAGCAGAACCGAGCTTACTACAAAGATATGGGAGCAGGACCGAGCTTACTCCAGAGATACGGATCAGAACGGAGAATACTCCAGAGATATGGGAACAGAACATAGCTTACTCCAGAGATATGGGAGCAGAACGGAGCTTACTCCAGAGATATGGGAGCAGAACCAAGCTTACTACAAAGATATGGGAGCAGAACCAAGCTTACTCCAAAGATAAGGATCAGAACGGAGAATACTCCAGAGATATGGGAGCAGAAAGAAGCTTACTACAGAGATATGAGAACAGAACCCAGCTTACTACAAAGATAAGTGAGCAGAACTGAGCTTATTACAGAGATTTGGAGCAGAACTGAGCTTACCCCAAAATATGGAAGCAGAACAGAGCTTACCAGAGATATGAGATATATACAGTGCGATGGTCCCAGTTCCCACCATAAATATAGTGCAGTGGCCCCAGTTGCCCATATATATAGTATGATGGCCCCAGTTCTCCCCACATATCTATTATGATGGCCCCAGTTCTCCCCACATATATATACAGTTGTGGCCAAAAGTATTGACACCCCTGCAATTTTGTCAGATAATACTCAGTTTCTTCCTGAAAATCATTGCAAACACAAATTCTTTGGTATTATTATCTTCATTTAATTTGTCTTAAATGAAAAAACACAAAAAGAATTGTCCTAAAGCCAAATTGGATATAATTCCACACCAAATATAAAAAAGAGGGTGGACAAAAGTATTGGCACTGTTCGAAAAATCATGTGATGCTTCTCTAATTTGTGTAATTAACAGCACCTGTAACTTACCTGTGGCACCTAACAGGTGTTGGCAATAACTAAATAACACTTGCAGCCAGTTGACATGGATTAAAGTTGACTCAACCTCTGTCCTGTGTCCTTGTGTGTACCACATTGAGCATGGAGAAAAGAAAGAAGACCAAAGAACTGTCTGAGGACTTGAGAAACTAAATTGTGAGGAAGCATGAGCAATCTCAAGGCTACAAGTCCATCTCCAAAGACCTGAATGTTCCTGTGTCTACCGTGCGCAGTGTCATCAAGACGTTTAAAGCCCATGGCACTGTGGCTAACATCCCTAGATGTGGACGGAAAAGAAAAATTGACAAGAGATTTCAACGCAAGATTGTGCGGATGTTGGATAAAGAACCTCGACTAACATCCAAACAAGTTCAAGCTGCCCTGCAGTCCGAGGGTGCAACAGTGTCAACCCGTACTATCCGTCGGCGTCTGAATGAAAAGGGACTGTATGGTAGGAGACCCAGGAAGACCCCACTTCTTACCCCGAGACATAAAAAAGCCAGGCTGGAGTTTGCCAAAACTTACCTGAAAAAGCCTAAAACGTTTTGGAAGAATGTTCTCTGGTCAGATGAGACAAAAGTAGAGCTTTTTGGGCAAAGGCATCAACATAGAGTTTACAGGAGAAAAAAGAGGCATTCAAAGAAAAAAACACGGTCCCTACAGTCAAACATGGCGGAGGTTCCCTGATGTTTTGGGGTTGCTTTGCTGCCTCTGGCACTGGACTGCTTGACCGTGTGCATGGCATTATGAAGTCTGAAGACTACCAACAAATTTTGCAGCATAATGTAGGGCCCAGTGTGAGAAAGCTGGGTCTCCCTCAGAGGTCATGGGTCTTCCTGCAGGACAATGACCCAAAACACACTTCAAAAAGCACTAGAAAATGGTTTGAGAGAAAGCACTGGAGACTTCTAAGGTGGCCAGCAATGAGTCCAGACCTGAATCCCATAGAACACCTGTTGAGAGATCTAAAAATGGCAGTTTGGAGAAGGCACCCTTCTAATATCAGGGACCTGGAGCAGTTTGCCAAAGAAGAATGGTCTAAAATTCCAGCAGAGCATTGTAAGAAACTCATTGATGGTTACCGGAAGCGGTTGGTCGCAGTTATTTTGGCTAAAGGTTGTGCAACCAGGTATTAGGCTGAGGGTGCCAATACTTTTCTCTGGTCCATTTTTGGAGTTTTGTGTGAAATGATCAATGTTTTGCTTTTTGCTGCATTCTCTTTTGTGTTTTTTTCATTTAAGACAAATTAAATGAAGATAATAATACCAAAGAATTTGTGTTTGCAATCATTTTCAGGAAGAAACTGAGTATTATCTGACAGAATTGCAGGGGTGTCAATACTTTTGGCCATAACTGTATAGTATGATGGCCCCAGTTCTCCTCAAATATAAATACATAGTATGATGAACCCAGTTCTCCCCATATATAGTACGACGGTCCCAGTTATCCTCATATATATAGTATAATAGCCCCAGTTCTCCCATATATATAGTAGGATGGCCCCAGTTCTCCATATTAAAAAATAATGAAGTTTATACTCACCGCATCCTGATTCCTGGCATCGCAGCCTCCATTTTCTCTTCCGGTCCGCAGAGCGCCATGAGACATGCCTGCGTGAGCACACTGAAGTTTCTGGAAGCTGCGGTCTGCAGCTTATGAGACAGACCAAGGCTTCCACTAAGAATTTTGGGGCCCCATACTGGCAAATTTTTCAGGTTCCCTTGAGACTCCACAGTCCCACCGCCCACTCTTGGAAAAATTCAACTTCACCACCACATCCTCACCAATCAGATATTAACAGTTCCCATCAAACACCAGATCACATTCATAACCAGCAGCTTTTGTTCTGGCCAAAATAATTTTTAAGCTGATACCACGACACGGTAGACTCTTTCGGCCGGGCCCTACTCTGCTCTAAACTATTAAAAATAAATATATATTTAGGTATTTTTCTTTAAGGGAATGAGTCACATACATTTACATTTTTTTTTAACAACCACATACAAGGGACAAATATAGTCACCCCATGACCAGACCACATATTACCACCACATAGTGATCGCCCCTCCATCATGTACAACCCCACTCCCCCTCCATCATGTACAGCCCCACTCTCCCCCCCTTCATGTACAGCCCCACTCCCCCCTCCATCATGTACAGCCCCACTCTCCCCCACCATCATGTACAACCCCACTCCCCTTCCATCATGTACAGCCCCACTCCCCCCTCCATCATGTACAGCCCCACTCCATCATGTACAGCCCCACTCCATCATGTACAGCCCCACTCCCCCCCTCCATCATGTACAGCCCCACTCCCCCCCTCCATCATGTACAGCCACACTCACCCCCTCCATCATGTACCGCTCCACTCCCCCCTTTATCATGTACAGCCCCACTCCCCCCTTCATCATGTACAGCCCCACTCCTCCCCTTCATCATGTACAGCCCCACTCCTCCCCTTCATCATGTGCAGCCCCTCTCACCACCTTCATTATGTGCAGCCCCCACAGCCCTGAGTGACAGTATTACTGCACCTGTAATGGGGAGAGCTGCAGTAATGTCTCTGATCGCTGGCAATATGGCATAATACACCCTCTTACCACCCAGGATAAAGAAGCCCACACAGGAGGTGATGCAGACAGGAAGGTCAGGACATGAATCATGGGAAAGTGCCCACCTGCAAGCAGTGCAGGAACTCCATGGCCCCAGGCAGCAGAACTTACAGCAGATGGCATCCAGCAGCTTGAGACGCTGAGGAGTGGAGCTGTCATACTCCTCCTCCAGGAAGCGGCTGCAGGTGTAGGAGCAGAGCCGCAAGCTTCCCTGCAACTTCTCTCTACGGCTCCCTGGCTGTGCCCGGCCTGCGGCTGCACAAAGATTTAAAGGGGCAGCGGCGGCCCGATTTACCTTCAGCCTATTGCCAGCCTGGGCCTGCTCATCACATACTGCAGCAGCCAGGCAGCCTGCATGTCGGGCGGGATGACGTGACCGCGCACTACAGGTGCGCTATGTATTAAAATCATTGCCGGTCCTCCAGCGGCCCTGTGCAGCTGCTTAGGCACCGGCCCGGGGGGCATATGCATTCCTGCCACCCGGCCCAGCCCACCCCTGTATATAGCCTTCCCAGTCACATGACCAGAATTTAAAAGCACTTAGATTAAGTATACCTGTAGTGACCAGAAAAACCATTACTAATGTATGTTATATGTCATATTCCTTACATGATTACAATTGTGACACCGGCTCCCCATCTTGCCATGTGAGAAGGTAAATTATTTAATAATATGCTGCACTCTCCTGCCTTGTTTTGGTATTACATCTTGTAGTACTATGCTGCCCTCTTTTGCCTTAGTTTGGCATTGCAACTTGTTTTTCTGATTTGAAAATAAGTGGCAGTTGGAAGTGGTGCATGGGGGACTGAAAAGGGGAGGTTATGGGCGGTTTTGGTGGTGAGAGGAGGTAGAAAATTGGGGCTCCTCGACTGGGACTAGCGGGAAGTACAAAAAGCACCCTATTCGGAGTCCACCACGTTTACAGCAACAGAGTGCTGAGACAAGAGAAGGAACTGAAGAACTGCACAGCAAATTTCCCGGATACTCTGAGCTGATTAGGGTCGGCTGATCCTCCCACTTTCACTCAGCACAGTTAGTCAAATGGAAAGTTACCGCTATCCTCCCAAGGCCGGGACCGAGAAGAGGCTTTGGCAATCGCAATGTGTAAGAAAAATTTTATCTGCTACCCATGATTGTTATATTGAAAAATATAAGAATTGTTACAAGTCTTCAGTAAAGTTCATCTTTCAAGTTTGCACGGGACCCCCCGCTGTATGCTTCTTTCGTCTGCGGCCTCATACCTTGTGGGCATCAACATACAGTTGTGGCCAAAAGTATTGACATCCCTGCAATTCTGCCAGATAATACTCAGTTTCTTCCTGAAAATGATTGCAAACACAAATTCTTTGGTATTATTATCTTCATTTAATTTGTCTTAAATGAAAAAACACAAAAGAGAATGAAGCAAAAAGCAAAACATTGATCATTTCACACAAAACTCCAAAAATGGGCCAGACAAAAGTATTGGCACCCTCAGCCTAAGGCCGGGGTCACACTAGAGAGGAATACGGCCGAGTGAGAGGCGCTAAAAGCACGCATTACACACGGACCAATGATTCTCTATGGGGCAGCTCCTATCAGCCGTATATTTCTCGTCCGTATTCTACGCTCCGTGCCAATCGCAGCATGCTCCGATTGTCAGCGTACTACGCCCGTATTACGCCAATGCAAGTCTATGGGTGCGCAAAAAATACGGATTACACACGGACCACACGTGTGACTTGCGAGAAATACGCAGGTCTTTTGGCAGGTGACAGGAAATGGCCCAATCCATCATCAGGAAGTTTAGACATGCTAATTAGCTCAAAAAGCGCTCCAGACATCCAGGAAGTCAGCCTCCACAGAGTACAGCAGCGTCATGGCGCCATATTTACTCAATGTGGAGATGCTGATTGTACTGGTGCAGGAGCGACCGGAAATCTGGGACCAACGTGATGCCCATTATGCCAACCGGGCAAGAAAGGAGGCGTCATGGAGGCGCACATGTCGCCAGATGTTCCAAGATTTTGGTGATCGGCCACGTGAGGAGCAGCAGCAACTGAGTAAGTACAACCCAAAAACTGTTTAAAATTACCTCACATCAAAAAATGCATATAGAATCAGCCACCCCCCCTTCCTGTGCTTGTACTTTTTTCATCATGAGGCGGGTAGATTTTGATGTGACCCATGGTTTTACACTGCCATCATTTGGCACAGGCCACAAGCTCCTCATCCTCCTAGCCTACCAAGTTAGTAAGTGTAGTTACTTGATACATGAACTACTGTGACCCTGTGTATCTTGCTGGATGCCCCAATTAGATATGCCACCCTGGATAGAAAGCACACCTCAGAAGGCCACATGCCTAGGCTACTGGTAGCAAATTTGACATATCAAATATGTGAAATTGAGAAAATTTCCTGTCACATTGTAGTGGAAGATGTGATGAGACGCTGGCGCACCATCCTTGAACAATACAGGCGGGAACGTCAGCAGCGGTCCAGGAGTGGTGATGCGGGCCACGTAAAGAGGAAATACATCTATTATGACCGCCTCTCCTTCCTTGCCCCTATTCTGGATCTGAGACCGTAAGTAGATACCTCACACTACATTACACAGATACTTTACAGGGCCAAAAATATTGATTTATTTTTGGCTCTGTTCTATTTCATAACAGAACTCAGTCCAGCCTTACGGAGAGAGGAACTGGCTCAGATACAGAGCCCATCATTGATCCTGTAGGGGATGAGGTGGCTGGACCATGTTCTCCCCCTACAAGAAGCATGGTTGAAGACTCCTCTCTGGAAAACCCAGTGCCTGCGCAACAAACCCCACCACCAGGACCACATCCACAACCAGGACCGTCTGCTGCTGCACCATCAGCCATACAGGAGGACAGGGCAACATGAGCAGCAGCCCAACTACCCAGATCCAGGGCTCCCCACAGCCTGCTGGACCATCCTGGCAAGGAAGAAGAAGGCGCCAGATCCCTGCCCAAGATACACGTACAAATGTGGACACTGGGGTCCTCAACTATTTGGCTAGAGTCAATAATGATGATGATGAGGAGGCATACTCGCGCAGCCTGGCCCTTTATCTTCATGCCCTTTCCCGTGAGGTGAGGCTCCGTATTCGAGAATGTTTTCAGATCCTGCTTGATGCTTGCACACACCCAAATACCCCATATGAATTATTTGAATATCTGGAGAGGTGGCAGCTTTCACCCAGAAATCTAATGCGCCTTAAACCACCCACACACATGCTTGCTCAAGCAGGCTCCGAGGATCCTCAAATACGTGGGCCTACACCTCACCCCCTTCCTCCCACTACCCAACCTTCCCAACAGCAGACGCATATGTCTGGCTCTAGCCAACCTCACCAATATGGCCACTTGTTCCCACCCAGTGTTGGAGGCTGGTCCCAACCTGGTTGGAGACGACATGGATATATTGGTGGGTATGAGACTCGGGCCTACCAGACCCAACAAGATGCCCCTCTTCATTTTTACTCTGGCCAGTACCCACAACAATCCCAGGAGGCAGTACACTACCCACATCATGGGCAACAGTATGCCCCCACGCAGGGCGATGTTGGGCAAAGTAGCCAGCAGCAACCACAGGCTGGTCTTCCGTCTTCTCCTTTCCCAACGTACCAAAATTTATAATGTAGCCATTTTGGTATTGCATAATATTGTTTTTTTTTTCTATGTGTGAAAATGTTATTTGGAAAAAATGTTCACAACTGCAAAAAGGCCAATTTGGCCCATTGCCACAGTTTTCATATGGCAATAATATGTTTTGCTTGAAAAAAAAAAAAAAAAAAAGGCAAAAGTAAATATTTGTCTACTACATTTTATGTCTCTGTCTCAATTCTAAAAAACAGTGTCAGCATACTAACATACGCTTACCAATGCAATTAAACACTCATAGAATCAGAAGGGGTAGAAATATATATATTTAGACACACATAAACCAAAAAATTATAACATAGACACAGCATGCTCTTGCCAAGAAGTTTCACCCTCAGGTGACATAAAGTAATTTGTGAAAATATCACGCACTTTGAGGCCAGAGAGCGGTCTACGTTGAGGGTTGATAGGTGGTCTCACCCTACGCACATTGTCCAACCCATGCACAACACCAGCAGAGGAGGAACAATCATGTATCCTGGTGAAGTTATGAAGAACCACACAGGCTTTAACTACTTCATTAACATTTTGTTCACTCAGCTGAATGGCAGACTGGAGTACTCGCCATTTGTCAGAAAGAATCCCAAAGGAACACTCCACCAGTCGCCTAGCACGTGATAGGCGCAAGTTAAAAATTCTGCGCCTGTGGTCAAGGTTGTGGCGGGGATATGGCCTCATGACATTGCGCGTTAACTGAAACGCCTCATCTGCCACAAGAACATAAGGGACAGATTCTTGAGTGGAGCCTGGTAGCTGGCGAGGTGGTTGTAGATCCAACTGGTTGGTGCGTAGCCGCCGAGCCATAATGGAAGTATTGAAGACTCTAGAGTCTCCCGTCCTTCCATAGGCCCCAATGTCAACAATTATAAACTTGTATTGAGGGTCGACCAGAGCCAACAATACAACAGAAAAGTATTGTTTATAATTGAAGAATTGGGAGCCAGAGTTCGGCGGCTTACGCACCCGATATGTTTGCCATCAAGGGCCCCAATACAATTAGGAAAGTGGCATTCCTCCTCAAAGTCCCTTGATATCCTCAACCAGTCTTCCATCCTGGGCTTGGGCATGACGAGTTGATGCAGTCTTGACCATATTTCACTACATGTCGACCTGACTATGCCAGAAATGGTAGATCTTCCAATGAGAAACTCATGGTGGAGGGCGGCATAAGATAGGCCAGTGGACAGGAAGCTGAAGAACAACAGAAAAGGAACATTTTAGAATGCACAAATTAACCAAAGAACAGGTACATACATACCAAACTTGTTAGGATTTCAGATCTACTAACACACACATATTTGGTCGCACAATGACTAAGTGATATTCAGTACATATTACACATAACATTCTGGTCTGTAAGTTTCAGCATATCTGGAATAAGATGAGGGCATTAAAATTAGTCCATGAAGCAAAAAATACATACTTTGGGCAACACATCATGAACATAGAGAATGTGGTTGTGTAGTACATACCGTAATGTGAGTAGAAGTCGCTCCTCTGCAGATATAGCTTTGCGCATCCTTGTGTCCTGAAAGGTTATCCCAGGGCGCACTGTCTCCAAGAGTCGATCAAATGTTGCAAGGCTCATGCGACAGTATTGGTAGAATTTTACAGGATGCTCCCGCAGAGAAGAATAGAGGTGGTGAAAATGACGTCTTGTGAGTCGTTGCCTCAAAAGTGGATGTACCCACATGCGTCTCCTCCTCCGTGGATCCACTATCACTGGGTATGTTTGACCAAAGCGGCGTGACAAAAGCCAGTTGAAGAGAACCTGCTCAGTTGTGTTGAAAGTCAGACTGTCTGCCATATTGCACATACAACACCAACACACCTAGTGAAGGCAAGGTCACAAATGGACAGAATGGAGGCTGCCACCTGTTCCTGAGGCAATAAATAGGGTGCAGGCTACTGACTTAAATAGTTTGCAGGCCTCAAAACCGTTAAATGTCCATTTTGCAAGCCTGCGAGAAAATCTCGCAATAAGGATTCCATACGGATGCTGACATGTGCAAAATACGCGACCACACCTTGCTTATGGATGACATACGGAGCACTATTTAGGGGTCATTCATCCGTATTACGCATGTAAACTATGGACCGTATTTTGCGTCAGTGTGACCCTGGCCTAATACTTGGTTGCACAACCTTTAGCCAAAATAACTGCGACCAACCTCTTCCGGTAACCATCAATGAGTTTCTTACAATGCTCTGCTGGAATTTTAGACCATTCTTCTTTGGCAAACTGCTCCAGATCCCTGATATTTGAAGGGTGCCTTCTCCAAACTGCCATTTTTAGATCTCTTCACAGGTGTTCTATGGGATTCAGGTCTGGACTCATTGCTGGCCACCTTAGAAGTCTCCAGTGCTTTCTCTCAAACCATTTTCTAGTGCTTTTTGAAGTATGTTTTGGGTCATTGTCCTGCTGGAAGACCCATAACCTCTGAGGGAGACCCAGCTTTCTCACACTGGGCCCTACATTATGCTGCAAAATTTGTTGGTAGTCTTCAGACTTCCTAATGCCATGCACACGGTCAAGCAATCCAGTGCCAGAGGCAGCAAAGCAACCCCAAAACATCAGGGAACCTCCGCCATGTTTGACTGTAGGGACCGTGTTCTTTTCTTTGAATGCCTCTTTTTTTCTCCTGTAAACTGTATGTTGATGCCTTTGCCCAAAAAGCTCTACTTTTGTCTCATCTGACCAGAGAACATTCTTCCAAAACGTTTTAGGCTTTTTCAGGTAAGTTTTGGCAAACTCCAGCCTGGCTTTTTTATGTCTTGGGGTAAGAAGTGAGGTCTTCCTGGGTCTCCTACCATACAGTCCCTTTTCATTCAGACGCCGACAGATAGTACGGGTTGACACTGTTGTACCCTCGGACTGCAGGGCAGCTTGAACTTGTTTGGATGTTAGTCGAGGTTCTTTATCCAACATCCGCACAATCTTGCGTTGAAATCTCTTGTCAATTTTTCTTTTCCGTCCACATCTAGGGAGGTTAGCTACAGTGCCATGGGCTTTAAACTTCTTGATGACACTGCGCACGGTAGACACAGGAACATTCAGGTCTTTGGAGATGGACTTGTAGCCTTGAGATTGCTCATGCTTCCTCACAATTTAGTTTCTCAAGTCCTCAGACAGTTCTTTGGTCTTCTTTCTTTTCTCCATGCTGAATGTGGTACACACAAGGACATAGGACAGAGGTTGAGTCAACTTTAATCCATGTCAACTGGCTGCAAGTGTGATTTAGTTATTGCCAACACCTGTTAGGTGCCACAGGTAAGTTACAGGTGCTGTTAATTACACAAATTAGAGAAGCATCACATGATTTTTCGAACAGTGCCAATACTTTTGTCCACCCTCTTTTCTATGTTTGGTGTGGAATTATATCCAAGTTGGCTTTAGGACAATTCTTTTTGTGCTTTTTCATTTAAGACAAATTAAATGAAGATAATAATACCAAAGAATTTGTGTTTGCAATCATTTTCAGGAAGAAACTGAGTATTATCTGACAGAATTGCAGTGGTGTCAATACTTTTGGCCACAACTGTAACTCTCAGTCTCATACATCCATCAGCTCCCCCTTTATAATTACCACCTAACCTAGCGATTGTTAGAGCCATCGGAGTCACCGCGACTGAACCATCATCCGAGATACTAGGACCTGCATCTCATAAGGCGGTGCGTCATACCTACCAGATTAACTATTCAAAAACCCTTTGAGAATTTGTCTCAAGAAACAGACACACATGTCCCTCAGACACCATCAGAATTTAGATGATAGAATGGGTGGCAGTAATATGAAGCCGGTAGTGGAGAGCGGAAAGAAAACGCAGTGAGGAAAAACCTTCTGACCGTAAAAGGAGGATTAGATAAGGAATGGAAGAATGTGTTAATGAGTAAAAAGCAGCATCTCAGCCTCAGGTATTTTGAGGTCTTACAGGACCCTGAAGCAATTTTTAAGATTGTAAAGAAAGTGAAAAGACAGGCATGGAGAGAGGAACATGACAATGTTATTGAATGTTATGCCGATCAGGCACCTAAGGAAAGTGTGTCAGTTGCAGCATCTACACTACAACCATTGATACCTCCTATATACATTTCTGCTGACAGGACATGTACCAGCTGTCAAACACAGAATGCAGAGTATCTTGAGATTTGGTATGACTGTCAGATGATCAACCCAAATAGTCCTACCTTATTCCCGGTTATTTATGCAGATGGCACCCCCTATGCCACCTCCTGTCCAGCATCCACTGTGGCTCCATTAATTAATGCAGTCTATAAAAAGAATAATGAAGAGGTACATGATCAAGGAGAACAGGGAAGATGGGAATCAACAGCTCAGACTGATAATCCACAGCATCCCATGAACAAGATCAGCATCCACCACTATATGGTGGGGGAACATCATAATAATCATCATCTTTATCCTGTCCATGTAAACCCCAAAGCTTACTGTACACCCTGACACACAACCTATTCCCTGCAAAGACTCCTGGAAATAACAGGAGATAGATACTCTAGTGAACAGCTTGCCAGACCAAGAAAACATCCCATGCCATTCTACAGAGCATGCATCAAAGGCAGAAGGTGCATTCTGCCTCATGGACAGATTAAGAGAGGGTCGCTCAAAATAAAACAGAATATTCCTTTTGGCAGAGGATGTGACTGGCCCTTGAACCCGACAATCTGCATGTAGAATGGCTTGAATCACATCTTTGGCTAAAGATAGGTCTGGCCAAAGTTAGGGTTATGGTTGGGATTAGGGTTAGGGGTGTGTACTCAGGAGAAATTGCACAACAAATTTTGTTGTCCATTTTCTCCTGATACCCTTGTAAAAATAAAAAAATTGGTTCCAAAGTAATTTTTTTGTGAAAAAAAAAATGCCCACAGGAAAATTGGCCACATGGAAAATTGCCCACATGGAAATTTGCCCACACGGAAAATTGCCCACACAGAAAATTACCCACATGGAAAATTGCCAATTTCAGAATTACAAAGTTTCAGATCTATGATATTTGAGGTGCAAGGTTCACATGATATGTGATTAACTTGTGATTTACAGTTGACCTAGTGCAAAACTGCAAAAATGATGATCTGTAGTTGTAGCAGTCTGTCATTATCAGCAATAGATAGATCTAGTCTGCTCTCATTTCTCACTCATTCTGCCTTACTCCTCCCACCAGCCCAAAACAGCAGCACATGCAGAACCAGAAGCAGTGTGACCCATTGGAGCCATCAATGCTATCAGTACTCAAAAAGGTATCACTGTATTATCTGTGAAGTTACATGGGACTGCAGGTCACACCTAATACATTATCATCTCAGTGGGAGCCCACCAAAAGCAGGGTGCTGCTGGCAAAGATAGTTGTTCCTGGAAGCCCAGAAGGCACAGCAGAAAGGTTAGATTCTGTCACTTGTACTACCTTGTGTTCTTGCTGAGAATGTATGTTTTTGCAGTGGTGTAACTGGAGTCCGATGGGCCCCAGTGCAAAATTTGGACCTGCCCCCCCCACACAAACACACACGTTGGTCAGATGTACGGGCCCCTGTTGTGTTCTAAATTCTATAAAGACTTATGAATTGCCCCCCTCCCCCTTCATTATGTAGTAATGTCCCCCATCCTAGTATATATGCCTATCATCCTGGTGAATATGTCCGCATCCTGGTATATATGTCCCAATACTGGTATATATGGTCCCCATCCTGGTATATATGGTCTACATGTTCTGCATCCTGGTATATAAGTCCCCTTCCTGGTATATATGTCCCCATGCTGGTTTACATCTTCCCCAATCCTAGTGTATGTGTCCCTGTTCTGCTTCTAATGCATAATTAAAAACAAAAACAATCTACTCACCTTTCCTCTGCTCCCACCTTGCCCTGTGTCTTTTGTAGCCACCGCACAGCCCGGCAGCTGACATCAGGGTGTGCACCATTGTCATGCGCAGCTCCCTGTGGCTGCACCTCTGACGTCAGCTCACAGCCACTGTGACGGCATCATGTATTGCAGTGCAGGGACCCGACAGATCTCTGCAACACGATGCATGTCATCTGGATCTGTGTCTTCAGTGAGGACGCAGATCCAGCAGAAGCAGGCATCTGTACCCCCATGCCTTGTCGTGGCATTGATCCCTGCGACCACAGTCGTTACACCTGTTTTTTTCTGCTGGCTAACCAATAGTCTTACCAATGTGTGTTTCCCTCACCCTGTGTTTTCTGAGTGGTGTTCTACCCACGGGTATCGAGTGCGGGCGTTCAGTGGGATGAACCCTGGTTCTTGCAGGCTCTTGAAAGACAGCCAGGTCAGCAGACAAGAGCCCCCACTGACCGGTGTGCCTCCATAGTGATGTCACTGACCAACAGAGGAGGTGGAAGTGCCAGAGCAGCGCTGCTCTCCCATTGATTTCAGTGGCAGTGAATCTGGTGCCTGCACTTCCTTCCCTGTCCACTTATGACTACCAAGAGTAAGAGTGAACAAATCCTACATAGTTATGTATCATACACATATACTGGAGGTGTAGGCAGGCATAGCATGAAAGAAAATGCAGAATGGATTTGAATAAGGGTCTCTAGGCCCATACACACCACACTGAGAGTGGAATTATTTTTAGCACTAAAGTAATCGCAGGAACACGGGATGTCATCACGGTAGTAGACAGATAAGAGTTAATAGATTTATTAACAACAAGTATACTCCATGCAGGGAGTGACGGGAGATGGGGGTGAGATAGGGATTTGGGTAGAACTATGAGCTCAGTTGGGATAGGATGGGGCGAACGATAGTTCAATAGATGGCAGAAAAACTTATTAGTCTGTAGTCGTCTTGATTGCAGCGTCTCGGTTCTCTAACGATGGCACAGACAACAGCGGCACAAGGGGGAGAGCCCTTGATGAATGAGGGAAGCTTCCAAACTCCCGAATATTAAACACTGTGCTCAGTTCAGTACAGAGAACCACCGGAGCGAGGCTTCGCTCCGTGCTGTATACGGGTACTTGATTAACAGGCTCCAGCCTAGTCACTTGTTGATTACTGCACCGTGCACACATTACAGTCTCTGGCGTCCAATCTGAGTCACATCCCAGCATGGAGGATAGCTGGGAACCGTCAATCAATAGTCCTTCTGCAGTGGAACAATACGCAGGAGATGAGTCAAGTCGTCCTGCGTTCACGGGGTACTCTGCTCTCACAACCACAACGGCACCTGACCATCCACTCAGCTTTCCCACCCGGATTCTGCCGCAATTGTCACGTTCAGTGCTTTCTAACGCAGCTCCGCCTGCCGCAGTCACATGCAAGGGTAGGTCCTTGTCCGAAAGTCTTCCCCCTGCAACACTGATGACAGCCCCAGTGGTTCCATAACCGGTGTGAGAACGGTACTCCCGATCTTGTCCTTCCTCTTACAGCACAGTGGAATGACAACTCGTAAGAACAGAATCTGTCCTCTGGGACTAGGTATGAGTGAACCAAACTTGTAGAACTTGGAGAAGTAAACTGGGCCCACATACCTTTGTTGAAATCCATTCTGCATTTTTTTGCTGCCTGTGTTGTGCTGTATTGTATTTCAATTGAGCCCATGGAAGTTAATTGGCTTTCCTTGTTGACATTATTTCAAATGGGCCTTCCAGCGTTCCCCCACCCCCATTGTTTTCAATTGGCAATCGTGTCATTCCTTATTTCTTTTCAATAAAAGTGTATTTTGAATTAATCTAAGTATTCTATTTCTTCTTGTAGTGCAAACAATGGAGTTTTCAAGAAGCCACAGGAACATCAAAGTTATGATTTACTTGGGGTTTGAATATCTTGCATTTCGTACTATCAATGCAGTGGTGACTTGAAGATGCCGACTGCATCGTTCTTCAAAGTGCCATTCAATTCTCAAAGCAAAAGATGCAACATAGTTCAAGAACCAACAGAACATTGTCATGACTCCTGCCTTCAAAAAGCAGAAGCAAACATTGCCAGAAGCAAAATGAAAGAAAACATGAGAGCAGTAAGTGCTACTCCTCGCAATGTGATGGGAAAGGTGTTGTCTGTGTTGAGTAATGATGTATTGGCCCATATACCAAAACAATCATCTCTTGCAAGAAGCCTGGTATATCATAGAACAGGTAATTTGCCTAACCCAAAAACGATACATTTTTGCATTCCGGAAAAATATAGTCAACTGATACTTCATGATTCAGGAAAGGATGATCGAAACAGAATTCTCGTTTTAGGAGATAGAGATCTTATGCGTTAACTAAACAAAGATACTATGTATGGAGATGGCACCTTTGATAAAGTGCCCAATATGTTTTACCGGTAAGTCATATCCGCTATGTTTGTACATTTTACTACAAAGAAAGGACATGAACACGTATAACAGAATTTTTGAAATAATTAAGCTATTGATTCCAAATCTGGCACCTCAAAAGGTTTCAGTGGATTTTGAGAAGGCTTGTATGACTGCAGTAAGGATTGTCTTTTCACTTGCTGATGTTAAAGGGTGTTAAAGGGTGTTATTTTCATCTTTGTCAGAGTCTCATTACAAAAATAAAAAATGTTGGGGCATGGCTATGTAGCTCTGCAGTGAGGACATGCTTCTGAGAGCTCCTGCCATCCTGGAAAATATCCGGCCAGTGGACCCTTACCCCTGCCTACATTTGCCCCGTCCTCTGGCTCCTCTGGACTTGGGGGCGCTCCTGGATCCCCGCGGGAGAGCGGGGCTGGATTTTTAAGCCCCTGCGGCTGCGAAGATTTGGGCGGCCGGCGGGGCCTGCACAGGGCGGCGGCCATTTTGGAGGCGCGTGCTCTGCCTGTGTGAGATGCGGCGCCGGGCTCCATCGCTGCAGTGCTGAAGGAGCAACAGGATGGTGAGCAGACATTCTGATTGATTGAGGGGAGCAGGCGGTGTGTGCCCTGGAAGATTGGGCCCCGCGTTCCCCTCTCTATTATATTGCCTGCCCTGCCAGCGCCATGATTATAGGGACTTGGATCCCTCTCTGGTTGTTGTCCCTGTGGGGTCCTGGGGGTCTCTCCCTGGGCTATAGGAGCCCCTGTCTGCCGCCTGGACGCTGCCTCCATGTGTGACGCTGCGGGTCTGGGCTGCTCCTGAGACCCTGCAGCCACCACCTGATCATTATACCCCGTCTGTAACTCTGACTCAGGGGGCTTTAGAGTACATTGTTTCTACTACCCGGCTGTGCCCTATTGTGCTAAAATGAGTCGTTCTAAGGGGTCTGGAACAGCGGCTGAAAGGCTAAAGGAATATGACAGATTAGACCATGCTGAGGGCTCAAGATCTAATAAAAATAATCCCTCACAAGCTCAGTGTAAGAGCCGCACCTCTGAGGGTGGGGAGGAGAGCGAACTGGAGTAATTAACCCTTAAGCAGGCGTCTGAACTACTCATGCAGGCCATCTCCTTAACCAGGACTTCTCTGGGAAGATAGAGGACGTGTACACTGAGGTGGGACACCTCAGACAGCATATGCAAGCCAAGAAGGGCCGCATTACGGAGGTGGAGACGCGGGTATCCCAGGTAGAAGACACCATCACACCCATGGAAGCTAAACTAACGAAAGTGGCAGGCTCCATGAATGCGTGGAGGCAAAAAGCAGATTACCTGGAAAATAGAATGCGTTGGAATAACATCCGAATTATTGGTTTGCCAGAGCGATCGGAAGGACAACACCCGGAGCAATTCCTAGAAGACTGGCTTAAAACCACTTTGGGTGACGAATTATCAATCTTTGCGGTGGAAAGGGCTCACAGAGTCCCTACTAGGCCTCTTCGTCCTGGAGCCCCGCCTAGACCCTTTCTGGCGCGCATCCTCAACTGCAGGGATAGAGACGTGGCTCTACGTCTGGTGCGGCAAAAGAGTCCTATCAAGTTCAACAATGCCACAATCTCGATTTTCCCGGATTTCTCTGCAGAACTCCAGAAACAACGGGCGCAGTTTACGGAGGTCAAAAGACATCTACGGGAGAAGAATGTTGTGTACTCGATGATTTACCTGGCCTGGCTCCGGGTGGTCCACGGGGGTTCTACTTTGTTTTTTACAGACCCGGCGGAGGCGGCGGAGTGGCTGCGATCCCATGGAGGGTCTGCTGAAAAAGAATCCTAATGCATCTATTGCTAGTTGGTATTTTTCTATTAATTGGCTGATTGGAGCTTTACTCGAAGGCGTCCAGGTTACCAACAATACCGGACACTGGGCTCTGTGACGGTATCCCCTTTTTTGTTTTGTGATGGGAGTACAGGACTCTGCTCCTACGTTGTTTGTTGTTTTTTCACTTTGCTTTTTTTCCGTAGTGGTTTTTGGTATTTTTTAGGTTATAATCGCAGTCGACAACAATTTCAGTCTCTAGGTGATGTCTCTAAATTTTGCCCGGGTAATACTATGCACCATGTTCAGTGGAGTGAAATATGGGGTCGGAGTTAATATGTATGACATGGAATGTGAGGGGAATAAAAACTCCTCGAAAAAAAGATCAAGGTCTTCTCACAGGTCAGACATTATCGCCCTCACGTTGTGGCCTTGATGGAGATGCACCTGACTAGGGATACAGCGCGGTGCATGCAGAAGCCCTGGGTACAATGGTCTGCCCATACGTTCCATACCAGCTACTCGAGGGGGGTCTCGCTGTTGGTACATAAAGACGTCAGATGGGAAGCGAGGGAGACTCGGAGGGATCCCGAGGGTCATTTTATTTTTGTCCATGCATTGATAAACACCAGGAAATATGTGGTCTTATGTATTTAAAACCCCCCTCCGGCTCGTATATCCATTCTGCAGAAGGCAATGAGTTTTGCCCTTAACTACCCAGACGTAGATGTTATTTATATGGGCGACTTTAATATGGTCATGAACAACCGTCTTGATAAATTGAGGTTGGATGATGAAGCGACTGGGGGGTCCTCTCCAACGACTACAACCCCGTTGTCATCATTTATGGGGGGTGGCGGGTGGTTGAATTTGTGGAGGGTGCGTCACTCTGAGTTAAGGGAATACACTTGCCACTCATCCACTAAACGCTCTCTATCACGCATAGACTATATATTTGGTTCTGGCGGTCTGGCAATGTGGGTGGCTGATATAGAGCATGGAAGTAGGCGGATCTCCGACCATAGTCCGGTTATCCTTAAACTCAAATATGGGCATGTAAACAATGGGATAGCTTGGAAGTTGAATCCTTTCTGGTTAAAACTGATGGGGTCTCCTGACAGAACGATTGATCAGTTGAATTGCTTCATCGCGTCCCACCCGGAACCCCAAGATATTAATTTATTTTGGGATGCCCTTAAGGCATACCTGAGGGGCTGTTTGTCCTCCACGATCTCTTATATTAAGCGGGTGATCACAAGGAAGGATGACAAGGTGGAGCAACGACTGAAAGACACAGAGGCAACATATGTATCTAACCAAACTAGCGGGAACAGGATTGAGTGGCTGGCTGCCCAAAGGTTATATACTCAACATGTGGATACTAAGTCTAAGCGCAAACTATTCTTCACCCGTCAATCCTATTTTGAATTGGGGAACCAGACGGGCAAATTCTTGGCCTATCTGGTGCGCCAACATAGCACCTCTAATACGATATTGCAGACTCGCAGGGTGGACGGCACACTGGTGTCTTCGACCGAGGAGATTCTTGGCTGGTTTCAGGATTACTACAGGTCACTATATGAATCTAAAAGTGACTTTTTTTTGTAATTCTTTATTTAAGAAAATTTTTACATACAGTACAACACAAGAAAGATATGACTCAGCTCATTAATCAGCACATGCTTCATAAGTCAAAAAATAATAATTGGATAGAGAATCAATGAAATTCCCATGAAAACATATTGGCAGAGACCATAAAACATGTAAATTATAAAAGGAACTAAACAATAAAAAGAACTAGGTTCAGGTAGTATTAACTTGTAGTAACGGCTTCAAAAGAACGTATGTAGTCCTTCTGGAGATCTACAAAGACGAGACAAATCGGAGTGAGGAGTGCACCAGTTAAAGTAGTCAAATGAGTCAAAAGATGGGTAATTGGATTTGTCAAGATTAAAAATATATGTAGTAATTTGGGGCAGTTTTGAGGTCGGGCTCTGCCACTTCGGCGCAGGACTCATAAAGGGAGATGAGGGATGAATAGGTATGGCAGCAACTGAGAGCCGTCAAGGGATAAGGGGGTCTATATATCCAAGAATGCCAAGTTAATTGGAACTCGCTATGTGAGCGCGACTCCAAACTTGACAACTCTTCCATTCTATAGATATATTGAACTTTAGTTACCCATTCAGCAATTGTGGGGGGAGGGTTGTCTCCAATGAATGGAGATGAGATGCTTTGCAGCCGCTAACAAAAGGGGTAATAGGTTATGTTTTTTGGGTTTAAACTCTCTAGTAGGTAGAGATAGAAGAACATCTTGAGGAGTTAGATTCCGTTTAGTTAAACCTAATTGGCGTAGGGAACTATCAATTCCTGACCAGTATGCAGAAATAGCCGGGCATGTCCAAAAGATGTGGGTCATTATCCCAACCGATCCAGAGCATCTCCAACCTAGAGGAGAGGAAACCAAACCCATATGAAACAGTCTTTCCGGAGTTCTGTACCAGCGTGAAAGAATTTTGAAAGCATTTTCCTGTAATAGAATACACCTTGAGAAACCATGGGAGTTGCTTAAGATTTGACTAGTCTCCTGGGTAGATAAAGACAGATTTAGTTCAGATTCCCATGAGGATAAATAAAGTGGCTTAAATTGAGATAGCGGATTGACCAGATTAACATACAATTTAAAGACGAGTTTAGGGGGAATAGACTGTAGACCTACCAAGAATTCTAGCCATAGCCAGTCAGAACCATGTTTGTATCTCGATCTAAATTTAATAATAATAAAACGTATATGAAGTTTATGTAAAAGGTCTTGAGGTTGTTTTCTGGCGGCTTTTGGCCAGTCCTCTGTACAGGGGTCCTGGTTAGATAGAAGGTGCGAGATTGGTAGATTCGGTAAAGAATCCCATAGACCATAAACGTCAACATAGTTCGGGTCAGTCAGCCAAGGAATGACTCTTATTGGAATATGGTCTAAAAAATAGCAATGAGGTATTATATTAGGAAATAAAGAACGTCTAATAGATAATGTATTATAAGTTATGGCATCGATCGAGTGAGTAGCTGGGGTACAGGAAGACCAGAGAAAAACCTCAGCCATATTGCCCAACAGACTTACTTCCAAATTTAGGGCTTTCTGATCAGGGTTGGTCTTGACCATGCGTAGCCAACGGGAAAGGTGGATGGCCTGGTAGTATTTCTTGAAGTCAGGGAGACCGAGTCCCCCTTTATTTTTTGGTAAAAATAAAATTTTGGGAGGCAGTGTGGCTCTTTTGTTTTTCCATATGAATTTTGAAACTAATTTGTTCACTATAATAAAAAAGAATTGGGAAGAGGAATAGGGACCATATTCATAACATAAAACATTTTTGGAAAAATATAGGATTTGACAACATTGATTCTCCCTATCCAAGAAAGAAAAGGTAATTCGTAAGAATTGAGTAAAGTTTGTAAGTTGGATAGCATAGGGAGAAAATTAAATTTATATAGTGTAGAGGGGTCAGCGGTTAAATGAATCCCCAGAAATTTTAATTTTTCAGGAGGCCAATGAAAAGGGGTTGTTTGTTTTAACTTCGAGACCTCTTTTTCTGATGCCGTTATATTCAAAATTTCAGACTTACTCATATTAATTTTGAAGTTAGAAAGAATTCCAAATTCCGTAAACAAATCTGAGAGGTGTGAAAAAGCTGTTTTGGGGTTAGTAATCAAAAGTAAGAGGTCATCTGCAAAAGCTGCTATCTTGAATTCAATCTGGCCCACCACTAATCCCCTGATATCAGGGTCTTGCCTGATTTTCTGTATCAATATTTCCATCACTAGGACAAAAAGGGAGGGGGAGAGAGGGCAGCCCTGTCTAGTGCTGTTGGTAATCTTAAAAGAGTTTGAAAATAATCCATTTACCCTGACCTTAGCAGTTGGGGTCGTATAAAGAGGCATAATGGCTTCTATAAAAGAAGGAGGAAAATCAAATTTTTGCAAAGTGCAAATCAAATAATGCCAGCCAATTCTATCGAAGGCCTTCTCGGCGTCTGTTAACAGAATGGATAATGGAATGCCAGAGTGTTTAGCGTGAGAAATAGCGAGTAAGGTTTTTGTAGCATTGTCTTTTCCTTCCCTTCCCTTTACGAAACCCACTTGGTCAGGGTGGATTAATGATTCTAGGACACTATTAATTCTAGAGGCTAGAATCTTCGACCATAACTTCAAATCGGTATTAAGTAAAGAAATAGGCCGATAATTGCTGCAAAGGGTGCCGTCTCTACCCTCTTTGGGTATAATAGTAATGTATGCCTCCAGGGACTGTCTAGATGGGGGCCTCCCCTCCAGAAATGCATTAAACAAGTTAACTAGGTGAGGCAGGAGAATGTCTGCAAATTTTTTATAATAAATCACAGGGAAACCGTCTGGGCCTGGCGTTTTATTGCTTGGTATAGTGTTGTAAGGTATCCTGAATTTCTTGGAAGGTAATTTTTGAGAGAAGAGATATACTTTTTTCTAATGGGACCTTGGGAAGGG
Source organism: Dendrobates tinctorius (assembly GCF_039654945.1). Taxonomy (NCBI): domain Eukaryota; kingdom Metazoa; phylum Chordata; class Amphibia; order Anura; family Dendrobatidae; genus Dendrobates; species Dendrobates tinctorius. Next base: position 2,270,650 of record NW_027361961.1, on the reverse strand, counting down.
AAAGGGGGGCTAAAAATTTCTGTATCCTGTCTGCTGCAGTAGAGCAGTCTGTCATCGGTTCAGGAGTATCTAAATTATAGAGTGATTCGTAGTATTGTCGAAAAGTCTCGGCAATCTCGTCGGACCTAAACACTTTCTTGTTAGCTTTAGTAAAGAAATGCTTTATGAACGTTTTTTCTTTTTGTTTTTTGAGCAGATGGGACGTGAGCTTACTGCATTTGTTCCCATGCAAATAGAATCTGTGTCTACAATGCATAAATAATTTCACATTTAATAAATCTTTAAGTTTGCTTCGAAGAGAGGTGAGGTCCTGAAGAGAAGTCCGAGAACTTGTTTTTATGGAAGCGTTCTAAACTGCTAATTTGTTGTAATAGTGACATGTGCTCCTTATCCCTTTGTCTTTTATGATAGGAAGCAATTGATATAAGTCCCCCCCCTAATGACGGCTTTATGAGTCTCCCAAATATTGGGGGTAAGCTGATTATCAGTGACATTTTCAGTAAAAAAAAGTGCTATAGTAGTTTTTAATTTCTCGATAATATTTGGTTTGTCTAAAAGGGATTCATTTAATCGCCATGACATGGCAGGACGGGGTAACGTGTCGACAGAGAGCTCAAGAAAGATTGGGGCATGATCTGAAATAGTAATGACACCTATTTTAGCAGATTTGATTAATTGCAAAGCTTGTGCTTGGACTAAGAGAAAGTCGATTCGGTGGTATGAGGAGTGGGGAGGTGAGAAAAACGTAAAATCTTTCGTGGTGGGGTGTAGAAGACGCCAGGGATCGATAAGTTGAAGTGTTTCTAATTTATATAAAAGTTTACGTCTTAAGGCTTGAGAAATAGTAGAAGAACCACTTGTGGCATCTATTTCAGGTTGAAAAGTAAGGTTGAAGTCCCCACTCAAAATCAGTAGCCCTTCCTTAAATAGTTGCAGTGTGTCTAGTGTTTTAATAAACCATTGCACTTGTTGAGCGTTGGGGGCGTATAGATTAGCAAAGGTGACCATAGTATTAGCTAGCATTCCCTTAACAAAAATATACCGTCCTTCGTGGTCGCTTAAACTGTCCTTTAGGGCGAATGGGGTACCTTTTTTTATTGCCACACTAACCCCTTTGGAGGAGGAGGAATTACAGCTATTAAACCATACAGGAAAAGAAGAGAAAGATGTGTTAGGGACTCTACCTAATTTGAAGTGGGTTTCTTGTAAGAAAAGAATTTGTGCATTCTGTTTTTTTAAAAGGTTAAGGACTTGGTTGCGTTTAGAAGGGGAGTTCAGTCCTTTGACATTAAACGACGCCACCGTGACAGAGCCCTGGTTCACCTGACTACTCATGGTTAATGAAACTCATAGAGAATCCTGTCTCATCTGAAAACCTGAAAAATAAGAACATCATAAACAAACTTTTTACAAACAATAACTCGCCTACCACAGGGGGGGGTACAAGAACCCAAACATAGGCGAGGTAGTCCAAGTTGTGAGCTAGATTAGAAATTGAGGGAGAAAAGTGTATAACGCAGACAACATAAAATAGAGGGAAAGCTAGGTCAAAAGGAAGAGCATTAATAAGAAATTCCAAGACATCGAAAAAGTGATATCAAGACAGGAGAATAGACGAAATTTTCAAAGACTCAGAGGTTTCTGCAGATCAAGGCGGATGTTTCTTGGGATCCTGCTTCTTGGTTTTAGGAGAAGTATGTTTCTTTTTCACGGACCATTCTTGCAGTCTAGTAAGGGGTAGGAAGATTCCAGTTGGTGTCTATCGGCATGCATGAAGGTAAGTCCATTGGTGAAATGCCCAAAGAGTCCCAAGCCTTGGGTAGATCTTTCAGGGTATGAATCGAAATTTGCCTGCCCCCTGCGTTTATTGCATGGCCAAAGGGGTATAGCCATTTGTAGTTAAGATTTTTGGCTCTTAAAGCTGAAAGGAGTGGTTTAAGAATCCGTCTCTTAGCTAGGGTCGAAGGAGCAAGGTCCTGAAAGAGTTGCAGTTGAGAGTTCTCATACATGATTTTGTCCTGTTCTCTAGCGTTTGCTAGGATGTCTGCAGTGTCCACAAAGCTAAGGAGGCCACAAATAACATCTCTTGGTGGTTCGTCTTGCTTTGGCTTAGGTCTCAGAGCACGATGTACTCATTCAATAGTGATAGAGGCGGCTCTGTCCTGACCGAGAATGCTGGCAAAAATTTCTCTGGATACTTTTCCCAAGGTGTCATGTGCAAAAGATTCAGGAATGCCTCATACGGATATTCTTTCGTCTGCTCCTATTTTCCTGATCTGCTGCTAATAGAGCTACATTGAGTTGTTGTTGTTGTTTGAGGACTTGCTCGTTAAGACAGTTAAGAGCGTCTACTTGCTCTGAGTTTGCAGACTCTAAGTCCTCAACCCTTTGACCCAGGTGTTGGAGATCCGACCGCATGCCGGATAACTCCTCCAGGATGGGTTTCATGTTTTGAGCTAGCAGCTTTTTCATGAACGCTCTAGAAATGGGAGCGGCGTCTTCCATCATAGAGTTGCTGTCGAAGTCGTCACCACTAGATTCAGAATCATCCAAATTCTCGAAAGAAGTTGATTTTTTGAGTGACCTTCTTGCAGAAGTTTGGGAGGTTTCGGCTTTTTTCTTTAGATATTTGTCTAAGTCTCCATGTGTGTTTTTTTCTGTTCGTCTGCTGCTGCTTTATTAGCTAGTTTTTCACGTTCTTTCTGTGATTTAACCATTCTAAGAGTTCTGATAACGTGAAGGCTGTGCTCACAACTTGGACATTTGAGAAAATTGTTTAAAAGGGCATTATGTCTAGAATTTGAATGCAGTACCTATCTTGGCCATTGGAGGTCACTAGAGGAGCACAAAATGATATAGAGATTGCGACGGTGCTAGTAGAATATAGAAAATGTCAGGTAATAATAAAAGGATGGAAAATTTCACCATAAGTATATAGGTAGCGTGTTTATGGCACAAAAATAGAGGAGTATGGTGATATCTGTGGAAAGTCTCAATTATCCGCCAAATATAAATCTTGTTTATTGCAAGTAGTTGCTCCCCAGGGTTATCCACACAAGCTCCTTTGCATCAATATTACTGACAAATGGGTATGGGGCAGCAGGTAGTAACGCAAGGCACAGTATGCAGGAGGGGAAAAGAGCCAGTTCAAAATTTTTTCCGTCCCAGCGCAGTCCGCACAATCTCACCTCCACAGGAGCTCAGCTAAGATGGCTGCTGAGGATCTGGGATCCCTCCACAGGCGCACTGAAGCCAGACACGCCGCCCAGCACCGAGGGGCCGTAAAGCGCCGTTCCTCTTCCCTCCGGAGGACAGAGATACGTCCCTGAGATCGCCTCTGCAGATGGCACCGAGCCCAGAAACACTCGCCGCGTCCCAGATGAGAGGACCTCCACGGGCCACCGCCGCGGCACCAGGAAGCCCGCCCGGCAGGACACGAAGCCGCTCCAGATGGAATGCACACTCCCGGCCGCCCAGCACCAGACAGGCGCCGCAGGACCGCACACGGTAAGCCGGATAAGTGACGCTGGGCTATAGGAGCGCCGGAGTAGCCACCGGTCCTCTGACAGGGGATTTTATCTAGTGACTCCTCCACAACAGCGTTACCTTCACAACAGTCCTTGCAGCTTGCAATCCACCTTTCCCCTCAGTCTCACAAGATGGCGCCTGTCTCTCCCAGCCACGCTCCACTACTTGTTTATGAAGCACTTCAGGGGTGACTAAGGCCAAGCCTCCCTCTTCTTTTATGACTCTCAGATGTGCCAGAGAGGTTTATCTCAGCTCTGGGAGCCAAACCGCAGCTGTAGTATCTCTCAAAGTCCTAAATTTAGTTGGTAATGTGGAGGAGCTCCAAGTCCACACGTCCTTTCTCCTCTGCAGTTAGGCCACGCCCCCAATCTAAAAGTGACTTTGACACTTTGGGGTGTTTAGACTATTTGTCAGATATATATCATTCCCCACATTAGATTCGGAACAACGAGCCCTTATGGACGCTGTGTTCCCCGCAGAGGAGATAGATAAAGCTATGACAGACATGGCCTCTGGGAAGGCCCCTGGACCTGATGGGTTCCCTATTAAACTATATAGGAAGTATCAGGATATACTGATGCCACTTTTGGTGAAGGTATTTCGGGGAATATGGGAAGGGAATTCTATCCCTGAGGCCTTTTATGGGGCTAATATCATAGTGCTTCGGAAGGAGGGGAAGGATCCTCTGGAATGTGGATCCTATCGTCCCATTTCATTAGTTAATGTGGACTATAAAATTTCCACCAAGATCCTAGCTACCAGACTGAATTCAATTATATTGAATCTCATACATCCTGATCAAACGGGTTTTATGCCTGGTAAAAGTACTTCTATTAACATCAGAAGAGTCCAGTCAATAGTCCAATATAGCTCCCTGGTGCCAGACAACAGATGGGCATTAGCATTGTTAGATGCTGCCAAGGCATTTTGACTCTCTTGAATGGCCTTTCCTGTCCGCATGTTTGCAATGGTATGGCTTTGGCAATAAATTTATAACATGGATCAAAATATTATACATGAAACTTAAGGCCCGTATTATAATAAATCTATATCTGAGTCTTTCGCATTGCATAGGGGAACTCATCAGGGTTGCCCTCTTTCCCCAGCTCTCTTCGCCCTTGCGATTGAGGCACTAGCAATACGCATAAGGTCCTTCCCTAATATCCGAGGTATAGATATTGCAGGTCGGGTAGATACCATAGGCCTATATGCCGTTGACATGGTGATATTCTTGAATGATGTGGAAGAAACTTTGCCACAGGTGATATCCCTTATAGATAGATTCAGTAAATATTCAGGTTTACATACAGTTGTGGCCAAAAGTATTGACACCCCTGCAATTTTGTCAGATAATACTCAGTTTCTTCCTGAAAATGATTGCAATCACAAATTCTTTGGTATTATTATCTTCATTTTATTTGTCTTAAATGAAAAAACACAAAAGAGAATGAAGCAAAAAGCAAAACATTGATCATTTCACACAAAACTCCAAAAATGGGCAAGACAAAAGTATTGGCACCCTCAGCCTAATACTTGGTTGCACAACCTTTAGCCAAAATAATTGCGACCAACCGCTTCCGGTAACCATTAATGAGTTTCTTACAATGCTCTGCTGGAATTTTAGACCATTCTTCTTTGGCAAACTGCTCCAGGTCTCTGATATTAGAAGGGTGCCTTCTCCAAACTGCCATTTTAGATCTCTCCACAGGTGTTCTATGGGATTCAGGCCTGGACTCATTGCTGGCCACCTTAGAAGTCTCCTGTGCTTTCTCTCAAACCATTTTCTAGTGCTTTTTGAAGCGTGTTTTGGGTCATTGTCCTGCTGGAAGACCCATGACCTCTGAGGGAGACCCAGCTTTCTCACACTGGGCCCTACATTATGCTGCAAAATTTGTTGGTAGTCTTCAGACTTCATAATGCCATGCACACGGTCAAGCAGTCCAGTGCCAGAGGCAGCAAAGCAACCCCAAAACATCAGGGAACCGCCGCAATGTTTGAATGTAGGTACCGTATTTTTTTCTTTGAATGCCTCTTTCTTTCTCCTGTAAACTATGTTGATGCCTTTGCCCAAAAAGCTCTACTTTTGTCTCATCTGACCAGAGAACATTCTTCCAAAACGTTTTAGGCTTTTTCAGGTAAGTTTTGGCAAACTCCAGCCTGGCTTTTTTATGTCTGGGGTAAGAAGTGGGGTCTTCCTGGGTCTCCTATCATACAGTCCCTTTTCATTCAGACACCGACGGATAGTACAGGTTGACACTGTTGTACCCTCGGACTGCAGGGCAGCTTGAACTTGTTTGGATGTTAGTCGAGGTTCTTTATCAAACAACATCCGCGCAATCTTGCGTTGAAATCTCTTGTCAATTTTTATTTTCCGTCCACATCTAGAGAGGTTAGCCACAGTGCCATGGGCTTTAAACTTCTTGATGACACTGCGCACGGTAGACACAGGAACATTCAGGTCTTTGGAGATGGACTTGTAGCCTTGAGATTGCTCATGATTCCTCATAATTTGGTTTCTCAAGTCCTCAGACAGTTCTTTGGGCTTCTTTCTTTTCTCCATGCTCAATGTGGTACACACAAGGACACAGGACAGAGGTTGAGTCAACTTTAATCCATGTCAACTGGCTGCAAGTGTGATTTAGTTATTGCCAACACCTGTTAGGTGCCACAGGTAAGTTACAGGTGCTGTTAATTACACAAATTAGAGAAGCATCACATGATTTTTCGAACAGTGCCAATACTTTTGTCCACCCTCTTTTTTATGTTTGGTGTAGAATTATATCCATTTTGGCTTTAGGACAATTCTTTTTGTGTTTTTTCATTTAAGACAAATTAAATGAAGATGATAACAAATAATTTGTGTTTGCAATCATTTTCAGGAAGAAACTGAGTATTATCTGACAAAACTGCAGGGGTGTCAATACTTTTGGCCTCAACTGTATAAATTGGGAAAGTCTGTCCTGTTACCCCTTTCCCATGCCCCGATGCCCCAGCTGGCGGCTCTCTCCTCGCCGTCTATTGTATCTAGTTTTAAATATTTGGGCATCCACATCTCTAATAATAGCATGCTTGATTTACAACTTAATGTCCACCCATTGCTGGAACTAGTTAAAGCTAAATTTGCATCGTGGAGTAGGCTCCCATTATCTGTGGCTGGACGCATTAACCTGATTAAAATATTACTCCCTAAATTTGGCTACTCGCTCCAACACAGTGCGGTAGCGGTGCCCAAGTCCTTTTTTGTTAATCTTAACTCTCTGGTCACGACCTTTATTTTGGGGAAAACTAGGCCCAAACTTAAATTGTCCACTTTACAAAGACCAAAGAAGGGAGGTGGGGCGGCGTTGCCAGATTTTTTCCTATACTACTTAGCTGGGCAGGCTAAAGCTTTAAATAACTGGATGCCGGGTAATTGCCTCCCTAATTCTGAAAGCCACCTGCTTCACGCTGCAGAAGCAGATTGCCCATTAGGTTTCCTTGAGTTGGAAAAAACTAATGTTCCACGTCTGTCACCCCTGCTTTGGCTGGCTCGATTAATATGGAGACAAATCAAGAATGTGATCGGGTTTAAAGATGATATAGCTGAAATGCCTCTGTGGAGTAATAGCTATTTTCCGGAGCTACTGAATCACCCATCCGTGGTTTTTTGGACCCAGTGTGGCGCTTCTTCAGTGGGAGACTTGTATGACCAGGGGACCTTAAAGTCTTTTGAACAATTGCAGACCACACATGATATTCCGAGATCTCAATTTTTTCACTATCTGCAGCTCAGATCTGCTCTTCAATCACATATGAGGGACAGGGGTGTGGACCGTACTATTTCATCTTTACCTCTGATAAGAATTCTTAATTCGCAGGGTCCCCAGGGTCTCCTATCCTCTTTGTACACATACATGCTATCAGTAGGGGCAGAATCGGCCATAAGCTCTATTAAGAAGTGGGAACGACTCATCCCTGATATGCAAAAAGAGGAGTGGGAGGAGATTCTGGAGTCTCCGATTGGAGTATCACCATCTATTAATAACAGAATGATACAATTGTATATAATCAATCATATTTGACTCCGTTGCGACTTTTTAGGATGGGTCGGCTTCAATCATCAGAATGTATGCGATGTCACTCACCAGATGCTGATTTTATTCATACGGTATGGCAATGTCCCACTATCCTACATTACTGGAAAGGGGTGACATCATTACTGTCATCCCTAGTACAAGCCCCTGTCCCTCTAGAGCCATTGGTCTGCTTGTTTGGGGTATGGGAGGAGATTTGGGATCGCTATGCTGGGGTCTTTTTGCGAGAGATGCTGTTTATGGCGCGGAAGGTGCTGGCACTGCGGTGGATGGGGGGCTCATGTCCTACCCTTAGATTTTGGATCAAGTTGGCAAATTCAATTGTTCCATATCTGAAAAGATCTGGGAGAGGTGGAATTCCTCGCACCTCACTTTACAAAGCTGAGACATCACATGCGACACAGTGTGATATAGGAAACCAAGCTGCGGAAATAGTGAATATTAGTTGATGTAGTGGTAGTTGTAGTTTAGGAGTTTTAGTTAGATCTTACTGTTGCATGATATGACAAGGTTTGTGAAATTGGATTGATATACATGCTGGAAAATGCATAAACAATTATCCTTTACATATGCTTGGAAGGAAATGTACATATTACCTTGTTTATCTATAAGAGTGTGCAATTTCTTTGTATTACATTTTACTATGGACAGAGATGCCTGTTATCATAAGCCATTGTGTATCTTGTACATTCTTTGTACCCTGATGTTTAATAAATGAATTTAAAAAAAAATAAAAAAATGTTGGTTGGAAAACAGAATATGAATCTAATATTAATATAGAAACTACACTTAAGTCTCTTGCTGCATTAGCCTTTGTGCCAATTGAAGACGTGAGATGTGTTTTTGATAAGCTTGCTGCCACATTCCCAGATGAAGAATGCTATAATGAGGTGCTTACATACTTTTTTTCTACATATATTGAGGGTGCAGCTGGTTGAGATCCTCAATTTCCTATATGAATATGGAATCATCATGATGCAGCCCTGGAACAGTCCCCGAAAACTACAAACTGTTGGGAGGGATTTCACAATGCCCTTAATTCCATGTTCCACTGCAGTCATCCCAGTTTGTGGTTTCTCTTTGATGGATTGCAGAAGGACCTGGCTTGCCACAAATTAACACTGGTCTATGCACTGGCAGGTCGCCTTGAGATAAAAAGAGAAAGTATGAGGCGCTGTATCACATGGTTGCAACTTCTGTACAGGACTATCACCAGGTGGAAGATAAACTAAAGTACTTAAGGAGAATAGCCAATTTGCAGGTGTGCAATGATTGTTTGTTAAATTGGGGTTATTGTTATTAGACCTCCTTAATAGACTGTTCTTAATAAACTTGTGGGTAATTTTCTGTGTGAGCAATTTTCGACAACATTCTTCTGTGCTGAAGAGTCTCACCTATAACTCTCTACTGTTTTCCTGTGGGTATTCATGCCTGTGGGCAATTTTCTGTGGCCATTTTTCACATATCATGTGAACATCCTCACCTTGCACCTCAAATATCATAGATCTGAAACCTTGTGATGCTGCAATTGGCAACTTTCCGTGTGGGCGTTTTTCCTGTGGGCATTTTTCTGGTCACCCTATTTAACATATGGCTAAAATCAAGTTTATTAATAAATACATATATAAGTTTATAACAATATATGAGAGATTATGAGTTAGGAGCTGCTCACTAACCTACTTAAAATGAATCAATTCATTGCATAAAATCATTTAATTAATTTATATAAATACATCTGTATATAAAAAAGGAGGGAAGTGGGAATATATATATATATATATATATATACACAATAAATATAGGGGGACAGCCTTAATACAAAGGTGGAGAAATAAATAAACCGGGAAAAGCTAAAAAAAATTTTTTGCACAATGGGTGGAAAAAAGGGGGGAGGATGGGATATTAAATCATACTGTAGGATGGAGGAGGAAAGGGCAAAAAAATAAATAAATTGCAGGCATGTACCGCATATACTCGTGTATAAGCCGACCTGTGTATAAGCCGACGCGTGTATAAACCGACCCCCTAATTTTGCCACAAAAAACTGGGAAAACGTATTGACTCGTGTATTAGTCGAGGGTGGACTCCATAGACTATGCCCCCATATGCTGCTCAATAGTTTATGCCCCCATATGCTGCTCCATAGAATATGCCCCCATATGCTTCTCCAAAGAATATGCCCCCATATACTACTCCATAGACTATGCCCCCATATGCTGCTCAATAGTTTATGCCCCCATATGCTGCACCATAGAATATGCCCCCATATGCTGCTCCATAGAATATGCCCCCATATGCTGCTCCATAGAATATGCCCTCATATGCTGCTCCACAGTTTATGCCACCATATGCTTCTCCATAGATTATGCCCCCATATGCTGCTCCATAGATTATGCCCCCATATGCTTCTCCACAGTTTATGCCCCCATATGCTGCTCCATAGACTATGCCCCCATATACTGCCCCATAGACTATGCCCCCATATGCTGCTCCATAGACTATGCCCCCATATGCTGCTCCACAGAATATGTGCATATTCATGAGTGTAATGAGCAGTACCCTGTGACCGCTGAAGACCAGAAGGGAGACAGTGGAGAAGCGAGGCTGCAGAGACCGCAGCAGGATGGGTGAGTATGATCTCTTGACACCCCCGCTCCCCCTCCCCTGCCGACCCCCAGGTATATGACCTGTGTATAAGCCTTTAGGAGTCAATTAAGTAAAAAAAAACATTTTGATTCCACCCGTGAAATTTGGTCAATCTACTTGCCCCCTCGCCAGTTTTTGCAGACATTCTCAATACCACAAAAGGTTAGACCTTTACTAGATTGGTTGTGATAATCTTTAAAATGCCTGGATAATGGATGGCCCAAACAACCTTTCTTGATATTATTCAGATGTTCTTTCACCCTTTCAGTTAATTTCCTTATTGTTCTGCCTACATAGATTTTGCTTCACAATTCCCCATGTTGGATCTCTCCTCCCATAATCCAAAAGGTGCAGTCATTGTTCAGAAAACTGATATGATACAAGCGAAACGCAAGGATGAAACTGGCGTCACTTCAAAGGGACAAAACTGAGAGCGGTCTGGAGATTCCGGATCCATGGATCTATTTCATAGCTTCATAGAAGCAACATTTTCATGGGTGGAGAAAAAAAAAAAGAGTCTGGGCAAGAATGGTAGTCATGTCCTTCAAGACAAAAAAATATGTGTCACCCATATACGAACTGGAGGTGGGCACTAAGTATACAGATAGAGACCGACCTTAGCAATGATGTACAAGGTGTGGGACAGGGGAAGAGACTAATTGGGATTAGTGAATACTCTAATTTTACCCCATTATGGCAAAATCAGTGACTGGTGGAAATTGACTGGTTTCGGAGGTTGGGAATCAAGTCAAATTCAGACTTTAGATCAGTTAGTAGGAAATCGAACACTTAAAAGCTTTAACAAACTGCAAGAGTTTGGATTGCCTAATCTCCTCTTCTTTCAACACCTACAAATCATATCTGAATCAGTTTAGCAATGCAGCACTAGATATATGGAATAAATATTTACTAGTCTCTCTCAGATACACCTTATACATAGAGTATATAGAACGCCAAGCTTTCTTTTTAGAATTGGGGTAGGTCTAAATACAGATTATCCAAGATTTGGAACTGGAGAAGCGCATTTGTTACACATGTTCCGGAGGAGTGCAGGAGATTGGGCTCCTAAAGGAAAAAAAACACATTATCTTTAATAAAAAGGTTATTTGGTGTGCAAATCCAAGCAGACCCCAAAATCTGCATATTGGGGCATTTGGGAGAATCGGTCGATTTTGAATCCCCGTTAGCTGTAGGTCTTCACAAACTTTGTATCAAGCTCACAAACTCATCTGGAGTACTCCTGAGAGATAACATATGACAATTTCTGGCTTCAGGAATACAATCAATCCAGGCTGAATGATATAATTAGGGCCAGAACACAAGCAAACTAATTATTATAGCTGAATGGCAGACATTCTAATGAATACACATCGTAAAAAAAAAATATGAATATAGTTTTCACTGGAGTATTATCGGGGGAAGGGAGTTGTATTAGTTTGGTTCAATGAAAAAAAATGGAATCCTTGGAAGAAGATGACAACTTTATTGTATTTTATGTATAAAAATAATGTATAATGATACCATGTAACATTTGAAAATATCTTTGTTCTACTGATGTCTCTTTTTAGAAATTTTGTGTAATTTTCTTAATAAAAATCATCGGAATAAATCAAATCAAATCAAATTTATTATTGCCAAGTACATATTACATATATACAAGGAATTCTTTGTGGCAAAGAGGCAACATAATATATAACAACAGATACAACAAGTAACATCTAACAAGACAGATACAGTATATAGTCTACACATGACGATTTAATTGTTGAACAGAGAGTGGATAGAAGCTGTTCATATGGCGGTTGGTGCTGCATTTGGGGACTCTGAAGCGACGTCCTGAAGGGAGTAGTTGGAATGAGGAGTGTCCCGGGTGAGAGGGATCGGATGAAATTTTCAATGCGTGGGATCAAATACTCTTATCATAAAGATCCTGGATTTTAGTCAGGGGGGAACCTATAATTCTCTCTGCTGTTCTGAAAGTCCTTTGTAAGCGGAGTTTGTCATGCGCAGTGGCTCCCCCATACCAGACTATCAGAGGAACAAATCACAGATCTGATGACAGCATTAAAGAATAAGATCAGCAGATTCTTAGACAAACCATATCTTTTCAGCTGACGCAGGAAGAACATCCTCTGTTGTGCTTTTCTTATAACAGCATCCACGTTTTTCCCCCATTTAAGATCATGAGAGATGATAACACCAAGGAATTTGGTCTCTGTGACCCTAAGAACCACTTCGTCATGGATGTAGATTGGAAGTATCTCATGTTGATCTTTCCTAAAATCCACAACCATCTCAGCAGTTTTTTTAGTGTTGAGTACAAGATTATTGGCTTTACACCAGTCACATATTCTTTCCACCTCACTCCGATACAAGTCTTCAGCATTTCCCCTGATGAGACCAATCAGTGTCATATCATCGGCAAATTTCAAGATTTTTACTGAGTCTGCTGAAGAGATGCAATCATTCGTATAGAGAGAAAACAGTAACGGGGACAAAACACACCCCTGAGGTGCCCCGATGTTTGTGACCAAGGTGTCCGAAGTGAATGGTCCAACTTTTACACTCTGTATCCTGGCTGTCAGGAAGTTATAAATCCACAAGCATAAGTTGAGAGGGACTCCAAGAGCTACCATTTTCTTATGAAGTAAATTCGGATCAATGGTATTGAACGCTGAGCTAAAGTCCATGAAAAGAATCCGGACATATGAGTGCAGTTCATCTGTATGATCCAAAATGTACTTCAGTGCCAGATTGACAGTGTCGTTTGCCGAACGATTCTCCTTATAGGCAAACTGAAGCGGGTCCCATAGCTTCTGCGTGAATTTTATCAGGTGAGACATCATAATTCTTTCGAAGACTTTCATAGCTACAGATGTGAGTGCTACTGGTCTATAGTCGTTCAACTCAGAGGATCCCACTTTCTTGGGGACAGGGATAATTGTGGAATTTTTCCAACACTGAGGTACAACGCACTCTTTCAGTGACACATTGTATATATTTGTCAGTATAGGGGCAAGCTGGGTAGCACATACTTTCAGACACATTGGAGATACACCATCAGGGCCAGGTGCCTTTTTGACCTTAAGTCCCTTTAGTATGCGTATCACCTCTGCCTCGGAGATCACTACTTGGGTGTTGCACAATGAATGATCTTTATATGAACAGACTGAGGAGCTTAGAGATGAATAGCCACTGTGTGTAGAGCTTGCCTCAAATCTGCAGTAGAATTCATTTAACTCTGCTGCCAGACTTCTGCTGGGGTTCACTATAGTGGGGTGGCTTTTATAATTGGTGACCTCTCTTAATCCTCTCCATGCAGATCTATTATCTTTTGATGAGAACCTTTCCTCCAGAATCTTTGCATACTCGTGTTTGGCTAACTTGATCTCTTTAGATAGCGAGTTCCTAAGTTTCTTGATATCAGTAATATCGCCTGCTTTATAAGCCTCCTCTTTTCTCTTACGGATCAACCTGACTTTATTTGTAAACCACGGCTTGTTGTTTCCCCGAAAGTGGACAGATTTGGATGGAATAAACGTGTCTTCACAAAAACGGATATATGAGGACACTGCATCAACCCATTCATCCAGACCCGAGCATGTTTCCTGGAATACCTCCCAGTCCGTGCATTCAAAGCATGCTTGTAGTTGCAATTTTGCCTCCTCAGACCATGTCTTCTTTGTATAAACTGTAGGTTTGGATGTTTTCAACCTTTGCCTGTAGGCTGGAATTAAATGAATTAGACAATGATCTGAAAAGCCCACTGCTGCTCTCCTCACTGCCCTGTAGGCCCCTTTTATGACTGTATAGCAGTGATCAAGCGTATTGTTCTCTCTCGTGAAGCAGTTTATATGTTGAGTAAATTTGGGGAGATCCAGGTTGAGTTTTCCTTTGTTAAAGTCCCCCATTACGATCACAAATGCTTCTGGAGATCCTTTCTCCCATTCTGATATTTTGCATACTAATTCACCAATAGCAGCTTTAACAGATGCTTGGGGGGGAATATATACTGCAACCAGAACCATAGATGAAAACTCTCTTGGAGAGTAAAATGGTCTACAATTGAGTGCAAGGTACTCTAGATCTGGAGAGCAACCTTTTCCCAGTATGTTAACATCACAGCACCAGCTAGTGTTGATGTAGAGACATACCCCACCCCCCTTTGTTTACCTGAAGCTACACAATCACGGTCAGCTCTGTAGATAACAAAACCAGGTAGATCCAGACTACAATCAGGGATGGTCTCATTCAACCAGGTCTCAATAAAACAAAGAGCAGCTGAATTGGCCATATCAGATCTCATGTTACAAAGTAAGTTCAGTTCCTCCATTTTGTTAGATAAGGAACGGACACTAGCCAAGTGGAGTGAAGGAAGAGCTGTTCTGAACCCTCTCCTCCGAAGGCGTGCCAGGACTCCTCCTCTCCTACCTCTCTTGCAGTACACCTCCACAGGTTTCACAGAAGTAATGGATTTTATGTGCTCAATTGTTGAATTAGCAATCATGCTCCAAGAAGGGGAGTCCATGAGAAATTGCGGATGATTCCAGAATAATAAATCGTCCCTTGAAATCATAAGAGTAGGTTTACAGAGTGCAGTGGCCATGATTACACTCAGCTTGTAGCTATAAAGACTGAACAGTCACAGCTTAGCAAAGTTAAATGTACAACTTTCCATAAAGGGTGCTTCCAGCACTGCTGGGGGGAGGGCATGGGTGCAACAAGACAGGGACATCAGGGGACATGCCAACAGTCAGTCCAAACCTGCCCAGCTCACCCCTTCAGCTCCACCTGGACCACAAGATCTCCAGAACATCTCCAGCACCGCACACTCCACCAGCTTTCCTATCCCGGGATCATCTGCATTCTGGAAATGGGTACAAGTTGTAGGAAAGTTGGCAGGCAGCTAGCAGCTTCACTCTCCCCCAGCTGAAACCAGTCACGGAGCTCCACGAGGACAGTAATACACCGGTCCCAGATGGTAGCAGTCTCCACACTACTCCCAGCTCTGCCGAATCCTGTAGCCCTACAGCTCCACGTGGACCACAAGATCTCCAGAACAACTCCAGCACCGCACACTCCACCAGCTTTCCTATCCTGGGATCATCTGCATTCTGGAATTGGTTACAAGTTGTAGTCCAAGAAATACAGTAAGTTCTAAAGTAATTTCCCTTTCTCATTTAATTATACAACCATCTGTTGTATGTTTTGTACAACTTCTCATTAAAATGCATTGTTTCCCTGCGTCTGAGTACTAGTTTCCAGTAATTCATTTTTCACTCTGTAGGTATAATAATGACTTCTCTCCTCTGTGTGAAATTTTTGACTTTTAAAGGGGTTGTCCACTACTTGGACAACCCCTTCTCATTCCTTATGTTTGGTCCTATTAAAATAAAAACACTTATATTACCTTCCATGCCGGCACGGTTTCAGCACTTGTGTTTTGGGAGCTCATGTAAGGTTGCTTTGTCATGTGAACCCTGCGTTCAAATTAGCGCAGGCATCACTGTTCTCCCCTTTGGACAAATTGATCAATAAGAGGAAATCATAGAGAAGTCACAGCCCTGGCTTTCTGTTGATGTTCAATATGTCCAAAGGGGAAGACAGTGAACAGGACCTGATTGGGCGCAGGGTTCCTGTGATGTAACAACCTCATATAAGCCCCGGGAATGCAAGTGCCGACACCACTGGAACAGCGCAGGTGTGGAAAGAAAGTATGAGTATTCTTTATTTTAACGAAGCCAAACATGAGGAATGACAAGGGGTTGCCATACTAGTGTACAATCCCTTTAAGAATATACAATTTTCGGTTAAAACATTTCCAACACTTCTCTGATGTTTTTAAAGAATTGCTTTTCAATTAAAACATTTCCCACATTAAGAGCATGAAAAAGGCTTCTCCCCTGTGTGAGTTCTCTGATGTGTGATAAGATTTGATTTATCTGTAAAACATTTCCCACATTCTGAGCAGGAAAAAGGCTTCTCCACTGTGTGAGTTCTCTGGTGCTTAACCAAATTTGATTTTTGTTTAAAATATTTCCCACATTCTGAACATGACAAAGGCTTCTCCCCTGTGTGAGTTTTCTGATGTGTGATAAGATTTGATTTGTCTGTAAAACATTTCCCACATTCTGAACAGGAAAAGGGCTTCTCACCTGTGTGGGTTCTCTGGTGAATAACAAGTTCTGATTTCTGGTTAAAACATTTCCCACATTCTGAACATGAAAAAGGCTTCTCTCCTGTGTGATTTCGCTGGTGCCTAACCAAACTTGAGTTAAGATTAAAACATTTCCCACATTCTAAACAGGAAAAAGGCTTCTCCCCTGTGTGAGTTCTCTGGTGCCTAACCAAACTTGAGTTAACATTAAAAGATTTCCCACATTCTAAACAGGAAAAAGGCTTCTCCCCTGTGTGAGTTCTCTGGTGCCTAACCAAATCTGATTTCTGTTTAAAACATTTTCCACATTCTGAACAGGAAAAAGGCTTCTCTCCTGTGTGAATTCTCTGGTGCTTAATCAAATCTGATTTTTCGTTAAAACACTTCCCACACACACACTTGGAACAAGAAAATCTGTTCTCTGCTGTGTGAATTTTTTGATGTTTAAGAAAAGACTTTTCGTGTGGAAAATTATTTCCATATTCTGAACTTGATAATGGCTTCTTTGGTTTAGGAGTAGTTTGTTTTTTAATGCTTATTTTGCAACTATGATTTTCCTTAGTAGTCGGTAATGAATCAGAAGACAGGACCTGTTTCAAAGGATCAGATGACAGATCTTTGCTGTGAAGGGATAATGGTATATCCGGAGTAATGGCATTCACTTCAGTTGTATCCTGTGGGATCTTTAGATCATCTGATTTAAAAACTGAAGATGTCAGCTGTCCCTCTGATCTCCTGGTACAGTCATCTGGTAATAAATCTGCTAAGAATAAAACCAATTATTATTTTAGAATATAATATCCACACATTTTATATTTTTTAACATTTCTGCTTAAACTGTCAGTAAAAATGGCACGTTATGTAAAAAATTTGAATTATTCACCAAGACAAAGACAGTTCAAAGTCTAATAGAAAACCTCATAGTATGAATAAGAGGAGCGTGGTGTTCAACTGTTGTTCATTCTGCCTCACAAATATGGAATAAAAATCACTTAAATAATGTTATGTAGGTGTGAGGGAGGGCCAGGGCTGTAGTTGTGGCTGAGGCTAATGGCTCTTGTGTGCTCTGGTCTCCCGTCACATGAAAATAATGTCCATTAATCAGTGTATCTGTTTCTCTGCTCTCTGCACCTTCAGGATCTCCTCTGAGATGCCTCAGACCCCTTCTATCCGATTGTGCGCAAACAGAGACACAGTCCAGTTGCAACTTAAAATGTAGAACTTTACTACTTTCTTTGCACAGCACATCCTTGTCAAATACATCATCAGCATAGGGTTCCATACAGTCCACATTCTCCACTTTCCCTGCACTTCTTCCTACAGCTTTCAGTACATGCCCGGGTCATACTGCCGCTTGCACTAATGCAGCATCCTCCTTGTCCAGACCCTCTGCGCTTGGGGGTTCCCTCTGCTGTTTCGTCCCGGATCTGAGGGCAACAGCCCATGCGATGATCTGCCACAGGATAGAGCCACCTGTGTCCCCGTACTGTTCTGACCTTGTCTTTAGTCTCTGCTCCACTACTGCTGACACCCTGTTGCAGAGACTGTCCTTCTGGCCTCACTGGGCCCTGGATGGCTGGGTAACTTGCTTCAAAGTTGTGTAGCTGTCTGCCCTGTGTGGGCCCTAAGCCCTACTGACTCACTATCCAGAATCCCTCCTCCTTACTCGCAGACACCTCTTCCTATATTAACTACTTACAGTGTGCTGTGTAACTAAACACTATTAGGTCCCCATCTTGTGGACTATCTAGGTACTTCACTTTCCCTCGTAAAAGTATTTTACATATATACAATGATAAAGGACAAAACACTATTTATAGTAGCAGCAATCAAATGTAACCCTTTAGTTTACCAGAACGTATATGAGGGTATAAGACGGACTTTGCCACCCCTTTCATTGGCAAAAATAATACCACAAAAGTTCCACTCATCTTACAAAAAACAAGTTCCCTCTCAGGTTCACCACCTGTCAATGGAAAAACAGAGGTTTACTCATTATTAGTGGCTCAAAGGCTATTGAAAAGCAACATGGCTTCCATAAACTAATCCACCAATATCCGCTCTCCCAAAGTCAAATTTCCCCCTCGCTTCTGAGCCTTGCAGTGTGCCCAAACCACATTTAGCATCCATGTATTTGGCATTGCTGTAATGAGAAGAACCCACTTAATTTGCTGTGTGTGTCCTGCTGCACAATCTGGGCACTATGTGCTCGGTAATAAAATGGCATATTTGAAATTTTTACTCTCCAACATCCATTGCGTGTTAATAGAGGAGACGTCAGAACCAGAAGCTCTGAGTGGCACTAGCTCTGTCCTCAGCCACTAAGGTTAGGGAGCCTGGGACCAGCAGCACCATCCAGTCTGGCACTATGGATGTGTGTGCTGTCCAGCTGAAGTAATCTGCTCCCTGCTTCAGCCAACTGGAAAGCACCACACCCTACTAAAGCCTGAAACATATTGCTGGAATTAATCTGATCAGTAAATAGCTTAGCAATAAAAATGTCAAAACACTAGAATTACTTTTTTGTTGTTGCTGCAACATTGCATTAAAATGCAATAACGGGCGATCAAAAGATTGTATCTAGTGATGAGTGAGTATACTCGTTGCTCGGGTGTCCTCCGAGTATTTTGGTGTGCTCGGAGATTTAGTTTCTGTTGACGCAGCTGCACCCGCATATGCGACTCCATTAGTATGTCGTGTTCAACGACCTGTGTGCGCCCTGGCAATTCCGAGAATAGATCACGGTTCTGTTGCAGCAGCTCTCGACATTGCAGAGACATTAACGCCAACTCAGAAGCAGCAATGACAAACTCTTCGACCTTGGCTTCGGGATAGGCCCCCAGGCAAAGAGCTTCCAGTGGTTCATGTTCCAACCAGGGTTTGAGCAGGTTCACATGGTACACCTGGTACAGCTTCCTGCGAATGGGCTGGTGTATCTTATAATTCATGCCCCCGAGTTTCTCCAGGACCTCATACGGGCCTTGACACTTGGCTAGAAACTTGCTCTACACCGTTAGTATGAGTACTAGCACGCTGTCACTGGACTGGAACTGCCTCAGCCTTGCTGATCGGTTGTACACCTTGCCTTTGGCCTCCTGCACCTGGAGATGTTCCTTCACGTTAGGCATTACATGAGCCATCCTCTCCTGCAGCTGGGTGACATGCTCTATCACGCTTTGGTGTGGTGTGACCTCGGCTTTGCCGGTTTCCTTGGCAATGTTCAGGAGCCCTCGTTGATGTTGGCCGTACATAAGCTCGAACGGTGAGAACCCCGTGGATGCCTGTGGAACTTCTCTATTGGAAAAAAGCAAGAACGGGAGCAGATAGTCCCAGTCTCGACAGTCCTTCTGATCGACCCTCTTGAGCATGGCCTTCAAGGTCTTGTTGAAGCGCTCCACCAGGCCATCGGTCTGCGGATGGTACACGGAGGTTTGCAGATGAGTGATCTGGAGGACTCTACACAGCTCCCTCATCACTTTGCTCATAAACGGTCCTGGCAAAGATGTGTACCAGCTCCCGGGCAATACTCTTAGCTAACGAGTTCCTCAGTGGCACTGATTCGGGGTATCGGGTCGCATAATCCATAACAACCTTGATGTATTGTTGGCCGCGTGCCGACATAACAAGAGGACCCACCAAGTCCATAGCTATTCTCTTGAATGGAATTTCTATCATTGGCAATGGAACTAAGGGACTTCTGAAGTGAGACCCAGGGGCAGCTATGTGGCAGGTAGGGCAAGACCTACAATAATCTAGAATTTCACGGCAACAACCTGACTAATAAAATCTCTCCAGTACTCCCTCCTGGGTTTTCTCTACCCCTAGATGACCACCCAGTATATGTGCATGGGCCATATCTACAACCCACCGCCGGTACAATGTCAGAACTAACCATTGTTCCACAATTTCTCTACTCCTCAATTTAGTCACCCAGCACAGTAGGTCACTAGTCATTGCAAAATCAGGGAACCTCGTGTCAGCCCCGGGCTCTTGAGCAAACCCATTACATACAGTGACATTTTCAAAAGCATATTTCAATGTGAGGTCTCAAAGCTGAGCAGTCCCGAAGTTCACTCCGAACACCTCCAAGTCAGGGAATCAGGGCTCCTGTTGTGAATTCTCTCTTTGTCTTCCCTCTGGTGATTACTGAAGGTAGTGGAGCTGGTCAGATTGACAGAGGGGTTGTGAGTTCTCTTTCTGGACTCCCTCTTGTGGATACTGGAGGTAGTGGAGCTGATCTGATTGACAGAGGCTTGCCACCTGATAATGAAGAAGACGATTGGAGATCTGGGGTTTCTGATTGGAATTTAAGACAGCTGACTCCCTCTATCCCTGCTGGTGATTTTCTTCTTGTGCCTTCTAGGTCTGATTTCTCCTGCTCTTTCCCTGCATGGTTCAGCTAAGTGGTTAATTTGTTATTCTGTTTGCATTTGATCTGGTTTTGATTATCTCTGCTTTGTGCGGGTCAGCCAGCTCTGGCTGGGGCTGTGCTGAATCACAGCCCATATGTTAATGCATGTGCCAGTTTGTTTTGTCCCTTTTTATATTGGTCTCTTTTTGCTTTGCTTTCAGAATATACCAGAGTGCTGATATAGTGGGGGTGAAGTAGTGCGACTTCAGTGTTTTTTGTGCATCAGATGTGTTGGACTTTTTGCAGGGTTTTTTGCGTGATTGCAGACAGTGTCTTTCCTTTCCTGTCCTGTCTAGTCAGTGTGGGCCCCATCGTTTGCTCAGTCTATTTTTCTGCCTGCGTTTGTGTTTTCATCTTGTCTCACCGACAATATATGTTTGGGGGCTATCTATTCCTTTGGGGTCTGCTCAGGGGCAGTTTAGATTTCCCCTTTCTTACTTTAGGCTTAGTTAGCTCTCCGGCTGTGCCGAGGCGTCTAGAATCATCGTAGGCACGCTCCACGGCTACTGCTAGTTGTGTGGATAGGATCAAGGGTCTGCAATCCGCTTAGTTACCAACCTCTCTGGTTTTCTGTGGCTTAGCTTGGGCCTGCTATCCTCCTCGGTGCCCATTCATAACAGAATCTCCAGCCTAACTGTAGACTCTAGGGTACTCTAAAGAAGGAAAGAATTAAAAAAAAAAAAGTGTCACAATTTTTTAAATATATTTTTTCCTCTTTTTTTTCTGGGGCTGTAGGAGGATATTTTTTTCTCTCTTCCCCAACCTCATGGGTCTTATCATCACAGTCTGTCCCCATGGTTACTCTGTTAACAGGGTAGTCCTTGGCGTCTCCATGTATGCTGCGGACACCCACCAACTTATTGAGAATTAACTGGTGGAGTAGTGCAGCATTGATTAGTGTCACCAGACTTCCAGAGTTCAGCAGCCCGAGGACTAGTGTTGAGCATTCCGATACTGCAAATATCGGATACCGGTATCGGAAGTCCCCATAATGCAATGAGCCACTGTTGTGGCTGTGATTGGCTGCTGAAATGATGTCATCATGATGCGCGGTCTGTGCTGACTGCGGGGGGTCTGTGCCGACTGTCGGGGGTGTGTGCCGGCTGCCGGTGGTCTGTATGGGCCTCTCGGGGGTCTGTACAGGCCTGTCGGGCGCCTGTGCCGGCTGTCGGTGGTCTGTGCCGGCTGCCGGGGGCCTGTGCCGGCTGCCGGTGGTCTGTACGGGCCTCTCGGGGGCCTGTGCCGGCTGTCGGTGGTCTGTGCTGGCTGCCGGGGGCCTGTGCCGGCTGCCGGGGGCCTGTGCCGGCTGCTGGTGGTCAGTGCGGGCCTGCTAGGGGTCTTGTGTGTGTGCAGGCATCGTCCGATGGGACTACAAGTCCCATCAGGCGATGCCTGCTACAATGACAGTGATTGACACATTAGCCAGAAACAAGCAATCAAGATTTCTGGCTCTCACAGACCTGTAACTTCTTCTTTAAGAGTCTCCTCTTTCCTCCACTCATTACCTGTAGTAATGGCACCTGTTTAAACTTGTTATCAGTATAAAAAGACACCTGTGCACACCCTCAAACAGTCTGACTCCAAACTCCACTATGGTGAAGACCAAAGAGCTGTCAAAGGACACCAGAAACAAAATTGTAGCCCTGCACCAGGCTGGGAAGACTGAATCTGCAATAGCCAACCAGCTTGGAGTGAAGAAATCAACTGTGGGAGCAATAATTAGAAAATGGAAGACATACAAGACCACTGATAATCTCCCTCGATCTGGTGCTCCACGCAAAATCCCACCCCGTGGGGTCAGAATGATGACAAGAACGGTGAGCAAAAATCCCAGAACCACGCGGGGGGACCTAGTGAATGAACTGCAGAGAGCTGGGACCAATGTAACAAGGCCTACCATAAGTAACACACTACGCCACCATGGACTCAGATCCTGCAGTGCCAGACGTGTCCCACTGCTTAAGCCTGTACATGTCCGGGCCCGTCTGAAGTTTGCTAGAGAGCATTTGGATGATCCAGAGGAGTTTTGGGAGAATGTCCTATGGTCTGATGAAACCAAACTGGAACTGTTTGGTAGAAACACAACTTGTCGTGTTTGGAGGAAAAAGAATACTGAGTTGCATCCATCAAACACCATACCTACTGTAAAGCATGGTGGTGGAAACATCATGCTTTGGGGCTGTTTCTCTGCAAAGGGGCCAGGACGACTGATCCGGGTACATGAAAGAATGAATGGGGCCATGTATCGTGAGATTTTGAGTGCAAACCTCCTTCCATCAGCAAGGGCATTGAAGATGAAACGTGGCTGGGTCTTTCAACATGACAATGATCCAAAGCACACTGCCAGGGCAACGAAGGAGTGGCTTCGTAAGAAGCATTTCAAGGTCCTGGAGTGGCCTAGCCAGTCTCCAGATCTCAACCCTATAGAAAACCTTTGGAGGGAGTTGAAAGTCCATGTTGCCAAGCGAAAAGCCAAAAACATCACTGCTCTAGAGGAGATCTGCATGGAGGAATGGGCCAACATACCAACAACAGTGTGTGGCAACCTTGTGAAGACTTACAGAAAACGTTTGACCTCTGTCATTGCCAACAAAGGATATATCACAAAGTATTGAGATGAAATTTTGTTTCTGACCAAATACTTATTTTCCACCATAATATGCAAATAAATTGAAAAAAAAACAGACAATGTGATTTTCTGGATTTTTTTCTCAGTTTGTCTCCCATAGTTGAGGTCTACCTATGATGTAAATTACAGACGCCTCTCATCTTTTTAAGTGGTGGAACTTGCACTATTGCTGACTGACTAAATACTTTTTTTCCCCACTGTATGTTGCATGAATGTAGTATATATGTAGCATGTATGTAGTATGTATGTATGTTGTATGAATGTAGTATATATGTAGTATGTATGTATGTATGTTGTATGAATGTAGTATGTATGTAGCATGTATGTTGTATGAATGTAGTATATATGTAGTATGTATGCAGTATATATGTATGTTGTTTGAATGTAGTATATATGTAGCATGTATGTAGTATATATGTATGTTGTATGAATGTAGTATATATGTAGCATGTATGTAGTATGTATGTATGTTGTATGAATGTAGTATATATGTAGCATGTATGTAGTATATACAGTGGGGAAAAAAAGTATTTAGTCAGTCAGCAATAGTGCAAGTTCCACCACTTAAAAAGATGAGAGGCGTCTGTAATTTACATCATAGGTAGACCTCAACTATGGGAGACAAACTGAGAAAAAAAAATCCAGAAAATCACATTGTCTGTTTTTTTTTCATTTTATTTGCATATTATGGTGGAAAATAAGTATTTGGTCAGAAACAAGCAATCAAGATTTCTGGCTCTCACAGACCTGTAACTTCTTCTTTAAGAGTCTCCTCTTTCCTCCACTCATTACCTGTAGTAATGGCACCTGTTTAAACTTGTTATCAGTATAAAAAGACACCTGTGCACACCCTCAAACAGTCTGACTCCAAACTCCACTATGGTGAAGACCAAAGAGCTGTCAAAGGACACCAGAAACAAAATTGTAACCCTGCACCAGGCTGGGAAGACTGAATCTGCAATAGCCAACCAGCTTGGAGTGAAGAAATCAACTGTGGGAGCAATAATTAGAAGATGGAAGACATACAAGACCACTGATAATCTCCCTCGATCTGGTGCTCCACACAAAATCCCACCCCGTGGAGTCAGAATGATCACAAGAACGGTGAGCAAAAATCCCAGAACCACGCGGGGGGACCTAGTGAATGAACTGCAGAGAGCTGGGACCAATGTAACAAGGCCTACCATAAGTAACACACTACGCCACCATGGACTCAGATCCTGCAGTGCCAGACGTGTCCCACTGCTTAAGCCTGTACATGTCCGGGCCCGTCTGAAGTTTGCTAGAGAGCATTTGGATGATCCAGAGGAGTTTTGGGAGAATGTCCTATGGTCTGATGAAACCAAACTGGAACTGTTTGGTAGAAACACAACTTGTCGTGTTTGGAGGAAAAAGAATACTGAGTTGCATCCATCAAACACCATACCTACTGTAAAGCATGGTGGTGGAAACATCATGCTTTGGGGCTGTTTCTCTGCAAAGGGGCCAGGACGACTGATCCGGGTACATGAAAGAATGAATGGGGCCATGTATCGTGAGATTTTGAGTGCAAACCTCCTTCCATCAGCAAGGGCATTGAAGATGAAACGTGGCTGGGTCTTTCAACATGACAATGATCCAAAGCACACCGCCAGGGCAACGAAGGAGTGGCTTCGTAAGAAGCATTTCAAGGTCCTGGAGTGGCCTAGCCAGTCTCCAGATCTCAACCCTATAGAAAACCTTTGGAGGGAGTTGAAAGTCCGTGTTGCCAAGCGAAAAGCCAAAAACATCACTGCTCTAGAGGAGATCTGCATGGAGGAATGGGCCAACATACCAACAACAGTGTGTGGCAACCTTGTGAAGACTTACAGAAAACGTTTGACCTCTGTCATTGCCAACAAAGGATATATCACAAAGTATTGAGATGAAATTTTGTTTCTGACCAAATACTTATTTTCCACCATAATATGCAAATAAAATGAAAAAAAAACAGACAATGTGATTTTCTGGATTTTTTTTTTCTCAGTTTGTCTCCCATAGTTGAGGTCTACCTATGATGTAAATTACAGACGCCTCTCATCTTTTTAAGTGGTGGAACTTGCACTATTGCTGACTGACTAAATACTTTTTTTCCCCACTGTATGTATGTTGTATGAATGTAGTATATATGTAGCATGTATGTAGTATGTATGTATGTTGTATGAATGTAGTATATATGTAGTATGTATGTAGTATGTTTTTTTTTTTTACATTCAACACCTTAGCCGGATGATGGGACTACTACTGTCCCATCATTGGCTAATGTGTCAATCACTGTCATTGTATCAGGCATCGCCCGATGGGACTTGTAGTCCCATCGGACGATGCCTGCACACACACAAGACCCCCGGCAGGCCCGCACAGACCACCGGCAGCCGGCACAGGCCCCGGCAGCCGGCACAGACCATCGACAGCCGGCACAGGCCCCCGAGAGGCTCGTACAGACCACCGGCAGCCGGCATAGGCCCCCGACAGTCGGCACAGACCCCCGAGAGGCCCGTACAGACCACCGGCAGCCGGCACAGGCCCCCGACAGGCCTGTACAGACCCCCGAGAGGCCCGTACAGACCACCGGCAGCCGGCACAGGCCCCCGACAGTCGGCACAGACCCCCGAGAGGCCCGTACAGACCACCGGCAGCCGGCACAGGCCCCCGACAGGCCTGTACAGACCCCCGAGAGGCCCGTACAGACCACCGGCAGCCGGCACAAGCCCCCGACAGTCGGCACAGACCCCCGAGAGGCCCGTACAGACCACCGGCAGCCGGCACAGGCCCCCGACAGTCGGCACAGACCCCTGAGAGGCCCGCACAGACCCCGCCCGCACACACAGACACGCACAGTGTCCAAGGCAAGAAAGGGTTTTTTTTAATTCCGATATTTCTGTCCCATTGACTTGAATGGGACTTCCGGTATCGGAATCGGCGATACCGATACTTTTTGGGGTATCGGGCCGATCCAATCCGATCTGATATTTCTGAATATCGGATGGTATCGCTCAACACTACCGAGGACTCTTATCACATTGGCGGAGACGGAACACTACTGGGGACCGTTGCTGGGTTTACAGTCTACACTGCAGACCTGGTAAGCATAATACAAGCATCATCTGCCGAAACTGCAGTCCATGGGTTCAGGGGGCATATTGCACCGGGCGGCTACGTGCCCGGGAATGTGACACTGCCAACAGACCACGTCTTTCATCCCAGTCTAAGAGGTCCCCTCAGCAGGATTGGGTCGTCACCCAGTTGTGGGTCTAGCCTCCCTCTTTGGTGATCCCGCTCCCTTTTGGGTATCCCAGTACAGGGATGTAGTAACATCTGGTCTCCCCAGGGATTTTTCCACCACCTGGTACCTCTCAACCAATCCAAGCAAATGAGGTCTTTGTTATAGGGGAATCTAACTACTCAAATATTAACTGGGAAACAGAGACATGCGAAACCCATAAAGGCAACAGGTATCTGCTAATAGCCAAGAATAATTATCTTTCACAATTAGTGCAGAATTCAACCAGAGGAGCAGCACTTTTAGACCTAATACTATCTAATAGACCTCAAGGAATAACAAATCTGCAGTTTGTCAGGTATCTGGGAAATAGCGACTACAACATTGTACAGTTTCACTTGTCTTTCGCTATGGGGACTTGTCAGGGAGTCAAAAATCACTGAATTTTAGGAAGGCAAAGTTTGGCCAGTTAAGAGATGCCCTTAATCTGGTTGACTGGGATAATGTCCTCAGAAATAAGAATACAGATAATAAATGGGAAATGTTTAAGAACATCCTAAATAGGCACTGTAAGCAGTTTATACCTTGTGGGAATAAAAGGACAAGAAATAGGAAAAAATTAATGTGGCTAAACAAAGAAGTAAGAGGGGCAATTAACAGTAAAAGAAAGTATTGAAACTACTAAAGCAGGATGGCACCGTTGAAGCTCTAAAAAACTATAGGGAGAAAAATAATTTATCAAAAAAACTAATTAAAGCTGCCAAAAAGGAAACAGAGAAGCACATTGCTAAGGAGAGTAAAACTAATCCCTAACTGTTCTTCAACTATATCAGTAGTAAAAGAATCAACACTTAAAATGTAGGCCCCTTAAAAAAATTGTGAGGAAAGAATGGTTGTACATGACAATCAAAAAGCTAATACACTGCTCAAAAAAATAAAGGGAACACTTAAACAACAGAATATAACTCCAAGTAAATCAAACTTCTGTGAAATCAAACTACCCACTTAGGAAGCAACACTGATTGACAATCAATTTCACATGCTGTTGTGCAACTGGAATAGACAACAGATGGAAATTATTGGCAATTATCAAGACACACTCAATAAAGAAGTGGTTCTGCAGGTGGGGACCACAGACCACAACTCCACACCAATGTTTTCTGGTTGATGTTTTGGGCACTTTTGAATGTTGGTTGTGCTTTCACACTCGTGGTAGCATGAGAGAGACTCTACAACCCACACAAGTTGCTCCAGTAGTGCAGCTCATCTAGGATGGCACATCAATGTGAGCTGTGGCAAGAAGGTTTGCTGTGTCTGTCAGCGTAGTGACCAGAGGCAGGAGGCGCTACCAGGAGACAGGCAAGTACACCAGGAGACGTGGAGGGGGCCATACGAGGGCAACAACCCAGCAGCAGGACCGCAATCTCCGCCTTTGTGCATGGAAAAACATGAGGAGCACTGCCAGAACCCTGCAAAATCACCTCCAGCAGACCAAAAATGTGCATGTGTCTGCACAGACAGTTAGAAACCGACTCCATGAGGATGGTCTGAGAGCTCGACATCCACAGATGGGGGTTGTGCTCACAGCCCAACACCGTGCAGGATGCTTGGCATTTGCTACAGAACACCAGGATTGGCAAATTCACCACTGGCGCCCTGTGCTATTCACAGATGAAAGCAGGTTCACACTGAGCACATGTGACAGACGTGACAGAGTCTGGAGACACTGTGGAGAGCGATCTGCTGCCTGCAACATCCTTCAGCATGACCGGTTTGACAGTGGGTCAGTAATGGTGTGGGGTGGCATTTCTTTGGAGGGCCGCACAGTGTTGGGCTGTGAGCACAACCCCCATCTGTGGACGTCGGGCACTCAGGCCATCCTCATGGAGTCGGTTTCTAACCATTTGTACAGACACATGCACATTTGTGGCCTGCTGGAGGTCATTTTACAGGGCTCTGGCAGTGATCCTCCTGTTACTCCTTGCACAAAGGCTGAGGTAGCGGTCCTGCTGCTGGGCTGTTGCCCACCTACGGCCCCCTTCACGTCTCCTGGTGTACTGGCCTGTCTCCTGGTAGCGCCTCCAGCCTCTGATCACTACTCTGACAGACACAGCAAACCTTTTTGCCACAGCTCGCATTGATGTGCCATCCTGGATGAGCTGCACTACCTGAGCCACTTGTGTGGGTTGTAGAGTCCATCTCATGCTACCACAAGTGTGAAAGCACAACCAACATTCAAAGCTGACCAAAACATCAGCCAGAAAGCATTGGTACTGAGATGTGATCTGTGGTCCCCACCTGCAGAACCACTCCTTTATTCAGGGTGTCTTGATAATTGCCAATATTTTCCATCTGTTGTCTATTCCATTTGCACAACATCATGTGACATTGATTGAACAGCATTGATTGTCAATCAGTGTTGCTTCCTAAGTGGACAGTTTGATTTCACAGAAGTTTGATTTACTTGGAGTTATATTCTGTTGTTTAAGTGTTCCCTTTATTTTATTATTGAGCAGTGTATAATAAACACCTTCTTCTCCACGGTATTCACAGTTGACAATAAAATGCTAGGTGAAATGCCGAGAAGCAAAGAAAACCCAATATTAAGGGTCATAAATCTAACCCAAGAAGAGTTGCGAAATCGGCTAAATAAGATTAAAATAGATAAATCTCTGGGTCCGGATGGCATACACCCACGAGTACTAAGAGAACTAAATAATGTAATAGACTAACCATTATTTCTTATATTTAGGGACTCTATAGTGATGGGGTCTGTTCCACAGGACTGGCGCATAGCAAATGTGGTACCAATATTCAAAAATGGCTCTAAAGTGAACCTGGAAATTATAGACCAGTAAGTCTAACCTCTATTGTTGGTAAAATATTTGAAGGGTTTCTGTTATTCTGGAATATATCAATGAGAATAACTGCTTAACTCCACATCAGCATGGGTTTATGAGGAATCGCTCCTGCCAAACCAAACTAATCTGTTTTTATGAAGAGGTAAGCTACAGACTGGACCAAGCTGAGTCATTGGATGTGGTATATCTTGATTTTTCCAAAGCGTTTGATACTGTTTCATAGAAAAAAGGAGCGGGGGAGGACGGATCCAAAGCACAACCAAGGGTCATAATAAAATTACTTTATTAAAGTGGTAAGGCAAGGGACAGTTACAAAATACTTCATAGCTAAAAAATCATTGCCAAAATGGAGACACAGGAAACCATGTTGACAATATTGCTACAAGGATGTATACCATAAATGGCAAGTGCCACATGACAGTATATATAATGAGAAAAAGCAGGAGCCTAAACAGCGAATATCTACTAGCATGGTGTTTCTAGTATAATGGTTGATAACCACGCTGTTAAGCAGTAAATCCAGCAACAATCAAAATACATTTGCATGTGAATAGAACATGTTACCTGGAATTAGTAGCAGGAGGCCAACAGAGGGTCCCTGTGTCATAAATTATTCTGAGTCTAAGAGCGTATACCGCTCGAAACGCGTACAGAACCTCCTGGGCACTCTCTGTGCGGCTATCCCATGTCAGGGTAAAAACTGCAATGATGACTATAGCAGCCATGCTTGTATTTTAATGAAATAAATAAAGAAAATTCTGGATTTTATTCCTTGAGCTGGACTTTCCTTTTTTCTATGAAGCATTTCAAGATGTCCAAGTGGAGACGTGTCCTTGCTCGGATCTTGCTGCAGCATCAATGATGGGTGAGCTGAACTAAATCATCTTTTTTCAATGTATTTGATACTGTTCCACACAAGAGGTTGGTACACAAAATGAGAATGCTGGGTCTGGGGGAAAATGTGTGTAAATGGGTAAGTAACTGGCTTAGTGATAGAAAGCAGAGGGTGGTTATAAATGATATATTCTCTAACTGGGAGGCTGTGACCAGTGGGGTACCGCAGGGGTCGGTGTTGGGACCTATTCTCTTCAACATATTTATTAACGATCTGGTAGAAGGTTTGCACAGTAAAATATCGATATTTGCAGATGATACAAAACGATGTTAATCAGGCAATACAAGAGAAGATAGTATTCTGCTACAGATGGATCTGGATAAGTTGGGAACTTGGGCTGAAAGGTGGCAGATGCGGTTTAACAATGATAAATGTAAGGTTATACACATGGGAAGAAGGAATCAATATCACCATTACACACTGAACGGTAAACCACTGGGTAAATCTGACATGGAGAAGGACTTGGGGATCCTAGTTAATGATAAACTTACCTGGAGCAGCCAGTGCCAGGCAGCGGCTGCCAAGGCAAACAGGATCATGGGGTACATTGAAAGAGGTCTGGATAAACATGATGAGAGCATTATACTGCCTCTGTACAAATCTCTGGTTAGACCGCACATGGAGTACTGTGTACAGTTTTGGGCACTGGTGCTCAGGAAGGATATAATGGAACTAGAGCGAGTACAAAGGAAGGCAACAAAATTAATAAATGGGATGGGGATCTACAATACCCAGAGAGATTAGGAAAATTAGGATTATTTAGTCTAGAAAAAATACAACTGAGGGGCGATCTAATAACCATGTATAAGTATATAAGGGGACAATACAAATACCTCTCTGAGATTCTGTTTATACAAAGGAAGGTGAAGGTCACAAGGGGGCATTCTCTGCGTCTGGAGGAGAGAAGGTTTTTCCACCAACATAGAAGAGGATTCTTTACTGTTAGGGCAGTGAGAATCTGGAATTCCTTGCCTGAGGAGGTGGTGATGGCGAACTCAGTCGAGGGGTTCAAGAGAGGCCTAGATGTCTTCCTGGAGAGTAACAATATTGTATCTTACAGTTATTAGTTTCTTTAGAAGTACGTAGATCTGGGGATTTATTCTGACCGAATATAGGCTGAACTGGATGGACAAATGTCTTTTTTCGGCCTTGCTAGCTATGTTACTATGTATGTTACTATGTCTGCATTTCAGGGGTCGCCCTGGGCAACCCAGGTCTGTATTGGCCTGAGTAAGGAAAGGATGAATCGGTCCATCACCACCCACTCGAACATCTGTGCCGGAGTGGACAACTCTGGCTGCAGCCACTCTTGGACCAGGTGTAGCAAGTCAAACATCTGTGAGCAAGGTGGTTTATCGCCAGCATATGACCAACGGTGGACTCGTTGAGCCCTTACAGACATTGTCACCCCCAGGCGTGCCAGTATCTCAGTTTTTAACTTCTCATACACCTTGGCATTCTGGAGGGCGAAGTCATAATATGCCTTCTGGGGCTCCCACGTCAGATATGGCACCAAAACCTCTGCTCACTGCTCCGGGCAGAAGTCTCTCCCGTTAAGCCACTCGCTCAAAAACTGTCAAGAAGGCTTCCACGTCATCGCCTGGGGTCATTTTCTGCATAGCTCGCCTTACCGTTTTCCGGGTGTATGCATCACCTTCTGGAGATGAAGAGGAGACTGATGGTCATACTCGAACCGTCTCTGCGAGGAGCTCCATTTGTTGCGCTAGCGCCTGCTTCTGAGATTGTTGAAGCTGCTGTATCAACAGCTTATTCGTTTCCTGATGTGATAGCTGTGCCTACTGACAAGCAAGTTTGTGCACGAGATGTTTCACCAGCTCCTCCATGTCGTTCTGGATGGCGGATTTAACCTAGGACATTTAATCGTCCACAGCCTCTATCCGGGTTTCTGTATCGCTGCCTGCACTCAAACCACGTGTGAGGGGTTGACTCACTCTGCTGCTTCACAAGGTAGACACAGGAACAGTTCTGGTAGTAATTCACCTGCTGGTTTATTATAGACTGCATAAACCTTAACAGGGATCAGAAAAATAAACAGAGCCTTTCTGGCATAAAGGTAAAACAAAGATAAAGTCTATCAGAGTCCTTGTCCTGCAGGCTTCACAGCAGGTAACGCACACAGCGTCCTTAGCTCCTATGGGAGCCACGTGGGAGTAGAACTTCTCTCCCAATACACCACCCAGACAGAACCACAGGTCCAGGTATAGATCTCATGTACTAGTCACAAGATCATGACATCACTTCAGGTCCTCAAACACCTGCAGGGAAAGGGGTGCGGTGAACATCCTCTCTCCTGCTCTGCGGATGCTCACATGAAACTGGATCATTGAACTCTGAATATGGCCTCTTAGCACCTAGTGTGCTAGAAACACAAAAACATTCCGGTTTCACATTACTGACCGCTGCATGCGCAGTGACACGTACCTTCTTTCCTCTACAAAGCCAGTGAATCTGTCACAGTATATTACAGCCATCAGCCACGCACAGCTTAGAGATATATCATCATGACACAGGTGTAATGTTTTTTATGTAGTTTATCACAATCCTGTTTGAAGTTAGTCGGTTTTAAAAGAAATGTAAAAGTTAGGATAAGGGGAAACTCTGTTCTTATTGTACAGAAATTCACACTTGCCCTCACTGCACATTCAATGTCGTAGATTATAAAAGTGAAGTTTGGCCAGAAAGACTGGACCTGGTCTTGTAGGGACCATATGAGAACATTCAGCAGCACAGAAGGGAGAGAAGGGAGATTCACCCCATAAGATATCAGGGATCTAGGAAGTCAACAGCATCATTACCCTCCACTTTCTCTTACAGACCCATTATTATATTTTTTCTTCAAGTGATTTTCTAACTTATCGGCACATTCTACATACGCTATCATTTGGCTTTGTAGTTTACAGATCTCGGCAGGTAACAGTCAGTATCTTAAAATCCTAGGAGGTAGGTAGATCCTCCAGGTTGTAAATTCTATAGAAAAGTTTTACGATGTACAATACAAAATAATATTGTAGTACCGTGTTAGCCAGAAAATAGATGTAAATACTTATGTCCCCCCAAAAAATTGAGAAAAGTATTCAAGCAGTGATACCTTTATTGGCTAACCAGAGAAATTATATTTGCAAGCTTTCAGGGCTCAGAAGGCTCCTTCATCAGGCTGGATTACAAGTGAATTACTGAGAGGAGACGGCAACATTTAAATAGAAAAGAATGTTAGACCCTTTGCTAGAACTTTGATAGAAATGTTGCCGTCTCCTCTCAGTAATTCACTTGTAATCTAGCCTGATGAAGGGGCCTTCTGAGCCCTGAAAACTTGCAAATATAATTTCTCTGGTTAGCCAATAAAGGAATCACTGCTTGAATACTTTTCTCAATTTTTGGGGGGGGGGACATAAGTATTTACATCTATAGAAAATTTTCATGCCCAAAGTCATTTGAACAGTTTTGGGTGGAGAAGAATGTTGTAGTCTAGAGGCAAAATGGTGATCACATGATTCTGATACGGCCGGACTACACCACCGATAATGCAGCCACAGCCGGTGACTGAGAAGAATCTGTGACTTCTCTGCATTTAGTGGTTACTAGTCACCTGGGTAGTCATATGTAGGAATCTCCTCTTTCCATCGCTCATCACCCCTCACATACGTCTCTGTAGTATTAATATGGGTCAGATCTTCACCCTGAAACAAATATGGTAAAAGTCACAGACAGATGGAGAAATCACATCTATGATCAGCTCTAATCCTGCCATCTCCACCGTTCTCATTACACAAGTATAAAACATATAATACTGGTGGATACAACAAGACTGAGCAGGGTAATTCCATGTCAAGTGATCCCAATCTGAATTTTCTTTTTTACCTAATGTCTTCAGGTTTTTATTTTCTTTATTTTTTTGAACTGCTACTTTAATGAATTACAAAAAAAAGTTTTACATTTTTATTTCTATTACCGTAGTTAATTTTTATAGATTTCTAAAGTTTTTAAAAAGTCTGAATTTTGGGCTTGTATGATGTAATGTTACATTTTTGTTTAACATATCTTGTGTTAGAAATAAGATAAAGAGATGGGGGAGGCACCGTTTTGTTTAGAACGGTATTAGGCTTTAATTTGATATGTCACAAGATGATATTTGCTGATATTTTGTTTTTGAGGAGTCAAATTCAAAATTTTGATGGGCAATACTGTACGCTCTACAGCAGAGGTCCCCAACCTGTGACTCAGGAGTCTCTTGTGGCTCACGGGGCCCATGATGTGTGGTTCGCGTCTGTCTACCAGCTTGGTGCATTAGCACCAGGTCTAGCAATCAGCTATGAAGAATAGGTCTCCAGAGAGTGACTTTTGTGAGTAGCCCCTCATAGTAGTGCAGATTGGAGATGCGGTAAGGTAGGAACCCCTGGATCTTGGTATACTGCCTCAGTGTGATTTGTGTGGGCAGGCTTTGGCTGTCATTATACCAGTAATGGGGCCTCTGGGTGTCACTACTGAGAGTGTGGTGAGAGCTGGATGTGGCTTGCAAGCCTCGCTCAGAGCTGATTGTGGCTCTCAAGGTCAGAAGGGTTGGAGATCACTGCTCTATAGTAGCACAGTAATAAAAATGGAGTTGTTCAGTACTCTACACTGTGGATTTACAGTTTTACCTGAAGTCAGTATTAATACAAAAAGAAAACCATTAAACTATTAATAGGAATGCACTGAAAGTGAACACACCAGCCCGGATGTAGTACATGGACTCACTGGAAGCCTTTGTAGAGATTACTGTTGGTTTAACTCAGCAAGAGGGCACAGGACCAGGTGCGTCAGGTCATGGGTTCTCCTTTGCCTCTCTTGCTTTTACAATAATACTTTACTTCTCTCAGTATTGACCCCTTAATTTTCCCCTTTGGGTAATTATTTATTTGTCCTTTTTTATGTTAATTAATGCTATATTCCACACCTCTTCAGGGGTGCGCTTGTGGCAGTCGCCTTATCTGCTCAGGTTGTCTCCGTTGCTGGGCAGATCGGGGAGATTTTACTGGATTGGTGGAGAACAGTCTGAGTGGGAAGATTTGAGTGTTTATAAAGCTCATCTCACGGTCCAGGCAGCTGTTCATCGTGTGAAGAAGCAGCCGAAGCTTCCCTCCCAATAACTAAAAAAACATGAGTTTTTTATTTGAAAAACTTAGACCCTACACTGTTTGACCACAGACCAAACAGATCTGAATTCAAGATTTTCGAATTGACTCTGTTTATATAGAGGTTTTCTTTGTTTTTTTTTATTTAAGTGTGATCAAATTGACAGCCAAACTTGAATTTTGGTACAGATGTGGCTAGGAGCATATGAGGCACATGGGAATTTGCTGCTCATTTTTATTTCAGATTGATTTTTCGAAAATGCGTTTTGAAATTTTGCATTGATTTCTGCAAGAGTAAGATAATAACAAACATACTCTTGTGACATATCTGTTGAAAGTCTGTACTGTTCTAAGTTGAAAGGTGTTTTTCCCAGAAACTCACATTTTTTGTCCAGAATTTTGGAAATTAATTTAAAAAAACTAAAATTTATAGAAGTTTTCTTCTTCACATTTTGCATCCTCTAACACAGTATTACCACAGAATAAGTTCTCAAAAGAATTAAAAATCTAGTGGTAATATTCATTGGTTCACTTGACATGGAAAGAAACAGCACAAGACCTTCACAGCCATCTACACATCATAGGCGAGATCTCATGACACCTTCTCTCCATCTACCTGATGATCCTGAGGAACATTGGGATCTTCTTGTTTACAGTCCTGTGGAAGAAGAGGATGGGGACATCTCTCTGGTGTTGTCCTCTTACTGGATAGATCTGGAGGAAACACATACAGGGACTGAATTCATTCTTTACATACAGATAATTATAGGCCGTGTGTATTTAGTCCTGTCTATTACCTGGTGATGTGAGGGGCTGGGGAACCTCCATCATGACGTCCTTGTACAGATTTTTGTGTCCTTCTAAATACTCCCACTCCTCCATGGAGAAATAGACGGCGACATCCTGACTCCTTATAGGAACCTGGATCTGAATTTGGCAAATGGAATTTTGTCACCTCTTTCAACCAATCCCATGGTTTGATAAAGAAACTCCTCACTAAATATTGGTTTATTCTTAAGGGTGATCCTATATTATCTAGTTATATTCCTGGCCAACCTAGAACAATATTCCGAAGAAATCGCACGCTTCGGAACCTTGTTGCACCGAGTAATACTACCCTGATCCCATGTCACTCTTTGCTTCATCAAACGTCCTTGAGTCCGGGTTGCTATGCGTGCAGAACCACAAAGTGTCCCTGTTGTGCATCAATTTTAAATGGGGTAAAAGAATTTAAATCTAATATTTCCGGTTATCAGTTATAAAATTAATTATCGTGTTAACTGCCACTTTATATATGTAGTTTATTTAATTGAATGTGGCTGCGGCCTCCAATATATGTAGGTCGCACTATACAAACTACGCACGCAAGGTTGAAAAGCATCGGCAGAGTATTCGGAACGCAAAGCTTATCAAAACATTTTTTAACCACGCATCTTTTTTTAACCCTTGTTTTATTATGTTGCTTCATTTCTTTGTAATTTTATTCATCATGTGATTGGTTGTTTCTTACCCCTTCCTGTCTGTCATCAATAAACTGCTACCTGATGAAGACGGTGCAACCGTCGAAACGCATTGTGGATTGAAACAATATATCTGTGTTTTGGTGTTCCTAGTGCTCCTCTGACCGTGTGTTGACTCTTAACCCTTACTGCAACTGCCCTCCCTTGAAGGTGTGCGGCTGGAGCTGTGATGGTTCTCCTATTGACACTTAGCCCTCTCGGACCTGTCTCCCGGCGCTCCCCCAGTGACCGCTACATTTTCCTTCCGTACCTCATAGGAACCTGACACATACAATGGTACCTTCATCCCCCCGATCCCTTCATAGCGTTACTGTATAATATCCCAGCATTCCCAGCAGTGTCACCTCTCCAGTCAGCAGCTCAATCATCTTGTAGATGAGTTCTAGTATCTTCTGGTCATTGATGTCCTCATGTATCAGGGGGTGAGGTGGAGGCCCCATGATTGGGCTAAGGGGTCTTTCCCATCCCTCAGACACAGGGTCCTGACAGCGATCACTAGAGGTCTTCTTCACTACTGTGTAATCCTGGTTATGGAGAGACACATTAATAAATCTCTCTACAGACATTTCCAGAGTCCTCGCCTCTCCAGTTCTGTCCATCTGTTATTCCCATAGATAAGAGTGATGTAATGTGACGTCATCAGAATCTCTCACCTCTCCAGTAAGCCGGAAGAGGATCTCTAGGGTGAGGTGTAATATCCTCTCCACCATCTTGTCTCTGTCCATATCCATCCTCGATGGGTAAATCAGGAAAATTCTCTTATATAGAAGATCTTCACTGAGAGGATCCGATATTGTAGAGACCTGAATGAGAAGATGAGCCGATGTAACATCATAAAAATCCTGTTTAATAATACAATTACTGGAGATAATAAGGGAAACATATGAGGAGATTTATTATTTTACAGTATTTAGTTTTCTTCTTTACATCTACTAATAAAACCTATATATTTAGGCCACAGACAACAAGCAGTTTCCTCCTCGGAGTCGGCAGCTGAATACGTTCCTCATAGACTCATCTTCCATAACGCTAATTCTCGTCTCATTTCCCGACACTGGAATCGGCATTAGCAATACTGCAGGAGATATTCATTACACGGGACAGGAGAAATAACTACTTCATGATGAGGACGACATCTTCATCTTCTACTACGGCTCTAGAAACATATTTGGCCAGAGTCCGTCACTGACTCCATCCCCACCGGCCGTCTATATGAATGTCTCCCGTCTTCCCCGCACTGTAATCTTCTATCACGTTAGATCTCAGGTCTGATTCACACACAGAAGTTTGAGGCTTTTAGAAAAGATTCTTTGTAAGAACAAGACAGGAGATATCTGAGGCCAATGTCTCCATGTACAGGGTTTCTATTTCCCT
Source organism: Dendrobates tinctorius (assembly GCF_039654945.1). Lineage (NCBI taxonomy): Eukaryota > Metazoa > Chordata > Amphibia > Anura > Dendrobatidae > Dendrobates > Dendrobates tinctorius. Next base: position 2,232,183 of record NW_027361961.1, on the reverse strand, counting down.
GGATATGATGCTTTTTTTAGCATTTTCACTTTGGCTTCTATATATTACATGAAAAACACAAAAAAATAAATTAAAATTGAGGCGATGACAGTACTATGGGAACCTTAAACTGTGTGGGGGCCCGGTACTATGAGAGTAATACACGTTTCCTTGGTTCCCGTCTGTCATATTTGGCTCGTATCTATCAGTGTAAAAGGAACATAACCATGATTCTTATAAAGTGACAGCAAAAACCCCAAAAGAGTCTCTGTGCTGAAGTCAGGGCCGGCGTCCACTCACCATTAGGGTCACCGACACGCTAAGCGGGCCCAATGCTGGTGCTCGTGAGTGCCCCCCCCCCGCTTGCTCAGGGCCCCAGTATTTGCAATACTTACCTCTCTTCGTTTGTCAGCTGCGGCATCTTCTGCTCTCAACAGTCACAGCGCAGAGAGCCGGTAGATGGCGACGATGAGGAGTCCGGACCTGCGGATAGTGAGGAGAATGAAGGATTTCATTACTTTTTTATTGTTTGCAGTAATATATAAGGTGCGTGATATTGTGTAGAGGACAATACTGTCCGGATTCTGAGCTATTGGAGAATTTACAATAGATATCACTCATGTAATGGAAGAAGTGAGATCTTTTTCATTGTACAACACCTATATTTCTCTGCCGTATCTTTGCATCATGAATCATGGTATGTATTAAAGGGGCCACTGAGACTCTTTCACCCAGGGCCAAAGGAAACCTGGAATCGGCCCTGACAGTGTCTCTCCCCACCTACCTCCACCCGCAGAGCCGCACTCCACATATATGGCTGCTCGGTGCGCACAGGACCTGTGATGAGGTCACAGGAGGGGAGGAGTCAGGGGTCACATGATCAGGGGCCTCAGTGTATGCAGGACTCTGCTGTGCTGGTTGTCATGGTGCTGGATGAGGGGAAGTTTATGTGTGGGGTCAGGAGGGGGTTACAGTGTGGATGTAGCAGAGCTGTGTGTGTACGAGGTGTACGGAGCGGAGCCGTGTGTGTACGAGGTGTACGGAGCGGAGCCGTGTGTGTACGAGGTGTACGGAGCGGAGCCGTGTGTGTACGAGGTGTACGGAGCAGAGCCGTGTGTGTACAAGGTGTACGGAGCGGAGCCGTGTGTGTACGAGGTGTACGGAGCGGAGCCGTGTGTGTACAGTCATGGCCAAAAGTTTTGAGAATGACACAAATATTAATTTTTTACAAAGTCTACTGCTTCATTTTTTCTAATGGCAATTTGCATATACTCCAGAATGTTATAAAGAGTGATCAGCTTACAGCAATTACTTGCAAAGTCAATATTTGCCTAGAAAATGAACTTTATCCCCCAAAACACATTTCAACATCATTGCAGCCCTGCCTTAAAAGGACCAGCTAACATCGTTTCAGTGATTGCTCCATTAACACAGGTGTGGATGTTGATGAGGACAGGGCTGGAGATCAATCTGTCATGATTAAGTAAGAATGACACCACTGGACACTTTAAAAGGAAGCTGGTGCTTGGCATCATTGTTTCTCTTCTGTTAACCATGGTTATCTCTAAAGAAACACGTGCAGTCATCATTGCACTGCACAAAAATGGCCTAACAGGGAAGAGTATCGCAGCTAGAAAGATTGCACCTCAGTCAACAATCTATCGCATCATCAAGAACTTCAAGGAGAGAGGTTCCCTTGTTGCCAAAAAGGCTCCAGGGCGCCCAAGAAAGACCAGCAAGCGCCAGGACTGTCTCTTAAAAGTGTTTCAGCTGCGGGATCGGGCTACCAGCAGTGCAGAGCTTGCTCAGGAATGGCAGCAGGCAGGTGTGAGTGCATCTGCATGCACTGTGAGGTGGAGACTCTTGGAGCAAGGCCTGGTCTCAAGGAGGGCAGCAAAGAAGCCGCTTCTCTCCAGGAAAAACATCATGGACAGACTGATATTCTGCAAGAGGTACAGGGAGTGGACTGCTGAGGACCGGGGTAAAGTCATTTTCTCTGATGAATCCCCTTTTCGATTGTTTGGGACATCTGGAAAACGGCTTATTCGGAGAAGACCAGGTGAGCGCTGCCACCAGTCTTGTCTCATACCAACTGTCAAGCATCCTGAAACCATTCATGTGTGGGGTGGCTTCTCAGCCAAGGGAATGGGCTCTCTCTCAGTCTTGCCTAAAAACACAGCCATGAATAAAGAATGGTACCAGAATGTCCTCCAAGAGCAACTTCTCCCAACCGTCCAAGAGCAGTTTGGCGATCAACAATGCCTTTTTCAACATGATGGAGCACCTTGCCATAAAGCAAAGGTGATAACTAAATGGCTCAGGGAACAAAACATAGAGATTTTGGGACCATGGCCTGGAAACTCCCCAGATCTTAATCCCATTGAGAACTTGTGGTCAATCATCAAGAGACGGGTGGACAAACAAAAACCTTCAAATTCAGACAAAATAAAAGCATTGATTTTGCAAGAATGGACTGCTATCAGTCAGGATTTGATCCAGAAGTTGATTGAGAGCATGCCAGGGAGAATTGCTGAGGTCCTGAATAAGAAGGGTCAACACTGCAAATATTGACTTGCTGCATTAACTCATTCTAACTGTCAATATAACCTTTTGTTACTAATAATATGATTGCAATTATATTTCTGTATGTGATAAAAACATCTGACAAACACACATAAAAACCAGAGGGCAGCAGATCATGTGAAAATATAATATTTGTGTCATTCTCAAAACTTTTGGCCATGACTGTACAGCGCAGAGCCGTGTGTGTACGAGGTGTACGGAGCGGAGCCGTGTGTGTACGAGGTGTACAGAGCGGAGCCGTGTGTGTACGGCGCAGAGCCGTGTGTGTACGAGGTGTACGGAGCTGAGCCGTGTGTGTACGAGGTGTACGGAGCGGAGCCGCGTGTGTACGAGGTGTACGGAGCGGAGCCGTGTGTGTACGAGGTGTACGGAGCGGAGCCATGTGTGTACGAGGTGTACGGAGCGGAGCCGTGTGTGTACGAGGTGTACGGAGCGGAGCTGTGTGTGTACGAGGTGTACGGAGCGGAGCTGTGTGTGTACAAGGTGTACGGAGTGGAGCCGCGTGTGTGCGAGGTGTACGGAGCAGAGCCGTGTGTGTACGGAGCGGAGCCGTGTGTGTACGAGGTGTACAGAGCGGAGCTGTGTGTGTACGAGGTGTATGGAGCGCAGCGCTGTGTGTACGAGGTGTACGGAGCAGAGTCGTGTGTGTTCAAGGTGTACAGAGCAGAGCTGTGTGTGTACGAGGTGTATGGAGCACAGCGCTGTGTGTACGAGGTGTACGGAGCAGAGCCGTATGTGTACGAGGTGTATGGAGCAAAGTCGTGTGTGTATGAGGCGTACGGAGCGGAGCCATGTGTGTACGGGGTGTACGGAGCAGAGCCATGTGTGTACGGGGTGTACAGAGCAGAGCCGTGTGTGTACGAGGTGTACGGAGCAGAGCAGTATGTGTATGAGGTGTACGGAGCAGAGCCATGTGTGTACAGGGTGTACGGAGCAGAGCCGTGTGTGTACGAGGTGTATGGAGCAGAACCGTGTGTGTACAAGGTGTATGGAGCGGAGCCACGCGTGTACGAGGTGTACGGAGCAGAGCCGCGTGTGTATATAGCCGTGTTTGTATGGATCCCTGTGTGTACACTGTATACACCCATATACCCCAAGCTACGGTTGCAGACCCCTGTGTGTGTGGATCCACGTGTACGCTATATACACATATATACCCTCAGTTTCAGTTGCAGACCCCTGTGTGTACACTGTATACACCCTTATACCCCCAGCTTTGGGCACAGACCCCCGTGTGTACATCATATACACCTGTATACCTCCAGGAGGGCCGTCATCAGGGCATTACTGCCCTGACTGACGTATGGGGCCTGGTGGGCAGAGAGGGCCCGCATCGGGCCCAGTCTCCTCTGCTCACTGGGCCCCTACCGGCAGGTAAACCGGGCCCTTAGCACGTTAATAGTTAACTGCAGCCTGCCAATCGGAGGCTGGCAGCTGACATCAGCCGCAGCGCGCACATCGCCGGCGTCTGACGTCACTGTCAGTCACCGGCGAGTGCACGCTTCAGCTGAGTGGAGGGACGGAGCCTTGCCGCTGCAGCACGGCCAGGTAAGAACTTGTTTTTTTTATTTTTGAGAGCAGCAATCCGGGGGGCCCGGGGCAGACTGTGAGACGGGGGCAGAATGCTGGACGCTGGGGCAGAATGCTGGACACTGGGGCAGATTGCTGGACATGGGGAAGAATGCTTGACACTGGGGAAGAATGCTGGACACTGGGGCTGAATGCAGACATGGGGGCAGAATGCTGGACACTGGGGCAGAATGCAGACACGGGCGTAGAATGCCGGGCACTGGGGCAGAATGCTGGACACTGGGGCCGAATGTAGACACGGGGATAGAATGCTGGACACTGGAGCAGAATGCTGGACACTGGGGTCAAATGCAGACACGGGGGTAGAATTCTGGACACTGGGGCAGAATGCTGGACACTGAGGCCGAATGCAGACATGGGGGCAGAATGCTAGAAACGGGGGCAGAATGCTGGACACTGGGGCAGAATGCAGACACGGGGGTAGAATGCTGGACACTGGGGTAGAATGCAGACATGGGGGCAGAATGCCGGATGCTGGGGCAGAATGCTGGACACTGGGGCAGAAAGCAGACATGGGGCAGAATGCTGGATGCTGGGGCAGAATGCTGGACACTGGGGCAGATTGCTGGACATGGGGAAGAATGCTGGACACTGGGGCAGAATGCTGGACACTGGGGCTGAATGCAGACATGGGGACAGAATGCTGGATGCTGGGGCAGAATGCTGGACGCTGGGGCAGAATGCTGGACACGGGCAGAATGCTGGATGCTGGGGCAGAATGCAGGACATGGGGGCAGAATGTTACAGTGAGACACAGGAGGGGGCAGAATGTGAGCGTAAGACACAGGAGGGGGCAGAATGTGAGACATGGGGCAGAATGTAAGTCATGGGGCAGAATGCGAGACACGGAGCATGATTGGAGACACGGGGCAGAATGGAGATACGGGGCATGATTGGAGACAGATGGGGCAGGGTTGGAGACAGATCACACAGGATCATGGGGCAGGATGGATACGATGGAGACAGATGGGGCAGGATGGGGAGATCATATGGGGCAGAATGGATACTCTTGAGGGTGGGATGGGAGAACATATGGATGAAGGAATGAGACACATGGTGGTCAGGTTGGAGGATATTATTACCATAGGGGCTAATTAAGGGATATTATCACTGCAGTGATGTATTTCATTTTTTGAGTATACTGTTTTAAATGGGGGGGCGGTCCTGTTACTGTGCAGAGTGACACTATGTCGCCTTTTTTTCTTCATGTGGTGTAATGTAGAAAGTTGGGGAAAAAAAAGTAATGTGTTCTGCAAGCGGAGCTCTAGATAACTGTGTTATTTCCTGCAGAGTTGAGCCCTGGCTGGAAGATGTGATGGCGATCTGTGCTGGATGAAAGATGAAAAGCAAGGATGAAGGCCTTCACCTAGAGAAATCACTGGTGAGTTAGTGTGTTACCTATACACTGACACTATACACTGTATACTATATACAGAGGTCCTGTGTATAATGTCACTAGTGATCACTGTGTTACCTGTACATTATATACAGAGCTCCTGTGTATAATGTCTTTGATCACTATATTACCTGTACACAGACACTGCATACTGAGTACAGATCTCCTGTGCATTATGCCACTTATGGTGATAGTATTATGTTTTTTAATAATGATCAGTATTGTAGTATTCAGTCACCATGTGGTAGTAATATGTGGTCTGGGCTTGGTGCGGTGGTATTTGTCCCTTGTATGTCCTATTATTTGGTCACTTTGTGGTGGTAATATGTGGTCTGGTCATGGTGCAGTGGTATTTGTTCCTTGTATGTGTTATTTTACGTCACTATGTGGTGGTAATATGTGGTCTGGACATGGTGTAGCGGTATTTGTTACTTGTATGTGATATTATTGGTCATTTTAAAAATTGAAAAATAAATAAAAATATACCTAAATTGTATTGCATATTTTAACAAATATGTAATAGGTTACAGTAGAGTAGGGCGTGGCCAAAAGTGTCTACCTTGTTATGGTGGCGGCTTAAAAAAATCTTTTGGCCAAAGCAAAAGCTGCCGGCTATATGTGTGATCTGGTGATGGGAACTGTTAATGTGTGATAGGTGAGAAGTGGAGTTTTTCCAAAAGAGAGCGGTGGGACTGTGGACAGTTCGAGGGTTGGAGGCGGGGCGGAGTCTCAAGGGGGCACCAAAAATTTTGCCAGTATGGGGCCCCGAAATTCCTAGTGGCAGCCCTGACCTCCAGCTTCAGTCGCATACCCCTGTGTGTATGCTGTATACCCCCATATACCTCCAGCTTCGATTGCATACCCCTCTGTGTACGCTGTATACACCCATATACCCCCGCTTCAGTCGCAGTCTCCTCTGTGTACGCTGTATACACATGTTTATCCCCAGCTTCGGTCGCAGACCCCTCTGTGTATGCTGTTGTCATGATAATATGGATCTGCTCATATCCTAAGTACACTTACAGAACTTGACATTGCATTTACTGGGACACACACGCTGACCTTACCCCAATGGGTGTCTACAGTACTCACACAAAGCACCTTGCAGGCACATGGCTGCAAGCCCCCCTCCTTCCCCTCCCTCCAGCTACACACCATCATGACTCTGGACAGGATGGTTCCGCCTCCATCCTGGTCAGGTCAGGGCTAAATCTAGTTCGCCTCTCTTTCGTTCTGGGGTGGCTATTTAATGTTGCCAGTACCTGCATTTACTGTTGGTGATACTTCCGTATACTCGGTTAGTGGTTGCTGACCCAGGTGACTCGTCCTTAAATGTGTGCCTCTGTTCTTGTGTGCCTTGCTGTGTATGATTGTGTTTGTCCCCCATGAGGTGAATGGAGGTGTAGTTGATTGGGGCTGGGAGAGATTCCTACCTTCCGTTTCCTCAATGCAGAGCAGACAGGACCATTGTTGCTGTTCAGTGTTCGGAGAGATTATTCACACCAAGGATTGTGAGGTCCAGTCTTGTTTATTGGAAATCTGGACATACAGCGTATGATTGGTAATGTAGTACTTCTCCAAAAAAGCAGGTGTAACAACCAAGGTGGTACAGCAAATGTGATGCAGCAAGGTGGTTGCAAGTTGGAGCAAGGTGGTCAAAAAACTGATGCCTTTCACAGCACGGTACAGGCGCATCTCTCCCGGGTGAAAATGAAACTAAAAATGACCGCAAGCAGGAAGACAAGGAGTGACCTGACCTGGAAGTGGAAGGCATGTACTAGAATTAATTAGCTGCAGGCTGCTGTACAGAAAAAAAACAGCAGGTGGCAGCAGACCAAATGCAAGACTACACAGCTTGGAAAATAACACAACCTATGAAACCATATAATCATAACTTTAGACGGAACAGCACACTCCCCGCCTGAAATTCCGTAAGGGATTTCACTATATTGTTTTTTTTTTTAAATAAAGTTCAATAGCCTGGAAAACAAACACAAATATGCATGCAATAATAACTTCAAAACGAGGTAGATGACAGACAGTTCCTGAGACAATCCAAAGAAAACCCATCTTCGGATTGGAGAAGCCGCACTAGGCCAAATTGTCTCCGACCCAACGGTAATCCAATGGACGAAGTACTAGGGCAGTGTTCTGTTCATGGTTCATCCTACCGGAATATCCTCGGTAGAGAGTGGTTTGTGGCAGACGTGCCAACCGTGGCAGACTTTGTCTCCACGTGAGCTGAGATAAGATCTCGCAATGTGGACTTACCTTGCTATAGTCTCGATGAGTTTCATCCAATTGGAGAAGCATTCGAAGCGCTGGCAACCTGGGCTGGAGGTTGTTTTAGTGTTCGTCGCCAAAGAACTGACCTCGGAGTGGACTTCTGGATCGCCACTTCCCTTCTGTTCCAACAGAAACTTAGGACCTGAAAGCCAAGAAGAGTTAGCAAAGGACCTTATAGACACAGGTCTCGTGGCATGGTCAGCTGGATTAAGTTCAGATGAGATATAGTGCCATTGTTCAGGCTTGGAAGACCTCCTTATTCTTTCGATGCGGTTACTGATGTACATGTAGAAGCGCCTTATTTGGTTGTAGATGTAACCTAAGACAACCTTACTGTCATTGTAGTATTGTACGTCGTCTATGTTGGTGTCCATCTTGTGCTGTATAAAGTCTCCGAGTTCTACTGCAAGCACGGTTGCACAGAGTTCAAGCCTGGGAATAGTGTGATCAGGCTTGGGAGCCAACTTAGCCTTGCCGAAAACGAACCAAACGTGATCTTTTTTTTTCAGTAAATATATTTATTAAAGTTTTAAGCAGTAAAAGCAGTACAGAGAGCCATTTACCATGTCCAAGGCTAAACATTAAATCTCTGTAAAAGCAGCACACTTATAGCCAAACAAGGACTCAGGCATATATAGGATACATGCTTGCTATCTTGAGAAACATCTCCAGATATGAACCTTAAAAACAAAGTAAATAACCTGTAAGAAAAGCAGTTATAGAGATAGAAGAAGAAGGAAAGCAAGATAAAAAGAGAGAAGAGAGAGAAAAAAAAAGGGGGGGCGGAATAGGAAAAAAGGGGAGTAGGGAGGGAGAGGGTTAAAGGGGACCCAATAGCATCAGTGTCCACGTATTGAGGGTTGTGAATATGTACGTAGCCAGTTCAGGAACCCCGCGCTTTCCTTGAAGGATTGCCAGAGGAACCAGGTGCGCCCCTGTTCACATGCAACATCACCGCCACCACCGCCACCCGCCACCATTGACTCCAGACGATGAAGTCTCTCCATTTCAGATATCCATTCCTCCGTGGAGGGAACCTCAGTGGACCTCCAATGCCGAGGAATAAACGCTCTGGCAGCCGTTGAACAGAATCTTAGAATCCCCTTTTTAACCAAAACTATCGAATTGGGAATCAGGGACAGTAGGGCAATTTGGTGGGAGGGCTCATGGCGGACCCCAGTCATCAGATGAAAGGCATCAAACACCGAGCTCCAGAAGGGTTGCAGGAGACCACAGGACCACCAAACATGAAGCATAGAGTCTGCGGCGGATCCACATCTCCAACAGGCATCCGGGGTCTCCGGGTTAATCCTATGGAGAAGTGTGGGACATCTATACCAGCGCGTCAGCAATTTATAATTCCTCTCCTGCGACTGACTGGACATTGTCATCTTATGTGCAAGAATGAAAATTTTTAAACTATCCGCCTCAGAAAAAGTGATCCCCAGGTCCCTCTCCCAAGCCTCCATGAAGCCGAGTGTAGTAGAGGGAAGTGAGTTCCAGACCAGGCCATAGAGCACCGAAACCACATGAGAGGGACCCTCGGTAGGGAGCATCAGAGACTCAAATGGCGTCGGCGCCCCTAATGGTATACTGAGAAGGAAGCTCCGCAATTGCAGAAACTCCAGCCAGGACAGCGGCGCCGTTTGACCAGGGCCTCGCAACCCCCGCATATCGGAGAGCCCCGCAAGTTTTCCCTCACCTGACCCAGTACCACCTCGTCAGGTCGTGACCAACACAAAAACGTAGATCTATTCATTGCTGGGGGAAAGGGCGGATTGTCAAAAAGGGGACTCATCTGCTCAATCGAGAAGTCAGGCATAATTTCACGTAGGCTCTGTCCCAGAACCTCAGAACAACCTGTGTGAGTGGAGCATAACTTGACACAGGCGGGCGTCCGATCCCCCCCAGCCAAGGTAGCCAATACAAAGAAGAGGGCGATAAAAGTTTCTCCAAGAACACCCACTGTTTATGAGCATCGCCAAACCTCCAATCGACTATCCTAGAGAGCAAGACTGCCTGATAATAACATTTAAAATCAGGGATGCCTACCCCCCTTTAGTCTTGGGTCTCAATAGTACCGAGAACCGAGTCCGCGGTTTCCTAGTTCCCCAAATAAAGCTATTGATAGCCGATTGTAGGCACCTGAAAAAGCAATCCGGGACCTGCACTGGAGCCGTTTGAAAAAGATAGAGGAATCGGGGCAAGATTTCCATCTTGATCACTCCTACCCGTCCGAACCAAGATAGCTGAGGTCTGCTATATCGTTTAAGGTCCAAGATAGTTTTCCACAGGAGCGGGACATAGTTCAGAGCATATGTTGCGTTAATGTCAGCAGGTATTAAGACTCCTAAATATTTCAAGGCGGCCGTCTTCCACTTAAAAGAAAAGGACGTCTGGAGCTGAGAAACCAGATCATTAGGCAAGGAGATATTGAGCGCCTCCGTCTTGGAGTAGTTGACTTTAAAATTTGAGAACTCCCCGAACCTACGGAACTCTCGGAGAAGTACAGGAAAGGCCACAGTCGGGTTGGTAATGTATAGCAGTAAGTCATCCGCATATAGGGATATCTTAAACTCATGTTGACCAATCCACAAACCCTCAATATCAGGTGTCTTCCGTAATGACACTGCTAGGTGCTCCATCGCGAGGATATAGAGTAAAGGAGAGAGGGGGCAACCCTGTCGGGTCCCGTTCCTTATATTAATGGGCAGGGAGAGGGTGTCATTAACTCTGAGACGGGCTGTAGGTCTATGATATAGAGCAAAAATCCTCTCCATCATGTTAGGACCCACTCCTAGTTGCTGCAGAGAAGCACGCAGAAAGGGCCAACCTAGGCGGTCAAACGCCTTCTCAGCATCAATGGATAATAAGCATGCTGGTACCTTTCCTGTGCGCATGTACGAAGTCAGAAGCAACGTCTTCACCGTGTTATCCCTGGCCTCCCTGTGAGGCACAAAGCCCGCCTGATCATTATGGATGGACCCAGGGAGAACAGGGTTCAGTCTACCAGCTAACACTTTCGTGAACACCTTCACATCTACATTAATAAGGGATATGGGCCTATAACTTGCACATAACAGGGGATCTTTACCCAGTTTAGGAATCACGGTGATTGTAGCCATCAGCGTTTGGGGGGCAAAGGGACAGCTGGCCGAGATAGAGTTAAACAGTTTGATCATGAAGGGGACCAGGGAGTTCGCAAACAATTTATAAAAGGCAGCGGAAAATCCATCCGGGCCAGGACTCTTACCATTAGCTAAGGATTTTATTGTGTCGAGAACCTCCTGCTCTGAATGAGGGCTCTCCAGGGTCTCAGACTCCTCCACCGACATAGGCGGGAGCCCAGTATCCCAGATGTAATCATCCACCCGCGCTTGAAACTCGGGGGGGGGGGGACATATCAGACAACGGGCCATTTAAATTATAAAGAGAGTCGTAATATGCTCTGAACGAGTCCACAATCTCCCCAGGAAAATGGACCAGTTCACCCGTAGCAGATCTCATGGTAGGAATATAAGTGGTAGGGGCACGGGGATGCAGAAACCTCGCCAGGGCTCTCCCAGGTTTATCAGGATATTTGTACAAAAATTTACGGAAGCGGTCCCTCTGTCGTGCTAACGTCGCGTCTAACAAGGTGCTCAACTCACAGCGCGCCCGGAGGAGATCAGTCAGCACACCAGCATCTCTAGTCCGTTTATGGTCCGTCTCCAAAGCTTGGACACGAGTCAACAAACCCATTATATTAGTTTCCCTCTCTCTTTTAAGTCTGGCCCCTTGTTGTATAAATACCCCCCGTATGACTCCTTTCAAAGCTTCCCGTTGATACGGAATAGCCGTAGGGTCGTGTTTGTGAAAATCTAGAAAGTCCGAGATTGCTGTTCGCACGGCCGCCTGACACGTTAGATCTCCAAGGAGACCAGGATTTAAGGACCAGGTCCATTCCTTCGGAACGAGACTCGGCAACCGCAGGGAGAGCAAGACCGAGGCATGGTCCGACCATAACATCGTGTCGATGTTGGACCTAGGGTCAAATGACAGGAGCTCGTGGCTGATCAAAAAATAATCTAATCTATTGTAGGAATTGTGTATTGTGGAAAAATAGGTATAATCCCGGGCAGTGGGGTGCAGTAACCTCCAGACATCCACCAACCTTGAGTCCGTCAGGGCCCGACGTAGTCTCTCCATCTGCGAGGGGGACACCGCTGACCTGCCCAAAGAGGAATCCATAGCGCGGTCCAACGCCATATTGAAGTTCCCTCCCATGATCACGTAGCCCTCCGCAAAAGCCGATAGGTCCCGCAAGTACTTTCTGCATGCTCGGACCTGGTCTTGATTGGGGAGATAAATTTTAGCTATGGTGAACAGATCGTGGGCGATTTTAAGCTTCAGAAACACATATCGACAACCAGAATCCGTCTTAGAGGCGACAACCTGAGCCTGTAGAGACTTATGTAATGCAATGCTGACTCCTTTAGACTTGGAATCAGAATTACTTCCATGGAACCACTGTGTGTAGTATTTATGGCTAAGCGTAGGAATTCTGTCTGATCGGAAATGCGTTTCCTGCAGCAGAAGTATGTCAACCCGTTGCTTATGCATACCGTATAGAACCTTCGATCGCTTTTCGGGGACATTAAACCCCCTGACATTAAGTGAGCAGAGTTGTAGGGATGCCATATGAACTATCGGGCCCACAGGTGGCACAATCAGGTCAGGGAGGAGTAGGGGGGTGGGTAGTGGGAAGAGATAGAGATAGTAAAAGTAAAGCACCAAGGAAAGAGAGTAGTTCAGCCAGAGGACAATGAACCGACCGAAAAGAAAAAAGAAATAAAGGGAAGACCAAGAGGCCACTAGACCTCTGGTGTAAAGGACAATATCAGAGAAAACTCTGAGAAGTAGTGTCACAGACACACCCTAGTGGGGAGGTGATTGGGCAAAGAGCAAGCAGCCAACAGCCAAGCCCCTGCAGCAAAAAAAAAAAAAAAAGAAATCCAAACTCCACCCCATAGGTCTGTAGACCTGTCAATATAAACAATATTAACAAATACAACAGGACAAGTCATAAACCAGATACATTTGCAGAAGTGAACACAGTCGGAACGGGTCTCCGAAGGGGCATCTCCGAGTGCTAAATTTAGGAGAAAGAATAGCGTTAGTCAGCCCCAACGTGATCTTGATTGTCGGGACCCGTCACCTTCAAGCAAGCGACAGCTGCAATGGCTTCTGTGGATGCGTCTGAGAACACATGGAGTTCCATCCTAGTGCTGGCAGTAAGTGAGGTTCTGGCGTAGCATCTTGGTATATGGATTTCATCCAAGGCACACAAAGACTGCTTCCAGGTTTCCCATTTTGGTTCCTTATCAGGAGGTAGTGGGGCATCCCAGTCCTTGACGGTTTCGGAAAGCTGTCTCATAAGGGATTTACCTTGTATGGTAATTGGTGCTACAAATCCCAGTGGGTCGTATAAGCTATTCACCACTGACAGGACACCACGTTTAGTGAATGATTTGTCTGCACAGTTGATCTGGAAACTGAAGGTGTCGACTGACAGGTTCCACCTCAAGCCTAAGCTTCTCTGCACAGGCGGACAGTCTGGTCCCAGGTCTATGTCTTTGAATCCTGGTGCGTGGTCTCTTGAATCAAAGGCTCTCATGACAGCTGTGCTGTTTGAAGCAATTTTGTGCAATCTAAGCTTAGCTTGGTACAGCATACCTTGGGTCCTCTTGAGTAGGTCTATTGCCGCTTCTTCTGTGGGTAGAGATTTTAGTCCATCATCTACATAGAAGTCTTTCTCTACAAAGTCTCTGGCGTCTGTTCCATATTCGGCCTCTCCTTCTTGTGCAGTTCTCCGCAGGCCATAGGTTGCCACTGCTGGGGAAGGGCTGTTCCCGAATACGTGCACCCTCATGCGATATTCCACCATCTCTTTGCTGGGGTCATTGTCCTTGTACCACAGGAACCTGAGGAAATTCCTATGGTCCTCTCTGACTATGAAACAGTGGAACATCTGCTCAGTGTCGGCGGTGATGGCAATGGGCTCTTTCCGGAACCTCATCAACACTCCTACTAGGTTGTTTGTAAGATTAGGACCCGTGAGGAGGACATCGTTGAGAGATACGCTTTGAAGTTTGGCGCTTGAATCAAAGGCAACTCTAATTTGCTTAGGTTTCCGTGGGTGATATACTCCAAATGTAAAGCAAGATTGCGGGGGCACCACCGATATATTGAAAGGGGATCCAACCCTGGCCTAAAAACTACATGTAACAGTCAAAAAACAGGAAAGAATAGGCCACAAATCGGGGATCACCCTGAATAGGAATTAGCAGGAATGTTGTAATTTTTATTTTATTAAATTAAACACAGCAAAAAACAACAAAAACATTAAAAACATTTTAAAAGTGGTCACACATGTGACACATCAAAAAGACATACACAGCTCATAATAGAGCAACGAACCTGATACCCACTAACACTTTTTGGCAGAGAAAATGCCCTATACCCAAGGTCCATGTAAACCAATACTCAAATGGAGGGTTTTTAAGAGCACACCAATACACTGTAGCGATCACAAATAAATCAAAGATGTCAGTAATGCAGATATATATTAAATAGAAGATATATCACAAACCCAAAAAATGACTTGAAACAGTGCATGTAGTTATATAACTCTGACATACTCTTATTCACAATGTAAACCAATACTCAAATGGAGGGTTTTTGTGAGCACACTAATGCACTGTAGCGATCACACAAAATCAAAGATGTCAGTGACATAAGAGTATGCATCACTACAGTGCATTAGTGTGCTCACAAAAACCCTCCATTTGAGTATTGGTTTACATTGTGAATAAGAGTATGTCAGAGTTATATAACTACATGCACTGTTTCAAGTCATTTTTTTGGTTTGTGATATATCTTCTATTTAATATATATCTGCATTACTGACATCTTTGATTTATTTGTGATCGCTACAGTGTATTGGTGTGCTCTTAAAAACCCTCCATTTGAGTATTGGTTTACATGGACCTTGGGTATAGGGCATTTTCTCTGCCAAAAAGTGTTAGTGGGTATCAGGTTGGTTGCTCTATTATGAGCTGTGTATGTCTTTTTGATGTGTCACATGTGTGACCACTTTTAAAATGTTTTTAATGTTTTTGCTGTTTTTTCCTGTGCTTAATTTAATAAAATAAAAATTACAACATTCATGCTAATTCCTATTCAGGGTGATCCCCGATTTGTGGCCTATTCTTTCCTGTTTTTTGACTGTTACATATACTCCGAATGAGGGTAGGTAGCAGCACTCCTCGTTTTCTTTTAAGGGAGGCGCTGGCTCTGCATGGTTATTCCGGAATATCTTGCTCATAAAGGTGACAATGTGTTATTTCATATCCAGTTTGTTGCTAAGTGTACGCTGGAGAGAGTTGAATCTGGACAAGGCTTGTTCACGATTGTTCGGGAGTCTTACCCTGGTAACTCGGAAGGGTAAGGGAAAAACCCAATGATTAGTCTCATCCTTAAGGAACTCATTGTCCATTATCCTGACAAATTCCTTGTCTTCCATTGACGGGGCTACTTTGTTGTCATCTTTAGTTGTATGAAACACTGATCTTCCCAAGTCGTCTGCATAGGGAGAAGGAATGGCGTCAGGAAGCTGTACGGGATCTGGAGGCTTCTCTTTCACATCATAGTGATTAGGGCATGGTTTGCAGAAAGTAGTTCGTCCGTCTCGGCGTATGTAGGTTTTAAAGGCGTTGGCTCTTGTTCGGTCCAAGCACACATTTCCTATGATTACCCACCCCAAGTCGTGTCTCTGTGCGTAGGGGGCATAGTCAGGACCATTGCACTGTTGGCGGACCTTATGTATCCTTAAATTGCCTCTGCCGAGCAGAAGTAGGATTTCAGCATCTGTGTCCATAGGTGGGATAACGCTGACTAGGTGCCTTAGGTGTGGTTGGTGAAACACAGCTTCTGGTGTAGGAATCTTATCCCTTTGGCTGGATGTTTGATCGCATTCGATTAGCGTAGGTAAGGGTATTTCTATGCCTCCGTTGACAGGAGAAGCAATGAAACCTTTTGCCCTCCTGCCACTAGTCTCTATGCAGCCTGAGCAAGTGTTCAGAGTATAGGGCATTCCTGGTCCCTTGATTCCAAAGGCTTCAAAGAACTTAGGTCCAGCTAGGGATCGATTGCTCTGATCTTCAATGATGGCAAACATTTTTACTGCCTTCTCTGGTTGTCCTTCTGGATAAACTCTGATTAGGCATATCCTGGCACAGCATTTATCACTTTGGCTCTCCTCACATACCTCTGAGCAGGAGACAGCCATGGTAGAATTGGCGTTATTCTGTGGCTCCCTGCCATGGCTTGTAGCCGGACTAGAGGTAACTGCAACTGCTGTATCGCTGGTGACTGAGGTTGGATGCAAAGCTGATGGGTGTTTGTCACTATGACACTCTTCACACTTAATGGCAGATTTACAGTCCTTGGCCATGTGCTCTAATGAGACGCAGCACTTGAAACACACCCCAAGTTCACTGAGGATTTTCTTGCGCTCTTGCATGGTTTTGGACCTGAAGCCTCTACATTTGTTCAATGAGTGTGGTTTTTTGTGAATGGGACACTCACGAATCGATTGAAAGACTTATCTCTCGATGGAATAGTGTACTGTTTATCGGCAGTTAATTCAGGTGGTGACAGGTTAGTCTTTCTGACACTTATACTGCTCCTCAAGTCCTTGCGTCTATGTGGGACACTTTCATACCTTGATGAGGGTGTTGCTGGAGCTTCAGTGTTAGACTCCAGGAAGTCTAGGCTAGGGTCGTTCCTCATTCGGGCCTGTTCGTCGACAAACTTGCAGAACTGATTGAACAGAGGAAAGGTGACATCATGTGACCTTTTGTACCTGGAAACGCATACTGCCCACTTCTCTTGCAGACTATGCGGCAGCTTTGAGACGATTGGGTTCACCCCATGGACAGTGTCCAGGTAGCATAATCCAGAAAGACGAGGGTCTCTTTTTGCGAGTTCCAGCTCCATAAGCAGATCGCTCAAGTCCAGAAGCTTGTGGACTTCCTTAAGGTTGATCCTTGGAACGTTCTGAAGTCTCTTGAATAGGGATTTTTCTATGGCTTCAGCGCTGCCATAGGTTCTTTCGAGTCTCAGCCAGGCAGCAGCGAGACCTGCTTCAGCTTGCCCCATGTAGATGGTCCGAAGACTCTTGATACGTTTTGTGGAGTCAGGACCCAACCATTTTACCATGAGGTTGAGCTCCTGTTCTGCAGATAGGTTGAGGTCAGCAATGGTGGCCTTGAAGGTTGCTTTCCAGGCTCTGTAGTTCTCTGCACAGTCGTCAAACTTTGAGAGGCTGGTGCTGATTAACTCTTTGCTCACCATAAACCTAGCTAACTCGGACATGTCTGATCCTTCACTCCTTGTTACCATGTTAGCTTGTGTTGCCTCTCGGGTGTATAAGCTGTGTGGTGTGGAAGGGTGAATTGTTCCCGGGTAGAATGATGTTGCTGCAGGGCTGAGCTGTGGTTTAACCTCTGGAGATTTCGATGACTGTGGCTTGAACTGTGGAGATAGACTGGAGTGCGTCTTGTAGTCGGCTTGTGATGATTGCTGCTCCTGAGGAGACACAATATGGCATTGGTCTTGGGTCTCTGAAGATGCTGTGGGTAACACTGGCACTGTAAGTTGGGCTGACTTGGACGTTTCCACATTGTTGGGTTGAACGTCGCTGGAGGTGTGTGCTGCAGATATCTGTTTCTGCATGTAATCACTGGTATGGACAGCTGGGTCCTCTTCTTCCAGTGGTGGTAGGCAAATCGGGTCGAGGTTTTGATTCATTGCTTGCTCGAGTATTTTTACTTCGGCTAGCGCGATTTCTTCCTCCACTTGTGTTTGAAGAATCTTTGCTTGAGCCTCTGCCTTCTTGGCTTCTGTCTGTGCTTCAGCTTTCTTGGCTTCTGCCTGTGCTTCAGCTTTCTTGGCTTCTGCATCCGCTTCAGCTTTCTTGGCTTCTGCCTCCGCTTCAGCTTTCTTGGCTTCTGCCTCCGCTTCAGTTTTCTTGGCTTCTGCCTCCGCTTCAGCTTTCTTGGCTTCTGCCTCTGCTTTCTTGGCTTCTGCCTCCACTTTCTTTTCTGTGTAGGAACGTCTTATTTTGGATCGCTCTGCGTTTAAACGGGCCTCTAGGATTCTTTTGCGGAGGGTTGAGGTCTTTGAGCAGGATGATTTGTATGACCGAGAAGAGTGCTTGGATGAACCTGACCTGTGAGATCTAGCTTCTTGCAGATGCGCAATACGGAGCTCCGCTTTATCTTTGGTGTCTTGCTTGGCGGCGGACCTTTCTCTTTCTGTGGAATCTACTTTGCTTAACTCTGATGAGGCTTCATCAATATTAGAGTTTTTTAGGAAGGCAATGTACCTTGCGGATAGTCTCTTGTATCTTCCGTGTGCCGTGTCTAGCTGTTTTATAGTGTCCTGTAGACTTGCTGCATCATTTTTGTGGCGTTGGATGCTTGACATGAGGGAGGTGACTTGTTCCCATTGGTCGTCCAGGTTGTCATTGAACTCATCCTTCGTATTGTGATAGTTTTCGACAGCCTTTATGGTTGGTTTGACAGAGCGTCTTGGTCGTGAGTCTTGGTCTGTTTCTGAAGCTGGCTCTGTTTCCCCCTCTTCATAATGGACAGTATTGGGTAGTATTTGCTCTGTTTCAGCAGTGGGAGACTGTGCAGGGTCTTTTTCGGCCATTTTGATTTAAGGTGCACTATCGCATTAAGATACTGAACTTTTGAATTGGGCTGGAAATAGCAGTGCAGCTTAGTAAAGACGTCCTGATGAGATTCCCAATGTGTTTTTAGAGAATTGTGGGGTTTTTCAGTCCGACAAACTGCAGCGATGTTGCATAATATACAGGGAGTCTCTATGCACAATGCGGTCTGGGGTGACGCTGCAGAGTTTCTTAGCAGAGCAGGGCTGCAGCATGTGGGTGGGTAGACGGGATAGGATATAAGGGTATGTGCACACACTGCAGATTCACCTGCGGGTTTTTTCCCGCGGAACCGCAGGTAAAACCGCAGGTAAAGTGACCTGCGGTTTTGCTGCGGTTTGGCCTGCGGTTTTGCCCTGCGGTTTGACACCTGGACAATGGAATAGGTGGCAAACCGCAGCAGAATCCGCAGAAACAATTGACATGCTGCGGAAAAAAAATGCAGCTTTTCCGCAGGTAAAAAACCGCAGCGTGAGCACTGCGGTTTTGAAAACCCATAGGGTTACATGGTACTGTACCATGTCTGCGGAACTGCTGCAGTTCTGCAGGGCCAAAACCGCAGCAAAACCGCAGCAAAACCGCAGCGTGTGCACATACCCTAAGGGTGATTTTTTGCCAAGCTTCAAGGCAGTTTTTTGACTGTTCTGTCCCCACATGAGGCGAATGGAGGTGTAGTTGATTGGGGCTGGGAGAGATTCCTACCTTCCGTTTCCTCAATGCAGATGAGACAGGACCATTGTTGCTGTTTTGCTGTTCATGCGTTCGGAGAGATTATACAAACCAAGGATTGTGAAGTCCAGACTTGTTTATTGGAAATCTGGACATACAGCGTAAGATTGGTAATGCATTACTTCTCCAGAAATGCAGGTGTCATTTCATTACACACACGCTGTTGTAACGTGAAACCATGGTTTGGACGGCTCGATCCGGGCGTAACAGGTTGCACATGGCAAACCAATGGCTCTTTGTTCATGCAAACTCGAATATTATAGCACCGTTTATTGATAGAAGCAGGGCAAATACATTTCATGCATCTACATCGGTAGAACCCCAAACCAGTGGGTTTCTAAGCCCCGGGGAGCAGAAGAATCCAAGAAATGGATTTCTACCCAACCGGGTCGTACAGCCACCCCATGTTTAGACTTAAATGTAAGCTAATTTCATGAGAAGACATATAATACTTCTGTCCCTCTACAGAGCTTGCTCCCAAGAGTTATGACTAATTAAAGTTTTTTCATAACTTTCCAAGGGGGTGGGGCGTATTCAGCCACCCGTTGAGGTCAGCACGGGGGAAGTTCTGTAGTTTCTGGCCCAACTATAGAACAGGAACAGCCATTTTGCAGCTTGTTCAGTATTTGGAGGAGGACAGCTAATTACCATCCATGCTGTGCACTGAATCTTGGCCTTTGGGAACCCCTCCCCCCAACTCCACATTACGTACCATTGACTGAAATATGTAAGCTCTTCTTTTAATCCATCTTTATTTTGTAATTGTCTGTATATACTGTAATTGTCTCGTTTGTATCTTTTTCATACTTTTGTAAGCACTGCCTATTTCTTTTTGGAGTAAAAGCTATAATATTTATTAGCTTTGTTTTCCTTGCTCTAATAACTTATTGCCATGTCCTCCGGCTAAAGTAACGCTATCTAGCGGGTTGGCTTCTGACCCGAGATTCATATAAGAACTAAGAGCTGGTGGCAGCAAAGTTTTCTGGGCTTTTGGGGAGACTCTGGCAGTGATGGACGGAGGTTTTTCTTATGTGTATAATTCCCGCCTGAGACTGGGAATAGCTATATCACCCTCACTGCAGCGTGCCCAATAGCTAGTACAAAGCAAGATGGCCCTTCTGGTGACTACTTATCCTAGTTGTAGTTCCCTGACTGACCTGAGGGTAAGGGGGGCACCAGAGAGCTGCAAGTTCCAAACCGGAACTGGAAAGTGGGATCAGCAAAACTAAGGCCCGGCTGTCTCAATACTTCTATTGGCCCAAGATGGGGACAGAAGTGACAAATTACTGCCGCTCCTGTATCACCTGTCAAAGAGTGGGGAAGTCAGGGCCTGTTCCCAAGGTTCCCCTGATCTCTCTGCCAGTGATAGAGGAGCCTTTCCAGAGGATCGTGGTGGACATTGTGGGCCCAATTGCCATCCCCAGTGGATCTGTCCTCAACTAGGGTGCATAAAGTGACGGATGCCCTGTTGGCCATCTTTTGATGGGTAGGATTTCCCAGGGAGATGCTTACCGACCAGGGGACTCAGTTCATGTTTCGCCTAATGGAGGCTCTCTGTAAGAAAATGCAGGTGAAGCGTCTGGTATCGAGCGTGTATCACCCCCAAACCAATAGTTTGTGTGAGCGCTTCAAAGGTACCCTCAAACAGATGCTAAGAATGCTGGTTGAGACCCAAGGGCATGACTGGGAGCGGTACCTCCCACATCTGCTATTCGCTTACCGAGAGGTTCCGCAGGCCTCAACGGGGTTCTCCCCCTTCGAGCTTCCGTACGGCAGGCGAGTCCAGGGACCCCTTGGGTTGGTATCCTGGGAAGAGCTGAACACTTCAGAAGTGTCCGTCGTGGATTATGTCATGCGCTTCCGTGACAAGATGCAGACCTTGACGCAGTTGATGCATGAAAACATGGTGCAAGAGACTGACCAGAAGCAGTGGTATAACCAGAAGGCTGGGGAGTGGACCTACCAGGTGGGTCAGAAGACGTGGATGCTGGTCCCCGTACCAAAGGATAAGCTTCAGACAGCCTGGGAAGGCCCATATGTCGTACGCCAACAGCTCAACCCAGTCACCTACGTGGTCACTCTTGACCATGCTCGGGGTAGGCGTAAGGCCTTCCACGTCAATATGATGAAGGCTTATCAAGAACATGGAGCCTGCATCCTACCGGTCTGCATCCTACTCGAGGACAGAGAAGAAAACCCCCTCCTGGACATGCTGGCCCAAGCTAGGGCCGGGGGGTCCATAGAGGACGTGGAGGTAAGAACCTTGCACCCCAGTGGTCACAGCAGCAAGACATGCTGGAACCCTTCCAGGCCATGTTTACCAACAGACCTGGAAGGACTGACATAGCAGTGCACGAAGTGGACACCGGCGATCATGCGCCCCTTCAGTGGACACAATGATATCTCCCTTGTAATTCATGACAGCTGTATATGGGTCGCCCTCCCTGGGCTGTGGGGTACTCGGTACCGGGCTGGTGTCGGTGGGTTGTGTCACAGCAGCGGTGACCCGGTCCGTGGCCCCAGGCGCCCAAGAATTAGGGGGGCTTTGAATGGTGGGATGTAGTTGATTAAATGAATAGTTCGTGACGCCACCTGTGGTGTTCGGCAAGTGAGATGTTAAGCCGACGCTGCATGCAAATCCTCTGGGACTGATGGTGTGGTGCAGCCAAGATGGTGAAGCTCCCCACAGGTGAAGCTGTAATCCCAGGGCAGTGTAGATGTAGGGGTAGAGGAGAGGCACAGGCGGTGTAGAAGCTGGTACCCCGATGTAGTGGTACAGGGTGTGTTAGCGCAGGAATAATTGGAGGACACCAGGGCATGTAGTTCCAAAGCTTTACTCACAGTCTGTAGTACACAGAGGTGCCTGCTTCTGTGCTGTGTCCTCCGGGTCAGGGACTCAGTCAACCTCCCGGTCAGATGGAATGCTCCCTTCCAACACTCCGCCAACATGTGCCTTTCTGAAAGCCTCCTGTTATGAATGAGTCACCGAGGAGGAAAAACAAAAACAAGCTAAGCCCCAGAAAACCAGAGAGTTTGGTAACTAAGCGGATTGCAGACCCCTGATCCTATCCACACAACTAGCAGTAGCCGTGGAGCGTACCTACGATGATCCTGGACGCCTCGTCACAGCCAGAGAACTAAATAAGCCTAAAGCAAGAAAAGGGCAAATCTAAACTGCCCCGGAGCAGACCCCAAAGCAATAGACCGCCCCCAAACATGTATTGTCGCTGAGACAAGATGAAAACACAAATACAGATAGAAAAATAGGCTGAGCAAACGATGGGGCCCACACTAACTAGAAAGGACAGGATAGGAAAGATGCTGTCTGCAATCATGCATAAAACCCTGCCAAAAAATGTCCAACACTTTCTGATAACAAAAACCCTGAAGTCGCTAGACTCCAATTCCCTATATCAGCACTCTGGTATATTCTGAAGACAGAGCAAAAAAGAGACCAATCTGATCAGGGACAAAAAGCAAGCTGGAATAAACAGAGACATAAGAATGGAAGAATGGAAATTCAGCACAGCCCCAGCAGGGGCTGGCTGACCACAAAAACTGAGTAAACCAGACCAAATCTCATGTGAAAAAATAGCAGAGCACACTTAGCTTGGGAAGGCAGGAATAGAACTGGAAACCAGAACCTCAGGGCAGGAAAAAATCACCAGCACAAAATTAGGGAGTCGGCTGTGTTAAATCCAGTCAGAGACTCCTGATGTCCACTCACAGTCCTCCTCCTCAGGTGGCAGGTCTCTGCCATTTAGATCAGCTTCATTACCTGCTGTCACCACCAGAGGGAGCCCAGATGGAGAGCTCACGACTCCTCTGTCAACACAGCCAGCTCCACCACCCTCACCAGAAGCCAGAGGTAAACCAGAAAATGAGTTCACAACAGTCTCCTCTTATAGCGCCTTTGGTGTGAAGTACTCCTAGTACTGACTTACACTGGAGTTCCTTCTGACAGATGTTCCCAAGAACCATACTTGTACGGCAGACAGCTGTAGCCTGCTTCGGGGACTCCTTACTCCTGAGTCCCAGCTCACTATCCAAGTTGCTGTTGTGCCCCCAAGTCTTAGATGGGAGTAGTGCATTTACAGCTCACTACTCCACCGGTGTCTGCTGTAAGACCATTAGTATCCATACAACCTCGGGGACCGGGCCCCGGCCTTGCGCTTAGAACTTCTAGGCAGGGTTCTCTCCTAACCCACGTCCTCTGTTCCCTTTTACTCCTTTGTTCCGCACTAGTCTCTCCTTCTTATGGAAGATCAGGTTTCTGTTCAATGTCTTTCTCCTTCTTTTCTTTCCTTTCCCGTGCCAGCAGACCCAGGTCACAGGTCTGCTGCAGCACCTCCTTCCTCCATCCCTCTCCCAGGGATCTTCTCTCCTCACTCTCTCCTACTGACTGACTGACCTCAAATCCTTAACCTTCCCGCTCTTTTATGTATTCTAACTCCACCCGCCTCCCAGCACGTTTCGTGTTCCAAGCAGGGAGCCACCAAAGGTGCTCTGCTACACTCCAAACAGGGAGCCGCAATGTGGCTTTGCTGAACTACTGTGTAGTGTGGGATGCAGGTGTTGGAGCATGGTCAGGAGCCTCCAACCTACCTGGATGGTGGGGCACCACACCTCAGGAGGAGGTGCAGTACCTCTGTGGCAACTGAATCCTCAGGGGTGCCACATTATACACTCGTATTCCCCCAGCTTCGGTTACAGACCCTGTAGCTCTCTATCCCCCTGTAGATTTGACACTGGACACACACTGTAAAACTGCGGTCATCGGTCTCTCGCATATACACTGATAACATAAGATGATAATAATAATTTTATTTCTATAGCGCCAACATATTCCGCAGCACTTTGCATTTTAGAGGTGACTTGTACAGACAATAGACATTGCAGCATAACAATTAACACATAGATCAACAGATATCAAGAGGAATGAGGAACTAAAAAAAACAAGAAGCCAGCACTGCCTATGGTCAGCACGCAATGAATAAAGTGCGCTTGCACATATTAGTTAACTGTACTTTAAAATGAGACATTTAGCAAACAATTGATCAATTCTTTAAGCCACCCCGCCATGCCAAGGCATTCTCATATGGGGCAGTCCTACGTATTTTATATTCACTGCGCTAGTACGGCCTCCTAAATATATTAAAAGCAAAACGTACATTAAATGTTTCAGGTTGCGTGGGTCATCGGGCTGTGCGGGGGCTGTGAGGGGGTCATCGGGCTGTGCGGGGGGTCTGCCTGGACTGCGCGAGGGGAGGGGGAGTCTTTTGTGTGTATGTGTGTGTCTATCGGGTTATGCCTGCTACTCTGTCAGTGAGTGACACATTAGTCAATGATGGGACAGTAGTAGTCCCATCATCCGGCTAATGTGTTGAATGCTAAAAAAAAACAACATACAGAACATATAACATACAGAACATACATATAGCATACAACACATAACATAAAGTTCATACTCACCATTCACCTAATTCCCCGAAGCCCTCGATCACCTGTAATTAAAATAATAATCCAACCTATACTTACCTTTCCGACCATAGTCCAATTAATAACGAGTGTCCCACGACGATCTTCCGTTGAGAGCTGCCACATCAGTTGATGTGACCGCTCTCCAGGGCCTCCAGCAAGGAAATGACAGGCGGAGGATACCTCCGCTGTGTATCCCTCCGCCGGGAAAGAGGTCCCGTAACCCGAATCCTAATTCTCACGCAGCATTGCTGTAAAGTGAGACTCTGAACTTAGGTAACCTCAGTGATGGACTGCAGGAGCCATTGTCTCCTGTCAGTTCATCACTGGGAGGCCCTATAGAGCAGTGACATCACCTGATGTCACTGTTCTATAGGGGAAATCGTTGTGGGACACTCGTTATTAATTGGACTGCGTCGGACAGGGAGTATACGGTTGATTTATTATTTTACTTTTTATTATAGGAGACCAAGGGCATCACTTGGATTTGAGAGTACAATAAAAATATGAAAACTGTGTTGTGTTTTACTTCATTAAAAGACTTTTTTCTTATGTGCGTGTTTTTTTTTTACCCCTTTCAAAAGATTAATAATGGAAAGGCGTCTTATTGACGCCTCTCCATTATTAGCTGGGCTTATTTTCACCTTACAATAGCAAGGTGACATTAACCCCTTATATTACCCCATATCCCACCGCTACACGGGAGTGAGAAGAGATGGGCTAAGTGCCAGAATTGGCGCATCTTGTAGATGTGCCATTTCTGGATTTCTGGGGTGGCTGCTGGCTGGTATTTGTAGGTGGGGGGGGCAATATCCATGGCTCCATCCTAGGCTATGAATATCAGCCCACAGCTGTCTGCGTAGCCTTTCTGGCTACAAAATATAGGGGGAACCCACGTCATTTTTTTGTGGGGTCCCCCTATTTTAATAGCCAGTAAAGGCTGCTGGCTGATAATCATAGCCTGGGAAGATCCATGGGTATTACACCCTTCCCAGGCTACAGATATTGGCCCCCGGCCATCGGCTTTCCCCCTCTGGTGCAGAAAATTGCGTGGGAGCCCACGCCATTTTTTTTAATTTTTTTAGTGAAGCATACTGTTCATTAATAAACATGGAAATATCTATGGATCTATCTATCTATCTATCTATCTATCTATCTATCTATCTATCTATCTATCTATCCCATATCTATCTATCTATCTGTGTGTAATGGAGTGTGGGTTGGACAAATGTAAAAGAGGAGGTTGGACAGAAATGATATCACAAATTTTTTTTTGTTGAATAACATATCTTTATTTAGCTTACAAAAACACATACAAATCCGCAGGCAAAACCGCACTGAAAAACTGCATCAAATCCGGGGCAAAAACACATCAAATCCGCGGCAAAAAAGCATCAAAAGCGCACCTGTGTTTTTTGTGCGGAAAAATCCACGGCAGAATCCGCAACATGTTCACACACCCTTAGGAGGCCATAATGGCACCGCGAATATAAAAAAAGTTGAGTAGGACTGCTCCATATGAGAATTCCATGACATTGCACGGTGGCTCAAAGAATTGATCAATTGTTTGCTAAATGTCTCATTGTAAAGTACAGTTAGAAATCAATATGTGCATATGCACTTTATGTATTATGTTCTGACCATAGGCAGCGCTGGCTTCCCCCCTTTTTAAGATGAATGAGGGCCCTGCTCGCAAGCTTACAATCTATGAGGAAAAAGGGGAGACACTAAGGCTATGTGCACACGTCCGGAATTCCCGCGGAAATTTCTGCAGGAATGCCGCAATTCCATGCCGCGGGAAATACGTGAGAAATCCGCATTTTTAATTCCCGCGTTTTTCCCGTGGAAAACTAGTGTTTTGCAAGCGTAATTAGCTAGCAGAATGTTAGCGTTTTCCAAGCGATCTGTAGCATCGCTTGGAAAACAGATTGACAGGTTGGTCACACTCGTCAAACATAGTGTTTGACAAGTGTGACCAACTTTTACTATTGAGGCTGCCTATGCGGCATCAGTAGTAAAAAGATATGAAGTTTATAATAATAATAATAAAAAAAAAAAATCGTGATCTTCTCACCATTTGGCGTCCCACGCAGTGTTCCCGATCCTCAGCGAGGCTCCTCCCAAGTCCTGTTCCCAGAGATGCCTTGCGACAATGACCTTTGATGATGTCACGATACCGTAGCTGTCTTGTGAGACCGCAACATCATCAATGGTCATTGTCGCAAAGCATCACTGGGAACGGGACTTGGCGAGAGCATCACTGAGGCCTGGGGACACTGCGTGGGATGCTGGAAGGTGAGAAGATCACAATTTTTTATTTTAATTTTATTTTTTACAGGGATATGGTACCCAGAGCCTGGAGGAGAATCTCCTCTCCTCCAGACCGTGGGTACCATCCGCAAATTTTCCGCTTACTTTACGCATGGTGTGCACAGCCACATGCGGAAAGTAAGCAGAACAATGCATTCCTATGTGTGCAGAATCGCCGCGATTCCGCACAAAGAATGAACATTCTGCTTTTTTTTTGCTTACCATGCTTTGTGCCTCATTGACTACTGCACAATCTTCTGGTTCTGGTAGTTCCAGTTTTCTGATGCCGGTTCTTATATCAGAGATGGACGTCATCAAGTTTTGCAAATTTTTTCTTGTAGTCACTTTTTGGCTCTGGTTTCATTTCCAGAGCTCAAATATAAATGATTTTATTTGAGGGCACATGTTGAATCGTCTACTATGATTTACTTTATGCTTCTCTTACCCTCTTCCATCTCTCTTTTGCCCCCATCTTTCCCCCTTTTCTAGGTACAATCAACAAGGACATATCCTATAGTGGAGTGGGCAGTCTGGTGGGACATCCTGTTTGCCATTGTTAAAGATTGGATGGGATTGAGTTGGGTAACTTTTCTTTTCTACATACTCATGATGCAAAAACGATTGATCTGTCATGGTGCGTCTCATTTCATTAAACGTCAGAGGACTTAACACTGATGTTAAGAGATGTTTGTGGATCGCCCACCAGGGCAGTGGGGTGCTCGGTACCGGGCCGGTATCTCAG
The DNA here is from genome assembly GCF_039654945.1 of Dendrobates tinctorius. NCBI lineage: Eukaryota > Metazoa > Chordata > Amphibia > Anura > Dendrobatidae > Dendrobates > Dendrobates tinctorius. The sequence continues at coordinate 2,204,313 of NW_027361961.1, read as the reverse complement.
AGGGAAGTGTCACAGTAGCAGTGACCCAGTCCGTGGCCCTGGGTGTCCATATAAAAGGGCTAAAGTGTGGCTGATTAAAGTTTATAAGGGGATGATTCGTGACGCTGTGGTAAAGCAGGTACACAGGATGCAGTGACGAGTCGCGAGACTGAGTATACTTTTGAAAATAACTTTTATAAATGAATGCCACTAGGGCTATACTAAGCAACCAGAAAAAAATAACAATAAATGTCCAGCTGGGACTCAAAACAACCAAACACTATTAAAGGGAGTACGACTACCCCGGCAGAGGCCGGCTACTATAAGGCCGACTACGGGTCCTTAGTGTCTATATTGCCACTTATCCATTCTGTCGTCCCTCGGCGTCTCTGAAGAAGATACTTTGGTGTCGTAGTTGCTGGGCCCAGTTGTTGAGGATCTGGTTTCGTCTTCGGGTGCTCCGGCACCTAGGGGAGTAGGGGCACAACTGGCCCTGAAGGGGTCCTTTGAGGTGGCGACCCCCTATGAAGACAGCGGGGTCACGGTTTTTAAAGAGACTCCAGTCCCCCCAAGCAGGGTTGTGTCGCAGTTTCCAGGGATGACGGTTTACAGGCCACGTGCACGGCCTGGGGCTATGCACCAAGTCTCCCTGCTAGCGAGGAGCAGGCCCCAACTGCCGACTGCAGCGGGGGAATGGCAGCTGTGGGCGGTGATGAACAGGCCGCAGCCGCAGGCTGCACCTGGGCGGCAGCGTCCACGGGAAGCCGCGGTAGGCCACAACTGCAGGCTGAAGTCGAGCGGTAGTCTCTGGTCGGTAATCCCGGCGTCTCCTAATGACAGGCCACTGTAAATGTCCCCTAAGCTGCTGGCCTCCTCTCCCTTCAGTGTCCGTTGTTCCGGCTTTCTCAAACTCACACAGTCTACTGCTATGTCTCTGCCGTGCTGCCAACTGACTCCCTTGCGCGGTTCCTGTCCCTTTTATACTCGCCCCTCCCCTTGCTGTTCTGTCACTCTCAGCCGTCCACCTCCCTCTTTCGCTCCCTGGGTACAGTTCCCTTAGGAACTTAGATGGCAATCCCCTTGGTTCCGGCCCGGACACTCTGCGGGACCCTTCTCCCCACAATGCCACCTGTGGTTTCTGGTCAGTTTGACCAGCGCTGCAGGGTTGCTTCTCTGGGACAGATGGTGTTTTGCAGCAATGATGTTGAAGCTCCCCACAGGTGGAGCTGTAGTCCCAGGGCAGAGTAGATGAGGTTGGTAAATGGGGAGATGGTGTAAAGAAGTAGATGTAGCAGAGCCGGGTGTAAGGCACAGGAATAAGTGGAGGACACAAGGGCATGTAGTTCCAAAGGCTTTACTCACAGTCTGGTGCACACAGATGCCCGCTTCAGTGAGGTGTCCTCCAGGTCAGGGGCTCAGCCAACTCTCAGGCAATGTAAAGTACACCTTTCCAGTACTCCAACATGTGCCTTCTCTGAACGTCTCCACACTAGCGCCTAATCTGAAGTACTTGTAGTAGCGTATTAAACTCAAGTTCCTCCTTTCTAGATGTTACTTAGAACTCTACTTGTATGGCAGACAGCTGTAGCCTGCTTCGGGAACTTCTTGCTATCATGTCCCGGCTCACCCACGTTGCTGTTGTGCCCCCAAGACTTAGATGGGAATAAAGTGGTGACAGCTTCTATTCCTCCGGTTTCTGCTGCAGGAACATCAGTATCCATACAACCTCGGAGACCGGACTCCGGCCATGCGCTTCAAACTTGAGGAAGGGCTCTGCTCTGACCCTAGTCCTTAGTTCTCTTCTCCTTACTTTCCGCACTAATCTTTCTTCCCTCTGAAGAATCAGGCTTTCTATGGCTCTTTCCTGTGCCAGCAACTCCAGGTCACAGGAGTCTGCTGCAGCACTTCCTTTCATTCCATCCCTCTCTGGGGATCTTCTCTCACCAACTGACCCTTTCCTAATATTCTCCCGCTATCTTGTGCAGTCTATGCTCCACCCACCTCCCAGCACTCTTCGTGTTCCAAGCAGGGAGCCACAAAGGTTGCTCTGCTACACTACTGGTGTGCGTGTGGGATGTGAGTGTTGGAGTGTGGTCAGGTGTCTCCACCTTACCTGGATAGTGGGGCACTACACCTCAGGAGGAGGTGCAGTACCTCTGTGGCAACCGAACCCCCAGGGGCGCCACATTTGCGCCTTCAGAAGTTGATAACTCTAAAAGCTGATGTTGCATTTCTTCACAACAGATTGGGATCATTTACAATTTGCCAGTGGGAGGTTTCATACAGCATATACAGCCACGTAAATGCCCTTCACAGGTCACAAATCCATTTCTGACCCTAATGCCTTATCCTATCAGGCACTCTGGGAGGAACCTCAATTACTTTGTGTGGTGTATATATATGTTCCTAATTCTGGACAGCTCCCATTTTTGAGACGTGTATTAGCGAGACTAAATCACCACCCACCATCTGTGTTATATATTGGACGTGATTTTAATTTACCTTTCTCAGAAGTGAAGGATAGGCTCTCTATGGACAATCTCCCAACTACTCTAACATTACTCAGACAGACAAAAGCCTTCCGCAAATTGATTTGTAAACATGGTCTCTATGACCTCTGGTGCATCACTAACCAAACTGCTAGAAAATACGCGTTTTATTCACATCCCCCATTTCACACATATGTAGATAGATTTCTTCTTTGGCAATCTGCCTGCTCTGAAACGGTCTTTATCTGTGGATATTGGCCGAATATGTTGGTCAGATCAGGCTCCAGCCCTAGTAGACCTGCTTATGGTGTCCTCTCCAAAGAGGGATAGCCTTTGGAGATAAAATAACTACCTACTTAAGAATCCAGTCCACAGAAATGAGTTCCAACAAAAATTAGAAGACTATTTTACTTAAATAAAGATTCATTCCCCTTGGTTCCAATCATTTGGGAGGCTCCTAACCCGTAGGAGTAGGACCACAAGGCCCAAAGAACTGGCGAGCCAAGTATGTTGGACGGCGACCGGTCCTCCCAGTGGTTATTGACGGAATCCCCATGTACGCTTTGCTGGACACTGGCTCTCAGGTGACAACTATGCCATATATCCTTTACAAGCGGTATTGGGCTGACTCTGAACTTACCAGTGGCCCAAGTGATGAACTCACAGTAGTTGCCAGCAATGGTCAGTCTTTTCCACAAGTAGGATGTAAAGACATTACCATTAAAGTGGGGAGAGTAGAGTTAAAATCTCAAGGTCTGATAGTTGTAGACATTGATCGACGAGAATGTAACCCAATGATGACCTTAGGTACTAATGTGATTGAAAATTGTCTTGCCGAGGTTATTGTTTTGTTGCAACAGGTGGCTGAGACTGCTGGTTCCAGTGAACAATGAGTCCTGCAGAAGGAGATCAAGGCCCTGATGCAAAGACAGCAGGTAGAACTGTCTAGCGCAGAAATTGGCAGCGTCAGAGTGAGTGATCCTTTCCCCATTGCGATACCCCCCAGATGTGAAATTTTAATTTGGTGTCGGACAGCCATAGGCCTCAGAGGAAAAGATTACCAAGCATTGGTAGAGCCAGTGTACTCTGATAGCCGGCCCACTGTCCTGACAGCCAGAGGGGTAGTTGATGTCCGCAAAGGGAGAGTACCTGTACGCCTCTTGAATTGTGGGTAAGAGAAGGCCACAATACCTCGGTATGCCACAGTTGCTAAGCTGCTTACTGTCAGTAACAACGCAATACAGGCAGCAGAGCCCTTGGTCTCATCCGACCAAGTGGAGGACAATGGCTCTGTAAAGCAGCTGGAGGAGTGGTGTCAGCAGTTGCAGGTGGGAACTGACTCCACCCCTTCATACCAAAAGAGTGGGGTTTACCGAGTGACTCAGGAGTATGAGCGGGTATTCAGTAAACACCCCCTAGACATTGGGAAGGCAAGAGGGGTTCAACACCATATCCCCACTGGAGATCATCCACCCATTAAAGAAAGGTACCGGCCTATACCTCCAACACAATACCAGTGTGCCAAAAGTATGTTGCGGGAAATGAAGGAGGCTGGGGTGATCAGAGACAGTTGTATTCCCTGGGCAGCTCCAATAGTCTTTGTGAAAAGAAAGATGGTACCATGAGAATGTGTGTCGATTACAGAAAAATTAACAGCATTACACATAAGGATGCCTACCCATTACCAAGAATAGAAGAGTCATTAGCTGCACTTAAAACTGCTAACTATTTTTCCACCTTAGATCTCACTAATGGGTATTGGCAGGTTCCCGTGGCAGAGGCAGATAAGGAGAAAACAGCCTTTACTACACCAATGGGTCTCTGCGAGTTCAACTACATGCCATTCGGGCTCTGCACCGCCCCAGGGACATTTCAACAGCTAATGGAGTGCTGTCTTGGACACAAGAACTTTGAGACAGTCCTGTTGTACCTTGATGATGTCATTGTTTTCTCCAAGACTTATGAAGACCATCTGGAGCACCTGGCTGAGGTGTTTGAAGCTCTGTCCAACTTTGGCCTGAAAGTGAAGCCATCCATATGCCACCTCTTGAAGCCCAAGGAACAGTACCTCAGTCATGTAGTAAGTGCAGAAGGTGTGGCACCGGATCCTGACAATGTCACTGTCATCTGGGTCTGGCAGAAGCCCAGCAACCTCCATGAAGTACGTCAATTCCTCGGGTTGGTAGGCTACTACCAAAGGTTCATCAAAGGCTTCACTGAGATAGCCACGCCTATGCAAATTCTTCTGGTGGGCCAGCCCAAGAAAGCCAGGAAGAAGAGTCCTACATTTGAATGGAATGAGGAACTGGAGAGGTCCTTCACTCGACTGAAAATGGCTCTCACTGGAGATTAAGTTCTGGCCTATCCAGATTATGACCAACTATTTTTTCTGTATACTGATGCCAGGGACTGGGAGCAGTACTGGCACAGGTAGAGAATGGCAAAGAAAGAGTGATCTCCTACACCAGCAGGAAGATTCGTCCCACTGAAAGGAACCCTGACAACTACAGTTCCTTCAAACTGGAGTTCCTTGCCATAGTCTGGGCTGTGACTGAATGATTCAAGCATTACCTAGCTTCAGCCAAGTTTACCATCTTCACAGACAACAACCCGTTGACTCACTTGGGAACTGCAAAACTAGGTGCACTGGAGCAGTGATGAATGGCCTGGCTGTCTAACTATGAATTTACCATCAAGTACCGAGCGGGGCACAAGAATGCCAATGCTGATGCGCTGTCCAGAATGCCCAATCTGCCAGATACAGGAGAAGACCCTGAGGTACTCGAAGAAATAGAGTTACCTGCCTTCCACCGGCCAATTGCGGCCCAACGTGCCCAAGGAGTGAGAAACAGACGACCTATCATGAAAGAGGCCACCCTAAATCCATTGCCTCATCATGACTGGGCAGAAACGCAGGATAGCGACCCCGCAGTCTGCCTGATAAAGTAGCTACTGTCACAAGCTGACTCACGCCCAGATCCAGATGCTCCTGAAGAAACCCAGCAGTTGTAGAAGGAAAGAGGCCGGCTGTTCATCTATGAGGGAAAGCTGTGTCAGAGGAGTATCAATGCCCGCACTCATGAGCTGGTCTGGCAGGTGGTAGCCCCAAAGAGGGAGGCATCAATGGTCTTGGAAGCATACCACAATGGAGCTAGACACTTCGGTTTGAAGAAGTTGGAGGCCTTGCTCAGAGAGAGATTCTACTGGGCTGGTATGAGGAAGGCTATTGAAAATTGGTGCCGGGAGTGTGGACAATGCAACCTGCGCAGGAAGGACTGTAACAGCCAGCGAGCTCCTTTGCAGCCAATAATAACCAAACAACCACTTGAGTTGGTCGTCCTGGACCATGTGAAGCTGGTCCCAAGCTGTTCAGGCTACGTTTATGCTCGTACCATCGTCAACCACTACTCGAGATTCCTGGTAGTCGTGCCTGTCAAGGATCAAACAGCCAGGACAGTAGTCAGAGCATTCCAACAGCACTTTTGTCAACCACATGGATACCCCGAGCGAGTGCTTACAGATTAAGGTCCAGCCTTTGAGGCAGAAGTGTTCCAGGAATTCTGTAACTTGTATGGTTGCAAGATCAGGACAACACCGTACCATCCACAGACCAATGGCATGTGTGAAAAGATGAATCAGGTGGTGATCAATCTACTGAAGACCTTGCCTTTGGAAGAGAGGAATCTGTGTCCAGAGAAGTTGCCAGATCTGGTAGACCTCTACAATCACATTCCTGTGAATTCTATCAACTGCACTCCAGCCTACCTAATGAGAGTGAGGCCTGGAAAGCTGCCTATTGATTTGGATATGGGAGTCCTTACACCTGAGGTAACATCACCAGATGCTGACTGGGATACAGAGTGGCAGCAGCAATACCGAAGAGTACATGAATGTGTAGAAAAGAGTCTAGCTCAGGCAAGACAAAAACAGGAAAAGAACTACAATCAACATGCACCTGCAGCTCCCTTGTCACCAGGAGAACAAGTCCTAAAGAGGAAAAGAAGGATGCATAAATTGGATGACCAATGGGAACTGAACCCTACACCGTCTTACCATCAAACTTTGACAACACCAAAGTGTGCCTTATCAGTAAGGATGGAGGAGAAACATCATCAGCAGTATCGAGGGATTTTCTGAAACTGTGCCCTGACCAACTAAAGAACAGAATGGAAGGGCAAAACAACCTTCAGCCCATAGAGGAAAAAGAAGAAAAGGTCAGCACTATACTCGGAGAATTCCCTGCAAATTGGACTAGAGCGAATCAAGCCATAGTGGTGCCAGTTTTGACCTTTCCCCAACTGGTAGTACAAGAAGTGACTCAAGACCACCCTGAAAACCAGCAAGTACAAGCAGCGGATGCCACACCAGCAGTGGAACAAGAGAATTCTCACCCTGCCAGTGGTGAATCTGTCATGCCCACAGTGAGTAGAAGTGGTCCTAGGAAATCTAGTATCCCTGTGCTACGCAGAACCAACAGTAATGTAGCCATTACAACACACACTACACCAGTAGTAGTTAACACAAGGCATCCAGTAAGATCTCCAACAACACCAGTGCTACGTAGGTCTGTACGTAGTACCCAAGGTATACCACCCATAAGGTTTCATATATAAATAAGTAATGTGAATAGTAAACTGTAAATATGCAACCTTTTCAAGCTTACGTGCCTACAGAGACACTGTAAGAACCTTTTGGAAATATCAGTTTGTTTTTTTGATGGACAATTGGGCCATAGGACTATGTGTGGCCAAAACTATCTTGTATATAGTTACCAACTTGCTCAGGAAATGGACCATGGACATTGACGCATGGACTAATCGTCATCATTTTTGAGCTTTGGTTTTTGTAATTTTTCATTTTTGAAATCTTGTTACATTTGCAATTGTTCATTTGTTAATATGTTTGCATGTTTTCTTCAGTCCGGGAGTACTTTAGTGTTGAACAAGATGAGTTTTCCAATTAAAAAATCTCCCACATTCTAAACAAGAACACAGTTTTCTGATGTGCAATAAGAATTGTTTTGGGCATAAAACTTTTCTCACATTCTCAACATGAAAAAGGCTTCTCTCCTGTGTAAATTATCTGATGTATATAAAGATTTGATTTCTGTATAAAATGTTTCCCGCATTCTGAATATAAAAAAGGCTTCTCCTCTGTGTGAATTCTCTGGTGCTTAAGAAAATTGGATTGATGCTTGAAACATTAATATATATGTACAAGTATATCAGAGGGCAATACAAAGATCTCTCCAATGAACTGTTTGTACCAAGGACTGTGACAAGAACAAGGGGGCATTCTCTTCGTTTGGAGGAAAGACAATTTCTGCACCAGCATAGAAGAGGGTTCTTCACGGTAAGAGCAGTGAGACTCTGGAATTCTCTTCCTGAGGAAGTGGTGATGGCCAACTCACTGAATGAATTTAAGAAAGGAATGGATGCTTTTCTTGTGAGTAACAGTATAGAAGGTTACGAATAACAGAATATTATAGGTAGATGGTTGACCCAGCTTAGGGGAAGGAATTTTTTTCCCTATGGAGAAAATTGGCTTCTACTCTGTGGGTTTTTTGCCTTCCCCAGGATCAACAATGCAGAACAGCTGCACTAAAAATAGGCTGAACTAGATGGACATAAGGTCTTCCTTCAGCCTTCAAAACTATGTTACTATGTTATGTTACTATGTTATTTCACACACTCTGAACATGAAAATGGCCTCTCTCCTGTGTGAGATCTCTGATGTGTAACAAGGGTTAATTTATAAACAAAACATTTTCCACATTCTTAACAGGAAAAAGGTTTCTCCCCTGTGTGAGTTCTCTGGTGCATAACAAAATCTGGTTTTTGAATAAAGCATTTTCCACATTATGAACAAGAAAAAGACTTGTTCCCTGTGTGGGTTCTCTTACGAATAAAAAGCTGTGATTTCCAGACAAAACATTGCCCATATTCTGAACATGAAAATGGCTTCTCCCCTGTGTGAGTTCTCTGGTGACTAACAATATCTGTTAACTGGTTAAAAAATTTCCCACACTTGGAGAAGGAAATCTATTCTCAGCTGTGTCAATTTGTTGATGTTTAAGAAAAAACTTTTCAAGGTGCAAACTATTTCCATATTTTGAACATCAAAATACCTCCATGATTCCTCTGTGCCTTATAATTATTGGGTATCTATAACTGATAAGCGTATCCGCCTGTCAACTGAAAATGCTGACAGGCTGACTCTTATAAAAATGAACAAGGGCTGGATTGGGCAAGACTTCTCAACACCACCGAAAGATAGCAGAGTAACATAAAGTCAAATCCAGTGTCTTTTTTGGGAGGTCTATTCCCAAGCACCTCTTCACACTCAGACAGGTGTATACGCTTCCTGATTTGGCCTATTTGCTGTTGTCCTCCTTCTTCTCATCCTCATCATCCACCACCACTATAGCACGAAGGTGACCGTGGTCTGTGATGCAACACCCACATAATGTTGTTAAAAGGGTGTTTATGATGCCTGTAACCCAAATTTTTATACAGTATGTTGATGCATACCCCCAGGGGGATATGTTTGTCAGCCCATACACTTAATGCATGGGCATTACAAGTATAGGAGACCCGCTCCTTTGCAATGGGAAGAAACAGATGTTTATGAGGCCCTCCTCCATGTCTTTTCATCCACCACCACTATACCATGATGGAGACTGTGGTCCGTGACGCAACACCCACATAATGTTGTTAGAAGGGTGTTTATGATGCCTGTAACCCAAATTTTTATACAGTATGTTGATGTATAATCCTCAGGGGGATATGTTTCAGCCCATACACTTAATGCATGGGCATTACAAGTATAGGAGACCTGCTCCTTTGTAATGGGAAGGAACAGACGTTTATGAGGCTCTCCATGTCTCGTCCAAATTTGGGGTGCAGCACTGAAATGCTGGGTGTTCAGTCTCAACATTGTAATGCCCAATGCATGTTCTTTAGCCTCAACACTGCAATGCTCCACTGCTGGTCCTTCATCGTCAACACTGACATTCTCCAATGCAGATTCATCAAGCTCAACACTGCAATTCACTGCAAAGGAAAACAGTATTGGAGTGCCAAATGAATAATAATGGGAACTTTGGTTTCATGTGGCGATCCATGAAGTCTGTTCAAAGGGTTATTGGGGTGCATATAACTTTGGGGTAGGGAAGTCCTTGCATTCAATGCACAGGCAAACAGTATGGGAGTACCATGTGCGTAATGATGGGAACTTTGGTTTCAGGTGGCCATCCAGGATGTCTGTTCAAAGGATAATTGGGGTGTGTCCAAATTTTGGGCAGGCCTTGCATCCAGTGCATAGACAATAAATAAATTTGAAGCAGACCTTGCATTCACTTCATGGGAAACATTATGGCAGTACCAAATGAGTAATAATAGGAACTTTGGTTTCAGGTGGCCATCCAGGACATCTGTTCAATGGGTTATTGGGGTGCGTCCAAATTTGGAGCAGGTCTTGCATTCACTTCATGGGTAAACAGTATGGGAGTTCCAAATGAGTATTAATGGGAACTTTGGTTTCAGGTGGCCATCTAGGACGTCTGTTCAAAGGGTTATTGGGGTGCGTGTAACTTTGGGGTAGGGGAGGCCTTTCATTCAACGCATAGACAAACAGTATGAGAGTACCAATTGAGTAATAATGGGAACTTTGGTTTTAGGTGGCCATCCAGGATGTCTGTTCAAAGGATAATTGGGGTGTGTCCAAATTTTGGGCAGGCCTTGCATCCAATGCATAGACAATAACAGTATAGGAGACCCATTGTTTAATAATAGGAACAACAAAGCATAGCCGGCTGATGGCTCTCTAAGAATAGTGAGGACAAACTGCTGGACATTTAAGAATAGTAACGACCCCCTGATGGCCCTATAAAAATAGTGACTTTCAGAGTCCCTCCTTCATAAATGAAACAGGATGTGTCTGATGATGTGTCACACACCATATGGCCAGATAAGGTTGTAAAATGTTAAAATGACATTTCCCAGTGAATGCATTTGTCTTGGTTGAAAGTTATGCTAAAGTTGAAAAACGCATCAAAAATGCTATGTGTGAACATAGCCCAAGTAACATAGTAACATAGTAATATAGTTATTAAGGTTGAAGGGAGACTTTAAGTCCATCTAGTTCAACCCATATCCTATCCTAACTTGCCCTAACATGTTGATCCAGAGGAAGGCAAAAAAACCCCATGTGGCAACAGTAAGCTTCACATTGGGGAAAAAAATTCCTTCCCGACTCCACATACGGCAATCAGACTAGCTCCCTGGATCAACGCAATATTAAGGAGACTAGTGTATATACCCTGTAATATTATACTTTTCAAGAAAGGCATCCAGTCCCTTCTTAAATTTTAGTAGTGAATCACTCATTACAACATCATATGGCAGAGAGTTCCATAGTCTCACTGCTCTTACAGTAAAGAATCCGCGTCTGTGAGTATGCTTAAACCTTCTTTCCTCCAGACGTAGAGGATGCCCCCTTGTCCCCGTCACAGGTCTAAGAGTAAAAAGATCATTAGAAAGGCCTTTGTATTGTCCCCACATATATTTATACATTGTAATAAGATCACCCCTAAGCCTTCGATTCTCCAAACTAAATAACCCCAAGTGTAATAACCTGTCTTGGTATTGCAGACCCCGTAGTTCCCTAATAACCTTGGTCGCACTTCTCTGCACCCGCTCCAGTTCAGCTATGTCTTTCTTATACACCGGAGACCAGAACTGTACACAGTATTCTAAGTGTGGTCGCACTAGTGACTTATATAGAGGTAAAATTATGTTCTCCTCATGAGCATCTATGCCTCTTTTAATGCATCCCATTATTTTATTTGCCTTTGCAGCAGCTGCTTGACTCTGGCCACTAAATGTGAGTTTGTCGTCCACCCATACACCCAGGTCTTTTTCAGTGACTGTTTTGCCCAGTGTTTTACAATTAAGCACATAATTATACAACTTGTTCGTTCTACCCAAGTGCATGACCTTACATTTATCCCCATTAAAGCTCATTTGCCATTTATCAGCCCAAGCTTCTAGTTTACATAAATCCTCCTGTAATATAAAATTGTCCTCCTCTGTATTAATTACCCTGCAGAGTTTAGTGTCATCTGCAAATATTGAAATTCTACTCTCTATGCCCCCTACAAGGTCATTAATAAATATGTTAAAAAGAAGCGGGCCCAAAACTGACCCCTGTGGTACCCCACTGCTAACCGTGACCCAGTCCGAGTGTGCTCCATTAATAACCACCCTTTGTTTCCTATCCCTGAGCCAGCTCTTAACCCACCTACACATATTTTCCCCTATCCCCATTCTTCTCATTTTATGTATCAACCTTTTGTGTGGCACCGTATCAAAAGCTTTTGAAAAGTCCATGTACACCACGTCCACTGCATTCCCTTGGTCCAGTCCGGAACTTACCTCTTCATAAAAGCTTATCAGATTAGTCTGACAGGAACGGTCTCTTATAAACCCATGTTGATATTGGGTCATAAGGTTATTCTCCTCCAGATACTCCAGTATAGTATCTCTTAGAAAACCCTCCAGGATTTTACCCACAGTTGAGGTTAAACTTACTGGCCTATAATTTCCAAGTTCAGTTTTTGTCCCCTTTTTGAATATTGGCACCACATTTGCTATACACCAGTCCTGTGGTACAGACCCTGTTATTATGGAATCTTTAAAGATTAAAAATAGTGGTCTATCTATGACTGTGCTTAATTCCTGCAGTACTCGGGGGTGTATCCCATCCGGGCCCGGGGATTTGTCAATTTTAGTGATTTGTAGACGCCGCCGTACTTCCTGCTGGGTTAAGCAGGTGACATTTAATGGAGAATTTTTTATCCCTGATCATGTTATCCGTCATGGGATTTTCTTGTGTAAATACTGTTGAAAAAAAGTTATTTAGCATATTGGCTTTTTCCTCATCCTCATCCACCATTTCACCCAGACTATTTTTAAGGGGACCAACACTATCATTTTTTAGCTTCTTACTATTTATGTAGTTAAAGAATATTTTGGGATTATTTTTACTTTCTCTGGCAATGAGTCTCTCTGTCTCAATCTTTGCTGTCTTGATTTGCTTTTTACAGAATTTATTTAATCTTCTGTATTTATTTAATGCCTCATCACTACCTACTTGCTTTAATTCTCTAAATGTTTTATTTTTATCTCTTATTGCGCCCCTTACAGCTCTATTTAGCCATAGTGGTTTCCTCCTATTTCTCGCATGTTTATTCCCATACGGTATATATTGTGCACAGGTCCTATTCAGGATGCTAATAAACGTCTCCCATTTTCTTTGTGTATTTTTATGTCTCAGGATATCGTCCCAGTTAATTGCACCAAGATCATCTCTCATCCGTTGGAAATTTGCCTTCCTGAAGTTTAGTGTCCTTGTAACCCCTCTACTACACATCTTATTAAAGGATACATGAAAACTTATTAATTTGTGATCACTATTACCCAAGTGACCCTCAACCCTTACATTTGATATGCGGTCTGGCCTGTTGGTTAATATTAGGTCTAGCAGTGCCCCCCCTCTTGTTGGGTCCTGAACCAGTTGTGAAAGGTAATTGTCTCTCATAGTTGTCAGAAGTCTATTACCTTTGCTGGAACTGCAGGTTTCGGTTCCCCAATGTATTTCAGTGTAGTTGAAGTCCCCCATAATAATGACTTCTCCTTGAGTCGCTGCTTCATCTATTTGCTTTATGAGGATATTCTCTGTAGCTTCCATTATTTTTGGAGATTTATAACAAACCCCTATCAGTAATTTATTATTTTTCCCCCCTCCCCTTATCTCTACCCACAGGGACTCTATATTTTCATTAGATTCATATATATTATCACGAAGGATGGGTTTTAAGGATGATTTTACATATAAACACACGCCTCCCCCTCGCTTATTTGTTCGGTCATTTCTGAACAGACTATAGCCCTGTAAATTAACAGCCCAGTCATGGCTCTCATCCAGCCATGTCTCAGATATCCCCACCATGTCTTAATTATGTTCCAGCAACATTAACTCCAATTCCTCCATTTTGTTGGCGAGACTTCTGGCATTAGTGTACATGCACTTTATGTATCTCTCTGTACCTCTATTCTTTCTTAAATTATTAACTGTTCTAACCCCACCCCCATGCCACCTCCACCCCCAATGTCATTATTTGTGCCCACCTCCTTCCTACACCAATTCCTGAGCCACTTATTAACCTCCCTAATCTCCCGTTGCCTCTCTGGCGTGGCACGTGGTACAGGAAGTATTTCCGAAAATACCACCTTGGAGGTCCTTGCTTTAAGCTTACAGCCTAATTCCCTGAAATCATCTTTAAGGACCTTCCACCTACCTCTAACTTTGTCATTTGTGCCAATGTGCACCATGACCGCTGGATCCTCTCCAGCCCCTCCCAGTAATCTGTCAACCCGATCAGCGATGTGTCGGACTCGAGCGCCAGGTAGGCAGCACACCGTTCGACGATCCCTGTCTTTGTGACAGATTGCCCTATCTGTTCCCCTAATAATTGAGTCTCCCACTACCAGAACCTGTCTGGCCTGCCCTGCTCTCCTATTTCCCCCCTTACTGGAGCAGACACTCCTCTGGCTTTCAGAGGACATGCCTTGCTGCAGCAGTGCTACTCCTGTACTAACACTCCCCTCATCTGCCAACTTAGCAAACTTATTGGGGTGTGCCAGATCAGGACTAGCCTCCCTGGTGCTCTTCCCTCTACCCCGCCTTCTAACTGTCACCCAGCTAGCTGCTTCATTGTCCTGCAGCTCCAACCTAGCATCCCCCCCTCATCTATCCCATTGAGCGTCTGCTCAGTGAGCAGAAGACGCCTTTCCATATTGTCTATGGATCTCAGTGTTGCCAGCTGCACATTTAGATCCAGTATCTGGGCTTCCAAATGCACAACGTGCTCACATCTTGCACAGCAGTATGCACCCTCGACCGGCTGTTCAAGGATTTCATACATGTGGCAAGACGTGCACTGGATGGCATTGGCAATAGTGGAGCACATCCTAATGGGGATTGCACCAGACAATAAGATAAGCAAAAATAAATAAAAAAAAAAAAAAAGTATTAATATAACAGCAATTCAGTAAGACCTCCCTTGGAAACTCCCTGAATCTAAAGTCACTGAATTTCAAGTCACACACTTACCACAGTTCGCACTTACGCTCAGGTCACACTCGGCTCGTTCACACTCGCTCAGGAAGAAGATTTAAAAGAGTTTTGTTTTTTTTTCCCCCTTTTACCAGCACACCACCTTGCTGCTCAATGCACTTCCAAAAAAAAAAAAAAAAAAAAAAAGTGGTGGAGGAACATTTTTGTTTTGGGTTAATTATTTTGCCTTACATACAAATTACATACAAATCATTACCCTGGAAAGGATGTTCCCTAATTTCCCTATTTCCCAGGAAAATCCATTTTGTTTTTTGTATGTTTTATTGCGCACCTGTAAAAGTGGCGTAAGTCTCTGACAACATTGTTCACATCGGTGACCTGGGAGTCAGAAATGCTTCCAGGAGTCTTCCCCATAATGTTCCCATGTAATTTGAGCACTGTTCCCTTCAATTTCTGATGTTTTTAGACCCTAAAAAGACCCCTGGGGGGCCGTGGCAAAAATGCTAGAGTTTCACCTTGACTTGCATTGGGCTTGTTGCTCGGGTCAAGTACCTGAGCATTCCAATTCGATCAACCCGAGCAACGAGCACCTGAGCATTTTAGTGCTCGCTCATCAATAATAATTAGGGTCAACAACCTTCAATCTGACACATTTTCTATTAAAAATGGGACGAGGCAAAGGTGTCCCTTATCACCTCTCCTATACACATCGATGATGGAACATTTAGTGGTAACATTACGTATAAATCCAGATATTAGTGGAATTACTATAAGCTCACATCACTATAAACTACTGTAGCTCTATACGCAGATGACTTGTTGTTCTACAGGATGGGCCATTTATATGGATACACCTAAATAAAATGGGAATAGTTGGTGATATCAACTTCCTGTTTGTGGCCCATTAGTATGTGGGATGGGGGAAACTTTTCAAGATAGGTGGTGACCATGGTGGCCATTTTGAAGTCGTCAATTTTGGATCCAAATTTATTTTTTTCAATGGGAAGAGGGTCATGTGACACATCAAACTTATTGAGAATTTCCTAAGGAAAACAATGGTGTGCTTGGTTTTAACATAACTTTATTCTTTCATGAGATATTTCAAGTTTATGACCACTTATAAAATGTGTTCGTAGTGCTGCCCATTGTGTTGGATTGTCAATGCAAGCCTCTTCTCCCACTCTTGATACACTGATAGCAACACTGCAGAAGAAATGCTAGCACAGGCTTCCAGTATCCATTGTTTCAGATGCTGCACATCTCGTATCTTCACAGCATAGACAATTGCCTTCAGATGACCCCAAAGATAAAAGTCTAACGGGGGCAGATCAGGAGACCTTAGTGGCCATTCAACTGGCCCATGACGACCAATCCACTTTCCAGGAAACTGTTCATGTAGGATTGCTCGGACCTGACACCCATAATTGATGGTATGGCGTGGTATATGGGGTACAAAGATAGTGGGGCCATTCTTCATCAATGGAAACCTCAATACCACTGGATATCTGAAATTGCTCCATGATGATGTGTTGCCCTCTTTATACACTGAAGATGGCACGTTCCCTGAGTTTTTCTAGCAGGATGGTGCACCACCACATTATGGGTGTCAGGTCCGAGCAATCCTACAAGGAGTCTGACCCCCTTAGACTAGCATTTCTTCTGCGGTGTTGCTATCAGTGTGTCAAGCGTAGGAGAAGAACGTTGCATTGACAATCCAACACAATGGGCAGCACTTTGAACACATTTTATAAGTGGTCATAAACTTGTAAATAACTCATGAAAGAATAAAGATACGTTAAAACCAAGCACAACTTTGTTTTTCTTGTGAAATTCTCAATAAGTTTGATGAGTCACATCACCCTCTTCCCATTGGAAAAAATAAAGTTTGATCCAAAATGGCTGTCTTCAAAATTGCCACCATGGTCACCACCCATCTTGAAAAGTTCCCCCCTCCCATATACTAATGTGCCACAAACAGGAAGTTGATATCAACAACCATTCCAATTTTATTTAGGTGCATCCATATAAATGGCTCACCCTGCATTTTTCAAACCCAATGATCTTATTTCCCTCTATAATAAAAAAAGAATTTGAAGAATTTGGCCGTGTAAGCTATTTTAGAGTCAACTAATCTAAAAAAGAAGCCATGAACAAAAATTTTAATGCTAAACTGACACAAGAACTAATTTCTAACTTTCCCTTTAACCCCTTAATCACCGGAGGTTTTTTTCAGTTTTGCGTTTTCATTTTCCCAGAGCCATAATTTTTTTATTTTTCCAACAATATGGCCTTGTAGGGCTTGTTTTTTTTGCAAGATGAGTTGTACTTTTGAACAACATCATTGGGTTTTACCATGTCGTGTACTAGAAAACGGGAAAAAAAATTCAAGTGCTGTGAAATTGCAAAAAAAAGTGCAATCCCACACTTGTTTTTTGTTTGTCTTTTTTGCTAGGTTCACTAACTGCTAAAACTGACCTGCCATTATGATTCTCCAGGTCATTATGAGTCTATAGACACCAAACATGCCTAGGCTCTTTTTTATCTAAGTGGTGAAAGAAAATTCCAAACTTTGTTGAAAAAAAATAAAAAAATTGCGCCATTTTGCGATACCCTTAGCATCTCTATTTTTCGTGATCTCGGGTTGGATGAGGGCTTATTTTCTTATACCTCTAGACATATGAGCAGACAGATAATATGTTTTAATATCCTGGAAGGCCCAATCCACCTTGACTTTTTGGTCTACATAGCAGGGATCGCTGGAGTCTACCTGGTTTATTAGCCCATAGGAAACCTATTTGCATGACACTATAGATTTGAAAAGGAGCTAAGAATTTCACATCTGCCAAACCAAATAAAATAAAGTTTAGACTATTCTACACAATTGACTTTAATGTTATGGAGCAAAGCTAGAAAAATTAAGTTTGAAAATGGAACTAATATAAGCGGATAGGAGAATGCCTAAATACTTCAGGAAAATATTCAGAATTGAGAGTCCTCAGTGGTTGATACCATGTTTTCAGTTCGCCATTAACCCCTTTTCTACATTGGACGTAATATTCCGTCCATGTGACCAGGGCCCTAAGTCCCATGGACGGAATATTACGTCTAATGCGATCAGCGGCGCCCACGTGGTGAGCGCCGCTGATCGCGGCCGGGTGTCAGCTGATTATCACAGCTGACACCCGGCACAATGTGTCAGGGGCGGTCACGGACCGCCCCCGACACGTTAACCCCACATTAACCCCCGGTACACCTCAAACACGATCGTGGTGTACCGGGGGTTAAAGGGAAGCATCGGCAGGGAGGGGGCTCCCTCCGTGATTCCCTGAGCCCCCCACAGCAGCGCAATGTGCAGTGCTGCTGCGGGGGTCTCTTTCACTACAGGTCCCTGGATCCAAGATGGCGACGGGGGCCTGTAGGGAGCTGACTTCCTCAGTGCCTGCAAAAGCGCAGGCATGAGGAAGTCTGCGTCTATGCCTGTGACAGATTGCTGATCTGTCACAGTGATCTGCGATGTGACAGATCAGCGATCTGTCACAGGACAGTGATATCCCCCCTGGGACAACCAAATAAAGTTAAAAATTTTTTTTAAAAAAGTGTAAAAATAATTTTTAAAAAATCGCTAAATAAATTAGAAAAAAAAATATTCCCAAATAAATTCATTTTTTGGAAATAAAAAAAAAAACAATAAAAGTACACATATTTGGTATCGCCGAGTCCGTAACGACCTGCCCTATAAAACTGTCCCATTAGCTAACCCCTTAAAAATTAAAAATAAAAAACGAAGCAAAAATAATGATTTATTATCATACCGCCGAACAAAAAGTGCAATAACGCGCGATCAAAAAGACGCATATAAATATCCATGGTACCGCTGAAAACGTCATCTTATTCCGCAAAAAACGAGCTGCCATACAGCGTCATCAGCGAAAAAATAAAAAAGTGATAGCTCGCAGAATAAAGCGATGCAAAAATAATTATTTATATAAAATAGTTTTCATTGCATAAAAGCGCCAAAACATAAAAAAACATAAATGAGGTATCGCTGTAACCGTACCGACCTGAAGAATAAAACCGCTTTATCAATTTTACCGCACGCGGAACGGTGTACATGCACCCCCCAAAAGAAATTCATGAAACGCTGGTTTTTGCTCATTCTACTTCCCAAAAATCGGAATAAAAAGCGATCAAAAAATGTCACGTGCCCGAAAATGATACCAATAAAAACGTCAACTCGTCCTGCAAAAAATAAGACCTCACATGACTCAGTGGGTCAAAATACGGAAAAATTATAGCTCTCAATATGTGGTGAAGCAAAAACTATTTTTACAATAAAAAGCGTCTTTTAGCGTGTGACAGCTGACAAACATAAAAACCCGCTATAAATAGTAAATCAAATCCCCCGTTATCACCCCCTTAGTTAGAGAAAAATAATAAAATTAAAAGAAAATGTATTTATTTCCTTTTTCTCATTAGGGTTAGGGCTAGGGCTAGGGTTAGGGCTAGGGTTAGAGTTAGGGCTAGGGTTAGGGCTGAGATTAGGGTTAGGGGTGTGTTGGGGTTAGGGTTGGAGTTAGAATTGGGAGTTTCCACTGTTTGGACACATCAGGTGCTCTCCAAATGCAACATGGCGTCAGATCTCAATTCCGGCCAATTCTGCGTTGAAAAAGTCAAATGGTGCTCCTTCCCTTCCAAGCTCTGCCCTGTGCCCAAACAGTGTTTTACCCTTACATATAGGGTATCAGCCTACTCAGGACAAATTGCAAAACAACTTTTGGGGTCCAATTTCTCCTGTTACCCTTAGGAAAATAAAAAATTGGGGGCAAAAATATAATTTTTGTGGAAAAAAATGATTTTTTTATTTTCATGCCCGGGCGTTATAAACTTGTGTGAAGGACTTGGGGGTTCAAAGTGCTCACCACACATCTAGATAAGTTCCGTGGGGGGTCTAGCTTCC
This sequence comes from Dendrobates tinctorius, assembly GCF_039654945.1. Lineage (NCBI taxonomy): Eukaryota > Metazoa > Chordata > Amphibia > Anura > Dendrobatidae > Dendrobates > Dendrobates tinctorius. The sequence continues at coordinate 2,184,750 of NW_027361961.1, read as the reverse complement.
AAAATGGGGTCACTTGTGGGGAGTTTCAATAGTTTAGGTTCATCAGGGGCTCTCCAAACGCACATGACACCCGCAGACCATTCCATCAAAGTCTGCATTCCAAAACGTCACTACTTCCCTTCCGAGCCCCGACGTGTGCCCATACAGTAGTTTTATCCCACATATGAGGCATCAGCGTACTCAGGACAAATTGGACAACAACTTTTGTGGTCCAATTTCTCCTGGTACCCTTAGGAAAATAAAAAAATTGGGGACTAATTGATCATGCTTGTGGAAAAAATACAATTTTTTTATTTTCATGCCTGGGCATTATAAACTTCTGTGAAGCCCTTGGGGGTTCAAAGTGCTCACCACACATCTAGATAAGTTCCTTGGGGGGTCTAGTTTCCAAAATGGGGTCACTTGTGGGGGGTTTCCACTGTTTAGGTACATCAGGGGCTCTCCAAATGCAGCATGACACCAGCAGACCATTCCATCAAAGTCTGCATTCCAAAACGTCACTACTTCCCTTCCAAGCCACGACGTGTGCCCATACAGTAGTTTTCTCCCACATATGAGGTATTAGCGTACTCAGAACAAATTGGACAACAACTTTTGGGGTCCAATTTCTCCTGGTACCATTGGGAAAATAAAAAATTGGGGACTAATTGATCATGCTTGTGGAAAAAATACAATTTTTTTTATTTTCATGCCTGGGCATTATAAACTTCTGTGAAGCATTGGGGGGTTGAAAGTTCTCACCACACATCTAGATAAGTTCCTTGGGGGGTCTAGTTTCCAAAATGGTGTCAATTGTGGGGGCTTCCACTGTTTTGGTACATCAGGGGCTTTCCAAACGCGACATGGTGTTCGATCTCAATTCCAGCCAAAAACGTCAAATGGCGCTGCTTCCCTTCCGAGCTCTGCCATGTGCCCAAATAGTGGTTTACCCCCACAGGTGGGGTATCAGCGTACTCAGGACAAGTTTCACAATAACTTTTAGGGTCCTCTTACCCTTGGAAAAATAAGAATTGGGGGTGAAAAGATCATTTTTGTGGAAAAAATATGATTTTTTAATTGTACCGCTGTACGTTATAAACTTCTGTGAAGCCCTTGGAGGTTCAAAGTTCTCACCACACATCTAGATAAGTTCCTTGGGGGGTCTAGTTTCCAAAATGGTGTCATTTGTGGGGGGTTTCCACTGTTTTGTTACATCATTGGATTTCCAATCGCGACATGGTGTCCGATCTCAATTCCAGCCAAAAACATCAAATGGCGCTGCTTCCCTTCCGAGCTCTGCCATGTGCCCAAATAGTGGTTTACCCCCACATGTGGGGTTTCAGCGTACTCAGGACAAATTGCACAATAACTTTTAGGGTCCTGTTACCCTTGGAAAAATAAGAATTGGGGGCGAAAAGATCATTTTTGTGGAAAAAATATGATTTTTTAATTGTACCGCTGTACGTTATAAACTTCTGTGAAGCCCTTGTGGGTTCAAAGTTCCCACCACATATCTAGATAAGGTGCTTTGGGGTCTAGTTTCCAAAATGGGGTCACTTGTGGGGGGTTTCCACTGTTTAGGTACATCAGGGGCTCTCCAAACGCGACATGGGGTCCGATCTGAATTCCAGCCAATTTTGCATTGAAAAAGTCAGACGGCGCTCCTTCCCTTCTGAGCTCTGCCATGCGCCGAATCAGTGGTTCCCCCCCACATATCAGGTATCAGCGTACTCAGGACAAATTGCACAATAACTTTTGCATCCAATTTCTCCTGTTACATTTGGTAAAATAAAAAAAATTGAACCTGAAGTATTTTTTTTGTGAAAAAAAGTTAAATGTTCATTTTTTTAAAAATATTCAAAAAATTCCTGTGATGCACCTAAAGGGTTAATAAACTTCTTGAATGTGGTTTTAAGCACCTTAAGGGGTGCAGTTTTTAGAATGGTGTCACTTTTGGGTATTGTCTATCATATAGACCTCGCAAAGTGGCTTCAAATGTGATGTGGTCTGTAAAAATAAAATGTTGTTGCAAAAATGAGAAATCGCTGGTGAATTTTTAACCCTTATAACTTCCTAACAAAAAAAAAATTTTGATTCCAAAATTGTGCTGATGTAAAGTAAACATGTGGGAAATGTTACTTATCAAGTTATTTGTGTGCTGTATCTCTATGATTTAAGGGCATAAAAATTCAAAGTTGGAAAATTGCGAAATTTTAAAAATTTTCGCCAAATTTCCATTTTTTTCACAAATGAACGCAAGTTATTTGAATGAAATTTTACCACTAACATGAAGAACAATACAGTATGTCATGAGAAAACAGTGTCAGAATCACCGGGATCCATGGAAGCGTTCCAGAGTTATTACCTCATAAAAGGACAGTGGTCAGAATTGTAAAAATTGGCCCGGGAGTTAACGTGCAAACCACCCTTGGTAGTGAAGGGGTTAAAAGGTAACAAATTGCAAGCTTTCGAGATTACTCAGGTCTCTTCATCAGGCATTGACTAATACAACATCTGAAGAATCACATTTATGCAAAACACAGCACAGAAAAAAATGCAATGGATAAGACAAGGACGAGAAGCAGAATTATCATTATGGGAGAGGGATAGACATAAATATTGGAGCAGTTCATAGATAAGGAGTCTGGATGTTTTATGGTCCTCTGATTGGGGTCTCATAAAGTGTTGTGATGCCCCCACAAGGTGTTAGGAGCAAATTCCTTAATTGATGTAAAAAGACATAAATCCATGCAACACATTCATTCCTGCATTGAGAGTGTCAAGGGTCGTCATGAATTTGTACTCACAGAATCTTCTCTCTGAGATGTGAAGTTACCTTTCAATACCAGTAATGTCATATCCATGGTGCTGTGATCAGGCATACAAAAATGTTTTGCCACAGGTAGATCCATTCTTTTACTCGGTTTAAAGAACACAGGACTGCTCTCGGTTATCTCCCTATGTGGCGCCCCCAGGAGTATGGTCGCCACAGTGGCATTGCCTTCCTCCAGGGAGGGTGATGTCAGGCTTGGAGGCAATGAAGGGTCTGTCTAGCAGTTAATCATTTTCATGCAACACAGTTTCCACTCCAGGCCAACAGAGGGAGCTCTGAACCAGGAAAGGGGGAGGACTGCTCTCTGAGGGCCAGGAGGGGAAATAGTCAGTTGTGTGAGGAGGGCAACGAGTGTAGACGTGTGGAGAGAAGCTGGAGGTTGAGCTGAGGATAGAGAGCTCCCTCCCAGTGATAGCGCATGATCTGGAGCCTGGTCTCCACGGTTGTATGGATACTGAAGGTCCTGCAACAGAAACCAGAGGAATAGGAAGCTGTAAATGCTCTATTCCCACCTAAGACTCGGAGGCACAACAGCGACGGGTGAGCCAAGAGAGATAGAGGGCTACAGCTGTCTGCCATACGAGGTAGTTCTAAGAGAAGATAAGAAGGAGGAACTTCAGTGTAACACGTACTGCATGTACCTCAAGCCAGCGCTAGGAAGGAGACTACACAACCCATCTGATAGAGAGATCCCTGAGTTGCTTCCAGGCTAGCCTGCTCCTATGCCATCTGTAACCAAGACCCTGGACTGCGTTTGCCAAGTAAAGGTAAAGAAACTGCACCCTGTTGTGTCCTTGCCTCCTTCCTGCAACATCTTCAGCACTGCTACATCTCTGTGCCAAACACTGCACCCTCTTCCTAAACATTCCGCTACACTGCCCTGGGACCAACAGCCCCACCTGTGGAGGGCTACAACATCATTGCTGCCCTACACCATCTGTCCCAGAGGATCTACTTGCAGCGTTGTCTTAACACCTCCCTTGCCGAACACCACAGGTGGCGTCACAAATCACTTATAAACTTTATTCCCAACTCATCCCCTTTTACATGGGCGCCCAGGGCCATGGACTGGGTCGCCGCTGCTGTGACAATCCCCACTGAGAAACCGGCCTGGTACCGAGTACCCCACAGCCCTGGGAGGGCGACCCACCTATGCTTGTTGTTACCTCTGCGTGCGTATTACAGGTGGAGTAGCAACCCTGGGAGCTCAGACATAACATCTACCATTATCCTGGTGAGTCAGCGGAAGGGAAGGGTGAGACCCTGTAATGTGCACCATCTTGGGGTAATGGCTGGGAATGTTCTGTTTGCTATTGTTGTTGTGGTTCAATAAAGTCAGAAACTACACCGCTTGTCAGACTCATCAGGTTACACTGCCCTCTGTGAGACCAGGTAACTCTGATGAGCAGTTACTCCATTATTAACCCCTTTCTGACATCAGTCATACTATCCCGTTCACGGTACCCGGGCCTGTATGACCCCCAGTGCAGCGTGATGTGTTGCGCTGCTCTGGGGGCCTCCTTCCCTGCAGGCCCCCGGATCCAAGATGTCCACGGGGGCCTGCAGGGAGGCAGTTTCCTCAGTGCCTGCTAAGTGCAGGCACGGTGGAAGCCTGCTGCAGTGCCTGTGTCAGATCGCTGATCTGACACTGCACTGCAAAGTGTCAGATCAGCGATCTGACACAATGCAATGATGTCCCCCCGGGACAAAATAATAAAGTGAAAAAAAAAATAAGTGTAAAAATAATTTATAAAAAATCACTAAATAAATTTTTTTAAAAATTCCCTAATAAATTCATTTTTTGGAAAAAAAAACAAAAACAAGAAAAGTACACATATTTACTATCGCCATGTCCGTAACCACTTGCTCTATAGAACTTTCCCACTAGTTAACCCCTTTAGTGAACCCCTTAAAAAATAAAAATAAAAAGCAAAGCAAAAAACAATGCTTTATCATCATACCGCCGAACCAAAAGTGCAATAACGCGCGATCAAAAAGAAGGATATAAATAACCATGGTACCGCTAAAAACGTCATCTTGTCCCGCAAAAAACGAGTGACCATACAGAGTCATCAGCGAAACAATAAAAAAGTTATAGCTCGCAAAATAAAGTGATGCAAAAATAATTATTTTTTATATAAAATTGTTTTTTTATTGCATAAAAGCGCCAAAACATAAAAAAATGATATAAATGAGGTATCGCTGTCATCATACTGACCCATAGAATAAAACCGCTTTATCGGGGGCGTGGCCTGCTTGCTAATGGCACCGGTCACTTAGCTGCTGAGCTCCAGCCACTTCGACTCCTAATCGGCTTATTGCGGCTCGCCAGCGGCACCAAACTCTCTGCACACGGGGGGAGTGCTGCGGAGGTATCCAGGATCGTAGCATGACAAGGGGAAAATCCCAGAGGAAGCCGTCCCCAGCGAAAGTTACAGACTTCTTCTCCAGCACGGGGCGAGGGAAAATGGCGGCAGCATCCTCCTCCACAGCTTCCTCACGCTCATCCAGGAGGGGATCCACAGCAGGCCCAGACTTGTACACAGACGCTGCAGATATACCGCTTACCAAAGGTACAATGCAGAAACTGCTCAGTGCCCTCCGCTCATCACTGCAGCAGGATTGGAAAGATATGGTGGCTGAGCTGAGATATCACTGCCATAGGCAGCCGTACAGCACATATTGAATCTAAAATGGGGGAGCTGACAAAGTCACACAATAGCCTCATTGATGCCAATGCAGCACTGGAGGAACAAGTGCAAAAGCTCCATACCAAGGTCTTGGATTTAGAGGACAGGTCCCGCCGAAATAATATAAGAATCAGAGGAATTCCAGAGGCCATACCAGACAAGGGGCTGCAGAGTTTTCTGGGCTCCTTGCTGCAGGAGCTGCTCCCAGACCTGACTGCAACTGATTTCCTGGTGGACAGAATACACAGAGTCCCTAAGCCTAAATCCCTCAGTGCTGATGTCCCTCGGGACACTTTAGCTCGCCTGCACTTTTACAAGACCAAAGAAGCCCTGCTGCAAGCCCTGAGAAAGAGACCCCCTCTGTCTGAGCAATTCCGGCACCTGTCCATTTTTCCAGATCTGTCTGCAGGAACCCTGGCAAAAAGGAGGGAATTTGCTCCTTATACCAAAGTTCTCAGGGATGAAGCTATATCCTATAGATGGGGTTTCCCTGTAAAGATCCTGCTTTTCCGAGCAGGAAATACCCACGCCTGCCATTCCCCAGATCAGTTGGCAAAGCTCCTATCCTCATGGAACTTGGCAAATCTCCCGGCCAGATCTCCAAGAGCTACAGGATCATCCCAACAGGATAAAGTGAATGAAGATTGGTCCGTCGTGTGAGTTATGTGATATGTTTGAGTCGCGGCTGAGACTTAGTTGCTACTTTTAAGGTCCGCTGGTTCTGTTTAACCAGGACCCTGAACCCCCATGGCGGTAAATTTCCACCATACCGCAGGCCCCTTTATTGGGCTTTTTTCTTTGTGGACTGATGCTCCCTACATCAGTAATGTTAGTGATGTCAATATTGTTAGTGTTATCTCTTTCCTGCCTAACCTTCCGTTTCCCCCTGCAGCTCTAGGCAAGAGACTTTTTTTTCATGTACAATGGTACTGAACTGTATGTCTATAAATGTTAGGGGTCTGAACTCGCCTGCCAAGAGATCCATGTTTTGGCGGGAAGTGGTTAAATCCAAATGTGATGTAATATGTGGTCAGGAGTCTCATCTCCTCCAAGGGGACTCGCACAGGTTAAATAATGCTAAATTTCCTTTCATACTGCTGGCTTGTGGAAAAAAAAAAAAGGCTGGAGTATTCATTTGTGTAAAAAATACTGTTGCGTTCACACTACATTCACAACATTTAGACCCTGACGGTAGATACGCCATTATTAATTGCTCCATAAATGGATCTAAGTATACTATTGCAACCGTTTACGCCCCCAACTCTGGTCAGATCAGCTTTTTGCGGAGGTTTCTTTCCAAGCTTTCATCCGTTAAAGAGGGTAAGCAAATAATCTGCGGGGATTTTAACATGGTAATGTCCAGCACTCTGGATTGCTCCAATACTGCTGTAAAGAGGAAGGAGATGAGCACAATAATTTCAGAAAGGCATCTCCATGATATATGGAGATACCAACATGCAAATGAGAGGGACTACACATTCTTCTCGCCTCGGTTCACCTCTTACAGCAGATTGGACTACTTTCTGGTTGATAGCTCACTTATTATGGATTGCTCAGATTCAAAAATTGGACTTATAGCTTGGTCGGACCACGCCCCCATATACCTGACTAGAGTTGAGCGACTTTTGCTTTTTTAGGGTCGCGTTTCGTTTCGTGAAACCCGACTTTTCCAAAAGTCGGGTCGAGCAAGATCGTCCGATTATAGGGAAAAGTAGGGGTCGTCCCGAAACACGAAACCCAATGTAAGTCAATGGGGAATAAAAGTCGGCAGTGAGAGGAGGACAGGAAACACACCTACAGTGCCCATTTGAATGCCAAAAGCATCAATTCTTCTTACTTAAGCTTGTCAACCTTAATTAACTTCATAATACAAGTTACGCACTGAAAAATGGGGGTTATTTGGCTAAATTTGTGGGGGGGAGGGCTGGCTGCAGGTTTTCATGTGCCCTGGGCGAAAGAGCGCCCCTTTAACACATACCACAACTCATCATGCTCCGATACGGCAGAGAAATAGCGGTATAGTACAATGAAAAATACCTCACTTTTTACATCTCATGACGAGGCCCATCTATTTCTCCATACAAAATCATTGGTCCCATATAATGTTTGAAACAGTATATGATGAGCTCCACATAATGCTACAGTATATGTTGGTCCCCATGGATGAAGCTCCACTGTCTTATGGGCCCAAATAATGCTCCAAACATAATGGGCCCCATTTCTAATGCTCTAGTGTATAATGGGCCCTGTAAATGCTGCTCCAGTGTCTGATGTCCACCTTTGGAATGTTCCAGTGTATGGTGGGCCCCATCTATCATTCTCCAGAGTATAGTGCTCCCCAAAAATTGCTGTCCCAACATAGAAAACAATCAAATAAGTCTCCTCGCTAGGGAATCCCTGTACTTGTCTGGACAGGTGCTGTAGCTTGCTTAACAGCTCGCCAGCCGTTCTCACGCCCAGTATGGATTGCACGTGATTGCACAAAGGTTAGAAAGGGTACCGTATCCCTGGATAACATGTATGGATAGCGTACACATTCAAAATATATGTCTATACCTCATGAGGCAGGCTCAGACGGTGTTAGGCCCAGTATGGATTGCACGTCATTGCACAAAGGTTAGAAGGGGTACCGTATCCCCGGATAACATGTATGGATAGCGTACACATTCAAAATATATATCTATACATCAGGAGGCAGGCTCAGACGGTGTCAGGCACAGTATGGATTTGACGGCCCAGATTACACAGCGGAGGAGGAGGGAGAGGTAAAGATTGCAAATGCTGGGGCCCTGGCCAAGCAAGGGGGGCACACTCGTGGGCGTCGGTACTGGCACTGGGCCCCTCATAGTACAGCGGTGTGTCTGACGGCGGGTGTGCACCACCACCGTCAGAGACACTTGATTGCACTATGAGGGACCCTGTGCCAGTGCCCGCGCCCAAGAGTCGGCCTACCCACCTGTCCAGGGCAACGGCACTCGCACGGTGTCGTGCGCTAGGTGGTGACCCCGGCCATGGGGGGGAGGCAGCACAGTTAGGGAGTTTTAGAAAGTGGCATATGTTGATGTTGGACATTCAACTGATGCAAAAGGCGAAATAGGTGAAGTACCAGGAAGAGGTGGACCAAAGCAAGCCATTTTTCTGTCACCCTATGTGTCATCAGGGGAAGGTGGGACAAAATCCTTGGAAACCCATGCGTGGTTCATTTTAATGAAGGTTAGATCATCCACATTTTGGGTTGACAGACGGGTCCTTTTTTCTGTCAGGATTGATCCAGCTGCACTGAAGACTCTTTCCGATAGCACACTTGCAGCTGGGCAAGCGAGCTCCTGTAAGGCATATTGGGCCAATTCAGGCCAGGTGTCCAGTTTAGCGGCCCAATAGTCAAAGGGGAATGACCTGTGTGGGAGAACATCGATATGGGAGGAAAAGTAGTTTGTAACCATAGTTGACAACTGCTGTCTCCTGTCACTTTCCATCGATGCAGTATTACCAGTTGTGTGAGTGGTATTTGAAAAATCAGTCCACAACATTGTCATGAAACCCCTGTCTCCAACGCCACTTCTGCTGTGTGCACCACGAACACCTCTGCCAAGCTGCCCCCGGCCCGTACGGCTCGTGTGAGAACCATCACCGCTGCTGTGTGCTGGGAATGCCTCAAGCAACCGATTTACCAGAGTTGCTTGTTTATTAGCCAATATTAGGTCAAGGTTCTCCTGTGGCATGATGTTTTGTAATTTGCCTTTATAGCGTGGATCCAGGATGCTGGCCAACCAGTAGTCGTCATCGTTCATCATTTTGGCAATGCGGGGGTCCCTTTTTAGGATCCGCAAGGCATAATCTGACATGTGGGCCAATGTTCCCGGTGTCAATGATGCACTGCGAGTGCTGGGTGGAGGCGCACTTTCTGGCAAATCCACATCCCTCCAGTCACGCACAAACCCTGTACCAGACCTTGCCACGCCAACATTTTCACTTGCCCCACGAGATGCATCCTCCTCCCCTAAGTAATCATCCCCATCATCCTCCTCCTCCTCTTCTTCCTCCACCTCGTCCAGGAGAGGTCCCTGAGCAGACAATGGCTGAATGTCATCAAGGATTCCCTCCTCCTCTTCCTCCTCATCAACATTGGCTGCAGACGCCTGCTCCTTAAGGTGCGTCAAAGTTTGCATGAGCAGACGCATAAGTGGGATGCTCATGCTTAGGATGGCGTCGTCTGCGCTTACCAGCCGTGTGCATTCCTCAAAAAACTGAAGGACTTTACAAAGGTCTTTCAGCTTCGACCACTGCACGCCTGTCAACTCCATGTCTGCTCTCAAAGTGCCTGGCCGTGTATCCTCCCACAAATGCATTATGGCCTGCCTCTGCTCGCACAGCCGCTCCACCATGTGCAGGGTGGAGTTCCACCTTGTTGCAATGTCGATAATGAGGCGGTGGTTGGGAAGGTGGAGCAATCGCTGCAGCTTCTGCATACGGAGTGTACAGGCGACCGGCGGATGTGCGCGCACAGTCTTCGCACCTTCTGGAGCAGGGCTGTTAACTTCGGATAATTTTTGAGGAAGCACTGCACCACCAGGTTCAAGGTGTGAGCCAAGCAAGGTATGTGGCTGAGTTTTGAAAGGGCTATGGCTGCCACAAAATTACGGCCGTTATCACTAACTACCTTGCCTGCCTCAAGATGTACACTGCCCAGCCATGACTCAGTTTGTCGCTTCAAGTACTCGGCCAGCACCTCGGCGGTGTGTCTGTCGCCCAAACACATCATCTGCAACACAGCCTGCTGACGCTTTCCACTAGCTGCTCGATAGGGGGACACATCGTGTGCAACAGTGGCAGCTGCAGATGGAGTGCTCGTACGACTGCGCTCTGTGGACGAGCTGTCGCTTCTGGAGGAGGAGGAGGAGGAGGAGGGTCGAACGCCTACAGCCAACTGTTTCCTAGACCGTGGGCTAGGCAGCACTGTCCCACCACCGCTGTCCCCTGTGGACCCTGCATCCACCACATTAACCCAGTGCGCAGTGATGGACACGTAACGGCCCTGGCCATGCCGACTGGACCATGCATCAGTTGTGAGGTGCACCTTTCCGCTCACTGACTGCTTGAGTGCATGGACAATGCGGTCTTTCACATGATGGTGGAGGGCTGGGATGGCTTTGCGAGAGAAGAAGTGGCGACTGGGTAGGTCATAGCGTGGTACTGCATAGGCAATGAGGTCGCGGAAAGCTGTGCTTTCCACCAACCGAAAGGGCATCATCTCAAACGAGATTAGTTTGGCAATGTGGGCGTTCAAACCCAGTGTACGCGGATGAGAGACTGAGTACTTTCTTGACCTATTCATAGTGTCTGGGAGGGTGAGCTGGACTTGAGAGCTGCATATGGTGGAAGTAGCGGTGGACAGGGCGGACTGAGAGAGGGTTGATGATGGTGATGGAGTTGGTGTTCTTTCTGATGGCCTAGAATCAGTCTTTCGTTGATATAACAGTGGGATTCCCTGACTGCTGTGGCCTTGCAACGACACCTCAACATTTGCTGCTGTGCTAACCGGTGTGCTTACAGTGGGGGAAACAATGTAGCGTTGCTGACTACCTTCGTTGTGATCAGTTGCACATGTGGCACTTGAGGTTTGGTGTTGTGTCCACGCTTGCAAGTGCATGCTGGTTAAATGTCTAAGCATGCAACTGGTATTCAAATTTTTCAGATTTTTCCCTCGGCTAAAGGTCTTTGCGCACTTCTTACAGATAACCTTGGCCTGATCATGAGGATTTTGTTCAAAAAACTGCCACACTGCACTCTTCCTACTTTGGCAGACATTTTGCGGCCTAGCACGCTGTGATCTTTTGACCCTCTGGACAAGCTGTCCAGCAACTCTTTTGATGTTTGGAACCTGTCTTTGGAGTGCTCCGGGCCTGCCAGATAACAGCTGTTGCGATGTCGATGTCTGCTGTGGATGCTCCTCATCTGAGCTATTGGAAGCAGCACCCTCTTCCCCCAATGGATGCCAATCTGGGTCAACAACTGGGTCATCCATCACCTCCTCTTCTATGTCATGTGCACCTTTCTCTGTGTCACCGTGTATGGTGGTATAGTGTGCGGGAAGGGGCACCTGAGTCTCATCAGGGTCAAAATCTGGCTCTGTACACTGCGAGGACAATGTAGTGCTCTGAGTGAATGTACCAGCAGAATCATCCATCAGCGGCTGTGCATCAGTGCACTCCATGTCAGATTCATCTTGGCCTGGGTAATTCACCATTTGACTTGATAATCCAGGCATGGTATGTGAAAACAGCTCCATGGAGTAATCAGTAGTATGGCCTGCGTCATCCTTCAATCTTGGTTGGGGTGAAGGACACAAGGAAAGGTGTGGTTCATGAACATGAGCCTCCAATGACGACTCAGTGCTTTTACTTTTTACAACTGAAGAAGAGGAGGCGATAGAGCTGGAGGCTGAGTCAGCAATGTAAGACAAAACTTTTTCCTGATGCTCTGCCTTTAAAAGCGGTTTGCCAACTCCTAGAAAACTAAGCGTTCGAGGCCTTATGTAGACAGACGATGACGCAGGGTCAGCACCTCCTGCATTTGGTCCTATTTTGCTCTTGCCACTACCATCAGATCCACCACCAACACCATCATTACCAGCTGCCAACCCCCGCCCAATTCCACGGCCTCTTCCACCAGCCTTCCTCATTTTTGGTAGAAATGTAGACAAAATCCAACAAACTATATAGTAATGTAAAACAAGGTACAAGGTGTCTATAGGACAGGGGAGTTTTAGAATTTCTGCACACACTTGTGGACAGTGGACACTTGTGGATTGTGTGCGGCCCACTGATATCTGAGCGCTATGTGACACGCTCGATGGCACAGCTGCCTGTGACCAAAGTGACGAGAGGATAATGGAGATTTTGAATCTCTAAGTACACTTGTGGACAGTGGACACTTGTGGATTGTGTGCGGCCCACTGATATCTGAGCGCTATGTGACACGCTCGATGGCACAGCTGCCTGTGACCAAAGTGACGAGAGGATAATGGAGATTTTGAATCTCTGCGTACACTTTTGGACACTGGACACTTGTGGATTGTGTGCGGCCCACTGATATCTGAGCGCTATGTGACACGCTCGATGGCACAGCTGCCTGTGACCAAAGTGACGAGAGGATAATGGAGATTTTGAATCTCTGCGTACACTTTTGGACACTGGACACTTGTGGATTGTGTGCGGCCCACTGATATCTGAGCGCTATGTGACACGCTCGATGGCACAGCTGCCTGTGACCAAAGTGACGAGAGGATAATGGAGATTTTGAATCTCTGCATACACTTTTGGACACTGGACACGTGTGGATTGTGTGCGGCCCACTGATATCTGAGCGCTATGTGACACGCTCGATGGCACAGCTGCCTGTGACCAAAGTGACGAGAGGATAATGGAGATTTTGAATCTCTGCGTAGACTTTTGGACACTGGACACTTGTGGATTGTGTGCGGCCCACTGATATCTGAGCGCTATGTGACACGCTCGATGGCACAGCTGCCTGTGACCAAAGTGACGAGAGGATAATGGAGATTTTGAATCTCTGCGTACACTTTTGGACACTGGACACTTGTGGATTGTGTGCGGCCCACTGATATCTGAGCGCTATGTGACACGCTCGATGGCACAGCTGCCTGTGACCAAAGTGACGAGAGGATAATGGAGATTTTGAATCTCTGCGTACACTTTTGGACACTGGACACTTGTGGATTGTGTGCGGCCCACTGATATCTGAGCGCTATGTGACACGCTCGATGGCACAGCTGCCTGTGACCAAAGTGACGAGAGGATAATGGAGATTTTGAATCTCTGCGTACACTTTTGGACACTGGACACTTGTGGATTGTGTGCGGCCCACTGATATCTGAGCGCTATGTGACATGCTCGATGGCACAGCTGCCTGTGACCAAAGTGACGAGAGGATAATGGAGATTTTGAATCTCTGCGTACACTTTTGGACACTGGACACTTGTGGATTGTGTGCGGCCCACTGTTATCTGAGCGCTATGTGACACGCTCGATGGCACAGCTGCCTGTGACCAAAGTGACGAGAGGATAATGGAGATTTTGAATCTCTGCGTACACTTGTGGACAGTGGACACTTGTGGATTGTGTGCGGCCCACTTATATCTGAGCGCTATGTGACACGCTCGATGGCACAGCTGCCTGTGACCAAAGTGACGAGAGGATAATGGAGATTTTGAATCTCTGCGTACACTTTTGGACACTGGACACTTGTGGATTGTGTGCGGCCCACTGATATCTGAGCGCTATGTGACACGCTCGATGGCACAGCTGCCTGTGACCAAAGTGACGAGAGGATAATGGAGATTTTGAATCTCTGCGTACACTTTTGGACACTGGACACTTGTGGATTGTGTGCGGCCCACTGATATCTGAGCGCTATCTGACACGCTCGATGGCACAGCTGCCTGTGACCAAAGTGACGAGAGGATAATGGAGATTTTGAATCTCTGCGTACACTTTTGGACACTGGACACTTGTGGATTGTGTGTGGCCCACTGATATCTGAGCGCTATGTGACACGCTCGATGGCACAGCTGCCTGTGACCAAAGTGACGAGAGGATAATGGAGATTTTGAATCTCTGCGTACACTTTTGGACACTGGACACTTTTGGATTGTGTGCGGCCCACTGATATCTGAGCGCTATGTGACATGCTCGATGGCACAGCTGCCTGTGACCAAAGTGACGAGAGGATAATGGAGATTTTGAATCTCTGCGTACACTTGTGGACAGTGGACAATTGTGGATTGTGTGCGGCCCACTGATATCTGAGCGCTATGTGACACGCTCGATGGCACAGCTGCCTGTGACCAAAGTGACGAGAGGATAATGGAGATTTTGAATCTCTGCGTACACTTTTGGACACTGGACACTTGTGGATTGTGTGCGGCCCACTGATATCTGAGCGCTATGTGACACGCTCGATGGCACAGCTGCCTGTGACCAAAGTGACGAGAGGATAATGGAGATTTTGAATCTCTGCGTACACTTTTGGACACTGGACACTTGTGGATTGTGTGCGGCCCACTGATATTTGAGCGCTATGTGACACGCTCGATGGCACAGCTGCCTGTGACCAAAGTGACGAGAGGATAATGGAGATTTTGAATCTCTGCGTACACTTTTGGACACTGGACACTTGTGGATTGTGTGCGGCCCACTGATATCTGAGCGCTATGTGACACGCTCGATGGCACAGCTGCCTGTGACCAAAGTGACGAGAGGATAATGGAGATTTTGAATCTCTGCGTACACTTGTGGACAGTGGACACTTGTGGATTGTGTGTGGCCCACTGATATCTGAGCGCTATGTGACACGCTCGATGGCACAGCTGCCTGTGACCAAAGTGACGAGAGGATAATGGAGATTTTGAATCTCTGCGTACACTTTTGGACACTGGACACTTGTGGATTGTGTGCGGCCCACTGATATCTGAGCGCTATGTGACACGCTCGATGGCACAGCTGCCTGTGACCAAAGTGACGAGAGGATAATGGAGATTTTGAATCTCTGCGTACACTTGTGGACAGTGGACACTTGTGGATTGTGTGCGGCCCACTGATATCTGAGCGCTATGTGACACGCTCGATGGCACAGCTGCCTGTGACCAAAGTGACGAGAGGATAATGGAGATTTTGAATCTCTGCGTACACTTGTGGACAGTGGACACTTGTGGATTGTGTGCGGCCCACTGATATCTGAGCGCTATGTGACACGCTCGATGGCACAGCTGCCTGTGACCAAAGTGACGAGAGGATAATGGAGATTTTGAATCTCTGCGTACACTTTTGGACACTGGACACTTGTGGCTTGTGTGCGGCCCACTGATATCTGAGCGCTATGTGACACGCTCGATGGCACAGCTGCCTGTGACCAAAGTGACGAGAGGATAATGGAGATTTTGAATCTCTGCGTACACTTTTGGACACTGGACACTTGTGGATTGTGTGCGGCCCACTGATATCTGAGCGCTATGTGACACGCTCGATGGCACAGCTGCCTGTGACCAAAGTGACGAGAGGATAATGGAGATTTTGAATCTCTGCGTAGACTTTTGGACACTGGACACTTGTGGATTGTGTGCGGCCCACTGATATCTGAGCGCTATGTGACACGCTCGATGGCACAGCTGCCTGTGACCAAAGTGACGAGAGGATAATGGAGATTTTGAATCTCTGCGTACACTTTTGGACACTGGACACTTGTGGATTGTGTGCGGCCCACTGATATCTGAGCGCTATGTGACACGCTCGATGGCACAGCTGCCTGTGACCAAAGTGACGAGAGGATAATGGAGATTTTGAATCTCTGCGTACACTTTTGGACACTGGACACTTGTGGATAGTGTGTGGCCCACTGATATCTGAGCGCTATGTGACACGCTCGATGGCACAGCTGCCTGTGACCAAAGTGACGAGAGGATAAGGGAGATTGGATTGCTTTTAAAAAAGCAGTTTGCGGAGCAGTGGGTAAACAGCAATGCCAGCGTGTCAGGAAGCCTTAGAAGGCAGCCCAACAACCAACACCACTGATACACCACAATATAGCCTCCCCTTGCACTGCACACACAGTGACTTGTGTGTTGTGCAGGCCAAATCGCTAGCAGCAGAAGCAGTTTTTTTGTCTTCTTCCCTGCCTAACGCTCTCCCTACAGAATCAGCAGCAACCTCTCCCTATACTAAGATCGGCAGAAGTAAGATGGCGGTCGGCGTGCACGCCCTTTTATACCCCCTGTGACACCCACCAAAGCAAGCCAATCACTTGCATGCCCTTCTGAAAGATGGTGGTGACCCGTGCCTATGTCATCATGTTGCCCACAGTGTCCGTGGATCCTAATTGGCTGAAAAAGAGCGCAAAACAAACTTTTGAAACGCGACTTTGGCGCGTAAGTCGCCGACCTCGTGGCCGACCTCATCCTAGGGTCGAGTTTCGTTTCATGAAACCCGACTTTGCCAAAAGTCGGCGACTTTTGAATTTTTTCGACCCGTTTCGCTCAACTCTATACCTGACAGTTCAGGAGCAAAACCGCGCGCCTGTTTTTACCCGGTGGCGCATGAATGACTCCCTCCTAGCCTGTAGACAAATCTCTGAGGAGTTGCAGGCCGACCTCGCAGAGTTTTTTAACTTTAATGATAACAAGGAGGTGACAGAGGAAACGCTTTGGTCTGCACACAAGGCCTATATTAGGGGGTCATTCATCAAAATTGCCACTAGGGAGAAAAGGAGGCGTCAGGCAACTTACAAAGCTCTACTGTCCCACATAGTACTTTTGGAAGCCCACAATAAATCTGCCCCAAACTTGTCGACATCTGACGAACTCAGGAAACTAAGAACACAGCTCCGCCAGGTGTTGATGGCAGACTATGAGAAAAACTTAAGATCCCTCAAACAGCGGTGCTATGTGATGGGTGACAGGGCGGGTGCCTTACTAGCCAGGAGGGTTAAAAAACGAGAAATGCAAAATAAAATTGAATACCTCATGACGGGTTCTAATGCCACAATACGCAACCCAACGGAAATATCCAACGCATTCGCTGACTTTTACCAGTCTCTCTACAACCTTAAAAATGACCCCACTGCCCCAAAGCCTACCCAAACGGCAATTAATTCCTTCTTAAACAATATTAATCTTCCTCGGTTATCTGCAGTACAGCTGGAGCAACTAAATTCCCCTTTTTCTCTGGAAGAGGTTCGCCAGGCGGTGACCACAGCCAAAAGAAATTCCGCTCCAGGCCCAGACGGCCTCACTAACTCCTATTATAGGCAATTCACTGAAACCCTGTCTCCTTTCCTCCTGAGACTTTTCTCCTCTTGGCGAGCCACAGCAGATATTTCACCAAATAATCTAGAGGCCATTATAACTACCCTGCCAAAACCAGGAAAACCCCCTATTTCACCAGGAAACTTCAGGCCAATATCCCTCCTAAACTGCGACTTAAAATTGTACGCCAAAATAATCTCAGCTAGAATACATAAAGTTCTTCCATCACTGATTTCCCCGGATCAAGTGGGGTTTGTGGCGGGGAGGCAGGCGAAAGATGGGACGAGACGTATGCTGGATCTGATTGCGGTGGCTGAGGGGAGGAAAATCCCCAGTGTATTCCTGTCCCTGGACGCAGAGAAGGCGTTCGACAGGGTGCACTGGGGATATCTGAAATCTGTTCTGGCCAAGTTTGGTTTCAAAGGCCCCATACTTAATGCCATAATGGCGCTGTACTCTAACCCTAACGCCAAAGTTCTGGCATCCGGATTTATATCTCGGAGTTTTGAATTAACCAATGGGACACGCCAGGGGTGTCCGCTCTCCCCTATCATCTATGCCCTTGCTATAGAGCCTCTGGCGCAGACTATCCGTGAATGCCCTCGGATCTCGGGGATTCGAGTGGGGAGTATAAATCATGTGGTCAGTCTATATGCAGATGACGTGATTTTATCTTGCACTAATGTAGAGGTGTCCCTACAACACGTAATGGAGATCCTGTCCTCCTTCGCTCAAGTCTCGTATTACAAGCTTAATATTACCAAGTCCTTAATTTTTCCGCTCTTCTTGCCAGCCTCTACCAGAGCCACTCTTTCTCATCTTTACCCTTTCAAATGGGAAGACGAGGGAATCCCCTACCTGGGTATTATACTGGCCCCGCTACACTCCGTGATCCGGAAAAATCTGCTGACCCTGCACACCTCATTGGATAAAGAACTTACTCGCCTTTCTCTTCTCCCGCTCTCTTGGGTGGCGAGAATGCAGACTTTTAAAATGATCTGTCTCCCAAATATTATCTACTTACTTCGGTGCCTGCCCCTAACAATTCCGCAACGGTATCTCACCAAAATTCATTCGCTAATGAGTAAATTTATATGGGCTGGGAAAAAACCTAGAATAGCCCTGAGATGTATGCATGCCCCGTTCAGTGGTGGAGGAATGGGTATTCCTAATATTCTAACATATCACAGAGCTGCTATCCTGGAACCGGCTCGAGATTGGTGGAAGAATGATTCAGACTTGAGATGGTTACAGATTGAGTACACCTGGGCACAGGCCCACTCCCCTAAACAATTCATAGACTCCCTGCTCCTAACCCCTTCGCCCCCCGGCGATCTTCTACCCACCACAGCAGCTCTAAAGAAAGCTTGGTCCTTATGGAGCAAGCCAGTGTCACAGGCTCTAGGTCCCAGCCTTCCCCTTAGATCGCTGGAAGCCTTCATTCCGAATTTGAATCTTGCCGCCTGGACACGTGGAGGTCCAATTACCCTAGCAGATCTCTATAGAGAAGGCGTCCTACTCCCGTACTCAGAAATGTGTGTTAAATTTAACCTCCCCCGACACAGTTTATTCCAGTTTTTTCAAATACGTCACTTCCTTCAGTCCGCTCCTCACCTACCGGTTCCCACAACAGCCGACCACGCTGCAATTAAAAAATTCTTTCAAAATAGCAAAATCAAAGGCCTTTCATACATCCATAACCTGCTAAACTCCCCGGAACCGGACAAACAATTGCCGTATATGCTCAAATGGGAAAAAGATCTAGCCTCTCAGCTTCCGTCGCAAGAATGGTTCGCGGCCTCAAAATGGATCCACAAATTCTCTTCATGTCTCAATCACATAGAGCAATTAAAAAAGGTTCATCTGCGGTGGTACAACTCCCCTACTAAACTGGCTTCTTTTTCCCCACATATGTCACCTTTGTGCTGGAGGGGATGCAACCACAGGGGCACCTTGTGTCATATGTGGTGGTTTTGCCCTAAGTTATCTAACTTCTGGCAGGAGGTGTTCAATCTAATCCATGAGGTTACTAGTCTCCGTCTTTCCCCAAACCCAACCTTAGCGGTGCTACACATTGGCCTAGATGGGATCCCGGATCTTTTAAAAAATATCATTTCTCACATTCTCATAGCCGGCAGGTACTGTGTGGCATACAAGTGGAGGTCGGTGAGCCCCCCTACAAAAACAGAACTAATTGAGAGGACCAACCTACACTGGCTATACGAAACCAACTTGACCCCCAATCTAGAGAAGAGAACGGTGAGACTTAAACAATGGCATCCGTGGGCCACTTCCCTTTATGCAACGGCCCTCCCCCAGATACAGACACCTACACCATAAATAAATTGATTGTGCCTAAGAATGCCATGCATGTAGAGCTGCTTCCCCTTCCCCCTCCCCCCTCTCCCCGCTTCTATGTTCAAGTTGTTGTTGGAAGGGGTATTTAATGTCCCAGATTGATATTCTAATAATGGCTCGAGGTTATTCCACCTCTTGCTACTCATTGCTCCTGTTCTTGATGTTTTTGTATGAGAAGTTTGTATTTTTTCTGAAAACTCAATAAAAACCTTTATGATAAAAAAAAAAAACGCTTTATCAATTTTACCACACGCGGAACGGTGTAAACGCACCCACCAAAAGAAATTCATGAAATGCTGGTTTTTGTTGATTCTGCGTCCCAAAAATCGGAATAAAAAGCGATCAAAAAGTGTCACGTGCTCGAAAATGATACCAATAAAAACGTCAACTCGTCCCACAAAAAATAAGACCTCACATTACTCGGTGGGTCAAAATATGTAAAAATTATAGCTCTCAATATGTGGTGATGCAAAAACTATTTTTAAAATAAAAAGCGTCTTTTAGCGTATGACAGCTGACAAACATAAAAACCGCCATAAATAGTAAATCAAACCCCCCGTTATCACCCCCTAGTTATGGAAAAATATTTAAATTAAAATATTTTTTATTTATTTCCATTTTCCCATTAGGGCTAGGGTTAGGGCTGAGATTAGGGTTAGGGGTGTGTTGGGGTTAGGGTTGGAGTTATAATTGGGGGGTTTCCATTGTTTGGGCACATCAGATGCTCTCCAAACGCAACATGGCGTCTGATCTCAATTCCAGCCAATTCTGCGTCGAAAAAGTCAAATGGTGCTCCTTGCGTTCCAAGCTCTGCCATGCGCCCAAACAGTGTTTTACCCCCACAAATGTGGTATCAGCCTACTCAGGACAAATTGTACAACAACCTTTGGGGTCCAATTTCTCCTGTTACCCTTGGGAAAATAAAAAAGTGGGGGCAAAAATATGATTTTTTGTGGGAAAAAATATGAATTTTTTATTTTTATGGCTCTACGTTATAAACTTCTGTGAAGCACTTGGGGGTTCAAAGTGCTCACCACACATCTAGATAAGTTCATTGGTGGGTCTATTTTCCAAAATGGGGTCACTTGTGGGGGGTTTCAACAGTTTAGGCACATAAGAGGCTCTCCAAACGCGACATGACACCCGCAGACCATTCCATCAAAGTCTGCATTCCAAAATGTCACTACTTCCCTTCCAAGCCCTGACGCGTGCCCATACAGTAGTTTTCTTCCACATATGGGGTCACATATGGGGTATCAGCGTACTCAGGACAAATTGGACAACAAATTTTGGGGTCCAATTTCTTCTGTTACCTTTGGGAAAATAAAAACATTGGGGACTAAAAGATCATGTTTGTGGAGAAAAATATGATTTTTTTATTTTCACGCCTGGGCGTTATAAACTTCTGTGAAGCACTTGGGGGTTCACAGTGCTCACCACACATCTAGATAAGTTCCTTGGGGGTCTAGTTTCCAAAATGGGGTCATTTGTGGGGGGTTTCCACAGTTTAGGCACATCAGGGGCTCTCCAAAGGCAACATGACACCCGCAGACCATTCCATCAAAGTCTGCATTCCAAAACATCACTACTTCTCTTCCAAGCTCCGATGTGTGCCCATACAGTAGTTTTCTCCCACATATGGGGTGTCAGCGTACTCAGGACAAATTGGACAACAACTTTTGGGGTCCAATTTCTCCTGTTACCATTGGGAAAATAAAAAATTGGGGACTAAAAGATCATGTTTGTGGAAAAAATATGTTTTTTTTATTTTCACGACCAGGCATTATATCTTCTGTGAAGCCCTTGGGGATTCAAAGTGCTCACCACACATCTAGATAAGTTCCTTGGGGGGGGGTCTAGATTCCAAAATGGTGTCATGTGTGGGGGGGTTTCCACTGCTTAGGCACATCAGGGGCTCTCCAAATGCAACATGGCGTCCGATCTCAATTCCAGCCAAAAAAGTCAAATGGTGCTGCTTCCCTTCTGAACTCTGCCATGCGCCCTTAATAGTGGTTTACCACACATATGGGGTATCAGTGTACTCAGGACAAATTGCAAAATAACTTTTGGGGTCCTGTTTCCCTTGCGAAAATAAAAATTGGGGGTGAAAAGATCATTTTTGTGGGAAAAAAATATGATTTTTTACTTTTATGGCTGTACGTTATAAACTTCTGTGAAGCCCTTGGGGGTTCAAAGTTCTCACCACACATCTAGATAAGGTCCTTAGGGGGTCTAGTTTCCAAAATGGGGTCACTTGTAGGGGGTTTCTGTATGTAAGATTGCTTTCTTAGTTTTGTATATAAGATTGCTTACTTAGTTCTGTATATAAGATAGCTTTCTTAGTTCTGTATATAAGATTGCTTTCTAAGTTTGTATATAAGATTGCTTTCTTAGTTCTGTATGTAAGATTGCTTTCTTAGTTCTTTATATAAGATTGCTTTCTTAGTTTTCTATATAAGATTGCTTTCTTAGTTCTGTGTATAAGATTGCTCTCTTAGTTCTGTATATAAGATTGCTTTCTTAGTTCTGTATATAAGATTGCTTTCTTAGTTCTGTATATAAGATTGCTTTCTTAGTTCGGTATATAAAATTGCTTTCTTGGTTCTGTATATAAGATTGCTTTCTTAGTTCTGTATATAAGATTGCTCTCTTAGTTCTGTATATAAGATAGCTTTCTTAGTTCTGTATATAAGATTGCTTTCTTAGTTCTCTATATAAGATTGCTTTCTTAGTTCTGTATGTAAGATTGCTTTCCTAGTCCTGTATATTAGATTGCTTTCTTAGTTCTGTATATAAGATTGCTTTCTTAGTCCTGTATATAAAATCACTTTCTTAGTTCTGTATATAATATTGCTCTCTTAGTTCTGTATTTAAGATTGCTTTCTTAGTTCTGTATATAAGATTGCTTTCTTAGTTCGGTATAGAAGATTGCTTCTTAGTTCGGTATATAAGATTGCTTTCTTAGTTTGTATATAAGATTGCTTTCTTAGTTCTGTATGTAAGATTGCTTTCTTAGTTTTCTATATAAGATAGCTTTCTTAGTTCTGTATATAAGATTGCTCTCTTAGTCCTGTATATAAGATAGCTTTCTTAGTTCTGTATATAAGATTGCTTTCTTAGTTCTGTATATAAGATTGCTTTCTTAGTACGGTATACAAAAAATTGCTTTCTTGGCTCTGTATATAAGATTGCTTTCTTAGCTCTGTATATAAGATTGCTCTCTTAGTTCTGTATATAAGATAGCTTTCTTAGTTCTGTATATAAGATTGCTTTCTTAGTTCTCTATATAAGATTGCTTTCTTAGTCCTGTATATAAAATCGCTTTCTTAGTTCAGTATATAAGATTGCTCTCTTAGTTCTGTATTTAAGATTGCTTTCTTAGTTCTGTATATAAGATTTCTTTCTTAGTTCTTTATATAAGATAGCTTTCTTAGTTTTCTATATAAGATTGCTTTCCTAGTTCTGTATATAAGATTGCTCTCTTAGTTCTGTATATAAGATAGCTTTCTTAGTTCTGTATATAAGATTGCTTTCTTAGTTCGGTATATAAGATTGCTTTCTTAGTTCGGTATATAAGATTGCTTTCTTAGTTTGTATATAAGATTGCTTTCTTAGTTCTGTATGTAAGATTGCTTTCTTAATTCTGTATATAAGATTGCTTTCTTAGTTCGGTATATAAGATCGCTTTCTTAGTTTGTATATAAGATTGCTTTCTTAGTTCTGTATGTAAGATTGCTTTCTTAGTTTTCTATATAAGATTGCTTTCTTAGTTCTGTATATAAGATTGCTCTCTTAGTTCTGTATATAAGATAGCTTTCTTAGTTCTGTATATAAGATTTCTTTCTTAGTTCTGTATATAAGATTGCTTTCTTAGTTCGGTATATAAAATTGCTTTCTTGGTTCTGTATATAAGATTGCTTTCTTAGTTCTGTATATAAGATTGCTCTCTTAGTTCTGTATATAAGATAGCTTTCTTAGTTCTGTATATAAGATTGCTTTCTTAGTTCTCTATATAAGATTGCTTTCTTAGTTCTGTATATAAGATTGCTTTCTTAGTCCTGTATATAAAATCGCTTTCTTAGTTCTGTATATAAGATTGCTCTCTTAGTTCTGTATTTAAGATTGCTTTCTTAGTTCTGTATATAAGATTGCTTTCTTAGTTCTGTATATAAGATTGCTTTCTTAGTTCTGTATATAAGATTGCTTTCTTAGTTCGGTATATAAGATTGCTTTCTTAGTTTGTTTATAAGATTGCTTTCTTAGTTCTGTATGTAAGATTGCTTTCTTAGTTCTTTATATAAAATTGCTTTCTTGGTTCTGTATATAAGATTGCTTTCTTAGTTCTGTATATAAGATTGCTCTCTTAGTTCTGTATATAAGATAGCTTTCTTAGTTCTGTATATAAGATTGCTTTCTTAGTTCTCTATATAAGATTGCTTTCTTAGTTCTGTATATAAGATTGCTTTCTTAGTCCTGTATATAAAATCGCTTTCTTAGTTCTGTATATAAGATTGCTCTTTTAGTTCTGTATTTAAGATTCCTTTCTTAGTTCTGTATATAAGATTGCTTTCTTAGTCCTGTATATAAGATTGCTCTTTTAGTTCTGTATATAAGATTGCTCTCTTAGTCCTATATATAAGATTGCTTTCTTTGTTCTGTATATAAGATTGCTTTCTTAGTTCTGTATGTAAGATTGCTTTCTTAGTTCTGTATATAAGATTGCTTTCTTAGTTCTGTATATAAGATTGCTTTCTCAGTTCTGTATATAAGATTGCTTTCTCAGTTCTGTATATAAGATTGCTTTCTTAGTTCTGTCTATAAGTTTGCTTTCTTAGTTCTGTATATAAGATTGCTTTCTTAGTTCTGTATATAAGATTGCTTTCTCAGTTCTGTATATAAGATTGCTTTCTCAGTTCTGTATATAAGATTGCTTTCTTAGTTCTGTCTATAAGTTTGCTTTCTTAGTTCTGTATATAAGCTTGCTTTCTTAGTTCTGTATATAAGATTGCTTTCTTAGTTCTGTATATAAGATTCCTTTCTTAGTTCTGTATATAAGATTGCTTTCTTAGTTCTGTATATGAGATTGCTTTCTTAGTTCTGTATATTAGATTGCTTTCTTAGTTCTGTATATTAGATTGCTTTCGTAGTTCTGTATATAAGATTGCTTTCTTAGTTCTGTGTATAAGATTGCTTTCTTAGTCCTGTGTATAAGATTGCTTTCTTAGTCCTGTATATAAGATTGCTTTCCTAGTTCTGTATATAAGATTGCTTTCTTAGTCCTTTATATAAGATGGCTTTCTTAGTCCTGTGTGTTGCGCCTGCCGGCGCTCACCTGGGGTCCTCCTCCTGCCGGCGCCCCCCCTCTCCGCTCTCGCGCCGTCCCCTGTCTGGCTTTGCAGGGGTTCGGCGTGTCGGAGGTCCGCGCATGCGCGCTCGCCCTTCCTCGGCCTCTGTGCATCCTGGGGGCACGTGACCCGGTGGCTCCGCCCCCATCATGGCGGCGCCCACCGGGTATTTCAGCTGGGCGTCTGGATAGGTAAGACGCCTGTTTCTCTTAGCCCGTGGCGCCCGCTATCCTTGCGCAGCGTCACCCTTGGCCATCAGGTCCCCGCACACCCTCTGTGCTGCGCTCTCCTGTATCTCTGCCTTTGTCCCTGTCTGTAGCCTGCTCCCGTGTCTCCCTTTCTCTGCCTACCGTCCTCCTTGGTTCCTCTGCTTCCTCCTCCTGTGTTCCCCGTGCCGGTCCCTCTCCTGTACCTCTGCCCTATTGTTGCCTGCCTCCTGTATTTTACGCTCCTTCCCCTGTCTCGTTCCTTGTCTCATTTCCCAGGCCCAGCCTTTCCTAACCCCCTTTCCCTCATCTTCCTTTCAGCTTCTGGTCCCGGTTCCGTCCTGACCCTTCGGGCTTCCACAGCCTGCCTCCTGTTACTTTGGATCTACTCTACCCCTCGTATACCTTTCCACACTCTGATCTGCTCTCCTGTATTTACCCTGGGTCGTCCCTTTGGTTCCGGCTGTCGTGGTTCCATCTCCCTTGGGCCTGCCCCTAACACTCCCTGTATAGGGGGTGGTCATCACCTGGTCCGCTCGCCCTCGGGGGCTCTGGAACCACGACCCAGAGGGTCCACTCTCGGGTTTTCTACCTAGAAACTCTAACAGAACAAACAGGCCATGGACCCCGCCGGAGCCGCTGCGGTTCAAAAGGAGCTGCTCTTTTTACGGGAGAACCAAACCTGTATCATGGCGTTCATGAAGTCCATGGATTCCCGTCTCTCTGCGCTCCAGGCCTCCGACCCGGGGAACGCTTCCCAATTGGCTGGACTGCAATAAGAGCTGGCACAGCAGAGAGATTCCCAGGCCCATATTCTTAGTTACATGGCCTCTATAGACGACCGCTTACACTCCCTGCAGGCGGCCGCCGCGTCTCCCGTCTCAGCTTTGGCTCTTCACCCACCGCCCCGCCTAGCTAGGCCACCTCATTACAACGGGGACCCCAAGCTGTGTCGCGGTTTCCTGAACCAGTGCCGTCTCCACTTCGAACTCCTGCCCCAGCAGTATCCCACTGAGCGGGCCAAGGTGGCTTTTATTGTCTCCCACCTCGAGGGAGACGCTTTGGCATGGGTTAACCCTCTCTAGGAGCAGGATGACCCTGTGGTCTCCCAGTTAAGTACCTTTTTTGAGACGTTTCGTCGAGTATTCGACGAACCGGGCCGTCTGGCCTCTACCACGGAATCCTTATTCAACCTCCACCAAGGATCCCAAACCGTGGGTCAATATGCCATCCGGTTTCGGACCCTATCCTCTGATTTGGGGTGGAACAACGAGGCATTGGTAGGGGCCTTCTGGCAAGGTCTCGCGGGTCGTATTAAGGACGAGCTGGCTGGTCGTGATACACCCACCGCCTTAGAGGAACTGATTTCACTGGCCACACGTATCGATCTACGATTCCAGGAACGTGCTCGTGAGAGGAGGCTCCCGTGTTTTTCCCCAGCCGTCTGTGGACCACCCTGCCCTCGGTCCGGGATATCCACTTCAGCTTCTATGCCAGAACCCATGCAGGTAGACCAGCTTAAACTATCGGGACAACGCCGAGAGGAGAGGCGTACCAATGGTCTCTGTTTCTATTGTGGCAGCGACTCCCATCTGGTCCGAACCTGCCCGGAGCGTCCGGAAAACTCCTCCGCCTAGGTCAGGTAAGAGAGGCCTCACTAGGTGTATGTGATACCTCTCCACCCCTCACTCTGTCCATTTTGTTGCACGTTGGTGGTAAACGTTTTTCTTTGGCGGCCTATGTAGATTCCGGCGCAGCAGGAAATTTTATTAGGCTTAAGGAGGTTCTTAAATTCTCGGTTCCAGTTAAGACCCTAGAAACTCCACGGATCCTCGCTTCCGTGGACGGTAAACCTCTTCAAGAGGCAGTTACCCTAATCACCCAGGAGGTAGAACTCCAGGTAGGGGCCTTGCACAAAGAGAAGATCGCCTTTTATGTCCTGGCAGGCATCTCGCACCCTATTCTTCTTGGTCTTCCCTGGTTACGGGCCCACGAGCCTACCTTAGACTGGCATAAGGGCCATATCCTGCGCTGGGGAGAGTCCTGTGGGGCGGGGTGTCTGCTGCCGGTGGGTCCCGTGGGTGGTTCCCGTTCCCTTCCCCTGGTCCCCGGGTTGCCCATCGCTTACAGCTCTTTTTCGGACGTCTTTAGCAAGAAGGAGGCCGAGAACCTCCCGCCGCACCGACCCTACGATTGCCCCATCGACCTCGTCCCTGGAGCTATCCCTCCGAGGGGTAGGATTTATCGCCGGCAGAGACGCAAGCCATGTCTGAGTACGTTCAGGAGAACTTGGCCAGGGGTTTCATACGGAAGTCTTCCTCTCCTGCGGGCGCAGGCTTCTTCTTTGTCAAGAAGAAGGACGGGTCGCTCCGCCCGTGCATCGACTACAGAGGTTTAAACAGCATCACGATAAAGAACAAGTACCCGTTGCCCCTCATCCCCGAACTCTTTGATCGCCTTAGAGGAGCCCAGATATTTACCAAACTTGATCTCCTAGGAGCCTATAACTTGGTCCGAATTCGCGCTGGGGATGAGTCGAAGACCGCGTTCAATACGCGTGACGGTCACTACGAGTACCTTGTTATGCCTTTTGGCCTCTGCAATGCACCTGCAGTATTCCAGGAACTCGTCAACGATATTTTTCGAGACCTCCTCTATTCCTGTGTCGTGGTTTACCTTGACGACATTCTTGTCTTCTCCCCGGATCTCTCTACCCATCGGCGGGACGTTCGGCAAGTGTTGCTACATCTTAGGGAGAACCACCTGTTTGCCAAGTTGGAGAAATGCGTCTTCGAGCAACCGTCCCTGCCGTTTCTAGGATACATCATTTCGAGGTCTGGTCTGAAGATGGATTCTGAGAAAGTGTCCGCTGTCCTGAACTGGCCTCGTCCCCTTGGACTCAAAGCCATCCAACGCTTCCTCGGCTTTGCTAATTATTATAGGCAATTTATTCCGCACTTCTCCACCTTAACCAAGCCTATCTCTGCCCTCGTACTCAAAGGGGCAAAACCCCACCTCTGGCCTCCTGAGACAGAGGACGCCTTTCAAGCTTTGAAGAAGGAATTCTCTACAGCGCCTGTTCTCCACCGTCCGGATGCCGATAGACCCTTTATTCTTGAGGTCGACGCATCATCTGTTGGAGCTGGAGCAGTTCTCCTGCAAAAAACCTCCACTGGTCGGACTGTCACATGTGGATTTTTCTCTAAAGCCTTTTCCCCGCCCGAGCGCAATTATTCTATTGGGGACAAGGAACTACTTGCGATAAAACTGGCTTTAGAGCAATGGCATTACCTTCTCGAAGGAGCTGTCCATCCCTTCACCATATTTACTGACCACATGAATCTGTCCTACGTCCAGTCTGCTCAAAGGCTCCACCCCCGGCAAGCCAGGTGGTCCTTATTCTTTGGACGCTTTGATTTCGAGCTCCACTTTCGGCCGGGTAAGAAAAATACCAAAGCAGATGCGCTATCGAGGTCATTCCTCCCTACGGATGAAGAGGAGGGTCCTGCTCACATCATCGATCCAGCGAAGGTTGTCACTTTAGTTCCTCTAAGTTTGGTTAATCCACCACCAGGCAAGACCTTGGTATTGGACCATGACAAAGTAAGGATTCTGCGTTGGGGGCACTCCTCTAAAGTCGCCGGGCATGCTGGAGCCAAAAGGACTCTGTCCCTCATCTCCCGCCACTATTGGTGGCCATCGCTCCGCCAGGACGTCTTGGAGTTCACCGCTTCGTGTCCCTCCTGCTCCCAAAATAAAGTTCCAAGACAGTTACCCTCTGGTCTCTTACATCCGTTGCCTATACCTTCGGTCCCTTGGAGCCATATTGCCATGGATTTTATCACGGATCTACCTCCATCCTCCGGCTGCACTGTCATTTTGGTGGTGGTGGACCGTTTTTCCAAGATGGCCCATTTTATCCCTCTGCCTGGCCTGCCTTCGGCACCCGAGTTGGCGAAGATCTTCTTGCAACATATTTTCCGACTTCATGGTTTTCCCCAGCACATCGTGTCTGACCGTGGTGTTCAATTCACCTCCCGTTTCTGGAGAGCCCTCTGCGGATCAATGAAGGTAGCCCTGGATTTCTCTTCTGCCTACCACCCGCAGTCCAACGGCCAAGTGGAGCGAATCAACCACGTGTTAACCTCTTATCTTCGGCATTTTTCTAATGCACACCAGAGCAACTGGGTCTCGCTGCTTCCTTGGGCTGAATTCGCCCACAACAATCACCCCAACGAATCCTCTTCTAAGTCCCCCTTTTTTGTGGTTTTCGGACAGCACCCAGGCATTCCCCTTCCCGTTTCCCCCGCCTCGGGCGTGCCGGCGGCAGACTCCTTGTCCTCAGAATTCTCTAAAATTTGGGAGGAGACAAAAGGGGCCCTTGAACTAGCGATCGGATGAAGAGGTACGCTGACAAGAAACGCCTTGACGCTCCCCCTTATCAGGCGGGTGATAAGGACTGGCTATCCTCGCGTTTCGTTCGCCTTAAGATCCCCTCTTATAAATTGGGTCCACGTTATATTGGGCCTTTTGAGATTTTGAGTCGCATCAACGACGTTATCTATAAACTAAAGCTACCTGCCTCTCTGCGAATTCCCAATACCTTCCACGTCTCGCTCCTCAAACCCACAGTATTTAATCGCTTTCACCAAGCCTCCTCCCGCGCCCCTCAACCTAGCACCGCAGAAGACATCTTTGATGTCAAGGACATCTTGGCAAAGAAGACCGTCAGGGGTAGGACCTTTTTTCTTATTGATTGGAAAGGGTTCAGTCCTGAGGAGAGGTCATGGGAACCCCGAGAAAACATCAATGCCCCTCATATCATGAGAAAATTCTTGTCCCGCCTTAAGAGGGAGGGGAGTAAGAGAGGGGGTACTGTTGCGCCCGCCGGCGCTCACCTGGGGTCCTCCTCCTGCCGGCACCCCCCCTCTCGGCTCTCGCGCCGTCCCCTGTCTGGCTTTGCAGGGGTTCGGCGCGTCGGAGGTCCGCGCATGCGGGCTCGCCCTTCCTCGGCCTTTGTGCATCCTGGGGGCACGTGACCCGGTGGCTCCGCCCCCATCATGGCGGCACCCACCGGGTATTTCAGCTGGGCGTCTGGACAGGTAAGACGCCTGTTTGTCTTAGCCCGTGGCGCCCGCTATCCTTGCGCAGCGTCACCCTTGGCCATCAGGTCCCCGCGCACCCTCTGTGCTGCGCTCTCCTGTATCTCTGCCTTTGTCCCCATCTGTAGCCTGCTCCCGTGTCTCCCTGTCTCTGCCTACCATCCTCCTTGGTTCCTCTGCTTCCTCCTCCTGTGTTCCCCGTGCCGGTCCCTCTCCTGTACCTCTGCCCTATTGTTGCCTGCCTCCTGTATTTTACGCTCCTTCCCCTGTCTCGTTCCTTGTCTCATTTCCCAGGCCCAGCCTTTCCTAACCCCCTTTCCCTCATTTTCCTTTCAGCTTCTGGTCCCGGTTCCGTCCTGATCCTTCGGGCTTCCACAGCCTGCCTCCTGTTACTTTGGATCTACTCTACCCCTCGTATACCTTTCCACACTCTGATCTGCTCTCCTGTATTTACCCTGGGTCGTCCCTTTGGTTCCGGCTGTCGTGGTTCCATCTCCCATGGGCCTGCCCCTAACACTCCCTGTATAGGGGGTGGTCATCACCTGGTCCGCTCGCCCTCGGGGGCTCTGGAGCCACGACCCAGAGGGTCCACTCTCGGGTTTTCTACCTAGAAACCCTAACACTGTGTATAAGATTGCTTTCTTAGTCCTGTATATAAGATTGCTTTCTTAGTTCTGTATATAAGATTGCTCTCTTAGTTCTGTATATAAGATTGCTTTCTTAGTCCTGTATATAAGATTGCTTTCCTAGTTCTGTATATAAGATTGCTTTCTTAGTTCTGTATATAAGATTGCTTTCTTAGTTCTGTATATAAGATTGCTCTCTTAGTTCTGTATATAAGATTGCTTTCTTAGTCCTGTATATAAGATTGCTTTCCTAGTTCTGTATATAAGATTGCTTTCTAAGTCCTGTATATAAGATTGCTCTCTTAGTTCTGTATATAAGATTGCTTTCTTAGTCCTGTATATAAGATTGCTTTCTTAGTCCTGTATATAAGATTGCTTTCTTAGTTCTGTATATAAGATTGCTCTCTTAGGCTACTTTCACACATCAGGTTTTCGGCGTCAGGCGCGATCCGGCGTCGTGCCGGAACGCCGGATCCGGCAAATGTTTCGTAAAACCGGATGTGACGGATCCAGTTTTCTGCCGGATCCGTCTTTTTCTTGACAGACAAAACCAGATCCGTCTCATCCGGTTCATCCGTTTTTCTATCCGTTTTTCGATGGATTACGCCGGATCCGGTTTTTAAAATTGACCCTTGTGGCCTTCCGAACGGGATTGGCTACTGGAAAACTATATATAGCATGTTCCTACAGCCCTTCTTTGACAGGTTGTAGAGGAGAAAGTGCAGGTTTGAGAGAAGAGCAAGTTACTGGCGAAGATGGATGTTGTCATTGGAAATATTTTGAAGAATTTGGCGGATTTTATAGCGGAGGCGAATCGTTTGAGGGTGATTGTTCTGGAGAAGGAGAGAGCGAGACAGCAGCGCATCAGGCATCGTAGACGACGTTTGTGGATCCACCCCATCACAGCCAAGAGAATGACGCGTGGGGTCTATTCTACACTCTGCATGGACCTTCGACGAAACCCGGATAAATTTTTTGGATATGTTAGGATGAAAATGGAGAATTTTGATTACTTGGTGGAGCGCATTGCACACCTCATAAAAAAAGCGGACACCTATTGCCGCTTCTCTGTTTCACCCGCAGAGCGTCTGATGGTGACTTTAAGGTAAGCCACATTTATTGGATATGCTCGCATCAGAGCACACTTTCACTGCAATCTTGTTGGTGGTAGTTTGTATCTCCAAGTGTTATAGGTC
Organism: Dendrobates tinctorius; assembly: GCF_039654945.1. Lineage (NCBI taxonomy): Eukaryota > Metazoa > Chordata > Amphibia > Anura > Dendrobatidae > Dendrobates > Dendrobates tinctorius. The sequence goes on along the minus strand of NW_027361961.1, from coordinate 2,152,597 downwards.
AGTTTTGGTATGTAATGCTGTGATTTAAAACTAATTTATTGTTTTTTAATTCCCCTCAGATTTCTTGCAACTGGAGAATCCCTTTCGTCACTGCATTTCCAGTACAGACTCGGGATTTCCACCATATCTGGAATAGTGAAGTACACATGCCGTGCACTGTGGGACTCCTTAGCTGAAGAGTTTTTACCAGAGCCCACAACAGAGAGGTGGATTGAAATTGCTGACAAGTTTCAACAGATATGTCAGTTTCCCAACTGCTTGGGCGCTGTGGACGGGAAACATATCCGCATTGTAAAGCCAGCTGGATCAGGATCGGAATATTTCAATTACAAGAAATATTTTTCAATTGTCCTCATGGCCATCGCTGACGCGGAATACAAATTTATTGCGGTTGATATTGGGGCCTATGGCCGCTCCAATGACTCTCAAGTTTTCAAACTGTCTGCCATGGGACGTAAACTGTATGGAAACACCTTCCAGTTCCCACCACCTAGACCGCTGCCGCAAACATCTGGTCCACCTATGCCATTTGTCTGTGTAGGGGATGAAGCCTTCCAGCTGTCAGAACACCTTTTGAAACCGTACTCTAGCAGAGGATTGACAAGACCAAAACGCATTTTTAATTACCGCCTCACAAGAGCAAGAAGAATGGTTGAATGTACCTTTGGTATTCTGACAGCCAAATGGCGGGTCCTATTGACTGCGATCAACCTCAAGACAGAAACTGTGGACGAGGTGATCAAAGCGTGCGTGGTACTCCACAATTTTGTTATCTGCAAGGAACCCATTTCCATTGAGGACACCTCTGAAGAAACCACCTTGCAAGATTACCATGACATTACCACTAGAAGTTCTGTGACGGTTTCAGTAATGAGGGACAATTTTGCAATATACTTTATGTCACCTCAAGGCAGAGTACACTGGCAGGATGACAGAGTGTGAAAGATTTGTGCCCTAACCAAACTTGTGTACCTTCTGGACCAACAGTATATACCTTTGCCAACCAAAGTTGGCTATCTTGTCATGGTCTTACTATTTTTAGCTTTAGGCCACAGGTGTGCACCTGGTTGTGTTTTATGCAAAGTATTTCACATTTTAACAAAAGTTGTGTACATTGTTAGGAAATCACCAACAATAAACACAACTTTTTAGGTGAAATACTTTGCTTCAAACACAACCAGGAACACAACTGTGGCAAAAAGCTAAAATTTACCCACAGTTATATACCTAGTTTTGAATACCATTTCACCTTTTAAATACCCTGTATTTAACCTTTTCGCCGCAGAAAGAAATGACAGACAACCAGTGTAAAATAATTTAACTTTTATTGAAAAATGTTTTTTTTAGTAAACTTTTTTAAAATTTTAATAAACTTGTTTAATAAAGCTTTGAAACCATAAAACTGGTCATTTTTATTTAGATACACACATTATAAATCTGTGTAGTGTGTGGTGGAAATACTGCTGGAGGGGCTGCGGGACACTTCGACACTGGGAGTGTGGAGAGAGGACTGGGATCGTGGTGGGGAAGGAACAGTTAGAGGTGAAGGTGTGGAAAAAACTACAGAATGGGTGGACATGTGGGAAGCAGAAGAGGTGGTGGGTGGTGGAGTGGAGGGTTGGGCAGGGACTGTAGGAGCAGATGATGTTGATGGCAAGTTGTATGGGGAAGGAGTTTGGTACGGGGCAGGTTGCTGGAAGTGGGGAGATGTCTGGTACGGGGCAGGTTGCTGGAAGTGGGGAGATGTCTGGTACGGGGCAGGTTGCTGGAAGTGGGGAGATGTCTGGTATGGGGCAGGTTGCTGGAAGTGGGGAGATGTCTGGTACTGGGGAGGTTGCTGGTACTGGGGAGTTTGCAGGTACTGGTGAGGTTGCTGGTACTGGGGAGGTTGCTGGTACTGGGGAGGTTGCTGGTACTGGGGAGGTTGCTGGTACTGGGGAGGTTGCTGGTGCTGGGGAGGTTGCTGGTGCTGGGGAGGTTGCTGGTGCTGTGGAGGTTGCTGGTGCTGGGGAGGTGGATGGTGCTGGGGAGGTGGATGGTATGTAATAGGAGGGGGAGGATGGAAAGTGGCTGGAGGGGGTGTAGATGTAATAGGAGGGGGAGGATGGAAAGTGGCTGGAGGGGGTGTAGATGTAATAGGAGGGGGAGGATGGAAAGTGACTGGAGGGGGTGCAGGTGGAGGAACTACTGTGGTGGGAGGAGGAGGTTGGGAGGTAACTTGCTGGAGAGCAGCGTGGCATGAATGCATTACATGCATCTGCTGGGCAGGAGAGAGCGTTTCCATGCGCTCCACAACAGACCTGAAAAAGGTGTGGTTTGGCGAACATCTTGCTTCTGAATGCATGGTTTGCAGAAGTGTCTTCACCTCCAGAATGCTGGAGTTGATCTGCTGATAGCCTGCGGAGATTTGCTCTGACAAGACTTTTAGACAGTTCTGGAAAGATGCATTCAGATGCAAGAACTCTGGCGCATAAGTCTTTTCCTGACCCCTCTGCCGCTGCCGCCCAGTACCCGCAGGTGTACTAGAGGTGGCAGGGGCAGAAGGGTGGGGTAAAGGGAAAGCGATCTCCTCACCAGCAGCTTCATGTAATGTAGGCGGCCACGATGCTCCTGTGCTGGTGGATGGGACAGATGGGTCGAATGTGTGGGAAGGTGCAGATGTACCGGGGCGGTCGAAGTGTCCCTCGGTGCCGGTCTCCTCAGGGATCGCCTCAGAAGGGTCCAATCGTGCAGGCTCCCGAGTGCTGCTCACCGTGCTGTGGAATAAAGAGAAAAAAAAACAATTAAAATACTGACATGGTATGGCCCTGGCTGAAAAAAAAAATTTACATCTAACATTTTTTTTCACATGTGGTGTGTAATATTTACCTTCTAGTGACCATTGTTTCCCGTAGGAACGACAGGGCTTCTGCGTACTTGTACTTGCTCCTGCGTCCTCCAGATCCACTCGGGGCCCGCATCTCTTTATTGAACTCCTTCTTGAAACGATCCCTCACAGACCGCCACCGAATCACAATTCTGTTCCCTGAAACGAGAAAGGACAAAGTGGTTAGTATACAACATCAGTGTTTCCCAAACTCCAGTCCTCATGGTCCCCAGGGGTCATGTTTTCAGGATTTCCATAGTAAATAGAAATCCTGAACACATGATCCGTGGGGACCACGAGGACTGGAGTTTGTGAAACACTGGTTTACATCAAGCAACCGGTACTGTATATACTTACGCTCTTTAATCTGGGCCCGAACATCGAGGTCCTCCCAGCGGCCCACAAGAAGCGAACAGATTTCCTCCCGGAGTCGATGGGTAACGATAAGGTCAGCGTGGCGGCGGTCAGCCATATTCCAGAGCGGCTCCCTTTCTCTGACGAGATCGATGAGGTGGTCAACATCGAGTCCTCCATCCTCACCGTCAGAGTCGGGAGCACGCTGTGAAGGCTGTTAAAGAAAAAGACAAAAATAACATAATTAGCCTCCACAAAAGAAATGAAATAAAAAGTGCAAAAAAACAAAGCAAAAATATTTATACTTACACGCTGGTGACCGCCGCGTTGCTGTCGCCGACGACCCTGGGAGGCACTGCGAGGACCTCTTGGCCGAGCACCAGATTGGGAAGACTGGAGAAGAAAACAAAAAATGTTATGTCTTTGGATGTAGGCATTTGTTTGCTGTGTGTGGTCTGCAGAACATTGTTTTCTATGTGTTGTGTGTAGTGTGATGTTGTGTTTCTGCGTTTGATGCAAAAAACTTACCAATTGTGAGCCCACTCCAGGTGTCTGTCCACCCCTTCCTTCTTCTTCTGGGAGCTCCTCTTCATCTTGTGAATCCTGTTTTGAAATAAAAGGCAATGAATAGACATATATTACAGAGATGATGGATTTTGGAAATAAAAACTTACCGTCAAACGCTGACGATGCGAGGGAGGGCTCCCAGAAGATGATGTGCTGTCTTCCTGGTGGACACACTCCATGCCTGTGGGTGGTGTTCCAGCTGCTGCCATTGCTGCTGCTGCTGCTGCTGCAACTATTGGGCGGCTGTTGAATAAAGAGAAACAAAGGGCCAATGAATATCTCGATATTCAACAGCCCTAGTTTGGAGGAATGGGGGATTTGATAATTACCGTCTCTCATCTGCTGCTGGACTCCCCTCCTCAGCATGTTCCATTTGCTGCTCCATTTGGGGTGGTGGTGGTGCTGATGGTGCTGCAGTGGTCTCCTGCCTTCTCCTGCTGCGCTTGGTTGCTTTCTTGGGTGGCATGTTGGGTGTGGCTGTGGGTCCCACTGTCTTGCTTTTATATATGTCTTGTGGGCAGAGCTACTGAGCATGCTCAGACCAAAAAAACCGGATCCGGCCACCGGATCCGGCTTTCGCCGGATCCGGCGCATTGCGGCGCTCATAGGCTTTCATTGTGTGAAAAAGCCGGACGCGCCGATCCGGCGTCTGGAAAAAACGGCTACTGTAACGTTTTTTGTCTCCGGCGTAAAAGCCGGACACGCCGGATCGGCTTTTACGCCGGAGACAAAAAACGTTACAGTAGCCGTTTTTTCCAGACGCCGGATCGCGACACATTGCCGGATCCGGCGAAAACCGGATGAAACGCATGGCCATCCGGCGCGATCCGGCGCAAATGCAAGTCAATGGGGGGGAAACCGGATCCGGCATTGCATTTCGCCGGATCCGGTTTCTGTCAAAAGCGCCGGATCGCGCCCGATGGCGAAAACCTGATGTGTGAAAGAGGCCTTAGTCCTGTATATAAGATTGCTTTCTTAGTCCTGTATATCAGATTGCTTTCTTAGTCCTGTATATAAGATTGCTTTCTTAGCTCTGTATATAAGATTGCTTTCTTAGCTCTGTATATAAGATTGCTTTCTTAGTCCTGTATATAAGATTGCTTTCTTAGTCCTGTATATAAGATTGCTTTCTTAGCTCTGTATGTAAGATTGCTCTCTTAGTTCTGTATATAAGATTGCTCTCTTAGTCCTGTATATGAGATTGCTTTCTTAGTTCTGTATATAAGATTGTTCTCTTAGTTCTGTATATAAGATTGCTCTCTTAGTCCTGTATATAAGATTGCTTTCTTAGTCCTGTATATAAGATTGCTCTTAGTCCTGTATATAAGATTGCTTTCTTAGTCCTGTATATAAGATTGCTTTCTTAGTCCTGTATATAATATTGCTTTCTTAGTTCTGTATATCAGATTGCTCTCTAAGTTCTGTATATAAGATTGCTCTCTTAGTTCTGTATATAAGATTGCTCTCTTAGTTCTGTATATAAGATTGCTTTCTTAGTCCTGTATATACGATGGCTCTCTTAGTCCTGTATATAAGATTGCTTTCCTAGTTCTGTATATAAGATTTCTTTCCTAGTTCTGTATATAAGATTGCTTTCTTAGTTCTGTATATAAGATTGCTTTCTTAGTCCTGTATATAAGATTGCTTTCTTAGTTCTGTATATAAGATTGCTTTCTTAGCTCTGTATATAAGATTGCTTTCTTAGTTCTGTATATAAGATTGCTCTTTTAGTTCTTTATATAAGATTACTTTCTTAGTTCTGTATATAAGATTGCTCTCTTAGTTCTGTATATAAGATTGCTTTCTTAGTTCTGTATAAAAGATTCCATTCTTAGTTCTGTATATAAGATTGCTCTCTTAGTCCTGTATATAAGATTGTTTTCCTAGTTCTGTATATAAGATTTCTTTCTTAGTTCTGTGTATAAGATTGCTTTCTTAGTTCTGTATATAAGATTGCTTTCTTAGTCCTGTATATAAGATTGCTCTCTTAGTTCTGTATATAAGATTGCTTTCTTAGTTTTGTATATTAGATTGCTTTCTTAGTCCTGTATATAAGATTGCTTTCTTAGTTCTGTATATAAGATTGCTTTCTTAGCTCTGTATATAAGATTGCTTTCTTAGTTCTGTATATAAGATTGCTCTTTTAGTTCTTTATATAAGATTACTTTCTAAGTTCTGTATATAAGATTGCTCTCTTAGTTCTGTATATAAGATTGCTTTCTTAGTTCTGTATATAAGATTCCTTTCTTAGTTCTGTATATAAGATTGCTCTCTTAGTCCTGTATATAAGATTGCTTTCCTAGTTCTGTATATAAGATTTCTTTCTTAGTTCTGTGTATAAGATTGCTTTCTTAGTTCTGTATATAAGATTGCTTTCTTAGTCCTGTATATAAGATTGCTCTCTTACTTCTGTATATAAGATTGCTTTCTTAGTTTTGTATATTAGATTGCTTTCTTAGCTCTGTATATAAGATTGCTTTCTTAGTTCTGTATATAAGATTGCTCTCTTAGTTCTGTATATAAGATTGCTTTCTTAGTTCTGTATATAAGATTGCTTTCTTAGTCCTGTATATAAGATTGCTCTCTTAGTCCTGTATATAAGATTGCTCTCTTAGTTCTGTATATAAGATTTCTTTCTTAGTTCTGTGTATAAGATTGCTTTCATAGTTCTGTATATAAGATTGCTTTCTTAGTCCTGTATATAAGATTGCTCTCTTAGTTATGTATATAAGATTGCTTTCTTAGTTCTGTATATAAGATTGCTCTCTTAGTTATTTATATAAGATTACTTTCTTAGTTCTGTATATAAGATTGCTCTCTTAGTTCTGTATATAAGATTGCTTTCTTAGTTCTGTATATAAGATTGCTCTCTTAGTTCTGTATATAAGATTGCTTTCTCAGTTCTGTATATAAGATTGCTTTCTCAGTTCTGTGTATAAGATTGCTCTCTTAGTTCTGTATATAAGATTGCTGTCTTAGTCCTGTATATAAGATTGCTTTCCTAGTTCTGTATATAAGATTTCTTTCTTAGTTCTGTGTATAAGATTGCATTCTTAGTTCTGTATATAAGATTGCTCTCTTAGTCATGTATATAAGATTGCTTTCTTAGTTCTGTATATAAGATTGCTTTCTTAGTTCTGTATATAAGATTGCTTTCTTAGTTCTGTATATAAGATTGCTTTCTTAGTCCTGTATATAAGATTGCTCTCTTAGTCCTGTATATAAGATTGCTCTCTTAGTTCTGTATATAAGATTTCTTTCTTAGTTCTGTGTATAAGATAGCTTTCATAGTTCTGTAAATAAGATTGCTTTCTTAGTCCTGTATATAAGATTCCTCTCTTAGTCCTGTATATAAGATTGCTCTCTTAGTTCTGTATATAAGATTGCTTTCTTAGTTCTGTGTATAAGATTGCTTTCTTACTTCTGTATATAAGATTGTTTTGTTAGTTCTGTATATAAGATTGTTTTCTTAGTTCTGTATATAAGATTGCTTTCTTAGTTCTGTATATAAGATTGCTTTCTTAGTCCTGTATATAAGATTGCTTTCTTAGTCCTGTATATAAGATTGCTCTCTTAGTCCTGTATATAAGATTGCTCTCTTAGTTCTGTATATAAGATTGCTTTCTTAGTTCTGTGTATAAGATTGCTTTCATAGTTCTGTATATAAGATTGCTTTCTTAGTTCTGTATATAAGATTGCTTTCTTAGTCCTGAATATAAGATTGCTTTCTTAGATCTCTATATAAGATTGGTTTCTTAGTTCTGTATATAAGATTGCTCTCTTAGTCCTGTATATAAGATTGCTTTCTTAGTCCTGTATATAAGTTTGCTCTCTTAGTTCTGTATATAAGATTGCTCTCTTAGTTCTGTATATAAGATTGCTCTCTTAGTTCTGTGTATAAGATTGCTCTCTTAGTTCTGTGTATAAGATTGCTTTCTTAGTTCTGTATATTATATTGCTCTCTTAGTCCTGTATATAAGATTGCTCTCTTAGTTCTGTATATAAGATTGCTCTCTTAGTTCTGTATATAAGATTGCTCTCTTAGTCCTGTATATAAGATTGCTCTCTTAGTTCTGTATATAAGATTGCTTTCTTAGTTCTGTATATAAGATTGCTTTCTTAGTTCTGTATATGAAATTGCTTTCTTAGTTCTATATATTAGATTGCTTTCTTAGTTCTGTATATAAGATTGCTTTCTCAGTTCTGTATATAAGATTGCTTTCTCAGTTCTGTATATAAGATTGCTTTCTTAGTTTGTATATAAGATTTCTTTCTTAGTTCTGTATATAAGATTGCTTTCTTAGTCCTGTATATAAGATTGCTTTCTTAGCTCTGTATATAATATTGCTTTCTTAGTTCTGTATATAAGATTGCTCTCTTAGTCCTGTATATGAGATTGCTTTCTTAGTTCTGTATATAAGATTGCTCTCTTAGTTCTGTATATAAGATTGCTCTCTTAGTCCTGTATATAAGATTGCTTTCTTAGTCCTGTATATAAGATTGCTCTCTTAGTCCTGTATAAAAGATTGCTTTCTTAGTCCTGTATATAAGATTGCTTTCTTAGTCCTGTATATAAGAATGCTTTCATAGTTCTGTATATAAGATTGCTCTCTTAGTTCTGTATATAAGATTGCTCTCTTAGTTCTGTATATAAGATTGCTTTCTTAGTCCTGTATATAAGATTGCTCTCTTAGTCCTGTATATAAGATTGCTTTCTTAGTCCTGTATATAAGATTGCTTTCTTAGTCCTGTATATAAGATTGCTTTCTTAGTCCTGTATGTAAGATTGCTTTCTTAGTTATGTATATAAGATTGCTTTCTTAGTTCTGTATATAAGATTGCTCTCTTAGTCCTGTATATAAGATTGCTTTCCTAGTTCTGTATATAAGATTTCTTTCTTAGTTCTGTGTATAAGATTGCTTTCTTAGTTCTGTATATAAGATTGCTTTCTTAGCTCTGTATATAAGATTGCTTTCTTAGTTCTGTATATAAGATTGCTTTCTTAGTTCTGTATATAAGATTGCTCTCTTAGTTCTTTATATAAGATTACTTTCTTAGTTCTGTATATAAGATTGCTCTCTTAGCTCTGTATATAAGATTTCTTTCTTAGTTCTGTATATAAGATTGCTTTCTTAGTTCTGTATATAAGATTGCTCTCTTAGTTCTTTATATAAGATTACTTTCTTAGTTCTGTATATAAGATTGCTCTCTTAGTTCTGTATATAAGATTGCTTTCTTAGTTCTGTATATAAGATTGCTCTCTTAGTTCTGTATATAAGATTGCTTTCTCAGTTCTGTATATAAGATTGCTTTCCTAGTTCTGTATATAAGATTGATTTCTTAGTTCTGTGTATAAGATTGCTTTCTTAGTTCTGTATATAAGATTGCTCTCTTAGTTCTGTATATAAGATTGCTTTCTCAGTTCTGTATATAAGATTGCTCTCTTAGTTCTGTATATAAGATTGCTCTCTTAGTCCTGTGTATAAGATTGCTTTCCTAGTTCTGTGTATAAGATTTCTTTCTTAGTTCTGTGTATAAGATTGCTTTCTTAGTTCTGTATATAAGATTGCTCTCTTAGTCCTGTATATAACATTGCTTTCTTAGTTCTGTATATAAGATTGCTTTCTTAGTTCTGTATATAAGATTGCTTTCTTAGTCCTGTATATAAGATTGCTCTCTTAGTCCTATATATACGATTGCTCTCTTAGTTCTGTATATAAGATTTCTTTCTTAATCCTGTATATAAGATTGCTTTCTTAGTTCTGTATATAAGATTGCTCTCTTAGTTCTGTATATAAGATTGCGCTCTTAGTCCTGTATATGAGATTGCTTTCTTAGTTCTGTATATAAGATTTTTTCTCTTAGTTCTGTATATAAGGTTGCTCTCTTAGTCCTGTATATAAGATTGCTTTCTTAGTCCTGTATATAAGATTGCTCTTAGTCCTGTATATAAGATTGCTTTCTTAGTCCTGTATATAAGATTGCTTTCTTAGTCCTGTATATAAGATTGCTTTCTTAGTTCTGTATATAAGATTGCTCTCTTAGTTCTGTATATAAGATTGCTCTCTTAGTTCTGTATATAAGATTGCTCTCTTAGTTCTGTATATAAGATTGCTTTCTTAGTCCTGTATATACGATGGCTCTCTTAGTCCTGTATATAAGAATGCTTTCCTAGTTCTGTATATAAGATTTCTTTCCTAGTTCTGTATATAAGATTGCTTTCTTAGTTCTGTATATAAGATTGCTTTCTTAGTCCTGTATATAAGATTGCTTTCTTAGTTCTGTATATAAGATTGCTTTCTTATCTCTGTATATAAGATTGCTTTCTTAGTTCTGTATATAAGATTGCTCTTTTAGTTCTTTATATAAGATTACTTTCTTAGTTCTGTATATAAGATTGCTCTCTTAGTTCTGTATATAAGATTGCTTTCTTAGTTCTGTATATAAGATTCCTTTCTTAGTTCTGTATATAAGATTGCTCTCTTAGTCCTGTATATAAGATTGCTTTCCTAGTTCTGTATATAAGATTTCTTTCTTAGTTCTGTATATAAGATTGCTTTCTTAGTTCTGTATATAAGATTGCTTTCTTAGTCCTGTATATAAGATTGCTCTCTTAGTTCTGTATATAAGATTGCTTTCTTAGTTTTGTATATTAGATTGCTTTCTTAGTCCTGTATATAAGATTGCTTTCTTAGTTCTGTATATAAGATTGCTTTCTTAGCTCTGTATATAAGATTGCTTTCTTAGTTCTGTATATAAGATTGCACTTTTAGTTCTTTATATAAGATTACTTTCTTAGTTCTGTATATAAGATTGCTCTCTTAGTTCTGTATATAAGATTGCTTTCTTAGTTCTGTATATAAGATTCCTTTCTTAGTTCTGTATATAAGATTGCTCTCTTAGTCCTATATATAAGATTGCTTTCCTAGTTCTGTATATAAGATTTCTTTCTTAGTTATGTGTATAAGATTGCTTTCTTAGTTCTGTATATAAGATTGCTTTCTTAGTCCTGTATATAAGATTGCTCTCTTAGTTCTGTATATAAGATTGCTTTCTTAGTTCTGTATATTAGATTGCTTTCTTAGCTCTGTATATAAGATTGCTTTCTTAGTTCTGTATATAAGATTGCTCTCTTAGTTCTGTATATAAGATTGCTTTCTTAGTTCTGTATATAAGATTGCTTTCTTAGTCCTGTATATAAGATTGCTCTCTTAGTCCTGTATATAAGATTGCTCTCTTAGTTCTGTATATAAGATTTCTTTCTTAGTTCTGTGTATAAGATTGCTTTCATAGTTCTGTATATAAGATTGCTTTCTTAGTCCTGTATATAAGATTGCTCTCTTAGTTATGTATATAAGATTGCTTTCTTAGTTCTGTATATAAGATTGCTCTCTTAGTTATTTATATAAGATTACTTTCTTAGTTCTGTATATAAGATTGCTCTCTTAGTTCTGTATATAAGATTGCTTTCTTAGTTCTGTATATAAGATTGCTCTCTTAGTTCTGTATATAAGATTGCTTTCTCAGTTCTGTATATAAGATTGCTTTCTCAGTTTTGTGTATAAGATTGCTCTCTTAGTTCTGTATATAAGATTGCTGTCTTAGTCCTGTATATAAGATTGCTTTCCTAGTTCTGTATATAAGATTTCTTTCTTAGTTCTGTGTATAAGATTGCATTCTTAGTTCTGTATATAAGATTGCTCTCTTAGTCCTGTATATAAGATTGCTTTCTTAGTTCTGTATAAAAGATTGCTTTCTTAGTTCTGTATATAAGATTGCTTTCTTAGTTCTGTATATAAGATTGATTTCTTAGTTCTGTATATAAGATTGCTCTCTTAGTCCTGTATATAAGATTGCTCTCTTAGTTCTGTATATAAGATTTCTTTCTTAGTTCTGTGTATAAGATAGCTTTCATAGTTCTGTACATAAGATTGCTTTCTTAGTCCTGTATATAAGATTCCTCTCTTAGTCCTGTATATAAGATTGCTCTCTTAGTTCTGTATATAAGATTGCTTTCTTAGTTCTGTGTATAAGAGTGCTTTCTTACTTCTGTAAATAAGATTGCTTTCTTAGTTCTGTATATAAGATTGTTTTCTTAGTTCTGTATATAAGATTGCTTTCTTAGTTCTGTATATAAGATTGCTTTCTTAGTTCTGTATATAAGATTGCTTTCTTAGTCCTGTATATAAGATTGCTTTCTTAGTCCTGTATATAAGATTTCTTTCTTAGTTCTGTATATAAGATTGCTTTCTTAGTTCTGTATATAAGATTGCTTTCTTAGTCCTGTATATAAGATTGCTCTCTTAGTTCTGTATATAAGATTGCTTTCTTAGTTTTGTATATTAGATTGCTTTCTTAGTCCTGTATATAAGATTGCTTTCTTAGTTCTGTATATAAGATTGCTTTCTTAGCTCTGTATATAAGATTGCTTTCTTAGTTCTGTATATAAGATTGCACTTTTAGTTCTTTATATAAGATTACTTTCTTAGTTCTGTATATAAGATTGCTCTCTTAGTTCTGTATATAAGATTGCTTTCTTAGTTCTGTATATAAGATTCCTTTCTTAGTTCTGTATATAAGATTGCTCTCTTAGTCCTGTATATAAGATTGCTTTCCTAGTTCTGTATATAAGATTTCTTTCTTAGTTCTGTGTATAAGATTGCTTTCTTAGTTCTGTATATAAGATTGCTTTCTTAGTCCTGTATATAAGATTGCTCTCTTAGTTCTGTATATAAGATTGCTTTCTTAGTTTTGTATATTAGATTGCTTTCTTAGCTCTGTATATAAGATTGCTTTCTTAGTTCTGTATATAAGATTGCTCTCTTAGTTCTGTATATAAGATTGCTTTCTTAGTTCTGTATATAAGATTGCTTTCTTAGTCCTGTATATAAGATTGCTCTCTTAGTCCTGTATATAAGATTGCTCTCTTAGTTCTGTATATAAGATTTCTTTCTTAGTTCTGTGTATAAGATTGCTTTCATAGTTCTGTATATAAGATTGCTTTCTTAGTCCTGTATATAAGATTGCTCTCTTAGTTATGTATATAAGATTGCTTTCTTAGTTCTGTATATAAGATTGCTCTCTTAGTTATTTATATAAGATTACTTTCTTAGTTCTGTATATAAGATTGCTCTCTTAGTTCTGTATATAAGATTGCTTTCTTAGTTCTGTATATAAGATTGCTCTCTTAGTTCTGTATATAAGATTGCTTTCTCAGTTCTGTATATAAGATTGCTTTCTCAGTTTTGTGTATAAGATTGCTCTCTTAGTTCTGTATATAAGATTGCTGTCTTAGTCCTGTATATAAGATTGCTTTCCTAGTTCTGTATATAAGATTTCTTTCTTAGTTCTGTGTATAAGATTGCATTCTTAGTTCTGTATATAAGATTGCTCTCTTAGTCCTGTATATAAGATTGCTTTCTTAGTTCTGTATATAAGATTGCTTTCTTAGTTCTGTATATAAGATTGCTTTCTTAGTTCTGTATATAAGATTGCTTTCTTAGTTCTGTATATAAAATTGCTTTCTTAGTCCTGTATATAAGATTGCTCTCTTAGTCCTGTATATAAGATTGCTCTCTTAGTTCTGTATATAAGATTTCTTTCTTAGTTCTGTGTATAAGATAGCTTTCATAGTTCTGTATATAAGATTGCTTTCTTAGTCCTGTATATAAGATTCCTCTCTTAGTCCTGTATATAAGATTGCTCTCTTAGTTCTGTATATAAGATTGCTTTCTTAGTTCTGTGTATAAGAGTGCTTTCTTACTTCTGTATATAAGATTGCTTTCTTAGTTCTGTATATAAGATTGTTTTCTTAGTTCTGTATATAAGATTGCTTTCTTAGTTCTGTATATAAGATTGCTTTCTTAGTTCTGTATATAAGATTGCTTTCTTAGTCCTGTATATAAGATTTCTTTCTTAGTCCTGTATATAAGATTGCTCTCTTAGTCCTGTATATAAGATTGCTCTCTTAGTTCTGTATATAAGATTGCTTTCTTAGTTCTGTGTATAAGATTGCTTTCATAGTTCTGTATATAAGATTGCTTTCTTAGTTCTGTATATAAGATTGCTTTCTTAGTCCTGTATATAAGATTGCTTTCTTAGATCTCTATATAAGATTGGTTTCTTAGTTCTGTATATAAGATTGCTCTCTTAGTCCTGTATATAAGATTGCTTTCTTAGTCCTGTATATAAGTTTGCTCTCTTAGTTCTGTATATAAGATTGCTCTCTTAGTTCTGTATATAAGATTGCTCTCTTAGTTCTGTGTATAAGATTGCTCTCTTAGTTCTGTGTATAAGATTGCTTTCTTAGTTCTGTATATAATATTGCTCTCTTAGTCCTGTATATAAGATTGCTCTCTTAGTTCTGTATATAAGATTGCTCTCTTAGTTCTGTATATAAGATTGCTCTATTAGTCCTGTATATAAGATTGCTCTCTTAGTTCTGTATATAAGATTGCTTTCTTAGTTCTGTATATGAAATTGCTTTCTTAGTTCTATATATTAGATTGCTTTCTTAGTTCTGTATATAAGATTGCTTTCTCAGTTCTGTATATAAGATTGCTTTCTCAGTTCTGTATATAAGATTGCTTTCTTAGTTTGTATATAAGATTTCTTTCTTAGTTCTGTATATAAGATTGCTTTCTTAGTCCTGTATATAAGATTGCTTTCTTAGCTCTGTATATAAGATTGCTTTCTTAGTTCTGTATATAAGATTGCTCTCTTAGTCCTGTATATAAGATTGCTCTCTTAGTCCTGTATATAAAATTGCTTTCTTAGTCCTGTATATAAGATTGCTTTCTTAGTCCTGTATATAAGATTGCTTTCTTAGCTCTGTATGTAAGATTGCTCTCTTAGTTCTGTATATAAGATTGCTCTCTTAGTCCTGTATATGAGATTGCTTTCTTAGTTCTGTATATAAGATTGCTCTCTTAGTTCTATATATAAGATTGCTCTCTTAGTCCTGTATATAAGATTGCTTTCTTAGTCCTGTATATAAGATTGCTCTCATAGTCCTGTATATAAGATTGCTTTGTTAGTCCTGTATATAAGATTGCTTTCTTAGTCCTGTATATAAGATTGCTTTCTTAGTTCTGTATATAAGATTGCTCTCTTAGTTCTGTATATAAGATTGCTCTCTTAGTTCTGTATATAAGATTGCTTTCTTAGTCCTGTATATAAGATTGCTCTCTTAGTTCTGTATATAAGATTGCTTTCTTAGTCCTGTATATAAGAATGCTTTCTTAGTCCTGTATATAAGATTGCTTTCTTAGTCCTGTATGTAAGATTGCTTTTTTAGTTCTGTATATAAGATTGCTTTCCTAGTTCTGTATATAAGATTTCTTTCTTAGTTCTGTGTATAAGATTGCTTTCTTAGTTCTGTATATAAGATTGCTTTCTTAGTCCTGTATATAAGATTGCTCTCTTAGTTCTGTATATAAGATTGCTTTCTTAGTTCTGTATATAAGATTGCTTTCTTAGCTCTGTATATAAGATTACTTTCTTAGTTCTGTATATAAGATTGCTCTCTTAGTTCTGTATATAAGATTGCTTTCTTAGTTCTGTATATAAGATTGCTCTCTTAGTTATTTATATAATATTACTTTCTTAGTTCTGTATATAAGATTGCTCTCTTAGTTCTGTATATAAGATTGCTTTCTTAGTTCTGTATATAAGATTGCTTTCTCAGTTCTGTATATAAGATTGCTTTCTCAGTTCTGTATATAAGATTGCTCTCTTAGTTCTGTATATAAGATTGCTGTCTTAGTCCTGTATATAAGATTGCTTTCCTAGTTCTGTATATAAGATTTCTTTCTTAGTTCTGTGTATGAGATTGCATTCTTAGTTCTGTATATAAGATTGCTCTCTTAGTCCTGTATATAAGATTGCTTTCTTAGTTCTGTATATAAGATTGCTTTCTTAGTTCTGTATATAAGATTGCTTTCTTAGTTCTGTATATAAGATTGCTTTCTTAGTCCTGTATATAAGATTGCTCTCTTAGTCCTGTATATAAGATTGCTCTCTTAGTTCTGTATATAAGATTTCTTTCTTATTTCTGTGTATAAGATTGCTTTCATAGTTCTGTATATAAGATTGCTTTCTTAGTCCTATATATAATATTCCTGTCTTAGTCCTGTATATAAGATTGCTCTCTTAGTTCTGTAAATAAGTTTGCTTTCTTAGTTCTGTATATAAGATTGCTTTCTTAGCTCTGTATGTAAGATTGCTCTCTTAGTTCTGTATATAAGATTGATCACTTAGTCCTGTATATGAGATTGATTTCTTAGTTCTGTATATAAGATTGCTCTCTTAGTTCTGTATATAAGATTGCTCTCTTAGTCCTGTATATAAGATTGCTTTCTTAGTCCTGTATATAAGATTGCTCTCTTAGTCCTGTATAAAAGATTGCTTTCTTAGTCCTGTATATAAGATTGCTTTCTTAGTCCTGTATATAAGAATGCTTTCTTAGTTCTGTATATAAGATTGCTCTCTTAGTTCTGTATATAAGATTGCTCTCTTAGTTCTGTATATAAGATTGCTTTCTTAGTCCTGTATATAAGATTGCTCTCTTAGTCCTGTATATAAGATTGCTTTCTTAGTCCTGTATATAAGATTGCTTTCTTAGTCCTGTATATAAGATTGCTTTCTTAGTCCTGTATGTAAGATTGCTTTCTTAGTTCTGTATATAAGATTGCTTTCTTAGTTCTGTATATAAGATTGCTCTCTTAGTCCTGTATATAAGATTGCTTTCCTAGTTCTGTATATAAGATTTCTTTCTTAGTTCTGTGTATAAGATTGCTTTCTTAGTTCTGTATATAAGATTGCTTTCTTAGTCCTGTATATAAGATTGCTTTCTTAGTTCTGTATATAAGATTGCTTTCTTAGCTCTGTATATAAGATTGCTTTCTTAGTTCTGTATATCAGATTGCTTTCTTAGTTCTGTATATAAGATTGCTCTCTTAGTTCTTTATATAAGATTACTTTCTTAGTTCTGTATATAAGATTGCTCTCTTAGTTCTGTATATAAGATTGCTTTCTTAGTTCTGTATATAAGATTGCTCTCTTAGTTCTGTATATAAGATTGCTTTCTCAGTTCTGTATATAAGATTGCTTTCCTAGTTCTGTATATAAGATTGATTTCTTAGTTCTGTGTATAAGATTGCTTTCTTAGTTCTGTATATAAGATTGCTCTCTTAGTTCTGTATATAAGATTGCTTTCTCAGTTCTGTATATAAGATTGCTCTCTTAGTTCTGTATATAAGATTGCTCTCTTAGTCCTGTATATAAGATTGCTTTCCTAGTTCTGTATATAAGATTTCTTTCTTAGTTCTGTGTATAAGATTGCTTTCTTAGTTCTGTATATAAGATTGCTCTCTTAGTCCTGTATATAAGATTGCTTTCTTAGTTCTGTATATAAGATTGCTTTCTTAGTTCTGTATATAAGATTGCTTTCTTAGTTCTGTATATAAGATTGCTTTCTTAGTCCTGTATATAAGATTGCTCTCTTAGTCCTGTATATAAGATTGCTCTCTTAGTTCTGTATATAAGATTTCTTTCTTAGTTCTGTGTATAAGATTGTTTTCATAGTTCTGTATATAAGATTGCTTTCTTAGTCCTGTATATAAGATTCCTGTCTTAGTCCTGTATATAAGATTGCTCTCTTAGTTCTGTATATAAGATTGCTTTCTTAGTTCTGTATATAAGATTGCTTTCTCAGTTCTGTATATAAGATTGCTTTCTTAGTTTGTATATAAGATTTCTTTCTTAGTTCTGTATATAAGATTGCTTTCTTAGTTTGTATATAAGATTGCTTTCTTAGTTCTGTATATAAGATTGCTTTCTCAGTTCTGTATATAAGATTGCTTTCTTAGTTTGTATATAAGATTGCGTTCTTAGTCCTGTATATAAGATTGCTTTCTTAGCTCTGTATATAAGATTGCTTTCTTAGTTCTGTATATAAGATTGCTCTCTTAGTCCTGTATATAAGATTGCTTTCTTAGTCCTGTATATAAGATTGCTTTCTTAGTCCTGTATATAAGATTGCTTTCTTAGCTCTGTATGTAAGATTGCTCTCTTAGTTCTGTATATAAGATTGCTCTCTTAGTCCTGTATATGAGATTGCTTTCTTAGTTCTGTATATAAGATTGCTCTCTTAGTTCTGTATATAAGAATTCTTTCTTAATCCTGTATATAAGATTGCTCTCTTAGTCCTGTATATAAGATTGCTTTCTTAGTCCTGTATATAAGATTGCTTTCTTAGTGCTGTATATAAGATTGCTTTCTTAGTCCTGTATGTAAGATTGCTTTCTTAGTTCTGTATATAAGATTGCTTTCTTAGTTCTGTATATAAGATTGCTCTCTTAGTCCTGTATATAAGATTGCTTTCCTAGTTCTGTATATAAGATTTCTTTCTTAGTTCTGTGTATAAGATTGCTTTATTAGTTCTGTATATTAGATTGCTTTCTTAGTCCTGTATATAAGATTGCTTTCTTAGTTCTGTATATAAGATTGCTTTCTTATCTCTGTATATAAGATTGCTTTCTTAGTTCTGTATATAAGATTGCTCTCTTAGTTCTGTATATAAGATTGCTTTCTCAGTTCTGTATATAAGATTGCTTTCCTAGTTCTGTATATAAGATTGATTTCTTAGTTCTGTGTATAAGATTGCTTTCTTAGTTCTGTATATAAGATTGCTCTCTTAGTTCTGTATATAAGATTGCTTTCTCAGTTCTGTATATAAGATTGCTCTCTTAGTTCTGTATATAAGATTGCTCTCTTAGTCCTGTATATAAGATTGCTTTCCTAGTTCTGTATATAAGATTTCTTTCTTAGTTCTGTGTATAAGATTGCTTTCTTAGTTCTGTATATAAGATTGCTCTCTTAGTCCTGTATATAAGATTGCTTTCATAGTTCTGTATATAAGATTGCTTTCTTAGTTCTGTATATAAGATTGCTTTCTTAGTTCTGTATATAAGATTGCTTTCTTAGTCCTGTATATAAGATTGCTCTCTTAGTCCTGTATATAAGATTGCTCTCTTAGTTCTGTATATAAGATTTCTTTCTTAGTTCTGTGTATAAGATTGCTTTCATAGTTCTGTATATAAGATTGCTTTCTTAGTCCTGTATATAAGATTCCTGTCTTAGTCCTGTATATAAGATTGCTCTCTTAGTTCTGTATATAAGATTGCTTTCTTAGTTCTGTATATAAGATTGCTTTCTCAGTTCTGTATATAAGATTGCTTTCTTAGTTTGTATATAAGATTTCTTTCTTAGTTCTGTATATAAGATTGCGTTCTTAGTCCTGTATATAAGATTGCTTTCTTAGCTCTGTATATAAGATTGCTTTCTTAGTTCTGTATATAAGATTGCTCTCTTAGTCCTGTATATAAGATTGCTTTCTTAGTCCTGTATATAAGATTGCTTTCTTAGTCCTGTATATAAGATTGCTTTCTTAGTTCTGTATGTAAGATTGCTCTCTTAGTTCTGTATATAAGATTGCTCTCTTAGTCCTGTATATGAGATTGCTTTCCTTTCTTAGTTCTGTATATAAGATTGCTCTCTTAGTTCTGTATATAAGATTGCTCTCTTAGTCCTGTATATAAGATTGCTTTCTTAGTCCTGTATATAAGATTGCTCTATTAGTCCTGTATATAAGATTGCTTTCTTAGTCCTGTATATAAGATTGCTTTCTTAGTTCTGTATATAAGATTGCTCTCTTAGTTCTGTATATAAGATTGCTTTCTTAGTTCTGTATATAAGATTGCTCTCTTAGTTCTTTATATAAGATTACTTTCTTAGTTCTGTACATAAGATTGCTCTCTTAGTTCTGTATATAAGATTGCTTTCTTAGTTCTGTATATAAGATTGCTCTCTTAGTTCTGTATATAAGATTGCTTTCTCAGTTCTGTATATAAGATTGCTTTCCTAGTTCTGTATATAAGATTGCTTTCTTAGTTCTGTGTATAAGATTGCTTTCTTAGTTCTGTATATAAGATTGCTCTCTTAGTCCTGTATATAAGATTGCTTTCTCAGTTCTGTATATAAGATTGCTCTCTTATTTCTGTATATAAGATTGCTCTCTTAGTCCTGTATATAAGATTGCTTTCCTAGTTCGGTATATAAGATTTCTTTCTTAGTTCTGTGTATAAGATTGCTTTCTTAGTTCTGTATATAAGATTGCTCTCTTAGTCCTGTACATAAGATTGCTTTCTTAGTTCTGTATATAAGATTGCTTTCTTAGTTCTGTATATAAGATTGCTTTCTTAGTTCTGTATATAAGATTGCTTTCTTAGTCCTGTTTATAAGATTGCTCTCTTAGTCCTGTATATAAGATTGCTCTCTTAGTTCTGTATATAAGATTTCTTTCTTAGTTCTGTGTATAAGATTGCTTTCATAGTTCTGTATATAAGATTGCTTTCTTAGTCCTGTATATAAGATTCCTGTCTTAGTCCTGTATATAAGATTGCTCTCTTAGTTCTGTATATAAGATTGCTTTCTTAGTTCTGTATATAAGATTGCTTTCTTAGTCCTGTATATAAGATTGCTTTCTTAGCTATGTATGTAAGATTGCTCTCTTAGTTCTGTATATAAGATTGCTCTCTTTGTCCTGTATATGAGATTGCTTTCTTAGTTCTGTATATAAGATTGCTCTCTTAGTTCTGTATATAAGATTGCTCTCTTAGTCCTGTATATAAGATTGCTTTCTTAGTCCTGTATATAAGATTGCTCTCTTAGTCCTGTATAAAAGATTGCTTTCTTAGTCCTATATATAAGATTGCTTTCTTAGTCCTGTATATAAGATTGCTTTCTTTGTTCTGTATATAAGATTGCTCTCTTAGTTCTGTATATAAGATTGCTGTCTTAGTTCTGTATATAAGATTGCTTTCTTAGTCCTGTATATAAGATTGCTCTCTTAGTCCTGTATATAAGATTGCTTTCTTAGTCCTGTATATAAGATTGCTTTCTTAGTCCTGTATATAAGATTGCTTTCTTAGTCCTGTATGTAAGATTGCTTTCTTAGTTCTGTATATAAGATTGCTTTTTTAGTTCTGTATATAAGATTGCTCTCTTAGTCCTGTACATAAGATTGCTTTCCTAGTTCTGTATATAAGATTGCTTTCTTAGTTCTGTGTATAAGATTGCTTTCTTAGTTTTGTATATAAGATTGCTTTCTTAGTCCTGTATATAAGATTGCTTTCTTAGTTCTGTATATAAGATTGCTTTCTTAGCTCTGTATATAAGATTGCTTTCTTAGTTCTGTATATAAGATTGCTCTCTTAGTTCTGTATATAAGATTGCTCTCTTAGTTCTGTATATAAGATTGCTTTCTTAGTTCTGTATATAAGATTGCTCTCTTAGTTCTTTATATAAGATTACTTTCTTACTTCTGTATATAAGATTGCTCTCTTAGTTCTGTATATAAGATTGCTTTCCTAGTTCTGTATATAAGATTGCTCTCTTAGTTCTGTATATAAGATTGCTTTCTCAGTTCTGTATATAAGATTGCTTTCCTAGTTCTGTATATAAGATTGCTTTCTTAGTTCTGTGTATAAGATTGCTTTCTTAGTTCTGTATATAAGATTGCTCTCTTAGTTCTGTATATAAGATTGCTTTCTCAGTTCTGTGTATAAGATTGCTCTCTTAGTTCTGTATATAAGATTGCTCTCTTAGTTCTGTATATAAGATTTCTTTCTTAGTTCTGTGTATAAGATTGCTTTCATAGTTCTGTATATAAGATTGCTCTCTTAGTCCTGTATATAAGATTGCTTTCTTAGTCCTGTAAATAAGATTCCTGTCTTAGTCCTGTATATAAGATTGCTCTCTTAGTTCTGTATATAAGATTGCTTTCTTAGTTCTGTATATAAGATTGCTTTCTTAGTCCTGTATATAAGATTGCTTTCTTAGCTCTGTATGTAAGATTGCTCTCTTAGTTCTGTATATAAGATTGCTCTCTTAGTTCTGTATATAATATTGCTTTCTTAGTTCTGTATATAAGATTGCTCTCTTAGTTCTGTATATAAGATTGCTCTCTTAGTCCTGTAGATAAGATTGCTTTCTTAGTCCTGTATATAAGATTGCTCTCTTAGTCCTGTATAAAAGATTGCTTTCTTAGTCCTGTATATAATATTGCTTTCTTAGTCCTGTATATAAGATTGCTTTCTTAGTTCTGTATATAAGATTGCTCTCTTAGTTCTGTATATAAGATTGCTCTCTTAGTTCTGTATATAAGATTGCTTTCTTAGTCCTGTATATAAGATTGCTCTCTTAGTCCTGTATATAAGATTGCTTTCTTAGTCCTGTATATAAGATTGCTTTCTTTGTCCTGTATATAAGATTGCTTTCTTAGTCCTGTATGTAAGATTGCTTTCTTAGTTCTGTATATAAGATTGCTCTCTTAATTCTGTATATAAGATTGCTTTCTTAGTTCTGTATATAAGATTGCTCTCTTAGTTTTGTATATAAGATTGCTTTCTTAGTTCTGTATATAAGATTGCTCTCTTAGTTCTGTATATAAGATTGCTTTCTCAGTTCTGTATATAAGATTGCTTTCCTAGTTCTGTATATAAGATTGCTTTCTTAGTTCTGTGTATAAGATTGCTTTCTTAGTTCTGTATATAAGATTGCTCTCTTAGTTCTGTATATAAGATTGCTTTCTCAGTTCTGTATATAAGATTGCTCTCTTAGTTCTGTATATAAGATTGATCTCTTAGTCCTGTATATAAGATTGCTTTCCTAGTTCTGTATATAAGATTTCTTTCTTAGTTCTGTGTATAAGATTGCTTTCTTAGTTCTGTATATAAAATTGCTCTCTTAGTCCTGTATATAAGATTGCTTTCTTAGTTCTGTATATAAGATTGCTTTCTTAGTCCTGTATATAAGATTGCTCTCTTAGTCCTGTATAAAAGATTGCTTTCTTAGTCCTGTATATAAGATTGCTTTCCTAGTCCTGTATATAAGATTGCTTTCTTAGTTCTGTATATAAGATTGCTCTCTTAGTTCTGTATATAAGATTGCTCTCTTAGTTCTGTATATAAGATTGCTTTCTTAGTCCTGTATATAAGATTGCTCTCTTAGTCCTGTATATAAGATTGCTTTCTTAGTCCTGTATATAAGATTGCTTTCTTTGTCCTGTATATAAGATTGCTTTCTTAGTCCTGTATGTAAGATTGCTTTCTTAGTTCTGTATATAAGATTGCTCTCTTAATTCTGTATATAAGATTGCTTTCTTAGTCTGTATATAAGATTGCTCTCTTAGTTTTGTATATAAGATTGCTTTCTTAGTTCTGTATATAAGATTGCTCTCTTAGTTCTGTATATAAGATTGCTTTCTCAGTTCTGTATATAAGATTGCTTTCCTAGTTCTGTATATAAGATTGCTTTCTTAGTTCTGTGTATAAGATTGCTTTCTTAGTTCTGTATATAAGATTGCTCTCTTAGTTCTGTATATAAGATTGCTTTCTCAGTTCTGTATATAAGATTGCTCTCTTAGTTCTGTATATAAGATTGATCTCTTAGTCCTGTATATAAGATTGCTTTCCTAGTTCTGTATATAAGATTTCTTTCTTAGTTCTGTGTATAAGATTGCTTTCTTAGTTCTGTATATAAGATTGCTCTCTTAGTCCTGTATATAAGATTGCTTTCTTAGTTCTGTATATAAGATTGCTTTCTTAGTTCTGTATATAAGATTGCTTTCTTAGTTCTGTATATAAGGTTGCTTTCTTAGTTCTGTATATAAGATTGCTTTCTTAGTCCTGTATATAAGATTGTTCTTTTAGTCCTGTATATAAGATTGCTCTCTTAGTTCTGTATATAAGATTTCTTTCTTAGTTCTGTGTATAAGATTGCTTTCATAGTTCTGTATATAAGATTGCTTTCTTAGTCCTGTATATAAGATTCCTGTCTTAGTCCTGTATATAAGATTGCTCTCTTAGTTCTGTATATAAGATTGCTTTCTTAGTTCTGTATATAAGATTGCTTTCTTAGTTCTGTATATAAGATTGCTCTCTTAGTTCTGTATATAAGATTGCTTTCTTAGTCCTGTATATAAGATTGCTTTCTTAGTCCTGTATATAATATTGCACTCTTAGTCCTGTATATAAGATTGCTCTCTTAGTTCTGTATATAAGATTGCTTTCTTAGTTCTGTGTATAAGATTGCTTTCATAGTTCTGTATATAAGATTGCTTTCTTAGTTCTGTATATAAGATTGCTTTCTTAGTTCTGTAAATAAGATTGTTTTCTTAGTTCTGTATATAAGATTGCTTTCTTAGTTCTGTATATAAGATTGCTTTCTTAGTTCTGTATATAAGATTGCTTTCTTAGTCCTGTATATAAGATTGCTTTCTTAGTTTTCTATATAAGATTGGTTTCTTAGTTCTGTATATAAGATTGCTCTCTGAGTCCTGTATATAAGATTGCTTTCTTAGTTCTGTATATAATATTGCTCTCTTAGTCCTGTATATAAGATTGCTCTCTTAGTCCTGTATATAAGATTGCTCTCTTAGTTCTGTATATAAGATTGCTTTCTTTGTTTTGTATATAAGATTGCTTTCTTAGTTCTGTATATGAAATTGCTTTCTTAGTTCTATATATTAGATTGCTTTCTTAGTTCTGTATATAAGATTGCTTTCTCAGTTCTGTATATAAGATTGCTTTCTTAGTTTGTATATAAGATTGCTTTCTTAGTTCTGTATATAAGATTGCTTTCTTAGTCCTGTATATAAGATTGCTTTCTTAGTCCTGTATATAAGATTGCTCTCTTAGTCCTGTATATAAGATTGCTCTCTTAGTTCTGTATATAAGATTGCTTTCTTAGTTCTGTGTATAAGATTGATTTCATAGTTCTGTATATAAGATTGCTTTCTTAGTTCTGTATATAAGATTGCTTTCTTAGTCCTGTATATAAGATTGCTTTCTTAGTTCTCTATATAGGATTGGTTTCTTAGTTCTGTATATAAGATTGCTCTCTTAGTCCTGTATATAAGATTGCTTTCTTAATTCTGTATATAATATTGCTCTCTTAGTCCTGTATATAAGATTGCTCTCTTAGTTCTGTATATAAGATTGCTCTCTTAGTTCTGTATATAAGATTGATCTCTTAGTCCTGTATATAAGATTGCTTTCTTAGTTCTGTATATAAGATTGCTTTCTTAGTTCTATATATTAGATTGCTTTCTTAGTTCTGTATATAAGATTGCTTTCTCAGTTCTGTATATAAGATTGCTTTCTCAGTTCTGTATATAAGTTTGCTTTCTTAGTTTGTATATAAGATTGCTTTCTTAGTTCTGTATATAAGATTGCTTTCTCAGTTCTGTATAAAAGATTGCTTTCTTAGTTTGTTTATAAGATTGCTTTCTTAGTTCTGTATATAAGATTGCTTTCTTAGTTCTGTATTTAAGATTGCTCTCTTAGTTCTGTATATAAGATTGCTTTCTCAGTTCTGTTTATAAGATTGCTTTCTCAGTTCTGTATATAAGATTGCTTTCTCAGTTCTGTATATAAGATTGCTTTCTTAGTTCTGTATATAAGATTGCTTTCTTAGTTTGTATATTAGATTGCTTTCTTAGTTCTGTATATAAGATTGCTTTCTTAGTTTGTATATAAGATTGCTTTCTTAGTTCTGTATATAAGATTGCTTTCTCAGTTCTGTATATAAGATTGCTTTCTTAGTTTGTATATAAGATTGCTTTCTTAGTTCTGTATATAAGATTGCTTTCTTAGTTCTGTGTATAAGATTGCTTTCATAGTTCTGTATATAAGATTGCTTTCTTAGTTCTGTATATAAGATTGCTTTCTTAGTTCTGTAAATAAGATTGCTTTCTTAGCTTTCTATATAAGATTGGTTTCTTAGTTCTGTATATAAGATTGCTCTCTGAGTCCTGTATATAAGATTGCTTTCTTAGTTCTGTATATAATATTGCTCTCTTAGTCCTGTATATAAGATTGCTCTCTTAGTCCTGTATATAAGATTGCTCTCTTAGTTCTGTATATAAGATTGCTTTCTTTGTTTTGTATATAAGATTGCTTTCTTAGTTCTGTATATGAAATTGCTTTCTTAGTTCTATATATTAGATTGCTTTCTTAGTTCTGTATATAAGATTGCTTTCTCAGTTCTGTATATAAGATTGCTTTCTCAGTTCTGTATATAAGATTGCTTTCTTAGTTTGTATATAAGATTGCTTTCTTAGTTCTGTGTATAAGATTGCTTTCTTAGTTCTGTATATAAGATTGCTTTCTTAGTTCTGTATATCAGATTGCTTTCTTAGTTCTGCATATAAGATTGCTTTCTTAGTTCTGTATATAAGATTGCTTTCTTAGTCCTGTATATAAGATTGCTTTCTTAGTTCTGTATATAAGATTGCTTTCTTAGTTCTGTATATAAGATTGCTCTCTTAGTTCTGTATATAAGATTGCTTTCTTAGTTCTGTATATAAGATTGCTTTCTTAGTTCTGTATATAAGATTGCTTTCTCAGTTCTGTATATAAGATTGCTTTCTTAGTTCTGTATATAAGATTGCTTTCTTAGTTCTGTATATAAGATTGCTCTCTTAGTTCTGTATATAAGATTGCTCTCTTAGTCCTGTATATAAGATTGCTGTCTTAGTTCTGTATATAAGATTGCTCTCTTAGTTCTGTATATAAGATTGCTTTCTTAGTTCTGTATATAAGATAGCTTTCTTAGTTCTGTATATAAGATTGCTCTCTTAGTTCTTTATATAAGATTACTTTCTTAGTTCTGTATATAAGATTGCTCTCTTAGTTCTGTATATAAGATTGCTTTCTTAGTTCTGTATTTAAGATTGCTCTCTTAGTTCTGTATATAAGATTGCTTTCTCAGTTCTGTATATAAGATTGCTTTCCTAGTTCTGTATATAAGATTGCTTTCTTAGTTCTGTGTATAAGATTGCTTTCTTAGTTCTGTATATAAGATTGCTCTCTTAGTTCTGTATATAAGATTGCTCTCTTAGTCCTGTATATAAGATTGCTTTCCTAGTTCTGTATATAAGATTTCTTTCTTAGTTCTGTGTATAAGATTGCTTTCTTAGTTCTGTATATAAGATTGCTCTCTTAGTCCTGTATATAAGGTTGCTTTCTTAGTTCTGTATATAAGATTCATGTCTTAGTCCTGTATATAAGATTGCTCTCTTAGTTCTGTATATAAGATTGCTTTCTTAGTTCTGTATATAAGATTGCTTTCTTAGTTCTGTATATAAGATTGCTCTCTTAGTTCTGTATATAAGATTGCTTTCTTAGTCCTGTATATAAGATTGCTTTCTTAGTCCTGTATATAATATTGCACTCTTAGTCCTGTATATAAGATTGATCTCTTAGTTCTGTATATAAGATTGCTTTCTTAGTTCTGTGTATAAGATTGCTTTCATAGTTCTGTATATAAGATTGCTTTCTTAGTTCTGTATATAAGATTGCTTTCTTAGTTCTGTATATAAAATTGCTTTCTTAGTTCTCTATATAAGATTGGTTTCTTAGTTCTGTATATAAGATTGCTCTCTGAGTCCTGTATATAAAATTGCTTTCTTAGTTCTGTATATAATATTGCTCTCTTAGTCCTCTATATAAGATTGCTCTCTTAGTCCTGTATATAAGATTGCTCTCTTAGTTATGTATATAAGATTGCTCTCTTAGTTCTGTATATAAGATTGCTCTCTTAGTCCTGTATATAAGATTGCTCTCTTAGTTCTGTATATAAGATTGCTTTCTTAGTTTTGTATATAAGATTGCTTTCTTAGTTCTGTATATGAAATTGCTTTCTTAGTTCTATATATTAGATTGCTTTCTTAGTTCTGTATATAAGATTGCTTTCTCAGTTCTGTATATAAGATTGCTTTCTTAGTTTGTATATAAGATTGCTTTCTTAGTTCTGTATATAAGATTGCTTTCTTAGTCCTGTGTATAAGATTGCTTTCTTAGTCCTGTATATAAGATTGCTCTCTTAGTCCTGTATATAAGATTGCTCTCTTAGTTCTGTATATAAGATTGCTTTCTTAGTTCTGTGTATAAGATTGCTTTCATAGTTCTGTATATACAGTACCGTAAGATTGCTTTCTTAGTTCTGTATATAAGATTGCTTTCTTAGTCCTGTATATAAGATTGCTTTCTTAGTTCTCTATATAGGATTGGTTTCTTAGTTCTGTATATAAGATTGCTCTCTGAGTCCTGTATATAAGATTGCTTTCTTAGTTCTGTATATAATATTGCTCTCTTATTCCTGTATATAAGATTGCTCTCTTAGTCCTGTATATAAGATTGCTCTCTTAGTTCTGTATATAAGATTGCTCTCTTAGTCCTGTATATAAGATTGCTCTCTTAGTTCTGTATATAAGATTGCTTTCTTTGTTTTGTATATAAGATTGCTTTCTTAGTTCTGTATATGAAATTGCTTTCTTAGTTCTATATATTAGATTGCTTTCTTAGTTCTGTATATAAGATTGCTTTCTCAGTTCTGTATATAAGATTGCTTTCTTAGTTTGTATATAAGATTGCTTTCTTAGTTCTGTATATAAGATTGCTTTCTTAGTCTTGTATATAAGATTGCTTTCTTAGTCCTGTATATAAGATTGCTCTCTTAGTCCTGTATATAAGATTGCTCTCTTAGTTCTGTATATAAGATTGCTTTCTTAGTTCTGTGTATAAGATTGCTTTCATAGTTCTGTATATAAGATTGCTTTCTTAGTTCTGTATATAAGATTGCTTTCTTAGTCCTGTATATAAGATTGCTTTCTTAGTTCTCTATATAGGATTGGTTTCTTAGTTCTGTATATAAGATTGCTCTCTTAGTCCTGTATATAAGATTTCTTTCTTAATTCTGTATATAATATTGCTCTCTTAGTCCTGTATATAAGATTGCTCTCTTAGTTCTGTATATAAGATTGCTCTCTTAGTTCTGTGTATAAGATTGATCTCTTAGTCCTGTATATAAGATTGCTTTCTTAGTTCTGTATATAAGATTGCTTTCTTAGTTCTATATATTAGATTGCTTTCTTAGTTCTGTATATAATATTGCTTTCTCAGTTCTGTATATAAGATTGCATTCTCAGTTCTGTATATAAGTTTGCTTTCTTAGTTTGTATATAAGATTGCTTTCTTAGTTCTGTATATAAGATTGCTTTCTCAGTTCTGTATAAAAGATTGGTTTCTTAGTTTGTATATAAGATTGCTTTCTTAGTTCTGTATATAAGATTGCTTTCTTAGTTCTGTATTTAAGATTGCTCTCTTAGTTCTGTATATAAGATTGCTTTCTCAGTTCTGTATATAAGATTGCTTTCTCAGTTCTGTATATAAGATTGCTTTCTCAGTTCTGTATATAAGATTGCTTTCTTAGTTCTGTATATAAGATTGCTTTCTTAGTTTGTATATAAGATTGCTTTCTTAGTTCTGTATATAAGATTGCTTTCTTAGTTTGTATATAAGATTGCTTTCTTAGTTCTGTATATAAGATTGCTTTCTCAGTTCTGTATATAAGATTGCTTTCTTAGTTTGTATATAAGATTGCTTTCTTAGTTCTGTATATAAGATTGCTTTCTTAGTTCTGTATATAAGATTGCTTTCTTAGTTCTGTATATCAGATTGCTTTCTTAGTTCTGTATATAAGATTGCTTTCTTAGTTCTGTATATAAGATTGCTTTCTTAGTCCTGTATATAAGATTGCTTTCTTAGTTCTGTATATAAGATTGCTTTCTTAGTTCTGTATATAAGATTGCTCTCTTAGTTCTGTATATAAGATTGCTTTCTTAGTTCTGTATATAAGATTGCTTTCTTAGTTCTGTATATAAGATTGCTTTCTCAGTTCTGTATATAAGATTGCTTTCTTAGTTCTGTATATAAGATTGCTTTCTTAGTTCTGTATATAAGATTGCTCTCTTAGTTCTGTATATAAGATTGCTCTCTTAGTCCTGTATATAAGATTGCTGTCTTAGTTCTGTATATAAGATTGGTCTCTTAGTTCTGTATATAAGATTGCTTTCTTAGTTCTGTATATAAGATAGCTTTCTTAGTTCTGTATATAAGATTGCTCTCTTAGTTCTTTATATAAGATTACTTTCTTAGTTCTGTATATAAGATTGCTCTCTTAGTTCTGTATATAAGATTGCTTTCTTAGTTCTGTATATAAGATTGCTCTCTTAGTTCTGTATATAAGATTGCTTTCTCAGTTCTGTATATAAGATTGCTTTCCTAGTTCTGTATATAAGATTGCTTTCTTAGTTCTGTGTATAAGATTGCTTTCTTAGTTCTGTATATAAGATTGCTCTCTTAGTTCTGTATATAAGATTGCTTTCTCAGTTCTGTATATAAGATTGCTCTCTTAGTTCTGTATATAAGATTGCTCTCTTAGTCCTGTATATAAGATTGCTTTCCTAGTTCTGTATATAAGATTTCTTTCTTAGTTCTGTGTATAAGATTGCTTTCTTAGTTCTGTATATAAGATTGCTCTCTTAGTCCTGTATATAAGATTGCTTTCTTAGTTCTGTATATAAGATTGCTTTCTTAGTTCTGTATATAAGATTGCTTTCTTAGTTCTGTATATAAGATTGCTTTCTTAGTCCTGTATATAAGATTGCTCTTTTAGTCCTGTATATAAGATTGCTCTCTTAGTTCTGTATATAAGATTTCTTTCTTAGTTCTGTGTATAAGATTGCTTTCATAGTTCTGTATATAAGATTGCTTTCTTAGTCCTGTATATAAGATTCCTGTCTTAGTCCTGTATATAAGGTTCATGTCTTAGTCCTGTATATAAGATTGCTCTCTTAGTTCTGTATATAAGATTGCTTTCTTAGTTCTGTATATAAGATTGCTTTCTTAGTTCTGTATATAAGATTGCTCTCTTAGTTCTGTATATAAGATTGCTTTCTTAGTTCTGTATATAAGATTGCTTTCTTAGTTCTGTATATAAGATTGCTCTCTTAGTTCTGTATATAAGATTGCTTTCTTAGTCCTGTATATAAGATTGCTTTCTTAGTCCTGTATATAATATTGCACTCTTAGTCCTGTATATAAGATTGATCTCTTAGTTCTGTATATAAGATTGCTTTCTTAGTTCTGTGTATAAGATTGCTTTCATAGTTCTGTATATAAGATTGCTTTCTTAGTTCTGTATATAAGATTGCTTTCTTAGTTCTGTATATAAAATTGCTTTCTTAGTTCTCTATATAAGATTGGTTTCTTAGTTCTGTATATAAGATTGCTCTCTGAGTCCTGTATATAAAATTGCTTTCTTAGTTCTGTATATAATATTGCTCTCTTAGTCCTCTATATAAGATTGCTCTCTTAGTCCTGTATATAAGATTGCTCTCTTAGTTATGTATATAAGATTGCTCTCTTAGTTCTGTATATAAGATTGCTCTCTTAGTCCTGTATATAAGATTGCTCTCTTAGTTCTGTATATAAGATTGCTTTCTTAGTTTTGTATATAAGATTGCTTTCTTAGTTCTGTATATGAAATTGCTTTCTTAGTTCTATATATTAGATTGCTTTCTTAGTTCTGTATATAAGATTGCTTTCTCAGTTCTGTATATAAGATTGCTTTCTTAGTTTGTATATAAGATTGCTTTCTTAGTTCTGTATATAAGATTGCTTTCTTAGTCCTGTGTATAAGATTGCTTTCTTAGTCCTGTATATAAGATTGCTCTCTTAGTCCTGTATATAAGATTGCTCTCTTAGTTCTGTATATAAGATTGCTTTCTTAGTTCTGTGTATAAGATTGCTTTCATAGTTCTGTATATACAGTACCGTAAGATTGCTTTCTTAGTTCTGTATATAAGATTGCTTTCTTAGTCCTGTATATAAGATTGCTTTCTTAGTTCTCTATATAGGATTGGTTTCTTAGTTCTGTATATAAGATTGCTCTCTGAGTCCTGTATATAAGATTGCTTTCTTAGTTCTGTATATAATATTGCTCTCTTATTCCTGTATATAAGATTGCTCTCTTAGTCCTGTATATAAGATTGCTCTCTTAGTTCTGTATATAAGATTGCTCTCTTAGTCCTGTATATAAGATTGCTCTCTTAGTTCTGTATATAAGATTGCTTTCTTTGTTTTGTATATAAGATTGCTTTCTTAGTTCTGTATATGAAATTGCTTTCTTAGTTCTATATATTAGATTGCTTTCTTAGTTCTGTATATAAGATTGCTTTCTCAGTTCTGTATATAAGATTGCTTTCTTAGTTTGTATATAAGATTGCTTTCTTAGTTCTGTATATAAGATTGCTTTCTTAGTCTTGTATATAAGATTGCTTTCTTAGTCCTGTATATAAGATTGCTCTCTTAGTCCTGTATATAAGATTGCTCTCTTAGTTCTGTATATAAGATTGCTTTCTTAGTTCTGTGTATAAGATTGCTTTCATAGTTCTGTATATAAGATTGCTTTCTTAGTTCTGTATATAAGATTGCTTTCTTAGTCCTGTATATAAGATTGCTTTCTTAGTTCTCTATATAGGATTGGTTTCTTAGTTCTGTATATAAGATTGCTCTCTTAGTCCTGTATATAAGATTTCTTTCTTAATTCTGTATATAATATTGCTCTCTTAGTCCTGTATATAAGATTGCTCTCTTAGTTCTGTATATAAGATTGCTCTCTTAGTTCTGTGTATAAGATTGATCTCTTAGTCCTGTATATAAGATTGCTTTCTTAGTTCTGTATATAAGATTGCTTTCTTAGTTCTATATATTAGATTGCTTTCTTAGTTCTGTATATAATATTGCTTTCTCAGTTCTGTATATAAGATTGCATTCTCAGTTCTGTATATAAGTTTGCTTTCTTAGTTTGTATATAAGATTGCTTTCTTAGTTCTGTATATAAGATTGCTTTCTCAGTTCTGTATAAAAGATTGGTTTCTTAGTTTGTATATAAGATTGCTTTCTTAGTTCTGTATATAAGATTGCTTTCTTAGTTCTGTATTTAAGATTGCTCTCTTAGTTCTGTATATAAGATTGCTTTCTCAGTTCTGTATATAAGATTGCTTTCTCAGTTCTGTATATAAGATTGCTTTCTCAGTTCTGTATATAAGATTGCTTTCTTAGTTCTGTATATAAGATTGCTTTCTTAGTTTGTATATAAGATTGCTTTCTTAGTTCTGTATATAAGATTGCTTTCTTAGTTTGTATATAAGATTGCTTTCTTAGTTCTGTATATAAGATTGCTTTCTCAGTTCTGTATATAAGATTGCTTTCTTAGTTTGTATATAAGATTGCTTTCTTAGTTCTGTATATAAGATTGCTTTCTTAGTTCTGTATATAAGATTGCTTTCTTAGTTCTGTATATCAGATTGCTTTCTTAGTTCTGTATATAAGATTGCTTTCTTAGTTCTGTATATAAGATTGCTTTCTTAGTCCTGTATATAAGATTGCTTTCTTAGTTCTGTATATAAGATTGCTTTCTTAGTTCTGTATATAAGATTGCTCTCTTAGTTCTGTATATAAGATTGCTTTCTTAGTTCTGTATATAAGATTGCTTTCTTAGTTCTGTATATAAGATTGCTTTCTCAGTTCTGTATATAAGATTGCTTTCTTAGTTCTGTATATAAGATTGCTTTCTTAGTTCTGTATATAAGATTGCTCTCTTAGTTCTGTATATAAGATTGCTCTCTTAGTCCTGTATATAAGATTGCTGTCTTAGTTCTGTATATAAGATTGGTCTCTTAGTTCTGTATATAAGATTGCTTTCTTAGTTCTGTATATAAGATAGCTTTCTTAGTTCTGTATATAAGATTGCTCTCTTAGTTCTTTATATAAGATTACTTTCTTAGTTCTGTATATAAGATTGCTCTCTTAGTTCTGTATATAAGATTGCTTTCTTAGTTCTGTATATAAGATTGCTCTCTTAGTTCTGTATATAAGATTGCTTTCTCAGTTCTGTATATAAGATTGCTTTCCTAGTTCTGTATATAAGATTGCTTTCTTAGTTCTGTGTATAAGATTGCTTTCTTAGTTCTGTATATAAGATTGCTCTCTTAGTTCTGTATATAAGATTGCTTTCTCAGTTCTGTATATAAGATTGCTCTCTTAGTTCTGTATATAAGATTGCTCTCTTAGTCCTGTATATAAGATTGCTTTCCTAGTTCTGTATATAAGATTTCTTTCTTAGTTCTGTGTATAAGATTGCTTTCTTAGTTCTGTATATAAGATTGCTCTCTTAGTCCTGTATATAAGATTGCTTTCTTAGTTCTGTATATAAGATTGCTTTCTTAGTTCTGTATATTAGATTGCTTTCTTAGTTCTGTATATAAGATTGCTTTCTTAGTCCTGTATATAAGATTGCTCTTTTAGTCCTGTATATAAGATTGCTCTCTTAGTTCTGTATATAAGATTTCTTTCTTAGTTCTGTGTATAAGATTGCTTTCATAGTTCTGTATATAAGATTGCTTTCTTAGTCCTGTATATAAGATTCCTGTCTTAGTCCTGTATATAAGATTGCTCTCTTAGTTCTGTATAAAAGATTGCTTTCTTAGTTCTGTATTTAAGATTGCTTTCTTAGTTCTGTATATAAGATTGCTCTCTTAGTTCTGTATATAAGATTGCTTTCTTAGTCCTGTATATAAGATTGCTTTCTTAGTCCTGTATATAATATTGCACTCTTAGTCCTGTATATAAGATTGCTCTCTTAGTTCTGTATATAAGATTGCTTTGTTAGTTCTGTGTATAAGATTGCTTTCTTAGTTCTGTGTATAAGATTGCTTTCATAGTTCTGTATATAAGATTGCTTTCTTAGTTCTGTATATAAGATTGCTTTCTTAGTTCTGTATATAAGATTGCTTTCTTAGTTCTCTATATAAGATTGGTTTCTTAGTTCTGTATATAAGATTGCTCTCTGAGTCCTGTATATAAGATTGCTCTCTTAGTTCTGTATATAATATTGCTTTCTTAGTTCTGTATATAAGATTGTTTTCTCAGTTCTGTATATAAGATTGCTTTCTCAGTTCTGTATATAAGATTGCTTTCTCAGTTCTGTATATAAGATTGCTTTCTTAGTTCTGTATATAAGATTGCTTTCTTAGTTTGTATATAAGATTGCTTTCTTAGTTCTGTATATAAGATTGCTTTCTTAGTTTGTATATAAGATTGCTTTCTTAGTTCTGTATATAAGATTGCTTTCTCAGTTCTGTATATAAGATTGCTTTCTTAGTTTGTATATAAGATTGCTTTCTTAGTTCTGTATATAAGATTGCTTTCTTAGTTCTGTATATAAGATTGCTTTCTTAGTTCTGTATATCAGATTGCTTTCTTAGTTCTGTATATAAGATTGCTTTCTTAGTTCTGTATATAAGATTGCTTTCTTAGTCCTGTATATAAGATTGCTTTCTTAGTTCTGTATATAAGATTGCTTTCTTAGTTCTGTATATAAGATTGCTCTCTTAGTTCTGTATATAAGATTGCTTTCTTAGTTCTGTATATAAGATTGCTTTCTTAGTTCTGTATATAAGATTGCTTTCTCAGTTCTGTATATAAGATTGCTTTCTTAGTTCTGTATATAAGATTGCTTTCTTAGTTCTGTATATAAGATTGCTCTCTTAGTTCTGTATATAAGATTGCTCTCTTAGTCCTGTATATAAGATTGCTGTCTTAGTTCTGTATATAAGATTGGTCTCTTAGTTCTGTATATAAGATTGCTTTCTTAGTTCTGTATATAAGATAGCTTTCTTAGTTCTGTATATAAGATTGCTCTCTTAGTTCTTTATATAAGATTACTTTCTTAGTTCTGTATATAAGATTGCTCTCTTAGTTCTGTATATAAGATTGCTTTCTTAGTTCTGTATATAAGATTGCTCTCTTAGTTCTGTATATAAGATTGCTTTCTCAGTTCTGTATATAAGATTGCTTTCCTAGTTCTGTATATAAGATTGCTTTCTTAGTTCTGTGTATAAGATTGCTTTCTTAGTTCTGTATATAAGATTGCTCTCTTAGTTCTGTATATAAGATTGCTTTCTCAGTTCTGTATATAAGATTGCTCTCTTAGTTCTGTATATAAGATTGCTCTCTTAGTCCTGTATATAAGATTGCTTTCCTAGTTCTGTATATAAGATTTCTTTCTTAGTTCTGTGTATAAGATTGCTTTCTTAGTTCTGTATATAAGATTGCTCTCTTAGTCCTGTATATAAGATTGCTTTCTTAGTTCTGTATATAAGATTGCTTTCTTAGTTCTGTATATAAGATTGCTTTCTTAGTTCTGTATATAAGATTGCTTTCTTAGTCCTGTATATAAGATTGCTCTTTTAGTCCTGTATATAAGATTGCTCTCTTAGTTCTGTATATAAGATTTCTTTCTTAGTTCTGTGTATAAGATTGCTTTCATAGTTCTGTATATAAGATTGCTTTCTTAGTCCTGTATATAAGATTCCTGTCTTAGTCCTGTATATAAGATTGCTCTCTTAGTTCTGTATATAAGATTGCTTTCTTAGTTCTGTATTTAAGATTGCTTTCTTAGTTCTGTATATAAGATTGCTCTCTTAGTTCTGTATATAAGATTGCTTTCTTAGTCCTGTATATAAGATTGCTTTCTTAGTCCTGTATATAATATTGCACTCTTAGTCCTTTATATAAGATTGCTCTCTTAGTTCTGTATATAAGATTGCTTTGTTAGTTCTGTGTATAAGATTGCTTTCTTAGTTCTGTGTATAAGATTGCTTTCATAGTTCTGTATATAAGATTGCTTTCTTAGTTCTGTATATAAGATTGCTTTCTTAGTTCTGTATATAAGATTGCTTTCTTAGTTCTCTATATAAGATTGGTTTCTTAGTTCTGTATATAAGATTGCTCTCTGAGTCCTGTATATAAGATTGCTCTCTTAGTTCTGTATATAATATTGCTTTCTTAGTTCTGTATATAAGATTGTTTTCTTAGTTCTGTATATAAGATTGCTTTCTTATCTCTGTATATAAGATTGCTTTCTTAGTTCTGTATATAAGATTGCTTTCTTAGTTCTGTATATAAGATTGCTTTCTTAGTCCTGTATATAAGATTGCTTTCTTAGTTCTGTATATAAGATTGCTTTCTTATCTCTGTATATAAGATTGCTTTCTTAGTTCTGTATATAAGATTGCTTTCTTAGTTCTGTATATAAGATTGCTTTCTTAGTCCTGTATATAAGATTGCTTTCTTAGTTCTGTATATAAGATTGCTTTCTTATCTCTGTATATAAGATTGCTTTCTTAGTTCTGTATATAAGATTGTTTTCTTAGTTCTGTATATAAGATTGCTTTCTTATCTCTGTATATAAGATTGCTTTCTTAGTTCTGTATATAAGATTGCTTTCTTAGTTCTGTATATAAGATTGCTTTCTTAGTTCTGTATATAAGATTGTTTTCTTAGTTCTGTATATAAGATTGCTTTCTTATCTCTGTATATAAGATTGCTTTCTTAGTTCTGTATATAAGATTGCTTTCTTAGTTCTGTATATAAGATTGCTTTCTTAGTCCTGTATATAAGATTGCTTTCTTAGTTCTGTATATAAGATTGCTTTCTTAGTCCTGTATATAAGATTGCTTTCTTAGTTCTGTATATAAGATTGCTTTCTTAGTTCTGTATATAAGATTGCTTTCTTAGTTCTGTATATAAGATTGCTCTCTTAGTCCTGTATATAAGATTGCTTTCCTAGTTCTGTATATAAGATTTCTTTCTTAGTTCTGTGTATAAGATTGCTTTCTTAGTTCTGTATATAAGATTGCTCTCTTAGTCCTGTATATAAGATTGCTTTCTTAGTTCTGTATATGAGATTGCTTTCTTAGTTCTGTATATAATATTGCTTTCTTAGTTCTGTATATAAGATTGCTTTCTCAGTTCTGTATATAAGATTGCTTTCTTAGTTCTGTATATAAGATTGCTCTCTTAGTTCTGTATATAAGATTGCTCTCTTAGTCCTGTATATAAGATTGCTGTCTTAGTTCTGTATATAAGATTGCTCTCTTAGTTCTGTATATAAGATTGCTTTCTTAGTTCTGTATATAAGATTGCTTTCTTAGTTTGTATATAAGATTGCTGTCTTAGTTCTGTATGTAAGATTGCTTTCTTAGTTCTGTATATAAGATTGCTCTCTGAGTCCTGTATATAAGATTGCTCTCTTAGTTCTGTATATAATATTGCTTTCTTAGTTCTGTATATAAGATTGTTTTCTTAGTTCTGTATATAAGATTGCTTTCTTATCTCTGTATATAAGATTGCTTTCTTAGTTCTGTATATAAGATTGCTTTCTTAGTTCTGTATATAAGATTGCTTTCTTAGTCCTGTATATAAGATTGCTTTCTTAGTTCTGTATATAAGATTGCTTTCTTATCTCTGTATATAAGATTGCTTTCTTAGTTCTGTATATAAGATTGCTTTCTTAGTTCTGTATATAAGATTGCTTTCTTAGTCCTGTATATAAGATTGCTTTCTTAGTTCTGTATATAAGATTGCTTTCTTATCTCTGTATATAAGATTGCTTTCTTAGTTCTGTATATAAGATTGTTTTCTTAGTTCTGTATATAAGATTGCTTTCTTATCTCTGTATATAAGATTGCTTTCTTAGTTCTGTATATAAGATTGCTTTCTTAGTTCTGTATATAAGATTGCTTTCTTAGTTCTGTATATAAGATTGTTTTCTTAGTTCTGTATATAAGATTGCTTTCTTATCTCTGTATATAAGATTGCTTTCTTAGTTCTGTATATAAGATTGCTTTCTTAGTTCTGTATATAAGATTGCTTTCTTAGTCCTGTATATAAGATTGCTTTCTTAGTTCTGTATATAAGATTGCTTTCTTAGTCCTGTATATAAGATTGCTTTCTTAGTTCTGTATATAAGATTGCTTTCTTAGTTCTGTATATAAGATTGCTTTCTTAGTTCTGTATATAAGATTGCTTTCTTAGTTCTGTATATAAGATTGCTCTCTTAGTCCTGTATATAAGATTGCTTTCCTAGTTCTGTATATAAGATTTCTTTCTTAGTTCTGTGTATAAGATTGCTTTCTTAGTTCTGTATATAAGATTGCTCTCTTAGTCCTGTATATAAGATTGCTTTCTTAGTTCTGTATATGAGATTGCTTTCTTAGTTCTGTATATAATATTGCTTTCTTAGTTCTGTATATAAGATTGCTTTCTCAGTTCTGTATATAAGATTGCTTTCTTAGTTCTGTATATAAGATTGCTCTCTTAGTTCTGTATATAAGATTGCTCTCTTAGTCCTGTATATAAGATTGCTGTCTTAGTTCTGTATATAAGATTGCTTTCTTAGTTCTGTATATAAGATTGCTTTCTTAGTTCTGTATATAAGATTGCTTTCTTAGTTTGTATATAAGATTGCTGTCTTAGTTCTGTATGTAAGATTGCTTTCTTAGTTTGTATATAAGATTGCGTTCTTAGTCTTGTATATAAGATTGCTGTCTTAGTTCTGTATATAAGATTGCTTTCTCAGTTCTGTATATAAGATTGCTTTCTTAGTTCTGTATATAAGATTGCTCTCTTAGTTCTGTATATAAGATTGCTCTCTTAGTCCTGTATATAAGATTGCTGTCTTAGTTCTGTATATAAGATTGCTTTCTTAGTTCTGTATATAAGATTGCTTTCTTAGTTCTGTATATAAGATTGCTTTCTTAGTTTGTATATAAGATTGCTGTCTTAGTTCTGTATGTAAGATTGCTTTCTTAGTTTGTATATAAGATTGCGTTCTTAGTCTTGTATATAAGATTGCTCTCTTAGTCCTGTATATAAGATTGCTGTCTTAGTTCTGTATATAAGATTGCTTTCTTAGTTCTGTATATAAGATTGCTCTCTTAGTTCTGTATATAAGATTGCTCTCTTAGTCCTGTATATAAGATTGCTGTCTTAGTTCTGTATATAAGATTGCTTTCTTAGTTCTGTATATAAGATTGCTTTCTTAGTTCTGTATATAAGATTGCTTTCTTAGTTTGTATATAAGATTGCTGTCTTAGTTCTGTATGTAAGATTGCTTTCTTAGTTTGTATATAAGATTGCGTTCTTAGTCTTGTATATAAGATTGCTCTCTTAGTCCTGTATATAAGATTGCTGTCTTAGTTCTGTATATAAGATTGCTTTCTTAGTTCTGTATATAAGATTGCTCTCTTAGTTCTGTATATAAGATTGCTCTCTTAGTCCTGTATATAAGATTGCTGTCTTAGTTCTGTATATAAGATTGCTGTCTTAGTTCTGTATATAAGATTGCTTTCTTAGTTCTGTATATAAGATTGCTTTCTTAGTTTGTATATAAGATTGCTGTCTTAGTTCTGTATGTAAGATTGCTTTCTTAGTTTGTATATAAGATTGCGTTCTTAGTCTTGTATATAAGATTGCTTTCTTAGTTCTGTCCACAGCTTTACATTACATAGAGCTTTACAGTAAGTAACAGATGATGTTAGAAATGCTTTGTATATGGACGGTAGGAGAGAAAACATCCCACACTCACATGACACTTGTCCAACTGTCCGGGATGAACATCGGAGTGATTTATAATACGCTGATGTGAACGCTGATATGAACGCGTCCTTAGCCAGACTCTGAATTTAGTCTGTGAGAGCCGCCCTCCCTAGAAGGGATTAAACAGATGATTTTTCGGCATTTTCGCTCCTGGTATGGAGTTGATAGCACAATCATATGTCGCCATAGAGTAGCTGTCCGGTAACTGGTGATAATTCCCTCATGTGTGGGGTCTATTTGTCTCCAGAGAAATCACACGTTACATTCCACTCATAACACTGTGTAGAAAAGGCGGCGCGGGGTAATTGTGCCAGTATTGAGGGGAAATAATGGCGGGAATGTCCCTGACTGAGGAGAAGTCTCCATGTAGCGTCTGCACTCCGGATATCATGTGACCCCTGACTCCTCCCCTCCTGTGACCTCATCACAGGTCCTGTGCGCACAGAGCAGCCATATATGTGGAGTGCGGCTCTGCGGGTGGAGGTAGGTGCTGGAGATTCCCCATTACTGGGCAGAGGGTAACATTGACCCCTTCAGCACTGAGGCTCTTTTGGAGTCTGTATGTGGTGTGAACAGTGACGTAACAGCAGGGCTGGACTGGGACTGAATATCATCCCTGGTGCACAAACCAAAGCCGTTTCTGTACAGTTTCTAGGTGAGAACACTAAGGGAATTCAATAATTGACAAATGACAATCTACGTCCCTCTCCTTGGGTGTAAAATTTGGGAGATCCACCCCTCCGTGACTGCGCCTGTGCCCCAGGACCTCGCTGACAATTTTTGGATTTGGAAGGGGAACGAGAATTAGAACTTCTTCTCTGTGTGTCTGGAGCTGCAGGAGGAGCTAAGGTCAGTGCATCTATATATATAAAATTGAATGTATGTGTGTGTTTGTGTATGTATCACCAACCAATCACGAAGCATCTTTCATTTCACCAGAGCTGTTTAAAAGAAGCAGAGCTGCGATTGGTTGCTATGGGCAACAGTTTTCTCACTCCACGATAACAGCTCAGCAGACACTGACCAGGTGGGAGAAATCTAGCATCCCCGGGAATATAAGCTCCCAGCCATTGTCTGCGCCCCAGAAAGAAGCAGAGCACATGACAGAAATGAATCCCCCCTCCCTGCCCATATACCCATCACACATCCTCCATCCCATAGGTACATCTTCCCTCTTAAAGGGATCTCCGGTATGGAAGATAGGGCAAATCCCTCAGTGCTCTGATTCTGACCCCAGGATTCTATTAAAGGGATCATTGGTATGGAAGTGAGGGCAAATCCATCCAGTGCTTTGGGTTGACCCCAGGCCTCTCTTAATGGGATCCCCAGAATGGAAGTTATGACCATTCAACTCAGTGCTGTGGTTCTGACCCCAGAGTCTCTTAAAGGGATCATTGGTATGGAAGTTAGGGCAATTCCACTAAGCACTCTGGTTCTGAC
The DNA here is from genome assembly GCF_039654945.1 of Dendrobates tinctorius. Lineage (NCBI taxonomy): Eukaryota > Metazoa > Chordata > Amphibia > Anura > Dendrobatidae > Dendrobates > Dendrobates tinctorius. The sequence goes on along the minus strand of NW_027361961.1, from coordinate 2,110,960 downwards.
CCCAGGCCCCTCTTAAAGGGATCCCCTTTATGGAATAATAATAATCTTTATTTATATAGCGCCAACATATTCCGCAGCGCTTTACAGTTTAACAGTTTCAAAACACAAGTCATAAGTAACAACGTTAACAATACAATAATTAAAGCAAAATAAGACGACCCTGCTCGTGAGAGCTTACAATCTACAATGAGGTGGGGGAGATACAGAGTACAGGTGTGTATTTACAATGGTGTATTTACAATGATGGTTCAGCCATCTTGAGGGAGTCAGGGATGGATGGAGATAGTGAATGGGCTACACATGTGTAGGGTTCTGCAGGTTCGCAGGATGCAGTGACGAGACACTAGACGGATGGTGGTTGGTGAAATAACTTTTCATCAAACTAGCCGCTGGGGCTTAACTGAACAGACAAGAAATACAGGGACAAACAGTCCACGCAGGGACTCAACAATCTTAACAACACTATTGCAGTACTTAGCCTTCCAAGGGCTGACAGGTTCATGAACGTAGCCACGTAGAGGTCGCTGAGGCGGCTGTCCTGACGCCTCGTTACTCCTGGGAGGGATGGGGCTCAACAGGCCTTGAAGAAAATGATGACGATGGGGCGCAACAGGCCCTGAAGAAAGCGCTGCCGCTGGGGCGCAACAGGCCCTGAAGGAAACGCTGCCACTGGGGCGCAACAGGCCCTGAAGAAAACACTGCCGCTGGGGCGCAACAGGCCCTGAAGGAAACGCTGCTGCTGGGGCGCAATAGGCCCTGAAGAAAGCGAGGCCGTTGGGGCGCAACAGGCCCTGAAGAAAATGTTGGAGGTGGCGCGCAGTGATGACGCAGTTCCCCAGATGACCTGTAGCCGTCCTTTATGAAGGAGTCTCTCCCAAAGCCAGGGTAGCGAGCCTTTTATCTCGCCTGTGACGAGGTGGCGTATCTTCAGGCCGGTGACGGCCGGGTCGGCGTGATGGGGGAAGGCTGGGGGGAAGTGCCCAGGCCTCTGTGGCCTGGTTACGGGTACTCACGGCCACAACCTGAAGTAAAATTCCTCTCTCGCCAAGGCGGGGGGTAGTGGGGATGCTTCTCTCAAAACGGGAGCAGGGAGCAGTCTCTGGGAACAGTCTCTCACGTCTCTCTTGTCGGTAAATGTCCAGCTTTTTCCTCACAGGCTCCTCTCGGTGCCCCTGCAAGTCACCCTGCGTCCTGCCTTCACTCTCTCTCTTCCCCAACTGCCACTTCAGCGCGTCCCCTGCTCCTTTTACCCTAGCCCTGCCCCCTGTTGCCCTGACATCCTCAGTCGCATGTCTCCCTCTATAATCCTCCTGATGTGATTCCTTCAATAACTCTGATGGCGGTCCCCTTGGTTCTGGCCCAATCACTATATGGGGGTCCTCCTCCGGGTCCTCCTCCCCACATTCCCCCACCCTGTAAGCTCGCCAGTCATCGGGCGAGGGAGTTAGTCTATTGAGATTGGCCTGTAAAGGTGTCAATATTCGTTGCCATACGAACTGGTCTTGTTCATACCGTTCGGGGGGTTTGCCGGCTGTTGACCGCTCGGAGCGTCTAAGTTCGACTTGGGTGGAATCTTCTGGGGTGGTGGACGTCGGTGGACTGCATGATGCCGGTGGGTTAATTGTGTCAACTGGCTCATTATTGGGTGAAGGGCCTTTGGGAACTGGAGGGAAATCCTCGTCGTCCGAGTCCCAGCATATGGACTCCGGTTCGGATGTCTTCGGGACAGGTTCCAGTTGCTTCGGGTCGGTGGAAATACACGGGCGTAACATATTACGATGCACAATGCGGGTGGGCAGTGTTTCATCCTGCTCGGGCCGTATTTCGTACACAGGTCCTTCTGGATGGATACGGCGTAGTACCCAATAAGGATTCTCTTCTCAACGTGACTCCAGTTTATTCTGGGGGCGTTGATCTAGTACAAGCACACGGTCCCCGCTTTGGAGATGGGGAGGGGAGGTTGTATTTTTCCCTGGGTGTTCCCAGTCTTGAAGTTTGGTATGTACAATTCGGTGAAGAGTTTGCAACCTGTGGCGATGATTTCGGACCCAAGACGACACTCCGGTCCAGGGCCGAGGCTCTTCGGGGTCCAACTCTACCTCCGTGATCCCTTTACCCTCTCGTCCGAACAGCAGGAAATAAGGAGTATAGCCCGTTACTCGATGTGCCCGATTATTATAAACCCACACTAATTCAGAAACATATTCAGGCCAACGAGCTTTCTTGTCACTCTCCAGAGTGCGTAGCATTTGAATCAATGTCCGATTAAATCGCTCACAAGCCCCATTTCCTTGCGGGTGATACGGTGTGGCCCGGGATTTATCAATCCCATAAAGATGATGTAGTTCCTCCATAACTTTCCCCAAAAAACATGCTCCCTGGTCGGAATGTATACGTTGAGGACAGCCGTACACTTGTATAAAGTTTCTGCAAATTGCGGAAGCGGCTGACTCCGCGGTCTGGTCTCGAGTAGGGGTTACCACAGCGAACTTAGTAAAATGATCCACCATGACGAGGCAGTGTTCGTATCCCTGGAAGGCGGGACCAATGTGCAGATAATCCACCGTCAGGAGCTCAAAGGGTTCTGAAGTCACAATCGTCTGTGTTGCGGCCCTCTGAGCAGGCGGTTTGGCCAATTCACTTAAGCGGCAGGTACAGCAGACTTCGTCCACAACAGCCGACAAGCGTGGGTGATAAACTTTCTGTTGTAACCATTGCAAAGTCTTTTTGACTCCAAAGTGGGCCCCTTTTTCGTGAGCCTCTCGAGCCAGTTCGAGTAGTTGTGCTCCGGGCGTAACCACCTGCCAAACAGTCGTTGAGGTTGTTTGCGAAGTGATTTTATGGTACAGTAGTCCCTTTCAGATAATCAGTCTCTCTCATTGTCGCAGCATCAGCGACAGGTCTTGGGTCAAAGCTTGTCGTTGAGTATCAGTGGGTAATTGACCAGCGGCGACCCATGTCAGGAGAAGTCCAACTTCTTCATCTTCTTGTTACTGTTGAATCCACTTATCACGAGATTGTTCCAGGATGATGCCCCTGTGGGCCTCTGGGGAAGATACTTTTGCATCAACATTGGTGAGCACGGCAGCGGTAAGAGCGAACAGTATTTCCTCTCCTTCTAATTCTTCGTCTCGATTCTGTCCGGGAGTTGTATGTCGAATCCTAGAGAGAGCATTTGCATGAACATTCTCGGCCCCTCTTTTGTAAATAATCTTGTAATTGTATTTCGCCATTCGGGCCACCCATCGCTGCTCCAAAGCCCCCAACTTGGCGTTTTCCAAATGAGCCAGTGGGTTGTTGTCAGTTCGCACTACCACCTCGGAGCCCGCTAGGTACTCTGCGAATCTCTCCGTCATAACCCACACCACTGCGAGGAGTTTGAGCTTAAAAGAGCTGTAATTGTCAGGGTTACGCTCGGAGTCATGGAGTGAACGGCTTCCATATGCGATCACCCTCTCCCGGCCATCCTGAACCTGTGACAACACAGCCCCTAGCCCGTGAAGACTCCCGTCAGTGTGCAGGATGAACGGCTGAGAGAAATCCGCATAAGCCAACACTGGGGCATCCGAGAGTGCAGCCTTGAGATCTCGGAAGGCCTCTTCCTGAGGGTGTTGCCACTGGATTTTTCGCCCATTGGCCCCAGCGGGAGCCCCCTTTAGCAGGTCATGCAGGGCTCGAGCTCGACATGCAAAATTCTTTACGAAACGACGGTAATATCCAGCTAACCCCAGAAAAGCCCGCACATCTTTCACCGTCTCTGGGGTAGGCCATTCCTGGATAGCAGCAATCTTCTCCCGGGATGGCCTCACCCTCTGCCGAAACGACATTACCCAGATACTCAACCTGAGAGCGAAATAGGTGGCATTTCTGAGGCTTCACCTTCAACCCGTACTTTTGCAGTCGGCTGAGTACCTGTCCCAACCGCTTCAGGTGGTCCTCGAAGGAGGCGGCATAGACAATGATGTCGTCCAGGTAGATCAATGTGGCCTCAAAATTGAGATCCCCTAGACATCGCTCCATCAATCGCTGAAATGTCCTGGGGGCGTTGGCCAGCCCGAATGGCATTCGATTAAACTCAAACAGTCCCATGGGCATTATGAACGCTGTCTTAGCTCTGTCCTCTTCTGACATGGGCACCTGCCAGTAGCCACTGGCCAAGTCCAGGGTCGAAAAATATGTTGCTTTGCCCAATGCAGACAGAGATTCTTCTATGCGGGGCAGTGGGTATGAGTCTTTAATAGTGCAAGCATTCAATTTACGATAATCCACACAGAATCGTAGTGTACCATCTTTCTTCCGGACCAACACGATGGGGGCCGCCCAAGGGCTTTGACTTTCCCGTATCACCCCTTTTTGTAGCATCTGAGCCAGCAAAGTTTTCACCTCTTGATAGAGTTGTGGCGGAATCTGTCGATATCGTTCTCGGATAGGGGCCGCCCCTGCTGTGGGAATCTCATGAGTGATGGCGGTGGTACACCCAAAGTCGTCCTCATGACTAGCAAATACTTCATGGTACTGTCCCAGTAATGCTTTGACTTGTGAAAGTTGGGCCGCAGTTAGTCCAGAAAGCTCGGCCCGCATCTGCTCCAAAATATTTCGGCCCTTCTCTTGTGTTGAGACTTCGTGGGCCTGTAAGACTCGTATTGTTACCTCCCAAGGATCCTCGGGGTGTACTAGTAATTGAACCGCAGGAGCGGGCAGCACTTCTTCTAAAGGCTTTACTAGTTTGGCCAGTACAGTCCGTGCTTTCAGAATGGTATCTCGGTCTTCAAGGTTAACGCAGCGGACGAGGACGGTTCCTTTTCGCACCGTAGTGAGGGAACGGGCCACCAGTATGCCAGGAGATAAGTGCTCTGAGGGACACGGCTCCACCTGCACCTCTACGCCTTCCAAAGGTATCGAAGCCCGAATTGGCAGGGCCACCACTGTCTGTCCAGGAGGCAGCACAAGCAGGGGTGCCGCTGACGCGATGACCTTGCCCAGAGCCTCACCCTCCTGGCAGTCCCGATGCACCCGCGCACCTCGCACCAGCTGCTGGAATACCTGTCCCTGAGCTGTACGAGAACCCCACTGCTTCAGTGTCCTTTGTGTGGGATCAATAAGCAACAGGTTACCAAACTCTTTTAAAATATTCATGCCTAGGGTGACGGGGTGTCGTTGATCAGCTTCTCCTTGAGTCAGCACCACCCCTCTGCGGCCGAGGGGTTTACCGCACAACGTCACCTGCACCCACACTACCCCGGCAACCGGAACCGGCAGTTGGTTGGCGGCTACTAGTCTAATCATGGGCCCCCACTGAGGCCTTGCTGCCTCCGGAAAGTTTCGTTAAAAGTACGCTGCGGGCATAGTGGTTACTTGTGACCCCGTGTCCACCAGACACCGGACGGCCCGGCCCTCTACTTCTGCCCAAACTACCGGACACTTTGCTACCAAATCTTCGGGACTTCCACCACCCCTAGTTGTGGTTTTCGGCTCCGAGCGGCGTCCCCCCAGCCCGGAGCCCTTTAGTTTAATGGCCGCCGGGGTGGGTATCTCCCACGCCGCGGACACTCTCGGGCGAAGTGGCCTGGTTCTCCACACTCATAACACTGGGCCGATAGAGATCGACCACCCCGCGGAGAGCGTGACCCCCAGGGACCGGGATTAACACTGGGTCGCCCAGTCTCTGGTTCGGTTCTTCTCTTTACTTCAGCCAACTCGCTCTTAATATTTTTCAATTCTTGCTTCATCTCCTCCACCCACTGAGGTTCCTCAACTGTGTTCGAGGAGGCCTCCACACCTCGGACCTTCCCCACGGGAACCGCCATCCCCTGCTCTTGCTCCCGAACCCGTGCCTGACTTCCCACTTCTGAAAAGTCTATTTGGGGATTCATTCTGATCTGTTCCCGTAATGCCTGCTTTATCAGTGGATCTCGCAGTCCAGTCACCAGTAGGTCACGTAGGGTAATGTCAACAGGTCCTACCCCTACCCCGTCTTTTCTTTCAATAGCCGTATGCAACTCTTGGAGTACATTCATATACTGAGTAATCGTCTCCCCCTCTGCCTGCATCCGGCTAAACAGACGGGTCCTTAACTCTCCCACATTAGTGGGATCCCCGTGGGTCTGTTCCACTATCTGCAACACCTTTTCAAAAGTGTTGCGGTGCCCCGGAGGTTTCAACATCACTGACCGCCGCACCTCCCCGTCTAGGGCCATGAGTGCCACTTCAGCTTCCAGGTCAGGGGTCATTGGGTGCATCCGAAAGAGCCCCCGCATTCGCTCTGTCCAGCTCCATAGCATAGTATTGGAGCCGGAGAATCTAGGCAGGTTGTTCAGCATGGGCCCCAATGAAATGCTAGTACGGGGGCCCTCATTATTTACAGAGTCTACAGCTTCCCCCTGACCTGCGCCACCACCGTCTACGCTTGGAGACTGCATCCTGCTGACTACGCCAAGTGTAGGGTTCTGCAGGTTCGCAGGATGCAGTGACGAGACACTAGACGGATGGTGGTTGGTGAAATAACTTTTTATCAAACTAGCCGCTGGGGCTTAACTGAACAGACAAGAAATACAGGGACAAACAGTCCACGCAGGGACTCAACAATCTTAACAACACTATTGCAGTACTTAACCTTCCAAGGGCTGACAGGTTCGTGAACGTAGCCGCGTAGAGGTCGCTGAGGCGGCTGTCCTGACGCCTCGTTACTCCTGGGAGGGATGGGGCTCAACAGGCCCTGAAGAAAATGATGATGATGGGGCGCAACAGGCCCTGAAGAAAGCGCTGCCACTGGGGCGCAACAGGCCCTGAAGGAAACGCTGCCGCTGGGGCGCAACAGGCCCTGAAGGAAACGCTGCCGCTGGGGCGCAACAGGCCCTGAAGAAAGCGATGCCGTTGGGGCGCAACAGGCCCTGAAGAAAATGTTGGAGGTGGCGCGCGGTGATGACGCAGTTCCCCAGATGACCTGTAGCCATCCTTTATGAAGGAGTCTCTCCCAAAGCCAGGGTAGCGAGCCTTTTATCTCGCCTGTGACGAGGTGGCGTATCTTCAGGCCGGTGACGGCCGGGTCGGCGTGATGGGGGAAGGCTGGGGGGAAGTGCCCAGGCCTCTGTGGCCTGGTTACGGGTACTCACGGCCACAACCTGAGGTAAAGTTCCTCTCTCGCCAAGGCGGGGGTAGCGGGGATGCTTCTCTCAAAACGGGAGCGGGGAGCAGTCTCTGGGAACAGTCTCTCACGTCTCTCTTGTCGGTAAATGTCCAGCTTTTTCCTCACAGGCTCCTCTTGGTGCCCCTGCAAGTCACCCTGCGTCCTGCCTTCACTCTCTCTCTTCCCCAACTGCCACTTCAGCGCGTCCCCTGCTCCTTTTACCCTAGCCCCGCCCCCTGTTGCCCTGACAACCTCAGTCGCATGTCTCCCTCTATAATCCTCCTGATGTGATTCCTTCAATAACTCTGATGGCGGTCCCCTTGGTTCCGGCCCAATCACTATATGGGGGTCCTCCTCCGGGTCCTCCTCCCCACACATGCACACTTACACATAAAATGACTTTGATTAGTGAACGTGATAGGCCGCTCTGAACAAATGCGTTTTGAGGGAGCGCCTAAAACTGTGCAAATTGTGGATAGTCCTAATTTCTTGGGGTTAAGCATTCCAGAGGATTGGCGCAGTGTGTGAGAAGTCTTGGAGTCGGGAGTGGGATGTGTGGATTAGTGCAGAGGTTAGTCGAAAGTCGTTTACAGAGCGCAGCGGTCGGTTAGGCCGATAGGCAGAAATGAGGGAGGAGATGTAGGGGGGTGCCGCACTGTGGAGAGCTTTGTGGGTGAGAACAAGTACTTTGAATTGGATCCTATAATGAATGGGCAGCCAGTGTAACTACTGGCGAAGAGCGGATGCCTCCGAATACCGATTAGCCAGATGGATGACCCTGGCTGCTGTATTATTATTATTAAGTATGGACTGGAGAGGGGAAAGTCGAGTAACGGGGAGGCCAAATAATAGAGCGTTACAGTAGTCCAGGTGGGAGTGGATCAATGTGACAGTGAGGGTTTTTGTTGTTTCCATGGTGAGAATAGGGTGGATTCTGGAGATGTTCTTTAGGTGTAAGCAGCAAGAGCGGGCAAGAGATTGTATATGGGAGGTGAAGGAGAGATTGGTGTCAAACATAACACTCAGACAGCGCGCCTGCTGCTGGGGTGTTATTATGGTGCCACCCACGGAGAGGGAAATGTCAGATTTAGGGAGGTTAGTAGACGGCAGGAGCAGAAGAAGTTCAGTTTTTGAGAGGTTAAGTTTCAGATAGAGAGCGGACATGATGTTGGAGACTGCAGACAGACAGTCACTGGCGTTCTGTAGTACAGTGGGGGTAAGGTCAGGGGATGACGTGCATAGTTGTGTGTCATCAGCATAAAGATGTTACTGAAAGCCAAATCTGCTGATAGTCTGTCCAATTGGGGCCGTGTAGAGAGAGAAGAGAAGGGGACCAAAGACTGAGCTCTGAGGTACCCCGACAGCGAGAGGAAGAGGAGATGACATGGAGCCAGCAAACAAAACACTGAAGGAGCGGTCAAAAAGATAGGAAGAGAACCAGGAGAGAGCGCTGTCCTAATGCCTAGTGACTGGAGCCTAGAGAGTAGGAGACAGTGGTCAACAGTCAAAAGCTGCAGAAAGGTTGAGAAGAATGAGCAGAGTGTTCACTGTTACATTTTGATGTCAGAAGGTCATTGGTAGCTTTGATGAGTGCAGTTTCAGTCGAATGTAGGGGGTGGAAGCCGGACTGTGAAGGGTCTAAGAGGGAGTGAGTGGAGAGGTAATGGGTAAGGCAGTAGCAGACTAGGCGCTCCAAAAGTTTAGAGATGAAGGGGAGATTGGAGACTGGTCTGTAGTTGTGTGTGCAGGATGGGTCGAGAGTGGATTTCTTTAGTAATAGAGTAACGATAGAGTGTTTGAAGGAAGAAGGGAAAATGCCCGTGGAGAGGGAGAGATTAAAGATTGTAGTTAGGTGAATTGTGACGACTGGAGAGAGAAACTGGAGGAGATGTGAGGGAATGGGGTTGGTAGTGCATGTAGTCCGACGAGAAGAAGAGGGGAATCTGGAGACTTCTTCTGTGATGGGATCAAATGTGGAAAGTGAGCCAGGGGAAATGCAGGTAGGGATGGGAGTCACAGCACTTGGTGGCTGGGAGCGGATTTCCTGACGGATATTATCTATTTTCTCTATAAAGTGGGAGGCCAGGTCATCTGCACAAATGTCTGTGATAGGGACTTGTGCTTTTGGCCTGAGGAGGGAGTGAAAGGTGTCAAACAGTTTCTTGGGGTTGTTGGATAGTGAGGAGATCAGGGTGGTGAAGTAGGTCTGTTTGGCAAGGTGAAGGGCAGAGTTATAGGTTCTTAACATAAATTTGAAGTGGATGAAGTCTTTTGGTGTGCGGGTTTTTCTCCATCGGCGTTCAGCACTCCTAGAGCATCTCTGGAGAAGTTGAGTTTGCGATGTGAGCCAGGGCTGTTTTACTCTGTGTTTGGAGGTTCTGAGGGTGAGGGGCGCTACCTGGTCAAGCGTGCTTCTAAGAGTGTCATTGTAGTGATGAACAGCCAGATCAAGACAGGAAAAGGAGGAGATTGGGGACAGGGAAGATTGTAGGGAGTCTGAAAGTGTCAGAGGGTTAATGGCTTGTAGATTTCTGAATGTGTGATAGGAAGCAGTGTGCTGGGGTGGGTGAGGATTTGTGAACGTGAAGGAGAGAATGTTGTGGTCAGAGAGGGGAAGCGGTGAGTTATTTAAGTGGGAAATTGAGCAAAGCCAGACAAAGACCAGGTCAAGGGTGTTACCGTCTTTGTGTGTCTCAGAGGTTGAGAGCTGTGAGAGGCAATGAGAAGTGGTTAGTGTTAGAAGCTCGGATGCAGATGTGGAAGTGGGGTTGTTAATGGGGATGTTGAAGTCTCCCAGGACAAGGGTTGGGAGTTCTGAGAACATGAAGTGTGGGAGCCAGGCTGAGAAGTGGTCAAGGAATTGGGTGGTATAGCCTAGAGGACGGTATATGACTGCTACTCTGAGGGGGAGAGGACGGAAGAGCCTGATGGTGTGGACCTCAAAAGAAGGGAATGAGATTGACGGAACTGGGGGGATGACCTGGAAGGTGCATTGTGGGGACAGGAGTATGCCGACTCCACCACCAGGTCTGTTTGTGGGTCTCGGGGAATTGTAAGTCACCATGGGAAATGGCAGCAGGGGAGACAGTGTCAGAATCCTTTATCCAGGTTTCAGTGAGAGCCCACAGATTCAGAGAGTTGTTCAGAAAGTAGTTGTGCAGGAAAGGAAGTTTGTTACATACAGACCGTGGATTCCAGAGGGCACAGTTGAAAGAAGGAGATGAAGGAGTGCAAGTAATATTAATAAGATTATTATGGTTTTTATAAGGGGAAGAGTAGGGGTTGAGGTTGAGGGGTGGTTGACCGGAGTTGGGGGAGATATCCCCTGAAATCAGTAGAAGTAGGAACATAAAGAGCAAGTAGTTCTTTGAAATGTTAGAAGTTTTTTTGTGCAATGTGTTTGGGCAAGATGGGCTGAGGTTTTTCAGAAAGGTGAGTGCATGGGAAATGTACATGGAAGAGGGAAGGAGAGAGGGACTGATGTGTATGAGTGGTGATGGAGGAGGGATAGGGCAGTGAATGTGGATGGCAAGGGAACACAAGAGGATAGAAATAAAGCACATGGATAAAAGGGAGAGCAAAGGGTGGGTTACCTGACTCCTGTCCTGACTAACTGTCTTGGAGTAACTGTCTTTTGCTGGATGCTTAGCTAATACGATGCTTTGCTAGATGCTTGCGACCCCTCACTTGCGTCTTCCCCTAAGAAGGATTCTAAACTTATACACCCCACTATAGGGCCAGGAGAGAGGGATTGTAGGAGCTGCTTAGTTATAAATTAGCAACAGCTGCTCCACACATTCTGGTGTGCAAAAGATGATCAAAGACGCAGTCCTGATTCTATCTCTATGCTATAGCACTTCTGCTGAGATAACATCTACAGAGTTCCCCCCCATGGATATACAACAGTAAGTACTGAGAGCAATGTAACAGATGAATTAGAGCAAAGAAGTTGAATGATATGGTTGCCATTCACACTGCTTGCTAACATTGAATGGAGTGAAATACACACAGGCTGGTTCAGATCAGAAGTTGAATGATATAAATCTGACTAGGTCCAGTGGCTTGACCCAGTCCACACACCCTTCTATTTTGCATATACCAGGACTGCTTCCCCCTCCTTTGTGCAAGGAGGAGCAGTGCCAGAGAGAAAAAAGATAAAAAGCAAAAGATCCCTCCCTTAGGTGAGACTACTAACACTGATCTATTTCTTGAACCAATAGATTTGAGCAGTTGGAAGCACAGTTATATAAATCTACAGTGCCTTGCGAAAGTATTCGGCCCCCTGGAACTTTTCAACCTTTTCCCACATATCATGCTTCAAACATAAAGATACCAAATGTAAATTTTGGATGAAGAATCAACAAGTGGAACACAATTGTAAAGTTGAACAAAATGTATTAGTTATTTAAAATTTTTGTGGAAATTCAAAAACTGAAAAGTGGGGCGTGCAATATTATTCGGCCCCTTTACTTTCAGTGCAGCAAACTCACCCGAGAAGTTCATTGTGGATCTCTGAATGATCCAATGTTGTCCTAAATGACTAATGATGATAAATATAATCATCCTGTGTGTAATCAAGTCTCCGTATAAATGCACCTGCTCTGTGATAGTCTCAGGGTTCTGTTTGAAGCACAGAGAGCGTCGTGAAGACCAAGGAACACAACAGGCAGGTCCGTGATACTGTTGTGGAGAAGTTAAAAGCTGGATTTGGATACAAAATTTCAAAACCTTTACATCGCAAGGAGCACCGTGCAAGCGATCATATTGAAATGGAAGGAGTATCATATCACTGCAAATCTACCAAGACCCGGACATCACTCTAAACTTTCATCTCAAACAAGGACAAGACTGATCAGAGATGCAGCCAAGAGGCCCATGATCAGTCTGGATGAACTGCAGAGATCTACAGCTGAGGTGGGACAGTCTGTCCATAGGACAACAATCAGCCTTACACTGCACAAATCTGTCCTTTATGGAAGAGTGGCAAGAAGAAAGCCATATCTCAAAGATATCCATAAAAAGTGTTGTTTAAAGTTTGCAACAAGCCACCTGGGAGACACACCAAACATGTGGAAGAAGGTGCTCAGGTCAAATGAAACCAAAATCGAACTTTTTGGCAACAATGCCAAACGATATGTTTGGTGTAAAGGCAACACAGCTCATCACCCGAACACACCATCCCCACTGTCAAACATGGTGGTAGCAGCATCATGATTTGGGCCTGCTTTTCTTCAGCAGGATTACTAGCATAGAGGTTGCAGTGTCCAGGCATAGCCATAGTGTCTCCAAAAATTAGCCCAAGGGTCTGTATCATAGTTGATGAAGGAAGCAAGACAGGTCTGAAGGGCCAAACAATTATGATGAAGCTAGGACTACTAGCATAGAGGTTGCAGTGCCCAGTGTCCAGGTATAGCCATAGTGTGTCCAAAGATTAGCCCAAGGGGCTGTATCATAGTTGATGAAGGACGCAAGACAGGTCCGAAGAGCCAAACAATTATGACGTAGTTAGGACTACTAGCATAGAGGTTACAGTGTCCAGTGTCCAGGCATAGCCATAGTGTCTCCAAAAATTAGCCCAAGGGGCATGATACCATGGTTGTTGAAGGAAGAAGGGTCTCACTCTCATCACAAGTGCCTCTGATGGGAAATATTCATTAACATAACATTGTTTTTTTACCTTATTGACCATGAGGTACATGTGGCAGAAGCACTATTTGAAAACGTGTAAGAAGAAGAAAAGGGGCTTGTATGGGAAGGGATGGACGTGATCACCAATTTTACAAAAAATAAAGTTTTGGGTGACTTTAGGTTGGGATACTGTCATCTGGAGGGCTTAAATACTGTTGTGAAATCCAGTCCTTGTTAAATTTGATCAGAGTCAGCCTGTCTGCATTCTCTGTAGTCAACTGTGTGCGTGTGTCTGATGATTGCCCCAGCGGCACTGAAAACACGCTCTGACATCACACTAGCAGCAGGGCAGGCCAGCACCTCCAAGGCATAGAAGGAGAGGTCAGGCCAACTATGCAGCTTGGATACCCAGTAATTAAATGGTACAGAAGTGTCAGGAAGGGTGCAGGTATGGTCACTTAGATAGTCGTTGACCATCTTGTTAAACTTCTCCCTCCTTGACATTGCTACTGTTCCAGGTAGTCCTTGGTGATGAGCCGGTTTATTGAAGATGGCCCAGTTTGTGGACATTTTACGACCACCTCTTTTGGACCTGCTTGGCGTATCTCTCCCTATTAATGCATGCTGTTGCAGAAAGCCTGATCGCCGCTCACAAGCTTGGTGCAGTACTCAAAGTTATCAAGCACCTCACAAATATCAGCGATCCACACCCACTCGACAGTTGTTATGTGTCTTGGCTGAGTCTCAGTGTGACGGGCACAGACCACCTCCAAAGACCTGCAGCATCATCTTGCTGCAGATGGTGTCACTGTGCATCGGTCAACAATACAGCGCACTTTGCACAAGGAGAAGCTGTATGGAAGAGTGATGTGAAAGAAGCCGTTTCTGCAAGCACGCCACAAACAGTCACCTGAGGTATGCAAAAGCACATTAGAACAAGCCAGTTACATTTTGGAAGAAGGTCCTGTGGACTGATGAAACAAAGATTGAGTTGTTTGGTCATACAAAAAGGCGTTATGCATGCACTGTATTGTTGACCGATGCACAGTGACACCATCTGCAGCAAGATGAGGCTGCAGGTCTTTGGAGGTGGTCTGTGGATTGTCCTTGACTGTTCTCAGCATTCTTCTTCTCTGCCTTTCTGATATTTTTCTTGGCCTGCCACTTCTGGGCTTAACAAGAACTGTACCTGTGTTCTTCCATTTCCTTACTATGTTCCTCACAGTGGAAACTGACAGGTTAAATCTCTGAGACAACTTTTTGTATCCTTCCCCTGAAAAGCTATGTTGAATAATCTTTGTTTTCAGATCATTTGAGAGTTGTTTTGAGGAGCCCATGATGCCACTCTTCATAGGAGAATCAAATAGGAGAACTACTTGCAAGTGGCCACCTTAGATACCTTTTCTCATGATTTGATACACCTGGCTATGAAGTTCAAAGCTCAATGAGGTTACAAAACCAATTTAGTGCTTCAGGAAGTCAGTAAAAAGTAGTTAGGAGTGTTCAAATCAAGAAAATGATAAGGGTGCCCATACTTTTACACCGGTCAAATTTTGTTTAAATGCAGATTGCACATTTTCTGTTAGTACAATAAACCTCATTTGAATCCAGAAATATAACTGAGTCCATCAGTTATTAGATATATGAAACTGAAATAGCTGTTGCAAAAACCAAAATTGTTATAAAGAAAAAAGGTTAACATTAATAGGGGTGCCCAAACTTTTACATATGACTGTACCGTGTGTGCATCTACCTGAAGCCTGTGTCACTAACTGGTTCAGCGCTTTGTATGTTTTTTGTTGCGGCACCTCTGTGAGTGAACAGAGGCTGCTCTTCGCACTCTGGGTGAAGTTTAACCCATGTGCATCATGCCGCCATATTGCTTGTCTGCCACCACTTAGCAGCAGTTATACCACCTACTACACGGTGGACCCCGAGCTGCGAACACACTTTATTATTATTTTATTTAGTGCGTTCCGCCATTCCTAACAGGATATGTGTCGATGGTCCAGTTTGAGACTTTGTCCCACCTTCCACCAGGTTGAGCCAGTGTGCCATGACAGAGATGTATCATCCCTGGTCACAAGTACTTGTCCATGTCTCTGTTGTAAGATGGACCTTCCCGGTTACGGCGTTGGTGAGAGCACGCTTTAGATTGTTTAAGACGTGCTGGTGTAACGCGTGGACGGCATACCGGGAAAAATAGTGCCGGCTGGGAACCTGGTATCGTGGGGCAGCCACAGCCAAAAGATTACGGAAAGACTGTGTCCCCACAAGCCTAAACGGCAACATCTCCACGACTAGCAACTTGGCAATGTGCGCGTTCAGTATCTGTGCTTGTGGGTGCGTGGCTTGGTATTTACGCCTTCTTTCATACATCTGGGGCACGGGACAATTGGACGCTTTCCTGGGACAAACAAGTGGATGAGCTTGTTGTAGCCTGTGTCTGTGCAACCACAGCTTGAGAGCAAGAGGTATGATGATCACCTGCATCCTGTCCAGCAGATTGGAAAGGACGTATCACAGGCGACATGGCAGTGGTTTGACCCGCAGTCGCAGACACTGATTTGGTACCCTGTTATTGAGCCCACCGACTGGGGAGCTTGCTGCCATGTGTTTCCGCATACTGGTGGTGCTTTGGTTGCCTTTGCCCTGGCCTCTGCTCAGCTTCCTATGGCAGTTGCTACAGATGACATTTGATTGATTCAGAAGGACTATTGGAAAAAAATTTCCAGACAGCGGCTGAACGCACCCTTGCCTTGACTTGGGGCACAGAGGGATTGCTCTTGGCAACAGTTGACACACTTCGCACTCTCCTCAACCAAGTAGCCCTTGATGCCTTTGTTGGTGCTACGTATCCACCTTCATCCTCTGTGCTGCTGTGCTGGTTATGCGTGCCAACGGTCCAGGTCGGATCGGTGGTCTCATCATCGACCACCTCATCGTCCATGTCATCCTCCTTCTGTGTTGATATTGGCGACTGGCCAGATGGCAACTGTGTGTCATCACCATCAGCCTCCACCTCTTCACCCGGTATATCACGTGGATGAAAGTGGCTTTCGTCTGGCCATGGGGTTTCAAATTTTTGGCCATCATCAACAGACGATACCCCCTCACGTTCCTCTTCAATGTTGAGCGGTGAGAGGCCAGAGGCAGTGCAAGGAAATGTATCAAACAAATCTTCGGAGTGACCAAGGTTGGGGTCAAATGTTTCCTGTGACTCCTGACCGGGTGATGGACTAGTAACTGGTTGAGAATAGGATGATCCTGCGTTATCTGTATAGACAGTAGACTGTTTTGTCATGGACGATTAGGTGCTGCTAGAACATTTCGTTGAGGCCTTATCAGCCATCCAAGACAGTATCTGCTCTTGTTCTTCTGACTTCCAGACCCATTTATGTTCCAGACCGGGAAACTTCGCCAGGAACCTAGATGCATCAACCTTCTTCAGTCTCCCAGACTCTGTGCCTTGTTGGGCACCAACGACCTCACGTCCACGTCCCTGTCCCTTCACAACAGCCTTTTTAGGCATTTTGTATTTTTCTGCCATAGTTGCAGATGTTCAGATGCAGATATTGGGGAACAAGGAGCAGTTAGTGCTTTGTGGAAGATAGCACTACAGCCTAGTACTGCTTTGTGTTTTACAAACAGCACCGCAGCAGCAGAAAAAAAGAGATGCTGCCACTAAAAAATTGCCCTGAGGTTTAAGGCGAGATTACACACCCCAGTAACCACACAAGGCAGCGGTGATGCCACTAAAAAATAGCCCTGAGGTTTAAGGCGAGATTACGCACCCCAGTCATCACACAAAACAGTGGTGCTGGTTGCGTGTCAGTTGTGCAGTAACGTGCGTGCGTCCTATTCGCTGTGAACACAGCACCGCAACAGCACAAAAAAATTGCCCTGAGGTTTAAGGCGAGATTATGCACCACAGTCCCCACACAAGACAGTGGTGCTGGCTGCGTGTCAGTTGTGCAGTATTATTTATTAAAGCAGTGAGATGTTCCATACTTCGTATGTCCTGTATTCGGGAATGCAACTCGTTAAGTGACGGAGGATAAGCCAGCCTCCACTTCCTTGCTATTAAACATCTTGCGGCTGTGGTCAGATGTAAAAGAATCTGCTGAATCCTACTTCCAATCTGGATTGGGGGGATATTGAGCAAGTAGAATTTAGGGTCTAATGGAATATGAAGATCCATAACTTCGAAGATTAAAGTTTTGACCCTACTCCAAAACCCTTGTATAATTGATCAAGTCCAAAAAATATGGGTTAAGTCTCCATCATCAGAACCGCATCTCCAACATTGCCCAGATATATTAGGATTAAATTTATGCAATAACGAAGGAGTATGATACCAAAACATAAGTAAATTAAACTGGTTTTCCTTATACGTATAACAAGTGGAAGTCTGAGTTGCCCTCCTCCAGACCCCCTGCCACACACCCGGAGAAAGAGATTCCCCCAAGAAACCCTCCCACCTGTCCATATAGGAGTGTCTTGGAGACTCCTCCGGATACGGGTCTAATAAAATCCTATAGATTGGTCGATACTCCTGCCCTGCAGAGTCTCTCAAAGTGGGTTGGTTTGGAGACTACTAAGGAAGAGTAAAGAGACTGCATATAATGCCTAATTTGTAAATACCGATAGAAAGAGTTTGAAGGTAAGTCGAAGCCCGATTGTATCTTATCAAAAGGTAACAAGGATCTAGAGTGACTATCAACTATATCAGCAAAACAAAAAAGTCGCTTATCAAACCACAACTTAATCAAGTTCCCCCTAAAGCTGTCTGGTAGTTTGGGATTAAACAAAAAGGAGGTTAGTGAAGAGCATTTCGACATCAGTGGGAATTTTTTCATACAGGTATTCCAAATCCTGTTAGTGAAAGCTATTGGTCCCAACGTGTGTGAGGCTAGTTTCACACTTGCTTTTTTTTGCAGCGCGTTTTTCCCGCAAAAAAAGCATTGAAAAAACGCATACAAAAGCATACAACTGCTGCATTTTTTTCAAGCATTTTTATGAGCATGCATGAAAAAAACGCAGCGTTTTTATGCGTTTGTATGCGTTTTTAGTGCGTTTTTACCGCGTTTGCGGTTTTTTCCAACATTAGGTGGCCCCTCACACTAACCCAAACCATGACTTTACTAACCCTAACCCTGACCCTAACCCTAACCCTGACCCTAACCCTAACCCTAACCCTGACCCTAACCCTTAACCAAATCATACTTAACCCTAACCCAAACCCTAAACCCTAACTAACCCTAACCCTAACCCTAACCCTGACCCTAACCCTTAACCAAACCATACTTAACCCTAACCCTGACCCTAACCCTAACCCTAACCCTGACCATAACCCTAACCCTGACCCTAACCCTTAACCAAACCATACTTAACCCTAATCCTGACCCTAACCCTGACCCTAACCCTTAACAAAACCATACTTAACCCTAACCCTGACCCTAACCCTAACCCTAACCCTAACCCTGACCCTAACCCTAACCCTAACCCTGACCCTAACCCTTAACCAAACCATACTTAACCCTAATCCTGACCCTAACCCTGACCCTAACCCTTAACAAAACCATACTTAACCCTAACCCTGACCCTAACCCTAACCCTAACCCTAACCCTGACCCTAACCCTAACCCTAACCCTGACCCTAAACCAAACCATACTTAACCCTAATCCTGACCCTAACCCTGACCCTAACCCTTAACAAAACCATACTTAACCCTAACCCTGACCCTAACCCTAACCCTAACCCTAACCCTGACCCTAACCCTAACCCTAACCCTAACCCTGACCCTAACCCTTAACCAAACCATACTTAACCCTAATCCTGACCCTAACCCTGACCCTAACCCTTAACCAAACCATACTTAACCCTAACCCTGACCCAAACCCCAACCCTAACCCTGACCCTGACCCTAACCCTAACCCTAAACCCCCTTAACTAACCCTAACTCTAACCCAAACCCCTAAATTCCATGGTTAAAAAAAAAAAACGCATATGCAAAAAAACGCATACATGAGCAAGCCAGTGCGCACATATGCGCATCCATAGGCTATAATGGCCATTTTTAGCGCAAAACGTGCGCATATGTGCGCATGCGCTTTTTTGCAGGGCCAAAAAATGCAACATGCTGCGTCTGGAAAATACAAATGCACACCCCAAAAAAACGCAGCGCATGAAAATCGCATACATGCGCTTACAAGCGCGCAGGTATGCGCACCCATGTTAAATATAGGGGAAAAAACGCATGCGCACATATGCGTTTTTTTCCAGCGCTAAAAAACGCAAATGTGAAACCAGCCTGAGTCGAGTTTTTTTGAGGTAGTTGCCCATAGATAAGAGTTGGGGTGGATTGGAGCCATCCACAACTTCTCAATCTCCATCCACCTAGAGAATGCTCTAGGTGCAGACCAGGCTGGGATACATCTCAAATGAGTTGCCCAATAATATTTGGTAATATCTGGAACACCCAAAACTCCTCTATCTCTGCTAGCTAACATAATTTGGTTTTTGATCCTGTGCCTTTTATGGGCCCAGATAAAGTGGATGATAGAAGACTGAATACCCTTCAGGTCTCCAGGAGGGACCGCAATGGGGAGAGTCTCAAATAAATATAGTAGCTTAGGGAGAATAGCCATTTTAACCGCTGATATTCTCCCAAATAGGGATAGTGGTAAGTTATTCCATTTATTAAGTATTTGTTTCAATTCAGAAAACAATTGGGGGTAATTTTGAATAATAAGTTGTATCTAGAGGTCAGCTGCACTCCCAAATATTTCAGGGCAGTATCCTGCCATTTGTAGTTATAATTACCTTTTAAGGAGCTTAATGATCTGTCTGGAATATTAAGGGGAAGAGCCTCCGTTTTTGCTTTATTTATTTTATAACCCGAGAGCTGGCCAAAATGTTTTAGAAGTGAATGCAGACTGGGTAGGGTTGTATGTGGCTGGGTCAGAGTTAAGAGCACGTCATCAGCAAATAAAGACAGATTAAATTCTTTATCTCTAACCATCACTCCCCCAATGTTCGGGTCGAGGCGTATAGCCGCAGCTAGTGGTTCTATACACATAACGAAGAGTAATGGAGAGAGTGGGCAACCTTGACGGGTGCCATTAAAAATTGGAAAAGGCTGAGACAATGCATGGGGTAACTTTACAGCCGCCGATGGGTGTGTGTACAAACTTTTTAGGGCGGTTATAAAAGGTCCCGAAATGCCGAAATGAGCCAGTGTTTGAAACATAAATGGCCACCCAAGACGATCAAAAGCCTTTTCAGCATCTAAGCTAAGTAAAAGTGCTGATTTCTCTGTTTTATTTATCACTTCAATAAGGTCAATTACCTTTCTTGTGTTATCTCCCCACTGTCTGCATGTAACAAAACCCACTTGGTCTTTATGAAGTAAATGGGGAAGCAGGGTAGACAACCGTAGAGCCAGCAATTTGGTAAAAAATTTTAAGTCTGCATTAAGTAAGGCTATAGGCCTATAATTGGCACATTCTAAAGGGTCCCTTCCTGGTTTGGGAATAAGGGTGATATAAGAGTGAAGCATGGTGGGTGGAATTGGCAAGCCTGTCAAGAATTTGTTAAATAACTTGACTAAGTGCGGGGTTAGTATGGTGCTATGTGTTTTATAGTAGAAATACGTTAGTCCATCTGGACCAGGGGATTTACCATTGGGAAGAAGAGAAAGGACATCCAAAACCTCCTCCTGCGAGATATCCCCGTTAAGAGAAGACACAGCTTCTATAGTAAGTGAAGGAAGATTGCACTTTTGGAGAAAGGATTGCATAACTCCCCTCCCCACATCTGAGTCCGGTGGCAAATTGCTCGGTAAGTTATATAGTTTAGATAAATATCCCTGGAACATATTTGCAATTTTAACAGGGTCATATATTATTGCTCCCTTTTCATCTCTGAGAGCATATATTGAAGACTGACTTTTGTCATCCCTGAGCTGTCTCGCCAATAGTGTGTGAGACTTATTTCCTTTTTCATAGTATTTTTCTCTACTATAAAGTAACATTTTTTCAGTTTTGTAGTTAATAATGTCTTTTAATTTGGAGCGCGTAGAGACAATATCCCTTAAGATTCTTTTGGATGGGGTAGCGGCTAGCCTAGCCTCAAGATCCTTCAACTGGGCAACAAGCAAGCCCGTCTGGTGAGCTCTATCCTTTTTAATACGAGAACCTAGGGCTATACAGTCACCCCGGAAAACAGCTTTGTGTGCTTCCCACACAGTCGAAAAATCAGAAACTGACTCCTTATTAATGTCAAAATATTCAGCTATCTTCCCCCCCAACTCCTCTCAATGTTGCGGTCTCTTAAGCAGGGTCTCGTTGAGTCTCCCATGGCATACTTTAGTCTGTGCTGAGGATTGAGTGAGGGTGAGCATTACAGGTGCATGATCCGACCACGATATTATCCCAATATCTGTGTCTAATGTCAGTCTGAGTGTTTGTATATTGCCAAAAAGGAAGTCTATTCTAGTATAAGTATCGTGCGGAGGGGAGAAAAAGGTGTAGGTCTGCTGTGTGGTATGGTTAATACGCCAAAGATCAAAAAGGCCAAACCTGCGTATTAGTTTTCTAAAGTCCTCAGATAATCTACGTTGAGATCTGTTTGGCTGCATTCTATGTATGGAGAGCCTATCCAATGTGTCTGAAAACATAACATTAAAATCCCCTCCAATAACCCAGGCGGACGGGGGTGAATATTCATCTCTTTAATAGTAGACACACATGATTGCTCAACCACTATTAAATAAAATGAATATTCACTGCTCCCCACTCCCATATTCCCGGGCATGGGGAGCAGTGAATATTCTGGCAGCTGACCTCGGCGTGTGGAGGCTGCTTACATGTTGTGCGCTGCTTACACTATGAAATCAGCTGATGGCACCAAAACAAGACGCCATGCAGAGGGAAGGTGAGTAAAATTGTTCATTTTTTTATGTGAGCAGTGTGATGGAGGCCATGTATACGAGGATCAGGTGGCATCTATACCACGATGATAATGGGAGTTGTGTACAGTATATCAAGGTGGGAATGGGGGCCATGTATACCAGGAAGGGGGGCCATGTATACCAGGATGGGGTTGGGAACCAGCCATATATACCAGGATGATTAACCATGTAAACCAAGATGAGGATGGGGTCATGTATACCAGGATAAGGGGCCAAGTATACCTGCAATGGGGGCCATATATAACTGGATGAGGACAAGCATATCATAAATGAAATCATATATACCTGAATGGAGCTACTTATACTAGGATTGGGGCATACTGTATATATACCAGGATGAGAGATATATATACATACAGACCCTATTACCCCTATAACAATGTCAGCAGCAGATCCCCCTCCCATAACAGTGCATCATGACCACATTTTTTGCTTCAATTTTTTTTCTATTTTCCGCCTAAAACCTAGGTGCGTCTTATTGTCTGGTATGTCTTATAGTCCAAAAAATTTGGTAATGTCTGTCCGTTGTGTTTTTGAAAACAAAAAAGCTTTTATGAAAGCCTCAATCTTCTTTGTGTGAATCAGACATAAAATTTAACGTGATAGAAGATTACAGTGCGGGGAATAATAATAATAAATTTTATTTCTATAGCGCCGTCATATTCTGCAGCACTTTACATTTCAGATGGGACTTGTACAGACGATAGACATTACAGCATAACAATAGTCACATAGATCATATCAGATACCAAGAGGAATGAGGGCCCTGCTCGCAAGCTTACAGTCTATGAGGAAAGAGGTAGACACGAAAGGTGGGTGGTAACATTTGCCCTGATTGTTTGGACCAGCCATAATGTTAAGTGTGTAACAGTACAGACACAGAGGGCTAATAGATGCATAAAGCATGTGGGAACATGATGCGGGGAATCTGG
The DNA here is from genome assembly GCF_039654945.1 of Dendrobates tinctorius. Lineage (NCBI taxonomy): Eukaryota > Metazoa > Chordata > Amphibia > Anura > Dendrobatidae > Dendrobates > Dendrobates tinctorius. The sequence continues at coordinate 2,088,299 of NW_027361961.1, read as the reverse complement.
TTGTGGTAAAACTTTTGACTGTGCCACACAGGGATAGTTAGGTTAATATGTTGAGGCGATAGGCCAGTCTGAATAAATGCGTTTTCAGAGCACGCTTAAAATTGTAGCGATTGGGGACTAATCATATTGACCTGGGAAGTGCATTCCAAAGAATTGGCGCAGCACGTGTATAGTCTTGGATATGGAAATGGCAGGTCATCAGCAGAATAGAGGGCACGGGTAGGGTGGTAGACTGAAACGAGGGAGGAGATGTAGGGTGGTGCTGAGCCTTGGAGAGCTTTGTGGGTGAGGGTAATAAGTTTGTACTGGATTCTGGAGTGGATGGGTAGCCAGTGTAATGACTGGCACAAAGTAGAGGCATCGGTGTAACGATTGGCAAGGAATATGATCCTAGCTGCAGCATTCAAGACAGATTGGAGGGGGTAGAGTTTGGTAAGAGGGAGACTGATTGTGTTTTTGAAAAGGGGAAGACGGGAAACATTCATATAGACGGCCGGTAGTGATGGAGTCAGTGACGGACTCTGGCCAAATATGTTTCTAGACTGTAGTAGAAGATGAAGATGTCGTCCTCATCATGAAGTAGTTATTTCTTCTGTCACGTGTAATGAATATCTCCTGCAGTTTTGCTAATGCCGATTCCAGTGTCGGTAAATGAGACGAGAATTAGCGTTATGGAAGATGAGTCTATGAGAAACGTATTCAGCTGCCGACTCCGAGGGAGAACCTGCTTGTTGTCTGTGGCCTAAAATTTATAGGTTTTATTAGAGGTCATGGAAAAAAACAGAATGTTGTAAAATAATAAAAATATAATTGTTGCTTGGGTCCCCCGTCGGTCTCTGTATTTTTTGGTCTGTTCTAACGAACTTGTGATTCCTACAGCAAATCAGTTGCCGAAACAGTGAGTAACATAGTCAGTGATTGGGAGCATGGAGGAGATTTCTTAGTCAGCAATTCAAATTATGTGTGTCTGTACTGTTACACACTTAACATTACGGCTGATCCATACAATCAGGGCAACTGTGACCACCCACCTTTCGTGTCTCCCTTTTTTTTCCTCATAGACTGTAAGCTTGCGAGCAGGGCCCTCATTCCTCTTGGTATCTGATATGATCTATGTGACTATTGTTATGCTGTAATGTCTATCGTCTGTACAAGTCCCCTCTGAAATGTAAAGTGCCGCGGAATATGTCGGCGCTATAGAAATAAAATTTATTATTATGTTCCAGTCCATATAAGACTAGAGAATACAACATCTACACGTTCTATCTTCTGAAATGTTTCCCCTCATTGTCTCCAGTACTTGTATTATTACACGGAATTCTTTATAATGATTCATCGTCTCATCGTCTTCCTATTCAGGTCCCTACAATATCAGATCCTGTCAGTGGACATCTTCTATATTAAGAGAATTTTTCTTAACTACCCAAGAATGGATATGGAGAGGGACAAGATGGTGGAGAGGATATTACACCTCACCCTAGAGATCCTCTTCCGGCTTACTGGAGAGGTGAGAGATTCTGATGGCGTCACATTACATAATTTTTATTTATGGCAATACAACTGTTGGACAGAACTCGAGGTGAGGAGTCTGGAAATATCTGTAGTGACATTTCTTAATGTGTCTCTCCTTAACCAGGACTACACAGTAGTGAAGAAGACCTCTAGTGAGGGATGGGAAAGACCCCTGAGCCTAATCACGGGGCCTCCACCTCACCCACTGATATATGAGGACATCAATGAACAGAAGATCCTAGAACTCGCCTACAAGATGATTGAGCTGCTGACTGGAGAGGTGACACTGCTGGGAATGCTGGGACATTATACAGTAACGCTATGAAGGGATTGGGGGATAACGTTATCATTGTGTGTGTCAGGTTCCTATAAGGTGTCAGGATGTCGCCGTCTATTTCTCCCTGGAGGAGTGGGAGTATTTAGAAGTACACAGTTATCTGTATGAGGACATTATGATGGAAGTTCCCCAGCCCCTCACATCACCAGGTAATAGGATTAAATATACACAGCCTATAATTATCTGTATGTAAAGAATGAATTCAGTCCCTGTATGTGTTTCCTCCAGATTTATCCAGTAAGAGGACAACACCAGAGAGATGTCCCCGTCCTCTTCTTCCACAGGACTGTAAACAAGAAGATCCTAATGTTCCTCAGGATCATCAGGTAGATGGAGAGAAGGTGTCAGGAGATCTACCCTATGATGTGTAGACGGCTGTGAAGGTCTTGTGCTCAGTCTTGTTTTATCCACCAGTATTATATGGTTTATACTTGTGTAATGAGAACGGTGGAGATGGCAGGATTAGAGCTGATCATAGATGTGACTTCTCCATCTGTCTGTAACTTTTACAATATTTGTTTCAGGGTGAAGATCTTACCCATATTTATGCCATGGAAACATATGTCAGGGGTGATGAGAGGTGTAAAGAGGAGATTCTTACATATGACTACCCAGGTGAGTAGCAACCATAAAATACAGAGAAGTCACAGATTCTTCTCAATCACCAGCTGTGGCTGCTTTATCAATGATGTAGTTCGAACGTGTCACAATCGTGTGATCCCCATTTTGCTGGTAGGGCACAACATTCTCCTCCATCCAAAAATGTTTAAATCGCTTTGTGAAATTATGAAAACCTTTTTGTATAGAGCTTACAACCTGCAGGATCCACAAATCCCTGGGGATTAGAACACACTGACCATTACCTGCTCAGGTCTGTAAACTTCAAAGCCAAATAACAGCGTACGTAGAATGTGCTGACAAGATATTATGATGGGCCTGTAAGAGGGTAATGATGCTGTTGACTTCCTAGATCCCTGATATCTTATTGGATGAATCTACCTTCTCTTCCTTCTGTGCTGCTGAATGTCCTCATATGGTCCCTACAAGACCAGGTCTGGTCTTTCTGGCCAAACTTTGCTTTTATGATCGACAACATTAAATGTGCAGTGAGGCCAAGTGTGAATTTCTGGACAATAACAACTGTTAGGCGTCGGATTTCTGTTGCTGCGCAGCGAGAATCCCGAGGCTTACTTCCAGCGGTCTCCCAATCCTCTCCAGCCACAGAGGAGGTTGCTCAGCAAACTCGTCGGTCCAGGCGCTCTGCCCAGACCAGCTCCGTGGGTTTGCTTGCTGCTGCCACCTCTGTCGCAGCTATGGCAATACATGCTGCTCTGCAGCGAGATTCTCCAGGGACTAAGTCCCCATGTCGGGCCACTGAGCATGCCCGTGGAGTGATCTCCCATTGGAGATCGAAGGTCACGTGCTCAGGTCCTGCTCCTGTTCGGATTAGCTCATTCGAGAAGCCAGGAAGGTCCCGGACGCTTGCGGCTATAAAAGGTTCGCATGGCCGCTCGGCTATGTGCTAGGATAGACTGTATTTACGGACTATGTGGAGTGAGTAATGTATGCACGTATGAATGTCTCTGGTGAATGACTTATTAAGAAACCCCTACCCTTGGTACGCATGTGTTGTGCAGCCTAGCCTGCTAGCGCCCAGGCTTAGGCGTAGGTAGGTCAGAGGTTGAGTCAGGAATCAGTCCTCACCAGGCACTCGGCACGCCTCAGTGCACGTGCTCAATAGCCAGCGTTTATAGCGGCGCTCGCGGCAGTGACGCCGCGCGCTCAGTGGGCCTAGAAGGACTCTAACCCCATGTCCTTGGGGTAGAGTTCTGTGGCCGTACACTGTGCGCTCTTTTGGCCGGGCTCTGTGAGCTTAACAGGCTCCGGCATCTACGTTCAGCGGTTGTGCGGCTCTGTGCATTAACAGAGTTCGCCCCTGTTCACATTGGGTGACGTAACCCACGTGTGTCTGGTTTCACACCGCTTAATTCTTCCGCCATTACTTAGCAGCAGTGTACCACCTCTGCACGGTGGACCCCGGGCTGCGAACACACCTACTATTATTTTATAATTTGGTGCGTTCCGCCAGCCCTAAAAACAACAGAGTTTCCCTTTATCCTGACTTTTCAGTTTCTTTTAAAACCAACTAACGTCAAACAGGATTGTGATAAATTACATAAAACATGTAACACCTGTGCCATGATATATCTGTAAGCTGTGCGTGGTTCACTGCTGTGATATTCATTTATTCACGTCTGCAGGAGATGTGTTGGCATGGCTCGAGCCCAGGTTTCATGGATTCACTACACATCATAAATTCCATTATGTTTTCGATCCTAAGGGATTCCGATTACTGCACAATCTCTCCTGAAATGGGGGCGCTAATACTTTCTCTATTTTTCTGGTCAGGACTTACAGTAGCTCCAATGGTCCGCCATAAACTCCAGTGCCACTCCAGTTTAGTATTGGAGTTCTCCCCTCATGCAGACTTTGTTTTTGGGGATGTAACATAGAACAAAAAAAAGTCTTTTTTTTACATGTTTATTCTGGATGATAGTTTAATTGAGGTAGGATCAGCCTGCCTCAGTTATGTGAGTAGCTTTGTTTTTTTAAGTCTCCATTACCTCTTCCAAATGTGCAAGATCTAACATGAAGCCCCAGCTCTGCAGTATTATAAAAATTCTCTTTAAATGTCTAATATTTTTTCTTGAAACTCATCTAACAGAAAATATTGGCCCTTATGATAGTTTAGATTGCCAAGAGCCACCAAGCCCCATACTCTAATTACTTCAGAGAGGTTTCACCACTAGTTACTCATTCTTTACTGATAATAATAATAATAATAATAATAATAATAATAAATTTTATTTTTATAGCGCCGACATATTCCGCAGCACTTTACATTTCAGAGGGGATTTGTACAGACTACTGATGAAGACTAATGAATTTGATCATTTCATTAGATGTGTTATTGTCTATAGTCACAGTTTTTTATTACAGTAGTTACTGCCCAAAATACTCCCATTTTTCACATCTGACGTGTCGTTTTATGTGGTGATAAATTTGGCATTTTTCACAAAGGATAATAACCATGTATAAGTATATAATGGGACGATACAAATATCTCTTCAGGGATCTGTTTATACTAAGGAAGGTGACTGTCACAAGGGGGCATTCTCTGTGTCTGGAGGAGAGAATGTTTTTCCACCAACATAGAAGAGGATTCTTTACTGTTAGGTCAGTGAGAATCTGGAATTCCTTGACTGAGGAGGTGGTGAAGCGAACTCAGTCGAGGGGTTCAAGAGAGGCCTGGATGTCTTCCTGGAGCGTAACAATATTGTATCTTACAGTGATTAGGTTCTTTAGAAGGACATGAGTGATTGTACGCCCTTTGGGCGCGCGCTGGGATTACGAACCAGGCAATGGGGTGAAACCACGCATTAGACTGACCTCGCAATGGGGTGTAACCACATACCAGACTGGCGTATGTGCAGACTAGCAGCAAACATAAATACCTGGTGTATCTTTCCTGCCACTCGTACCTTGTATATGAAAAAGCTCTGTAGTTAATACTGTTCGGGTACAGTTATTCGATAGCGCTATCCATGAAGAAAGTGCACGGGTAGAGTTATCCCATAGCTCTATTCCTAAAGGAAGTGACCGGGTAGAGCTATCCGATAGCTCTATCCCTCAATGTTCCTTAGCGTAAGCTATTTCACACGGTTGAGCGCACTTGGGATCTGCCCCCAAGGCCCTGCCCATGCCCTATGTTTGGCCCATAGACCGCGGCTAGGAGTTAGTCCCGCTTTTGTGTACAAAATTTTTGGGCTTTTACAATTGTTAAAAAGACTTCTTTGTACACACAGTTGACAGTAAACCATTTGGCAACGTTAGGATTAAGTTAACCTTGCTGCTGGGTCTCAAATATTTTGACCTTTATTTGTTGGCTTTTCTTTCCCCTGGAGAAAGCCACATATAACTAACAGCGTGAAAACACTGGGAGAGGCAAATAAATTCCTACAATATCCAAGGACTGCCCCTGAGATTTATTGATGGTCATTGCAAAAGCCAACATGACAGGAAACTGATGCCGTTGAATCTGGACAGGAAGTTTTTATCTTTGGATATCAGGTCAATTCTTGGAATAAGAACTGTCTGACCCATTGCATTTCCATTTAAAGCAACGGCATGAATAACGTTAGCTTTTAAGCTTTTCACATAAAGCCTTGTGCCATTACAAAGGCCACGCTTTCTGCTAAGATTACGCAGGAGCATAATTACAGCTCCTGGTTTCAGCTTTAGTTCATGAGGAGGCAATCCAGCGGGATTCAAAGAGTTTAGAAACTTTACAGGATAATCTGTGAGAATTACACCCTCCTCTTCTACAATTGTGTCAACGGAGCGGTATGTTAAGTGTTCGAACTTAACTAAGAATTTTGTCGTTCAAGACGTGAATGTCATCATTCAATGGTGTAAGAATTGCTTTATTGGAAATTGCTTCTACCATTGCATCGGTAATCTCAATTGAGTCGCCAAAAATATCTGTAATTAAATCACCCTCTTCAGTAAAAGAATTCGGGATTTCAATTGTGTCTTCTGGTAGACCATATTCATTTGACAACTCTCCATTGCCAAGTTTGAGTAACCATGAGTTGTACTCAACCTCGTCGTGAGACGTTCTCATATTCTGATGTAACTGGAACCGTGAAAACTGATTCCAGGATTTTGAGTATTTAATGGTGGATTGTACAATGTGGGCTCTTTTTCCACCTTCCTCTATTGGTAGGGTTTGACGAAAGTCACCACCGTTTATGAAAACTTTTCTACCAAATGTTTTTTTTTCCACATATGTCTGGGAACAAATTATCCACAGCATTCATATTAAAACAGGGAGTCATTGTTACTTCGTCCCAAATAATGACAGATGACTCCATAAGCTCCTTTGCTTGAAGTGAGGTTGGCTTAATTTTTGACACTGTGGTCTCATTTGTTGTAATTCCAAGGCCAAACTTGGAATGGTAGGTGCTACCATTTTGTAGTAATGTAGCGGCCAATCCAGTAGAGGCTACAGAGCAAATAGACTTCTTTTCTGCTTGTAGTGTCTTGTGCAAGCAGTTGTACAAAAATGTCTTCCCACTGCCTCCTGGGCCGTCTAGAAAAAAACAGTGTGATTTAGTCGTCTGGCTGTGATGCAGCATTGACTGCTTGCATAATTGCATCGAAAGCTGATTTCTGAGCTTCATTAAGCGTAACTTTCAATTGCTCAGCCTCCTGCTTTATTACAGCATAATTCAGTTGGTCCAGTATTTCATCTGGAACATTTACTGGAGTTGGCAATCCGTAGTCAGCATAGACTTTTTATTACTTAAGAGCACTTCATTAATATCATGAAGAGCCAGATGCTAAGCAATTTCTGGAGTATACCGCCTGGTGTAATCTCTATATATAAAAATGAATGTGTGTGTGTGTGTGTGTGTGTGTATCACCAACCAATCACGAAGCATCTTTCATTTCACCAGAGCTGTTTAAAAGAAGCTGAGCTGTGATTGGTTGCTATGAGCAACAGTTTTCCCACTCCAGAAAACACCTCAGCAGACACTGACATGGTGAGAGAAATCTAGCATCCCTGGGAACATAAGCTCCCAGCCATTGTCTGCCCCCAGAAAGGAGCAGAGAGCACATGACAGAAATGAATCCCCCCCTCCCGTGCCCATATGCACATCACACATCCTCCATCCAATAGGCACATCTTCCCTCTTAAAGGGATCATTGGTTTGGAAGTCAGGGCAAATCCATCCAGCGCTTTGGTACTGACCCCAGGCCTCTCTTAAAGGGATCTCCGGATTGGAAGTTAGGGCAAATCCTTCAGTGCTCTGATTCTGACCCCAGGCCTCTATTAAAGAGATCATTGGTATGGAAGTCAGAGCTAATCCATCCAGCGCTTTGGTTCTAACCCCAGGCCTCTCTTAAAGGGATCCCTGGTATGGAAGTTAGGGCAATTCCACTCAGCGTTCTGGTTCTGACACCAGGCTCTCTTAAAGGGATCCCTGGTTTGGAAGTTAGTGCAATTCCACTCAGTGTTCTGGTTCTGACACCAGGCTCTCTTAAAAGGATCCCCGGTATGGAAATCAGGGCAATTGCCTTCAAATGCTCTGGTACTGACCCCAGGCTCTCTTAAAGGGATCTCCTGTATGGAAGTTAGGGCAAATCCCTCAGCGCTCTGATTCTGTCCCCAGGATTCTATTAAAAGGATCATTGGTATGGAAGTCAGGGCAAATCCACTCAGCGCTCTGATTCTGATTCCAGGCTCTCTTAAAGGGATCCCCGGTATGGAAGTGAGGGTAAATCCATTCTGCGCTTTGTTTCTGACCCCAGGCCCCTCTTAAAGGGATCCCTGATACCGAAGTGAGGGCAAATCCACTCTGCGCTTTGGTACAGACCCCAGGCCTCTCTTAAAGGGATCTCCAGTATGGAAGTTAGGGTAAATCCCTCAGCACTCTGATTCTCATCCAGGCTTCTATTAAAGGGATCCCTGGTATGGAAGTTAGGGCCATTCCACTCAGCACTCTGGTTCTGACCCCAGACTGATGGGATGATGTGGGATATTAGGGGGAGTAGTCCGGTGGCTTTGGCTGACGGGATGATGTGGGATATTAGGGGTAGTAGTCCGGTGGCTCTGGCTGATGGGATTATGTGGGATATTAGGGGTAGTAGTCCGGCGGCTGTGACGGGATGATGTGGGATATTAGGAGTAGTTGTCCGGTGGCTATGGCTGACGGGATGATGTGGGATATTAGGAGTAGTTGTCCGGTGGCTATGGCTGATGGGATGATGTGGGATATTAGGGGGAGTAGTTTGGTGGCTTTGGCTGACGGGATGATGTGGGATATTAGGGGTAGTAGTCCGGTGGCTCTGGCTGACGGGATGATGTGGGATATTAGGGGTGGTAGTCCGGTAGCTCTGGCTGACGGGATGATGTGGGATATTATAGTCAATGTGGCTATGCGGAGCGGGCGGGGCTATACACTCAGCTTTATATATATATATATATATATATATATTTAGATATAAATATAGTCATTATAATTTGCTATAACTAACCGTAGTTAGTTACTATGCCCGGGCAGCAGCGGGCTCTTCAGCTAGTCCTCCATAGATTTGGTTTTATATTTTTGCCATAATGCCAATGGTTTAGCTGGTTCCCCATGTACACAAATTATAGCAAATAATTTGCGAAGTTGGTAGGGCATTTTGAAAGTGATTGCATCCGTTATACCGTCTTCCCATTTGGAATCGTCTTCCAAAAGATGAAGATCAATGCACGCATATTTATACGTGTCATGTACGACTCCATTGACAGTCCTTAAGTCAGCATAAGACTTTGCTCCTCTTACGTGAAGTAAAAGGAGTCTTAGGTAATACAGCTCACCATCTGTTAAAGAGACTGTATACATTCGGGCAATTGTTTTCCCAAATTGAGCCCGACCTTTTTTCCATCCTTCTGGTACAGCATTTCTATCGCAGACATAGTGTTCAGGGATTTCACTGTACAAATACTGACGGACAGAAGCGTCAAATCTCTTTAGCTCAAAGTAATCCTGCAGTGTAGAGGCTTTTGAGTCTCAAATAACCATATCCTCCTTACCATCTTCGAAAAACACTTGCTGCATGCTTTCAAGGTGCACAGCAAGCCTTTTAATGGTATGTGAAGCATCATGCATTTTATTTTTTCTGATTCTCCACATGCCCTCAGGGGTGCTTATATACCGAGAATCTAGGTACATGGCTGGTTCATTCCAGTTTAATGTATCAAACTTGATATTGGCACAGTCATGCCCTTTGTATACATATTTGATGTTAGGAGTGGCGGAAGGCACTAAAAAATATAAATTAAATACCTTCGCCACTCGGGGTCCACCGTGCAGAAGATGTAATAACTGCTGCTAGGTGACGGCAGAGCAATCTGGCGGTAATGTGCACAGGGGTTAACGGCACCCAATGTGCACTGCTCAGACTCTGTTAAACTCACAGAGTCACAGAAACAAAACACAAAAACGCTGAGTCTGTTTAGGACACAGAACTACAGCGCTGCACTCGTGGTAACTGGTCACAGAAGTAGCACTAGATGGCGGTACTTAATCCATCTAGACCTACCGACAAGGAACGGGTGTAGAGTGTCGCTACCGCGGACGCACGCAGAGCTGCAACTGCAGCGTGGCAAGAACGGAGCCGCTGTGAATACACTGCTAACTAGCAGGCGCAATGCTGATGCTAGGCTGCTGAGGCAATGGAGCAATAGCGCGCTGGCGCTGATACTGGCAATAACTCAGGCACTCTCATAAACGTAGTATCAGAGGGTAGGGGTTTCCAATGAGTCATTCACCAGTCCATGCATACATCACCAAACATGCAGCAGCAGTATGGCTATACTAGTGCATGGTGGAACAGCCATGCGCGCTTTTTATAGCGAACGGGACTTTCCGGAAATCTCCAGGTCTCCAAGAGGAGCCAATGGGATCTGACACAGGACCTGAACACCTGACTCCTGAACTCCAATAGGAGTTCGTCCCATGAGCATGCTCAGACGCAGGAGTAGAGGACTTAGCCTCTGGAGAGAGTTGCCGAAAAGCAATCTACTCTGCAGTCTCCTCTACAGCAGATGAAGAGGAGGAGAGTGCAAAATGTGAGGATCTAGATTTCAGCAAAGGAGAGGCAGAAATCTGACTCCTAACATTACCCCCCCTCCTAGGCCCCCCCCCCTCCCTGGGCCTTCAAGACCATCAGCCTGTGCCCTACAGTGGCAAAGGGCTCAAACTCGCCCAAAGGCGAGCTTGGTGTCCTGGTGGGTGATACAGTGAACCGGGACACATGGAAGGCGTCAGTGGAGGCAAGGTCACCAGGTTTCAGAAGGGACACCTGGGAGATAGCAGGAGCGGGCGATGCAACAGAGCGCCGCCGTGAGTCGGCGGCCGTCACCACTCTCCACCTAGGAAGGCTATCCTGAGCACATGAGGCGCAGGACTGAATACATTTTTTGGTGTCCCGAGCCCTGTGGGGCCACCAATACGCGCCGGCCAATAGCTTCGTGGTTTGCATATAGCCCCGATGGTTGTGCGCATTGGACGCGTGTGCCCAGGTGAGGACCTGAGCCCTAAGATGAGGAGGAACAAAGGACTCGTTGACCGGCTCGGAGTCCGACCATTGCGGGGAGCTGGCCTCCTGAGAAGCAGCACACACATGATGACAACCGCAAATGGACACTTGAGCCGGAGCTGTATCCAAACTGGTACAAGACACCTCCATGGGCTCTGGGGGTAGAACCTCTGGCTCAGGCAGCTCAAGAGGCTCAAAAAATTTGAGAGCCGGACTAGCTCTCCGCTTGGAGTGAGCACGCTCCATACCGCACTCCGAAAAACGGAGGTCAATACGTGAGGAGACAGAAATTAGCTCCTCCAAGGTAGTGGGGATCTCTCTGGTAGAGAGAGCATCCTTGACATGCTCCGCTAGCCCTCGCTAAAAAATGGGAATAAGGGCCTTATCGGACCATTCCAACTGGGACGCCAGTGCCGAAAACAGACGGCATACTGGCTAACCGAGAGGGATCCCTGAGTAAGAGCGAGTAACTGCAGAGAAGTGTCGTGCGTGACCCGTCGGCCGAGGAAAACCTGCTTGATAGCCATTAACAGGTGACCTGCGGTCCGAATATCAGGATCACCACGCTCCCACAAAGGCGTAGCCCATTCCAAGGCCTTGCCCGACAGTAGGGAAATAACAAATGCCACCTTGGCCCGTTCCGTAGGAAATTGCGTGGCCAGCAACTCCAGGTGGATTGAGTACTGGCTGATAAAGCCCCTACAGGAGGCGCCATCCCTGGAAAACTTATCAGGTAACAGGAGGCGGGTGACTGTCGGTGCGAGGGTGGACACGGACATACGGCCTACCGCATCAGTTAGAGCCTGTACAGCAGCATCAGTAGCTTGTGCAGTGGTGAGAGCCTTCTCAAGAGTGACTAAACGGCTCTCAAGCTGCCGTATGCACTGCATGAGTTGCTGCTGATCTGCCATCACTAGCCAGACCCTGGCGTATAATGTTAGGAGTGGCGGAAGGCACTAAAAAATATAAATTAAGTACCTTCGCCACTCGGGGTCCACCGTGCAGAAGATGTAATAACTGCTGCTAGGTGACGGCAGAGCAATCTGGCGGTAATGTGCACAGGGGTTAACAGCACCCAATGTGCACTGCTCAGACTCTGCTAAACTCACAGAGTCACAGAAACAAAACACAAAAACGCTGAGTCTGTTTAGGACACAGAACTACAGCGCTGCACCCGTGGTAACTGGTCACAGGAGTAGCACTAGATGGCGGTACTTACTCCGTCTAGACCTACTGACAAGGATCGGGTGTAGAGCGTCGCAACCGTGGACGCACGCAGAGCTGCAACTGCAGCGCGGCAAAGACAGAGCCGCTGTGAATACACTGCTAACTAGCAGTCGCAATGCTGACGCTAGGCTGCTGAGGCAATGGAGCAATAGCGCGCTGGCGCTGATACTGGCAATAACTCAGGCACTCTCACAAACGTAGTATCAGAGGGTAGGGGTTTCCAATGAGTCATTCACCAGTCCATGCATCCATCAACAAACATACAGCAGCAGTATGGCTATACTAGCGCATGGCGGAATAGCCATGCGCGCTTTTTATAGCGAACGGGACCTTCCGGAAATCTCCAGGTCTCCAAGAGGAGCCAATGGGATCTGACACAGGACCTGAACACCTGACTCCCGAACTCCAATAGGAGTTCGTCCCATGAGCATGCTCAGACGCAGGAGTAGAGGACTTAGCCTCTGGAGAGAGTTGCCGAAAAGCAATCTCCTCTGCAGTCTCCTCTACAGCAGATGAAGAGGAGGAGAGTGCAGAATGTGAGGATCTAGATTTCAGCAAAGGAGAGGCAGAAATCTGACTCCTAACATTTGAAAAGATATTTAACACTTTTTATTGAAGCACATATCTCAACATTGATATGGCAATTGTACTTGAGTAATAAATAGGGGTTGTAGGGAACTACCCATCTATTGTCGATTTCTCACATTCCTCGTCTGGTTTTCCCAGTATTGCGTTGACGATACTGTGGGTAACTATCAACACTGGGGTTTGTCTCTGTGTTAAAATCCTTTGGGAATTTTTTTGCGCATTGACCATCTGTCATGCACCAGGTTGATCCTCGCCACATGGGCCATGAATCATGTGCTTCATCACTGCCTCATGCAGTTTTGGATTTGCTGTCCCATTTGGCATTCCAGCAGAGACCAATTCGTCAATTCTTTTTTTGTCCCTCGGTTTATCTTCCACTCCGAGGATTAAGAGCATGTGAGCATGTGGTAGTCCACGCTTTTAAAATTCTGTTACATGCACATAGGCAACTACACGTCCAAAAATGTGCTTTTTCAAAATCTTGTTACGCACCGTTTGGAGTTTGATTTTAAATACTTGTGCAACCAAATCTGGTCTGAACTCTGGCCTTTGCCATGGTTCTAAGTTTTCAGTAATCTCTTTCAACTTTGGGTTACAGGTCAGCGTAACAAAAAAATCTGGCTTTACGAATTTTCGGACAATTTTCATGGAGTCTTGGTAATTTTGCTGCATAGATCTGGGGCATCCAATGAAACTGGATGGTAAAATTACTGGTGTCCCAGCTTTTAGCCCTTGGTGTAACACAGCATTATGGATGTGATCCATAACACAGGTATAACGGTCGACGCGTAATGCCTTTTGATTTTGTTTTATATATTCGATCCTGTCGGATTCAATTTTGACGTAACTGTCAACGATAACTTGTTGCGTCAACTTCCCAGCATTTAAAAGGGAATTTAACTCTTCCCGAATGGCAAGCCTGTATGCATAGTACTGCAACAAGGTGATTTTTTTCTTGTCGATCTTGATCCACTGGTATGGATGGTAGATCATTGTCACCAATTCCTTGATATTGCACACTTAGGGTAATTGGAGTTGTCAAATTTATTGTCCATCCACTGTCCCCATATGGGAATAGAAGTGGATATGTCATTGTATCACACTTTCTGTGAAGAAACCTGATTTAAACTGTTTGGTTTTCACTTTACAGGTGAACTCTGCTGTCCCTGTTAAATGAAGGTTCACCCAAAGCATTTTGATAAATTATAGCTACTTCATTGCCCCTTGGTGCATTGTAGCGCCTTAAATATAAGGGTTGAGAGTCACTTGGGTAATAGTGATCACAAAATAATAAGTTTTCATGCATCCTTTAATAAGATGTGTAGTAGTGGGGTTACAAGGACACTGAACTTCAGGAAGGCAAATTTCCAACGGATGAGAGATGATCTTGGTGCAATTAACTGGGACGATATCCTGAGACATAAAAATACACAAGGGAAATGGGAGACGTTTATTAGCATCCTGAATAGGACCTGTGCACAATATATACCGTATGGGAATAAACATGCGAGAAATAGGAGGAAACCACTATTGCTAAATAGAGCTGTAAGGGGCGCAATAAGAGATAAAAATAAAGCATTTAGAGAATTAAAGCAAGTAGGTCGTGATGAGGCATTAAATAAATACAGAAGATTAAATAAATTCTGCAAAAAGCAAATCAAGACAGCAAAGATTGAGACAGAGCGACTCATTGCCAGAGAAAGTAAAAATAATCCCAAAATATTATTTAACTACATAAATAGTAAGAAACTAAAAAATGATAGTGTTGGTCCCCTTAAAAATGGTCTGGGTGAAATGGTGGATGAGGATGAGGAAGAAGCCATTATGTTAAATAACTTTTTTTCAACAGTATTTATACAAGAAAATCACATGACGGACATCATGATCAGTGATAACAAAAATTTTCCATTAAATGTCACCTGCTTAACCCAGCAGGAAGTACGGCGGCGTCTACAAATCACTAAAATTGACAAATCCCCGGGCCCGGATGGGATACACCCCTGAGTACTGCAGGAATTAAGTACAGTCATAGATCATTATTTTTAATCTTTAACCCCTTCCTGACATCCGACGTACTATCCCGGTTATTGGACCCGGGCCCCTATGCCCATGGACGGGATAGTATGTGGTGAGCGCCGCTGATCGCGGCCGGGTGTCAGCTGATTATCACAGCTGACACCCGGCACAATGTGTCAGGGGCGGTCACGGACCGCCCCCGACACGTTAACCCCTTGCACACCGCGATCAGACATGATCACGGTGTACCGGGGGTTAAAGGGAAGCATCGGCAGGGAGGGGGCTCCCTCCGTGCTTCCCTGAGCCCCCCACGGCAGCGCAATGTGCAGCGCTGCTGCGGGGGGCTCCTTTCCTGCAGGCCCCCGAATCCAAGATGGCGACAGGGGTCTTCGGGGGCCTGCAGGAAGCTGGCTTCCTCAGTGCCTGCAAAGCGCAGGCATGAGGAAGCCTTCTGCACTGCCTGTGACAGATCGCTGATCTGTCACAGTGATCTGTGATGTGACAGAACAGCGATCTGTCACAGGACAGTGATGTCCCACCTGGGACTATTTAATAAAGTTAAAAAAAAAAGTGTTAAAATAAATTTAAAAAAATCGCCAAATAAATTAGAAAAACAAAAAAATATTCCCCCAAATAAATCCATTTTTTGGAAATAACAAAAAAAAAACAATAAAAGTACACATATTAGGTATCGCCGCGTCCGTAACGACCCGCCCTATAAAACTGTCCCATTAGTTAACCCCTTTAGTAAACCCCTTAAAAAATAAAAATAAAAAACGAAGCAAAAAAATAATGATTTATTATTATACCGCCAAACAAAAAGTGTAATAACGCGCGATCAAAAAGACGCATATAAATATCCATGGTACCGCTGAAAACGTCATCTTGTCACGCAAAAAACGAGCTGCCACACAGCATCGTCAGCGAAAAAATAAGTTATAGCTCGCAGAATAAAGCGATGCAAAAATAATTATTTTTTATATAAAATAGTTTTCATTGCATAAAACCGACAAAACATAAAAAAAGACCTAAATGAGGTATCGCTGTAACCGTACTGACCCGAAGAATAAAATCGCTTTATCAATTTTATCGCACGCGGAACGGTGTAAACGCACCCTCCCAAAAGAAATTCATGAAACGCTGGTTTTTGTTCATTCTGCGTCCCAAAAATCGGAATAAAAAGCGATCAAAAAATGTCACGTGCCCGAAAATGGTACCAATAAAAACGTCAACTCGTCCCGCAAAAAATAAGACCTCACATGACTCGGTGGGTCAAAATACGCAAAAATTATATCTCTCAATATGTGGTGATGCAAAAACTATTTTTACAATAAAAAGCGTCTTTTAGCGTGCGACAGCTGCCAAATATAAAAACCGCCATAAATAGTAAATCAAACCCCCCGTTATCACCCCCTTAGTTAGGGAAAAATAATAAAATTAAAAAAATGTATTTATTTCCATTTTTCCATTAGGGTTAGGGCTAGGGTTAGGGTAGGGTTAGGGTTAGGGGTAGGGTTAGGGTTAGGGCTAGGGTTAGGGCTAGGATTAGGGCTGAGATTAGGGTTAGGGGTGTGTTGGGGTTCAGGTTGGAGTTAGAATTGGGGGTTTTCACTGTTTGGGCACATCAGGGGCTCTCCAAATGGCATCTGATCTCAATTCCAGCCAATTCTGAGTTGAAAAAGTCAAATGGTGCTCCTTCCCTTCCAAGCTCTGCCATGCGCCCAAACAGTGTTTTACCCCCACATGTAGGGTATCAGCCTACTCAGGTCAAATTGAAAAACAATTTTTGGGGTCCAATTTCTCCTGTTACCCTTAAATAAAAAATTGGGGGCAAAAATATAATTTTTGTGGAAAAAAATGATTTTTTTATTTTCACGTCCGAGCGTTATAAACTTCTGTGAAGCACTTGGGGGTTCAAAGTGCTCACCACACATCTAGATAAGTTCCGTGGGGGGTCTAGTGTCCAAAATGGGGTCACTTGTGGGGAGTTTCAATAGTTTAGGTACATCAGGGGCTCTCCAAACGCACATGACACCTGCAGACCATTCCATCAAAGTCTGCATTCCAAAACGTCACTGCTTCCCTTCCGAGCCCCGACGTGTGTCCATACAGTAGTTTTCTCCCACATATGGGGTGTCAGCGTACTCATGACAAATTGGACAACCACTTTTGGGGTTCAATTTCTCCTGTTACCCTTGGGAAAATAAAAAAAATTGGGGACTAATTGATCATGTTTGTGGAAAAAATACGATTTTTTTATTTTCATGCCCGGGCATTATAAACTTCTGTGAAGCCCTTGGGGGTTCAAAGTTCTCACCACACATCTAGATAAGTTCCTTAGGGGGTCTCGTTTCCAAAATGGTGTCATTTGTGGGGGGTTTCCACTGTTTTGGTACATCAGGGGTTTTCCAATCGCGACATGATGTCCGATCTCAATTCCAGCCAAAAACGTCAAATGGCGCTGCTTCCCTTCCGAGCTCTGCCATGCGCCCAAATAGTGGTTTACCCCCGCATGTGGGGTATCAGCGTACTCAGGACAAATTGCACAATAACTTTTAGGGTCCTGTTACCCTTGGGAAAATAAACATTGGGGTGAAAAGATCATTTTTGTGGAAAAAATATGATTTTTTAATTGTACCGCTGTACGTTATAAACTTCTGTAAAACCCTTGTGGGTTCAAAGTTCTCACCATATATCTAGATAAGTTCCTTGGGGGGTCTAGTTTCCAAAATGGGGTCACTTGTAGGGGGTTTCCACTGTTTAGGTACATCAGGGACTCTCCAAACGTGACATGGCGTCCGATCTGAATTCCAGCCAATTTTGCATTGAAAAAGTCAAACGGCGCTCCTTCCATTCTGAGCTCTGCCATGCGCCGAAACAGTCGTTCCCCCCCACATATCAGGTATCAGCGTACTCAGAAGAAGCCCTCTAGCGGCAGGACACATATTCTATCTTGTTCTCTTTTTTGGAAATTTGTGTATCACTTTGTGCATTGCGTGTTGCTCGCTGTCGTGCAGCATTAGATGTTCTACGTGATTCAGTTACTTTATTTGTTTCTTTTGCTCTGTCTGCCCTCTGTCGGGCTGCATCAGCAGTTCTTCGACAATTTCGTTCGTCTTCTGTTTTTTTAAGACACAGGTTACGCATCCGTCTGCGATTCACTTCTCTGCGTGCAGCAGTGCGATCAATTTGATCCATCTTTGCAATGTTGCCTCCCAATGTTGCCTCACAGTGTTGCCTCACAGGCTAATGTTCAAAAAAGGCTTATGCCTTAATTCGTCACCAGGGAGAGCTCCTCACCTTATTAGATATGTCACTTAATTTCCTATACAGGGTTTTACAGTACTTGGGAATCCATGGTTACGCCCACGCATATAGTCAGTTAGCTGCTAGTGGTAGTAACTATGGATATCTAAGTTACTGTTGAGCTGTGGATGACTCATTGCGCCCAGACAGATGGTTGGGCTGGGGATGACTCATTGTGCACAGACACACGGACATGTCCAAATTAGGTATTTGGATAGATCTGGGGATTTATTCTGACGGAATATAGGCTGAACTGGATGGACAAATGTCTTTTTTCGGCCTTGCTAACTATGTTACTAAGATAATAGGAAACAAATGGACCTCACAGATTATTTTTCCAACTTCTCTTGAATCCAACAATACCCTGTATATAGTTATACACTACTGTCTGGGCACATGGCAAGGTTAAGAAGGGAAGGAGCGCCATTTTGCTATTTGAATGCCCATCTTCTTGGAATAGTTTACAGATACAATGTATTGGTTACCTGGCAGCTCAGAATATAGCTACCACGATCAGGCTTGGCACTATCTACTCCGCTTTGCAGATCCCAAGGATTACCTTGCTCAACATCCTTTACATAGATCTTTTCTAACCCATAGACTCTGAGGCTTGGGCCATGGTGCTACCTGCTGTTCTGTGGAGTGAGGTGGGATCAAGAATAGTCAGGTAGCTGGGTCAGAACCTGGAGGGCAGAGAAAATGCAAAATCAGAAGAACAAAATTAGTCACTAAGGGGTCACAACAGCTGAGCACAGAGAAGACTGAATCAGAGAAGAACAAGGCTGTGTCCGGCATCTTCCTGCAATTTGCTTTGAGCTTTAGTAGGGTGTGGTGCTTTCCAATTGGTGAAAGCAGAAAGCAGATTACTCCAGATGGACAGCACACACACCCATAATACCAGACTGGATGATCACAGCATCCCTAATCTAAGTGGCTGAACAGAGCCTGCTCCACCCAGAGCTTCTGGCTCCCACATCTCCATCCCCAGCACTGCCTACAGAATGAATAAGGCCATGCCTGGTGAAAGAAGCAGAGGTGGCAGGTGCAGATCCCAGACAAGATGGTACACACCTTTTTTACAAGCCTTAATATGACAAAATGCAGAAAACCAGAGCAGTAGAAAACCCCATAAAGTGGCTCCATTGTGGAAATTATAACCCTCAATGAATTAATCTATAGTAGTGACTATTTTGACTCCACAACCACTTTCCGGAAATTAGTGTGCAGTGGATGTTGGAGTGTGAAAAATTGCAAATATTCCATTTTATTATGCACCATATAGTGCCCAGAATGTGCTCCAGGAGACACCGTAAGTTAAGTGGGTTTTTCTCACTATAATAATGACAAATACATGGGTGCTAATTTTGGTTTGGGCACAGTGAAAGGCTCAGAAGCGAGAGGAAGATTTGACTTTGTGAAAGTGGATATTGCCGGATTGATTTATAGAAGGCATGCTGCCTTTCAAGAGCCTTTGAGCCACTAATAATATGGAAACCTCTGTTCTTCCACGCAGAGATGGTGGACCAGAGTGGGGTAATATTTTTTGTGAGATTAGTAGAAGTTTTTATTGGTGGTGTTTTCACCTACAAACAGGGGGGCAGAATGAACAAACAGTTGAACACCACGCCCTACTGTTTCATCCTATAAGATTTTCTATTAGATTGCGATAGGTCATTGTCTTGATGAATAATTCAATATTTCATAGAATGGTAGAGTTGGAAGGGACCTCCTCGGTCATATGGTCCAAGTCACTGCTCAGTGCAGAATGCAGTAAATCATCCCAAATAGAGGTCTGTACAGCTTCTATTTGAAGACTTCCATTGAAGGAGAACGCACCACCTCTTGTGGCAGCCTGTTCCACTCATTGATCACCCACAATATCAAAAGGTTTTTTCTAATATCTAATCTGTGTCTCTTCCAATTCAGTTTCATCCTATTGCTTCTAGTCTTTCCTTGTGCAAATGAGAATAAATCAATAAAGCTATTTTTACATAGCGTACCATTTTTACAGACAGTTTAAGGAGAAATATTCAAAAATGTAAAGTTCAAGGATATTTTATTAAAAAATAATTGGCTTTTTTCTTAGCAGATAACTGTACCAGGAGATCAGAGAGACAGCTGACTTCTTCCATTTTAAAATCAGATGATCCTGAGATCCCACACGATACAATTAAAGTGAATGCCATTATTCCAGATATACCATCATCCCTTCACAGCAAAGATCTGTCATCTGATTCACTACCGACTACTAAGGGAAATCAAAGACACAAAAGAGGCATTAAAAAACAAACTGCTCCTAAAACAAGGAAGTCTTTATCATGTTCAGAATGTGGGAAATGTTTTAGTCAGAAGTCAAATCTTGATGGACACCAAAGAACTCACACAGGGGAAAAGCCTTTTCCATGTTCAGAATGTGGGAAATGTTTTATCTGGAAACATCATCTTGATAAACACCAAAGAACTCACACTGGAGAAAAGCCTTTTCCTTGTTCAGAATGTGGAAAATGTTTTGCACAGAAATTTCAACTTGTTAGACACCATACAGTGCACACAGGGGAGAGACCTTTTTCATGTTCTCAGTGTGGGAAATTTTTTAAACGGAAATCAAATCTTGATAACCACGGTAGAACTCACACTGGGGAGAAGCCTTTTTCATGTTTAGAATGTCAGAAATGTTTTGCAGAGAAATCGCATCTTAGCGAACATCAGAGACTCCACACAGGGGAGAAGCCTTTTTCCTGTTCAGAATGTGGAAAATGTTTTGTGAAGAAATCGGATCTTGTTAGACACCATAGAATCCACACAGGGGAGAAACCTTTTTCATGCTCTCAGTGTGGGGAATGTTTTAACCGGAAATCGAATCTTGAAAAACACCAGAGAGATCACACAGGGGAGAAACCTTTTTCATGTTTACAATGTGGTAGATTTTTTGACTGGAAATTTCAACTTAATAACCACCAAATAATTCACACAGGGGAGAAGCCTTTTTCATGTTCAGAATGTGGGAAATGTTTTAACCGGAAATCGAGTCTAAAAGAACATCTAAGAACCCACACAGGGGAGAAGCCTTTTTCATGTTCAGAATGTGGGAAATGTTTTAACCGGAAATCGAGTCTTAATAAACACCAAAGAACCCACACAGGGGAGAAGCCTTTTTCACGTTTAGAATGTGAGAAATGTTTTGTAGATAAATCACATCTTATCGAACATCAGAGACTCCACACAGGTTAGAAGCCTTTTTCCTGTTCAGAATGTGGAAAATGTTTTGTGAAGAAATCACAACTTGTTAGACAGCTTAGAATCCACACAGGGGAGAAGCCTTTTCCATGTTATCAGTGTGGAAAATGTTTTAAATGGAAATCAACTCTTTTATAAATAAACATCAGAGAAGTCACACAGTGGAGAAGCATTTTCATGTTCAGAATGTGAGAAATGTTTTAACTGAAAATGTTATCTTCCTGAAGGGGTTATCCATGATTAGGACAATCCCTTGTTATTCCTGTCTGATCTTATTTACCGTAAGTAAAAACGCTCACCTTCTGCGCTATTCAAATTCAAGCAGTGTCAGGACTCACACTCCAGGAGCTCACATGAGGTTTTTACATCACATGAGCCCTGCACCCAATCAGCACTGCCTTCACTGTCCCAGCCTTCAGACATATTGAACATCAACATTAAGGCTGCTCTCTGACTTCCTCTTGTCCGATTTGTCCGATGGTGGAGACTGTGACCCAGTACAGATTGGGTGCAGAGCCCAAATGACTTATCAACCTTACGTGAGCTCCTAGGAATGCAAATTCTGACACCTCTGGAATGGTGCCAGCATGGTAGGTGACTATAAATATTTTTATTTTAACCCCTTAATGTCCAATAATGGACAGAGTCCATTTTCTCATTGCTTTCAATGATGAAAAAAACATTCACCGTAAATGTAATTTTAACATTTTACTACCTTATCTGGGCATGTGGTGTGCGACATAGTGAGACACATCCTGTTTAATTCAGGAAGAAGGGACCCTGAAAATCACAAATCCTATGCAGACAATGCAAGAACTTCCAAAAATTAGAAGGAAGAGGGATTCTGATACATTAAAAACATAAAGGAGGGTCTCATACACATTCCTTTAAAATTGTTAGGAAGTGGAACTCATAGACTCATAAAGTCTATGCACTAAGTGCAAGGTCTGACAAAAAATTGAAGGAGGGTCTCCAGTACACCCTTGATGACACATAAAGGAGGGCCTCAGAAAACCCCTTTTCTTCCCATTGTTAATATGTGGGACATAAAGCCTATGCACTAAGTGCAAGGTCTGGCAAAAATTTAAATGATGGTGTGATGACACATAATTTTATCTTAATTAACCAGATGTCTATCTTCAGTAAGCCAGGAGGAATAGACTGTTATCTATATGATGACTTTTGAATTTTGCAATTGTTCTTCAGTTTGTCAAGAACCATACACTGTTGTCATGAGTCTTAAATGTTGATTTTTGATCATTTTAAATGGCTAATGTTTGCCTCTTACATCAGCTCCTACAACTTGTTGTCTACTTTCTTTGCAAGACACTGATGCAGGGTCATTGAACAATGGATGTTTGCTTAATATGTTGACTGACTATTGTGTAGGTCTTGTGGCTTGTTGACATACAAAACAAAGGAATAAGAACAATGCAAATTGATTAAATAGTCAAACAATATACCTTAACCTCATCACGGCTTCCTCTTGACCTTTGGATGCTGGCTTGAAGGGCAACAATTGTGAGCTATATACTGTGGAATATGCCGCTAACAATAAACATCGAGACAGCCAAGAGATTCAGAGATCCAAAGAACCATAGACTCTTTACATTACCACAGCCAGGAACACTTTACAGGGTAGCTGCGAGATCGTGGCTCTATCCCGAGTGACACAGATCTGACATTCTACAGGATGTCAGCTTAGGGGACCACGGCCCCGGCTGAAAGAATATAGATCAGCTTCATTAACCACAACTGAAACTATGAATATATTTGGGGTAATCAGGATTTGGACCTACCGGTCACCGGAGGCCCATGGATATGTTTCTGAAAGTCAGGAATGGGACTCACTGGTCACCTGGCTCTGTGGAGATGTTTGAAGAAGCCAGGTTGTGACTTTCCCGGCACCTTGACTTGTACCTCAATGGACTGTCAAGTTCCTAAGCTTCTTGTTACCTCCTCTCTGTGCAAGGGAGAGGTGGAAGTAGCTGGCCCTGGAAACTTTGAAGTCACAGCTGCTCTTATCCCAGCGAATCAGTGGGTGAGACTGTAATTTGCACCATCTTGGGTATTTTGCTGGTACTGTTCAATGTGTTATTTGCCTGTTTTGTGGTTCAATAAAGTTTTGTCACACTGTTTTACCCTCATCCTGTGTTGTCTGAGGAGTAATATGCACATGGTAAAATGAGAGCGAGTGTCACGTTGCTGCTATGTAGGTAGATGCAAGCTCCACTAGATGGCAATAGAGTGGAGGGAGGACTGCACACAGCAAGAGCAGACCTGCTTTGCAGCAGTGATGCTACCACCAGGTGACAGCAGAATAGTCAAGCCGAGTTGATATTAGTCTGTAGTGCAATACCAAAGGAATAAACAAGCACAGAGTCAGAAGCAAGCCAAATGGGTCAGTACCAGTCAGGAGCAGATATGCCAAAGACAAGAGACAAACAGCAGGTCAAGGTCCAAGCCGAGTCAGGTACCAGGGAGTTCTAAACATGAAAGGGAAACACTGAGTCGGGACAGGGAGTGGGAAACAAACAGATATGGGCAAAGTCAGCAACAGCAGGATGACAAATGAGGGTGCTGCCAGAGTCAGATACTCATGCTGTAGGCAGAAAATATAACTGACATGGCCTGCAGGACGCAGCAGGGAGAAATAGCAAACCTAAATCCAAAATGAGGCCAGGCAAAGTTAACCCTTGACATGATTAGCCTGGAAAAAGGGCAGACAGGACTCAAATCCCGGACAGGATCATGACAGCAGGCAATCTGTGGGATGAGCTCTGGTTCATGCGGTTTCGGCTAGCAGACTAGAGCACCCGCTGACCCACGTGTCTCCACAAAGGGACTGCAATACACTATGGAAAACACATAACGGATGACATCAGGATAAAAAATTTTTGAGAATTTTAAAAATGTTGTGACTTTTAAATTTTATAAAGATTTGTGATTAGGCCCTCTCCCATGACTACCTCCTTTGGCCACGTTACATTTCGCCTTCTTGTGAATGTCTTTTTACAGATGACCACAAACAGCCTAAATTTGTGAAAGAATTCAAGGAAACCATCTGTCATGACTGTAGAAGAGATTTATGTGACCAAAAGGAACACTCATTTCCATTAGATGATACTGACATGAGACAACGAAAGAGAATTTTCAAAACAAACTTGGCATTTGCCTAGGGCCCCCATCCCCTAAGGGGCTTTTACCTCCGGTCAATGATTATCTTTTAATTTCCCCTGCGTTTGCACTGTGTCCAGGGTCAGACTTGGATACTTAGGGCCCACCAGGGGAATTGACTCTAGGGGCCCACACTACAGCTACCTATTGTATCATTTTTCGGCCTCTCACGTGTGCCTTTTAGCAAACTATACAGTGTGCAAAAGAACTGGAATGTGCACTGCACAATATCAAAGGTTTTTTTTTTAAAAATGGAAGAAACACAAGATGACTGTCAATCTTCCTTGGTCTGTGGCTCCATGCAAGGTCTCGCCTTGTGAGCTAAGGATGATTCTGAGAAATTTCAGCAATCAGCCCAGAGCTACATGGGAGGACTTGGTTAATGACCTGAAGAGAGCTGGGACCACAGTCTCAAAAATCACCATTAGTAACACACTACACCATCATGGATTAAGATCCTGCATGGCATGCAAGGTCCCACTGCTCACACCAGCAAATGTCCATTTGAAGTTCGCCAAAGACCATCTGGATGATCCAGAGGAGGCATGGGAGAAGGTAAGGTGGACAGATGAGACCAAAAAAGAACATTTTTGTATAAACTCCCCTCACTGCATTTGGAGGAAGAAAATGAGCAAGGAAAACAAAACTAGTAAATATTATAGCTTTTTCTCCAAAAAGAAATGGGCAGTGTTTACAAAAAGTACATAAAAGATGTTACAAAGGAGACAATTACAGTATGTACAGGCAATTACAAAATAAAGATGAATTAAAGATGAGCTTACATGTTTCAGTTACTGGCTGTGACGAAATTAATATCTGTAGCAAGGGGAATATATTTAGTTATCCCACTGCTTCCACCAAATGTGATGAAAAAAATATCTCAGTCGCATGGGGAATATATTTAGTTATCCCACCTCTGCCACCAATATGACATCGACTGCAGGGATTTATGTATATCCCACTTTCCAGTTTCGGTTTGGAACTCGCAGCTCTCCGGCACCCCCTTACCCTCAGGTCAGTCAGGGTACTGCAGATAGGATAAGTAGTTGCCAGACTATTAGGCACGCTGCAGCAAGGGAAATATAACTACTCCCAGCCGCAGCCAAGCAATATGCTTATAAAACCCGTTCCGTCACTGCCAGCTTTACCCAACAAGCCCAGAACACACTTCGCTGCCAGCAGCTCCGATTTTTTAATTAATAACGGGTCCGGAGCTAACCCAAATTAGTAGTGTAATTCATTTCAGAGGATGTGACCGTATGTTATAGAGCAAGGAGAAACTAAGCTAGTTATTTTATATATTTTACTCCAAAAAGGTAGGCAGTGTTTACAAAACGTATGAAAATATATTATAAAGGGATACAATTGAAATATATACAAATGATTACAAAATAACAGGGATTAAAAGAAGAGAAGCACTTACAATTGCTTAAGTCATTTCACAGCAGACCATGCGGTGCGGAGGGGGAGGGGCGATACACCAAAGTGCATCACAGAGCCTCTCTGCATCAGGTTTCCAGGGCAAAAGCTGCTGCACAATGAGCTTACACCATCTTATACCCCCTGGTCGTGACATCACTGAAGGGGCTGAGTTATGGAAGCCCTTCTCTTTTATCAGAGGGTTGAAAGCTTGGTAAAACCTTATTAATTACATAACTTGGGCAGAAAACCTAGCAGAATGACGGCGGAACCATCACCAATCTTGTTTTGGAATTAGCTTTCTATCAAATCTAAACATGAAGTGATTATTCAACTCGGTTCAGGAGAAGTCTTTTTCTCAGATTCTGCTGGTGCCAGAGCTTAGGCAAAGGTGCTGGAGTATAGCTTTAACATTGCAGGTCCTAAATATGTAATTTGTATATCTCTGTCACTGAATGGGACCGAGTTATTCCATCTTTAATACCTCCCCTATATCACAAAGGAGCACATGGTGGACACAATGAACTGATCTCTGCTAATTAACACATTCCTGAGGGAGGGATAGGAGAGGTTTAATATTGCTTGCAGGCGAAGTGAAGGAAGCTAGGAAGAGAACTCACAGCCATGAAAGAGGGGAAGGAGGGGGGTCAAAAACCCACAGCGTGTGTGTCTGTACAGCTATTGAACCTTCTAGAAGGGTATATTGATTGTGAGCATATTCGTAGAATCATTACACCTACCCTTTTGGATTGCACTACGGCAGTTCAGGAGAAGTCTATTTCTCAGATTCTGCTGGTGCCAGAGCTTAGGCAAAGGCGCTGGAGTGTAGCTTTAACATCGCAGGTCCTAAATATGTAATTATTATATCTCCATCACTGAATGGGACCAAGTTATTCCATCTTTAATATCTCCCCTATATCACAAAGGAGCACATGGTGTACACAATGAACTGATCTCTGCTAATTAACATATTCCTGAGGGAGGGGTAGGAGGGGCTTAGTATTGCATGCAGGAGAAGTGAAGGAAGCTAGGGAGAGAGAGCTCGCAGCTGTGACGGGGGAAGGAGGGGGGGTTAAAAACCCATAGTGTGTGTGTCTGTACAGCTATGGAACCTTCTAGAAGGGTACTTTGATTGTGAGCATATTCGTAGTATCATTACACCTTCCCTTTTGGATTGTGCTACAGCGGCAGGACCTCTCTTCCATGCGCACCTCATCAGTTTTGCCTCAGCGGGACAACCCATCGGCGTTGCCATGCTCACTACCCTTTTGTGTTTCACCGTAAAGTCGTACTGCTGGAGGGCAAGGCTCCAGCATAGCAACCTTCTGTTGGTTCTAGATACGGTGTGCAGCCAGCTCGGGGTTGTGGTCAGTCACCACGGTGAAGGTGCATCCGTACAGGGCTGAAAATGTTGCAGTGCCCAGACCATGGCTTCTCGATGGTGGAAGAGGCCACTTCTTTCTGCAGAAGCTTCCTGCTCAGGTACAATATGGGGTGCTCTTGGTACCCCGAGTCGACCTGGCTGAGCACAGCACCGAGGCCAAACTCGCTGGCATCGGTCTGTACCAGGAACGGCCAAATACTATCAACTACTTTTAACACCGGAGAGTTGCACTGGGGTGTTTTCAAAGCCTGGAAGGCCACATCACAGCCGAGTGTCCAGTCCACTGTTTGGGGTACTTTCCTCCTAGTGAGGTCCTTCAAGGGCTTTGTAAGGCTGCTATAGTTCTGTACGAATCGCCTGTAGTACCCTGCAGTGCCCAAGAAGGACATCACCTGTTTCTTGGTCCTGGGGGTGGGCCAGGATGCGATTGCATCCACTTTCCCAGGCTCTGGCCTCATGGAGTTCCCACCTACCCGGTACCCCAGGTAGTGGACCTCTCTCATGCACATCTGGCACTTTCCCGGCTTGATGGTCAGGCCTGCTTGGTGAACACGCTGGAGCACTTCCTGGAGATTCTGAAGGTGTTCCTCCCAGGTGGAACTGAAGGCGGCAATGTCATCCAGGTACGCCACCACATACTTCTTCAGTCCCTGAGGCAGGTGATTGACCATCTGCTGGAAAGTGGCAGGGGCATTTTTCATGTCGAAGGGCATGACCGTGGACTCGTACAGTCCGAAGGAGGTGATAAAGGTGGATTTCTCCTGCGCCTCAGGGCTCAGGGGAATCTGCCAGTATCCCCGACTTAAATCCATGATGGATAGGTATTCCGCTTTTGCTAACCGTTCAAGTAGCTCCTCGTTGTGCGGCATTGGGTGCGCATAAGAGGTAGTGATGACACTGAGCCCCCTGTAGTCTGAGCCCCCTGTAGTCCACACAGAACCGGGTGGTCCGATCCTTCTTCGGCACGAGGCCCACGCATTTTTGGACTGTTGAATCACCCCCAGCTGTAATATCTCATCGATCTCCTGGCGCATAACCTGCTGCACCTCGTCAGAGATCCTATATGGTGTTCGCCATAGTGGGGCATGATTCCCGGTCTCCACCTTGTGGACCGCTAACTCAGTTCTTCCAGGTCGATTGGAGAACATGGCCCAGAAGGGTTCCAACGTGGTTCGCATCTGCAACCGCTGGGATTCAGATAGCAAGGCGCTTACCTCCACATCCTCGATGGACCCACCGGCCTTGGCTTGGGCCAGCATTTCCAGGAGGGGGTCTGCCTCCCCGTCCTCTGGCAGGTTGCAGACCGGTAGGACGCAGGCTCCATGTTCTTGATGAGCCTTCATCATATTGATGTCAAAGGCCTTACGACTACCCCGAGCGCAGCCAAGCGTGACCACGTAGGTGATTGGGTTGATCCGTTGGTGGATGACGTACAGGCCTTCCCAGGCTGACTGAAGCTTATCCTTTGGTACAGGGTCCAGCACCCACACCTTTTGACCCACCTGGTAGGTCCGCTTCTGGGCGTTCTGGTTGTACCAGTACTTCTGGTCAGCGTGAGCCTGCGTCATGTCATGCACCAACTGCGCCATGGTCTGCATTTTGTCACGGAAGCTCATGACATAATCCATGATGGACACTTCTGAAGGGTTTGGCTCATCTTTCCAGGATTCCCTTACCAACCCAAGGGGGCCCCGGACTCATCTGCCATACAGGAGCTCGAAGGGGGAGAACCCCGTCGAGGCCTGCGGAACCTTTCGGTAAGCGAATAGCAGGTGTGGGAGGTACCGCTCCCAGTCACGTTCTTGGATCTCAACCAGCATGCGTAGCATCTGTTTGAAGGTACCATTGAAGCACTCACACAAACCATCGGTCTGGTGGTGGTACACACTTGATACCAGACTCTTCACCTGCATTTTCTTACAGAGGGCCTCCATTAGGCAAGACATGAATTGGGCTCCTTGGTCGGTAAGCATCTCCCTGGGAAATCCTACTCGTGAAAAGATGGCCAACAGTGCATGCGCCATCTTATCTGCCCTATTTGAGCACAGAGCCACTGCTTCCGGGTATCGGGTAGCCTAGTCTACCACAGTGAGGATGTATTCCTTTCCCGATCTGCTGGGGATGGCCAGTGGGCCCACAATGTCCACTGCGATCCTCTGGAAAGGCTCCTCTATCACTGGCAAATGGAGCAGGGGAGCCTTAAGAGCAGGTCCCACCATCCCCACTCTGTGGCAAGTGATACAGGAGCAGTAGTTTGTTATGTCCGTCCCCATCTTGGGCCAATAGAAGTGTTGAGACAGCCGGGCGTTAGTTTTGCTGATCCCTAAGTGTCCAGCAAGTGGAATCTCATGGGCAATCTGCAACAGCTCACCCTTGAATTGATAGGCGACGACCAGCTGTCTTTCCCTCAACCACTCCTTTTGGGATTCTCTGGGTACTGTCTCCCGGTACAACTTTCCTCGTTCCCAGAACATCCTCTCCTTATCAGTCACGGAAGTGGGCATCTTGGCGAGGCGTCTCAAGTTCTCCAGACTCGCATCTGAGTGCAGAGCGGCTTGGATCTCCTGGCTGGAGGCAGCCAGTAGCGACGTCAAGGTCCCTTCTTCACTGGGACCTGCTCGGGGTCCACCTCTGGTTCAGTCACTTCTGTGGTGGAGGAGGGTGTGAAAGGCAGGGCGTTACCTGTGTATTGGGCACTCTGACTGCGGATGACAGCGACTACTTAGGCTGTCTCCCTGTGGATTTCTACAGACCCATCAGCCAGCACTGCTATGTGTTCTACCTCTCCATCCACCCCTAACACTTCAGGACCAGTGCTATTTATGGGCCAGTTACCTTCCTCGGTGGCACTGGTCAGTTGCACAGCATCACCATCCTCACGGTTCCCATGCACCTCCCCAATTCCTTTAGCACCGTTGCTTGCTACTGTTAGGGGTTCCTCAGCCATCTCACCCCACAGAGTGACGTGGTTGAGCACTCCTGTACCTGAGGACACATCAACCTTTTCAGAAAAATGGTTAGCAGATACAGCCTGCACATTTACATCACTATAATCATCATCGCTAGGGGAAAAATGGTAATCAGATGCATCATTACTTGGTAAAGCATTGTAAGGTAACACATACAGTTTCCCATCATCATCATCTTCATTAGCATCACCCTTATTATCAGATTGTGGAGGGGTATCAGGGACGTAATATGCAACCATCCTCCCCAAATCTATCCCCAATAAAACGTCAGTGGGCAAGTTTTTGGTCAACCCCACTTCCTTTACCTCGCTCCCGGCACCCCAATCAATAAAAACCTGAGACAGCGGCAAGGGACAGCGGATGTCCCCAATCCTGGAGACAGTCAGTGTTCTCCCCGGAATAATCTCTTCAGGGGCTGCCAGTTCAGGTCAGATGAAGGTTCACTCAGCCCTGTTTGATGGCCTTATAATTTCCGTCTTGTTCTGGAGGGAGAGAAGCAAAGGCCTCCAGAGCTTTGCCTTTCAGCCCCGAGGTCAAGTACCTGGCCCATTGGTTCTCAGGCAGCTGGTACTGTCTGCAGGCTTTCTTAAATGCATGCCGAAAAGTATCCAAGTCCCCATCTTTTTCCATCACTGGAAAGTGCTCTGGTTGTGGTTTAGGACCCTGATCGCTGCTGGGCTCACTGCTCCGTGCTGTGGAGGATACTACCCCTAGCCGGGCCATCTGCAGTTCATGGTCTCTCTGAGCTTGGGCCTCCCGCTCGGCTCTCAGCCTCTCGCTGCTTGGCCTCTCGCTTGGCTTGCCGCTTGGCTCTCTCAGCCTCTCGAGCTTGCAGAATCAGCTGCAGATATCTGTCCGTATCATCTGCGGGGCAGAGTTGTAGGGCCATATGCAGATAGCGGTCCACGACTCCCTGGCTGCAGGTGGACCTCTGCAGCTGCACCATCGGCATTGGTGCTGTCTTCTTCGCTCCCTGGGCACGACCCTGACTCTCTTCCCATTGCACCAGAGCCACGACCAGCTGTTCTTTGGTTTTGTCGGTGGCGTCAATCTGGTTTGACGTGCACAGGGCAATGAGAGCGTCTTTGGACTGCCCCATATAATAAGCTTCTCCCCGCTTAACCATGGTTGCCAAATAAAAGATAGGAAAGAAAAACAAAGAGAAAGGAGGGGGTAATCGCAAGTACACATAATTGTCTCAGGACTAATAAACACTGAGTCCGTTCTCCAAAACTTTTGCTGCAGGGTCCCCGCAAGAACCGTGCAAGTTTTTAGTGAGAGGAATGATTGCTCAGAACAGATCACTAATGCTCTATTATCCCACCACTCTGCCACCCATATGTCATGAACTGGGAGTGTTTGATTGCCCCAGTTCATCAGGGGATTTATTATATTCCATTTCCAGTTCCGGTTTGGAACTTGCAGCTCTCTGGCACCCCCCTACCCTCAGGTCAGTCAGGGAACTACACCTAGGATAAGTAGTAGCCAGGAAGGCCGCCTTGCTGTGTTTTGGCTATTGGGCACGTTGCAGTGAAGGTGATATAACTACTCCCAGTCTCAGGCAGTAAATATTCTTATAAATTTCTGCCTGTTACTGCCAGAGTCTCCCCAAAAGCCCAGAACACTTTGCTGCCACCAGCTCCTAGTTGTTATGATTATTATTGGGTCAGGAGCCAACCCAATTAGTAGCGTTGATTTAGTTCCCAGGACGTGGTAACAAGTTATTAGAGCAAGGAAAACAAAACTAGTAAGTATTATAGCTTTTACTCCAAAAAGAATTGGGAAGTGTTTACAAAAAGTATATAAAAGATGTTACAAAGGAGACAATTACAGTATGGACAGGCGATTACAAAATAAAGATGGATTAAGATGAGCTTACATGTTTCAGTTAATGTCACACCATGTGGTGATGGTTGGTTGGGGAGGGGAACTGTCTCATTTCATCAGGTCACAATGCACAGCCTCTCATTGCAAAATACACTCTTCCTCATTGGGCCTCATAATCTTATACCCGCTGTTCATGACCTCACTGAGTGGGCGGAGCTATGGAATGTACTCCCCTTGTCCAACAGTTACTAAAACTCACTACAAAAAGTTTACACTGGCGCTAACCACTCAAAAAGTAGGATAGGTCAAGCTCAGATGCGGCTGGTGAAATAACAGGCACTGTGTCGGCTCCTGTTGATATACTGAACTAGGATTTATAATTGTACAAATCACTGCACTATATTGAAATATTCAGAATTGAGAGTCCTCAGTGGCTGATACCTTTTAATGGCTAACTGAAAAGATGGTAACACATTGCAAGCTTTCGAGACTACTATGGTCTCTTCATCAGGCATAGACTAATACAAAATCTGAAGTCACATATTTATGCACAAGACAGCACAGAAAAAATGCAATAGATGAGACAAGTGACGTGAAGCAGAACTATCATTATGGGAGAGGGAGAAACATAAATATTGGACCAGTTCATAGATAAGGAGTCTGGATGTTTTATTGTCCTCTGATTGGGGTCTCCTAATGTGTTGTGATTCCCCCACACGGTCTTAGGAGCAAATTCCTTAATTGATGTAAAAAGACATGGAAATCCAGGAAGACCAAATATTTAATGTGTGGGCACCCTCACTGAGCAGGTATCTGCATGGGTAGAGGGTATTCTTAAACCACTGGTGAAGGATACACCTAGCTACATTCAGGACACAACTGACCTATTGAATAAACTAGCAGCAATAGGTCCTCTACCAGAAGAAACCATCCTGGCCACCATGGATGTGGAATCTTTGTACTCTAATATCCCACACCAAGATGGATTAAATGCCTGCAAATTCTTCGTGGAAAACACAGGGACTGATCCTGATGCTGTGGTGAAACATATAAAATTCATCCTCACCCACAATTACTTTGAATTTGACAACAAAATCTATCTATAGGAGACTGGCACAGCTATGGGAATTAAAATGTCTCCACAGTATGCAAATCTTTTCATGGCCAAGCTTGAAAGCGACTTTTTGTCCTCATGCCCCATCAGGCCCCTGGCCTACTACCGCTTCATTGATGATATTTTAATCATCTGGACGGAGTCTGAGCAACAGCTAAAGACGTTCCACGAACAGTTTAATCAATTTCATCCCACAATCAATTTAACACTCAACTACTCCAGCACTGAGATTAACTTTTTAGACACCATCATTAACCCCTTTCTGTCATCCGACGTACTATCCCGTCCATGGGACCTGGGCCCCTATGCCCATGGACGGGATAGTACGTCTGCGCGATCAGCGGCGCCCACGTGGTGAGCGCCGCTGATCGCGGCCGGGTGTCAGCTGATTATCACAGCTGACACCCGGCACAATGTGTCAGGGGCGGTCACGGACCGCCCCCGACACATTAACCCCTTGCACGCTGCGATCAAACACGATCGCGGTGTACCGGGGGTTAAAGGGAAGCATCGGCAGGGAGGGGGCTCCCTCCGTGCTTCCCTGAGCCCCCCACGGCAGCGCAATGTGCAGCGCTGCTGCGGGGGACTCCTTTCCTCCAGGCCCCCGAATCCAAGATGGCGACGGGGGCCTTCGGGGGCCTGCAGGAAGCTGGCTTCCTCAGTGCCTGCAAAGCGCAGGCATGAGGAAGCCTTCTGCAGTGCCTGTGTCAGATCGCTGATCTGTCACAGTGATCTGTGATGTGACAGATCAGCGATCTGTCACAGGACAGTGATGTCCCACCTGGGACTATTTAATAAAGTAAAAAAAAAAATAAAAAAAAGTGTAAAAATAATTTAAAAAAAATCGCCAAATATATTAGAAAAAAAAAAAATATTCCCCCAATAAATCCATTTTTTGGAAATAATAAAAAAAAAAACAATAAAAATACACATATTAGGTATCGCCGCGTCCGTAACGAGCCACCCTATAAAACTGTCCCATTAGTTAACCCCTTTAGCGAACCCCTTAAAAAAATAAAAATAAAAAACGACGCAAAAAATAATGATTTATTATCATACCGCCAAACAAAAAGTGTAATAACGCGCGATCAAAAAGACGCATATAAATATCCATGGTACCGCTGAAAACGTCATCTTGTCCCGCAAAAAACGAGCCACCACACAGCATCATCAGCGAAAAAATAAAAAAGTTATAGCTCGCTGAATAAAGCGATGCAAAAATAATTATTTTTTATATAAAATAGTTTTCATTGCATAAAACCGACAAAAACATAAAAAAACGACCTAAATGAGGTATCTCTGTAACCGTACTGACCCGAAGAATAAAACCACCTTATCAATTTTACAGCACGCGGAACGGTGTAAACGCACCCCCCCCAAAAGAAATACATGAAACGCTGGTTTTTGTTCATTCTGCGTCCCAAAAATCGGAATAAAAAGCGATAAAAAAATTTCACGTGCCCGAAAATGGTACCAATAAAAACGTCAACTCGTGCCGCAAAAAATAAGACCTCACATGACTCGGTGGGTCAAAATACGGAAAAATTATAGCTCTCAATATGTGGTGATGCAAAAACTATTTTTACAATAAAAAGCGTCTTTTAGCGTGCGACAGCCGCCAAACATAAAAACCGACATAAATAGTAAATCAAACCCCCCGTTATCACCCCCTTAGTTAGGGAAAAATAATAAAATAAAAAAAATGTATTTATTTCCATTTTTCCATTAGGGTTAGGGCTAGGGTTAGGGCTAGGGGTGTGTTGGGGTAGGGTTAGGGCTAGGGTTAGGGTTAGGGTAGGGTTAGGGTTAGGGCTAGGGCTAGGGTTAGGGTTAGGGCTAGGGTTAGGGCTAGGGTTAGGGCTAGGGTTAGGGTTAGGGGCGTGTTGGGGTTCGGGTTGGAGTTAGAATTGGGGGTTTCCACTGTTTGGGCACATCAGGGGCTCTCCAAATGCAACATGGCGTCTGATCTCAATTCCAGCCAATTCTGAGTTGAAAAAGTCAAATGGTGCTCCTTCCCTTCCAAGCTCTGCTATGCGCCCAAACAGTGTTTTACCCCCACATGTAGGGTATCAGCCTACTCAGGACAAATTGCAAAACAATTTTTGGGGTCCAATTTCTCCTGTTACCCTTAGGAAAATAAAAAATTGGGGGCAAAAATATCATTTTTGTGGAAAAAAATGATTTTTTTATTTTCACGTCCGAGTGTTATAAACTTCTGTGAAGCACTTGGGGGTTCAAAGTGCTCACCACACATCTAGATAAGTTCCGTGGGGGGTCTAGTGTCCAAAATGGGGTCACTTGTGGGGAGTTTCAATAGTTTAGGTACATCAGGGGCTCTCCAAACGCACATGACACCCGCAGACCATTCCATCAAAGTCTGCATTCCAAAACGTCACTGCTTCCCTTCCGAGCCCCGACGTGTGTCCATACAGTAGTTTTCTCCCACATATGGGGTGTCAGCGTACTCAGGACAAATTGGACAACAACTTTTGGGGGTCCAATTTCTCCTGTTACCCTTGGGAAAATGAAAAAATTGGGGACTAATTGATCATGTTTGTGGAAAAAATACGATTTTTTTATTTTCATGCCCTGGCATTATAAACTTCTGTGAAGCCCTTGGGGGTTCAAAGTGCTCACAACACATCTAGATAAGTTCCTTGGGGGGTCTAGTTTACAAAATGGTGTCATTTGTGGGGGGTTTCCACTGTTTAGGTACATTAGGGGCTCACCAAAGGCAACATGACACCCGCAGACCATTCCATCAAAGTCTGCATTCCAAAACGTCACTACTTCCCTTCCGAGCCCCGACGTGTGCCTATACAGTAGTTTTCTCCCACATATGGGGTATCAGCATACTCAGGACAAATTGGACAACAACTTTTGGTGTCCAATTTCTCCTGGTACCCTTGGGAAAATAAAAAAATAGTGACTAAAAGATCATGTTTGTGGAAAAAATACGAATTTTTTATTTTCACGCCCGGGTGTTGTAAACTTCTGTGAAGCACTGTGGGGGTCAAAGTGCTCATCACACATCTAGATAAGTTCCTTAGGGGGTCTAGTTTCCAAAATGGGTCATTTGTGGGGGGTTCCACTGTTTTGGTACATCAGGAGTTTTCCAAACGCGACATGGTGTCCGATCTCAATTCCAGCCAAAAACGTCAAATGGCGCTGCTTCCCTTCCGAGCTCTGCCATGCGGCCAAATAGTGGTTTACCCCCACATGTGGGGTATCAGCGTACTCAGGACAAATTGCACAATAACTTTTAGGGTCCTGTTACCCTTGGAAAAATAAGAATTGAGGGTGAAAAGATCATTTTTGTGGAAAAAATATGATTTTTTAATTGTATGACTTTATGTTATAAACTTCTGTGAAGCCCATGGGGGTTCAAAGTTCTCACCACACATCTAGATAAGTTCCTTAGGGGGTCTAGTTTCCAAAATGGTGTCATTTGTGGGGGGTTTCCACTGTTTTGGTACATCAGGAGTTTTCCAAACGCGACATGGTGTCCGATCTCAATTCCAGCCAAAAACGTCAAATGGCGCTGCTTCCCTTCCGAGCTCTGCCATGCGCCCAAATAGTGGTTTACCCCCACATGTGGGGTATCAGCGTACTCAGGACAAATTGCACAATAACTTTTAGGGTCCTGTTACCCTTGGAAAAATAAGAATTGAGGGTGAAAAGATCATTTTTGTGGAAAAAATATGATTTTTTAATTGTACCTCTGTACGTTATAAACTTCTGTAAAGCCCTTGTGGGTTCAAAGTTCTCACCACATATCTAGATAAGTTCCTTGGGGGGTCTAGTTTCCAAAATGGGGTCACTTGTAGGGGGTTTCCACTGTTTAGGTACATCAGGGACTCTCCAAACGTGACATGGCGTCCAATCTGAATTCCAGCCAATTTTGCATTGAAAAAGTCAAACGGCGCTCCTTCCATTCTGAGCTCTGCCATGCGCCGAAACAGTCGTTCCCCCCCACATATCAGGTATCTGCGTACTCAGGACAAATTGCCCAATAACTTTTGCAGTTCAATTTCTCCTGTTACCCTTGGTAAAATAAAAAAAATTGAACCTGAAGTATTTTTTTTATGAAAAAAAGTTAGATGTTTATTTTTTTTTAAATATTCAAAAAAATTCCTGTGACGCACCTAAAGGGTTAATAAACTTCTTGAATGTGGTTTTGAGCACCTTAAGGGGTGCAGTTTTTAGAATGGTGTCACTTTTGGGTATTTTCTATCATATAGACCCCTCAAAGTGGCTTCAAATGTGATGTGGTCCTAAAAATAAAATGGTGTTGTAAAAATGAGAAATCGCTGGTCAACTTTTAACCCTTATAACTTCCTAACAAAAAAAAATTTTGGTTCCAAAATTGTGCTGATGTAAAGTAAACATGTGGGAAATGTTAGTTATCAAGTTTTTTGTGTGCCGTATCTCTGTGATTTAAGGGCATAAAAATTCAAAGTTGGAAAATTGCGAAATTTTCAAAATTTTCGCCAAATTTCCGTTTTTTTCACAAATAAACGCAAGTTATTTGAATGAAATTTTATCACTAACATGAAGTACAATATGTCACGAGAAAACAATGTCAGAATCACTGGGATCCATGGAAGCGTTCCAGAGTTATGACCTCATAAAGGTACAGTGGTCAGAATTGTAAAAATTGGCCCGGTCATGAACGTGCAAACCACCCTTGGGGGTGAAGGGGTTAAGCTAAAAAACAATGAAATAGAGACATCCCTGTATAAGATACCAATCGACCGTCCAACATACCTTAAATGGGACAGTTTCCATCCAAAACACATAAAGAACTCTATTATCTATAGCCAAGCCATCAGATACAATCGTATATGTTCCAACCCCATGGATAGAGACAAACACCTTGGTCGCCTCAAAAAGACCTTTTTGAATCAGGGCTACCAGCCAAGAACAATTGAAAACCAAATTACAAGAGCCACCAGAATGTCAAGGAATCACCTGCTACATTACAAAGCTAAAGAAGAAAATAACCAGGTGCCTCTAGTAGTCACCTACAACCCAAATCTAGAAGTGCTAAGGGGAGCTGCACGGAAATTACAACCTTTACTACAAAAAGATGCCCGATTGAAATCCATTTTTCCAGACCCCCCACTACTGTGCTTTAGGCAGCCCCCAAATCTAAGAAGCATCATTGTCAGAAGCTCCATGTCCTCTCCAACAGCTGGAGGAACCTTTCCTTGCAACCAGAAAAAATGTAAAACCTGTCCATCTATAATGACCACGGACAAGATAAAGATCCCAAATTCACATCAGGAATACAAGATCCCAGGTACTTTCAGCTGCATCACATCTAATGTGGTGTACTTAATTATTTGTACTAAAAGTCCAACAGGGGGTCTGTATGTGGGGGAGACAGGGCAAAAGCTTAGAACAAGGATGAATGCTCATCGTCACACAATAAGAGAAAAAAGAATGGATCTACCTGTGGCAAAACATTTTTGTACGCATGATCACAGCAACATGGATATGAAATTACTGGTATTGAAAGGTAACTTCACATCTCAGAGAGAGAGAAGAGTCTGTGAGTATAAATTTATGACGACCTTTGACACTCTTAATGCTGGAATGAATGTGTCGCATGGATTTATGTCTTTTTACATCAATTAAGGAATTTGCTCCAAAGACCTAGTGGGGGCATCACAACACATTAGGAGACCCCAATCAGAGGACAATAAAACATCCAGACTCCTTATCTATGAACTGGTCCAATATTTATGTTTCTCCCTCTCCCATAATGATAGTTATGCCTCACATGACTTGTCTCATCTATTGCATTTTTTCTGTGCTGTATTGTGCATAAATATGTGACTCTTCAGATTTTGTATCAGTCTAGCCTGATGAAGAGACCTGAGTAGTCTCGAAAGCTTGCAATGTGTTACCATCTTTTCAGTTAGCCATTAAAAGGTATCAACCACTGAGGACTCTCAATTCTGAATATTTTTCTATCTACTGGCTAACACGGTACAAAGATATACATCTTTCCCGCACTATACTGTGAAGATGTGATGTGATTATTGGTATTGATACTCATTTGATACTAGAGTAGATGTAGAATATTCTGTGCAGATTATATTCATCAGCTAACGAATAATGCTGGTGGAGTAATAATATTAATGTTAGTAGTGGAACAGTACAATGTGTATGTATTACACACTGTGAGAATGCTACAATTGTGGTACTTACTCGTCCCTTGAGACGTCTTATGATCCCTTTTAGGTAGATATCACTAATTAGCAGTGATGGTACATATATCCAGATGAGTTTTGTGCCGAAGTGGCTGGTGGGAATGGCAGAATGATTATTTGAAAAAGTATCTGGATAGGGTTAGAGTACTGCACTGCTATTTGACTGGCACTTACTTCTGTGTCTGCAGCGTAAATATAAGATGAAGCAGTCACTGTCCAGTAGATTAATATAGGCAGTATGCTGGAGCACTAGATATATAAGTGTGTCCACCGTTTAGAAGCAATAGTACTTGGCAGATAATGCTGTACTGCATACCGGCACCTTCATCGGCAAACAACGCTCCCATCCTGCTGAATTCAGCAAGAAGCTGCACAAGTAAGTGCACAATGATGAAGTGAAGCCACAAAACGCGCGTTGTGGTGACGTGAGTACCTATATGAGATTGAGCTCAAGCTAGTAAGTTTTTTTATTTGTATATTTGGTATTGCTTCAAATGTAATGAATGTGCATTTTAGGATTACCGTATATTATTAATAGATATAAATATCAGTTGAGATAGCATCCAATCTACTATATAATCGTCTAATTCTGTCTGTCTGTCTGTCTGTCTGTAACGGAAATCCCCCGTCGCTGATTGGTCCGCAGCGATGATGTCACCAGCCTGGGAGGAGAAGCCGGGGAGCAGGAGGAGACAGCGGTCTGCAGCAAGATCTTCTAGGGCAGTGTGCCCGGTGAAAAAAAGTCCAAAATAGATCGCAGACCCCTCAGGTCATGAGGGGCATCCCCAAGGATGGTGACAGAGGAAGATCCAAGATAATTTGAGCACTGACCCAGATACCACTGGTAGCACTGACGTCACTGAAGGTGGAAGAAGATGGCGCCCGCAGCAATCCTCCACAGGAACTTCACCAACGATGTGCCCTGCCTTAACTTGATCAGAGGAGCGCGAAAACCCCCCGGTCGGCAAGGGGCAAGCCTAAGGCAGGACACAGATGCTGTTCAGAAGGAAATCTCCCCACCGCCCGAACACCGGGTAGCGGTGACGTCACCACAGAGGAGGAAGATGGCGTGTGCAGCAGGCAGAGATGGAACCTTCACCAGTGGTGTGCCCAGGGAAAACAAGGTCAGATGAGGGTCCAGCCCATCCGGTCTGCAAGGGGAAATCCCAAAGTCGATTCCAGAAGCCTTTCAAAAGCAATATTCTACACCGTCCGAACACCGGGTAGTGGTGACTTCACCAATAGGAAAAAAGATGGCACCCAGCGCTCAATGACAGGATCTTTAGCAGTGATGTGCCCAGTGATAGCAGACAAAAAAAGGGCAAAAAACCTCCGGTTGGCACGGGGCAACCCTAAAGAAGGTGTATGTAGACGTCCTGAAGCAAAATTACATAGATGAAAAAATACTATTTGTAGGTAGGAGCTGCGTTACCAGGACGACCAATGTCCCATGCAGTTATATCCTCAGGTGAGAGGAGAGTTTCTCACAAATGACATAAAAACTGAGAAATGTAAATAAAAAGAGGTTTTAATACCTCAGAAAATAGTTTCTCACAGGGACAGGCAATAGATCAATACAGCTGACCAGCGTAACCGTAGCAACCCCTCTGGTGCGATTGGAAACAGATAAGCCAGAAAATGTCACCAAAAACAAGAATTGTAGAAAAAATATAAAAAATCTGCAAAATATCTACTATATAATCGTCTAATTCTGTCTGTCTGTCTCTATGTTTGTAACGGAAATCCCGCATCTTAAATCTTCATAAATAAACTACATACATATTCTAGAATACCCGATGCATTAGAATCGGGTCACCATCTAGTATATATTTATTTTTCCTATGTGGTTTTACTGCACAGTTGTTTGCACAGTTTTGCACTTTTTTTTGCACAAAAAGTGATTGAATTGCATTTTTTATACAATTTTTAAGTAACTTGACATTAGCACCTTTTTATATTTTCTATTTTTTTTAATTTAATGCACTAATTGCATTTTAATGTATTATTATTATGAATTGATATATTATAAACATATGCACTTATTAGACAGCTAGTATGAATATATATATTCTGTAGGGATTCTACTCGCTCAGGTGCTGTGGGAGACAATCAGGAGGCAGGTTCCTTTAAAGTTCATGGGGTTTATTGCATCATAAACCAATAAAGCAGCACATAACAAAAGAGATAGCCTTTAGCTTAGGCAAAAAGAAAGCCCAAATGTCTGTTACTTCAGACTCAGTCCTGAAGCCTCAGCACACACAGGAGGCGTATCCTTCCTCACATACAGCTGCCTGGTTCAGGAGCAGGCCACATTATGAGGGTGTAGCCACACCCATGAACCCAGCAGCTGACTGGTCACCTGACTGTGACCTCACCACAGGTCCTTGCAAAACAATAATAATACAGCAATAATAATCTGTTATGCCTTACATTATGGAGACATGCCATCTATGAGACACATATCTCCCATCGATTATACAACCAGTAGCCACGCCACATACCTCCCCCTCTGCCTAAAGCAGTGGGGCTTGGCACTTACACCTACCAGGCAAGGGATTCTTGAGAGGGCATCGGCATTCCCATGTAGCTTCCCGGCCCTATGCTCTACATGGAAGCTGAAGTCTTGTAGGGCTAAGAACCAGAGGGTGACCCTAGCATTCTTACCCTTTGTTTCCCTTATCCATCTTAGTGGGGCATGGTCGGATATTAATCTAAACTTCCGTCCCACCAGGTAGTACCGTAATGTATCCACTGCCCATTTTATGGCCAAACACTCCTTCTCTACTACTGAGTAATTTTTCTCACAGGAAGACAACTTCCTACTCAAGTAGAGAACAGGATGCTCTACCCCACGTATCTCTTGGGAAAGGACTGCTCCTACCACGACATCTGAGGCATCTGTCTGGAGGACAAATTCACGTTTAAAGTCTGGGGCCACCAAAACAGGTTGCTTACATAGAGCTCCCTTCATTTCTTGGAAGGCTGACTCTGCCTCTTCGGACCATCGGACCATCACTGACTTTGTCCCCTTAAGCAGATCAATTAGAGGTGCAGCCATTGTGGCGATGTTTGGGATGAACCTCCTGTAATATCCCACGATCCCCATGAAGGCTTTAACTTGCTTCTTTAACAGAGGCCTCGGCCATGCTTGAATTGCCTCCACTTTATTGATTTGGGGCTTGATCTTGCCACGCCCCACTACATATCCGAGGTACTTGGCTTCTTCTTTACCCAAGGCACACTTCTTTGGGTTTATTGTAAACCCCGCCTCTCTTAGCGCATCAAACACTGCTTGGACCTTTTCCAGGTGAGTCTCCCAGACCGGGGTAAAGATGACAATATCATCCAGGTACGCGGTAGCGTATAGCTAATGAGGCACAAGGATTCTATCCATAGCCCTCTGGAAGGTTGCCGGAGCTCCCTGCAGGCCAAACGGCATCTGGACATACTGGAAGATCCCATCTGGTGTGGAAAATGCCGTCTTCTCCTTGGCTTCCTGTGCCATGGGGATCTGACAATATCCCTTTGTCAGATCCAAGGTGGCTATGTACCTGGCAGGTCCAAGTCTCTCGATGAGCTCAACAACGCGTGGCATGGGATAAGCGTCGAACTTGGAGACCTCATTCAGCTTCCGGTAATCGTTGCAAAACCTCCATTCACCATCAGGTTTTGGGACCAGGACAATCGGGCTCGACCAGCCGCTCTTGGATTCTTCAATGACCCCGAGCTTCAACATACACTGCACCTCCTTGGAGATTACCTCTCGACGGGCCTCAGGAATTTGATAAGGCTTCACGTTCACCCACACATGTGGCTCGGTCAGAACTTCATGCTCCACAACCTTTGTGCACCCCGGCAACTCTGAAAACAGGTCCCTGTTTTTTTTGCAGTAACTCCCGGCACTGCTGTTTCTGGGCCTTCAATAGCATCTCCGCTATGGTAACCGCTCCAACCTCCCCTTCTAGGTTGCCCAGCAGGCACGGAGTTACCGCTGGCTCTCTATCTTGCCACAGCTTCATGAGGTTGACATGGTAAACCTGGTATGGCTTCCGTCTTCCAGGTTGGTGGATCTTGTAGTTTACGTCTCCAAGCTTCTCCACCACCTCATACGACCCTTGCCACTTGGCCAAGAACTTAC
Organism: Dendrobates tinctorius; assembly: GCF_039654945.1. Taxonomy (NCBI): domain Eukaryota; kingdom Metazoa; phylum Chordata; class Amphibia; order Anura; family Dendrobatidae; genus Dendrobates; species Dendrobates tinctorius. The sequence goes on along the minus strand of NW_027361961.1, from coordinate 2,044,677 downwards.
TCTCCACCGTCGGGATTAGCATGTGAACTCGGTCCCCCGGATTGAACTGCCTCACTCTTGCTGACCAGTTGTACACCCTGGCCTGAGCCTCTTGTGCCTGGCGGAGATATTCTTTAACAATGGGCATCAGCATCACTACTGGGCGTCCGGAAAGAAAACAAGAGTGATAGTTATGGGCGACTCACTGCTAAGAGACACGGAGGCAACTATCTGCAAGCCGGACATAACCGCACAAGAAGTATGCTGCCTCCCAGGAGCAAAAATCAAGGATGTGGCCAACAGGATACCAACTATCCTCAAATCCAAGGACGACTACCCTTTCCTACTGATACATGTAGGCACAAACGACACGGCAAGAAATGACCTACCAACTATCTGCGAAGACTTTGAAATTCTGGGGAAGAAAATAAAGGAACGGAATGTACAGGTTGTTTTCTCATCAATCCTCCCAGTCGATGGTCATGGCATCAGAAGACGGAATAGGATACTAGAGGTGAACAACTGGCTACGACGGTGGTGCAGGCAGCAAGGATTTGGATTCTTGGACCATGGCGTGAATTACCTCTACGATGGACTTCTCGCAAGAGATGGGATACACCTCACAAAACCTGGGAAACACACATTCGCCAGAAGACTTGCCACACTCCTCAGGAGGGCTTTAAACTAGAAGAAGAGGGGATGGGAGGAAAAACAGCAGACAAGAACATGCAGCAGAAGGACAAACTAATCAAGGATACTAGATGTGGTAAAGAGGACCCAAGACAGGGTACTCAGAAGGAAGCTAAGAAAAAGGAAGCAAAACTTCTTTCCTGCATGCTGACCAACGCAAAAAGCCTGACCAATAAGATTGAAGATCTGGAGTTGGTAATGTATGAGGAAAAATACGACATAGTAGGAATAAATGAGACATGGTTAGACGACAGCTATGACTGGATGGCTAACTTGCAAGGATATGATTTGTTTAGGAGGGATCGTTAAAAAAAGGAAAGGGGGTGGAGTCTGTCTATATTTAAAGTCCACATTAAAGCCCACACTAAGAGAAGATATACAAGAGGGAAATGAAGAGGTGGAGTCTCTATGGGTGGAGATACAAGGAGGGAAAAGTAATAAAATCCTCATAGGGGTTTGTTATAAGCCACCAAATATAACAGAAACCACTGAAAATGTATTATTGAAGCTAATAGACAAAGCAGCAAATCACAATGAGGTGATTATTATGGGGGACTTCAACTACCCCGACATGGACTGGGAAACTGAAACCTGCGTATCTCAGAAAGGAAACCAATTTCTGTCAGTAACCAAGGATAATTATCTGTCACAACTTGTGCAGGGCCCAACTAGAGGGACAGCCCTTCTGGACTTAATTTTAAGCAACAGGCCAGATAGAATAACAGAAGTACGAGTCGATGGGCACCTAGGGAACAGTGACCACAATATAATACAATTCCACTTGTCCTTCAGTAAGGTGCCCTGGAAGGGGGTTACGAAAACGCTGAATTTCAGGAAAGCAAAGTTTGATCAGCTTAGAGAGGACCTTCGCCGAATTGATTGGGACAATGTCCTCAAAAATAGGAGCACAGAAAATAAATGGGAAATATTTAAATCAGTTTTACACACCCACTGCAAGCTAGCCATACCGTACAGAAATAAAAGGGCCAGGAACAAGAGAACACCAATGTGGCTAAATAAGGATGTAAAAAGGGCAATAAATAACAAGAACAAAACATTTAAGAAGCTAAAGCAAGAAGACAATGAAGAAGCATTAAAAAGTTATAGAGAAAAAAATAAAATGTGTAAAAAACAAATACATTTAGCAAAAGTGGAAACTGAGAGACTCATTGCTAAGGAAAGTAAAACAAACCCCAAACTATTCTTTAATTATATACAGTAAAATGATTAAAATTGATGGTGTCGGCCCTTTAAAGAACAATGAGGGTGAAATCATAGAGAGCGATGTGGGAAAAGCAAATGTTTTAAATACTTTTTTCTCAACAGTGTTCAGACAGGAAAAGAATTTGCCAGGGGAAATGCAGAGTGATAATGTAAACTCCCCATTAAGTATTACCTGCCTAACCCAGGAAGAAGTGCAGAACCGTCTTAGTAAGATTAAAATTGACAAATCACCAGGCCCTGATGGCATTCACCCTCGGGTGTTAAGGGAGTTAAGTAATGTGATAGACAGGCCTCTATTCCTTATATTTAAAGACTCTATAGAAACAGGGTCTGTTCCTTTTGATTGGCAGCAAGCAAATGTGGTACCAATATTCAAAAAGGGGTGTAAAAGGGAACCTGGAAACTATAGGCCGGTAAGCTTAACATCTGTTGTGGGTAACATTTTTGAAGGGTTTCTAAGGGATACCATTATGGAATATCTCAATGTTAATAAATGTTTAACTCCATATCAACATGGATTTATGAAGGATCGCTCCTGTCAAACTAACCTGATCAGCTTCTATGAGGATGTAAGCTCTCAAATGGACCAAGGAGAATCATTGGATGTCATTTATCTCGACTTCTCTAAAGCATTTGACACTGTCCCACATAAAAGATTGGTAAGTAAAATGAGAAAGCTTGGGCTAGGGGAAAATGTGTGTAGATGGGTAGGTAGCTGGCTTAGTGATAGAAAACAAAGAGTGGTTATTAATGGTGCATACTCAGATTGGGCCAGGGTTACTAGTGGGGTACCACAGGGTTCTGTATTGGGCCCCCTACTATTTAATATATTTATTAATGATCTAGTGGATTATTATTATTTATTGTTATAGCGCCATTTATTCCATGGTGCTTTACATGTAAGGATGGGTTAGGCTAGTTTCACACTAGCGTTTTGGAGCGCAGCGACGGCCTGCGCACGGCCGCCGCTAAGCCCCGCCCCCTGTCGCGCCCCTGGCGGTAGCTCCGCCCACCGGCGCATGACGCTGCATGCGCCCTGCGTCCCCTATCTTTATCACAGGGGGCGCAGGCCGTGAGCAGTATGCGTTTGGCGGCGCATGCGCCTTTTTGACGGTGCGCCGACGCAACCAAACTGCAGCAGGTTGCGTTTGGCGCAGGTCGGCGCACCGTGAAAAGGACGCATGCGCCGCCAAATGCATACTGCGCACGGCCTGCGCCCCCTGTGATAAAGATAGGGGGAGCAGGGAGCATGCAGCGTCATGCGCCGGTGGGCGGAGCTACCGGCGGGGCGCGGCGGGGGCGGGGCTTAGCGGCGGCCGTGCGCAGGCCGTCGCTGCGCTCCAAAACGCTAGTGTGAAACTAGCCTTACACAGTAAAATATCAGTATTTGCTGATGATACAAAACTATGTAAGGTAGTTAACACAACTACAGACAGATTTGAGTAAATTGGAGAACTGGGTTGAAAAATGGCAAATGAGGTTTAACACAGATAAGTGTAAGGTTATGCACGTGGGAAGGAGAAACAGATGCTACAATTACTTACTAAAAGGGAAACTGCTTGGAAATCAGACATGGAAAAAGACTTAGGCATCTTAGTCAATAAGAAGCTATATTGGAGTCAAAGCAAATAGGGTCATGGGATGCATTAGAAGAGGTCTGGGGACACGAGATGAAAACATAATTCTTCCTCTGTACAAATCACTCGTCAGACCACACTTGGAGTATTGTGTGCAATTTTGGACGCCAGTGCTCAAGAAAGACATTACTGAACTTGAAAGGGTTCAAAGGCGGGCTACTAAAATGATAAATGGAGTTGGTTCACTACAATACCCAGAAAGGTTATCAAAATTAGGTCTATTTACTCTAGAAAAGAGAAGACTTAGGGGAGACCTAATATATATGTACAAGTATATCAGAGGGCAATACAGAGATCTCTCCAATGTACTGTTTGTACCAAGGACTGTGACAAGAACAAGGGGGCATTCTCTTCATTTGGAGGAAAGACAATTTCTGCACCAGCATAGAAGAGGGTTCTTCACAGTAAGAGCAGTGAGGCTCTGGAATTCTCTTCCTGAGGAAGTGGTGATGGCCAACTCACTGAATGAATTTAAGAAAGGAATGGATGCTTTTCTTGTGAGTAACAGTATAGGGGAAGGAATTTTTTTCCCTATGGAGAAATTGGCTGCTACTCTGTGGGTTTTTTGCCATCCCCAGGATCAACAATGCATAACAGCTGCACTAAAAATAGGCTGAACTAGATGGACATAAGGTCTTCCTTCAGCCTTCAAAACTATGTTACTATGCTATGTTTTAGGTTCCGGAACTTTTTACGGTCAACTTCACGAGTTAGTTGGTACTTCTTAATCAGGGTCTTCTTGATGGCCTCATAGTTCTCATCTTGGTCTTGAGGGAGAAAAGCAAACACCTCCAGAGCTTTGCCTTTTAGCCCTGGGGTCAAGTACTGGGACCATTGGTTCTCAGGCAGCTGGTACTGTCTGCAGGCTTTATCAAATCCCCGCAGAAAAATGGCCACGTCCCCATCCTTTTCCATCACAGGAATGTGCTCTGGCCAGGGTTTATGGATCTGAGCATTGTTGGGCTGCCGCTGGGCTGGGAAAACCTCTGCTCCTGGATTCGGGCTAACTCTAGCTGTTACTCCCGCTCTACCTCCTTCTCGGCTTTCTCTTGGTATTGCTGGATTAACTGCAGACATCTCTCTGTATTGTCTGGGGTGCATTGCTGTAGGTCCACGCTACCCTGGCTGCGAGTAGGGCCAGCCAGCACCAGTTGGACTTCTGGTTCAGTATCGTCCATGCTTTGACTGGCCTCAGCCTCCCCTGGGCTCTGGGCACAGTCCTGACCCTCTTCAAGTTGCACCAGCTTCATGACCATTTGGTCGTTGGTTTTGCCTATAGGGTCAATCTGCTTTGACATGCACAGGGCAATAAGAGTGTCCTTGGACTGCTGCTTATAATAGGCCTCTCCCAGTTTAACCATGGCTGCCAAATAAAAGATAGGACAGAAAAACAAAAAAAGGGTAGGGGATAATTGCTGTACACACTATCATCTCAGCACTAATAGGCACTGAGTTCATTCTCCAAAACTTTTTGTGCAGGGTCCTCTCAAGAACCGTGGAAGTGTTAGTGAGAGGAATGATTGCTCAAATCAGATCACTAATGCTCTATTATCCCATTGCTCTGCCACCAATATGTCATGAACTGGGAGTGCTTGATTGCCCCCAGTTCATCAGGGGATTTATTATATCCCACTTCCAGTTCCGGTTTGGAACTTGTAGGTCTCTGGTGCCCCCTTACCATCTGTTCAGTCAGGGAACTACAACTAGGATAAGTAGTCACCAGGAGGGCCACCTTGCTGTGTACTGGCTATTGGACACGCTGCAGTGAGGGCGATATAATTACTCCCAGTCTCATGCGGTAATACTCTTATGAATCTCCGCCCATCACTGCCAGTGTCTCCCCAAAAGCCCAGAGCACTTTGCTGCCACCAGTTCCTAGTTCTTATGATTGATATCGGGTCAGGAGCCAACCCAATCAGTAGCGCTGATTTAGTTCAGAGGACGTGGTAATAAGTTATTAGAGCATGGAAAATAAAACTAGTAAATATTATAGCTTTTACTCCAAAAAGAAATGGGCAGTGTTTACAAAAAGTTTATAAAAGATGTTACAAACAAGACAATAACAGTATGTACAGAAAATTACAAAATAAAGATGGATTAAAGATGAGCTTACATGTTTCAGTTACTGGCATGCCGTGTAGAGATGGTTGGTTGGAGAGGGGAACTCTCTCAATTCATCAGGTCACAATTCACAGCCTCTCATAACTGGATCCTCAGGCAAAAGGCACACTCCTAAATGGGCTTCATAATGTTATACCCGCTGTTCATGACCTCACTGAGTGGGCGGAACCATGGAATGCACTCCCCTTGTCCAATAGTTACTAAAACTCATAACCATCATAACTCTGGCTGCGAGGCTCGTAGGGTAGTGGCAGAACCATCATTTTTCTGAGTATGAAATTGGCGTTCTTTTAAGTCTAAACATGAGGTGAATTCATGACCCAGTTAAGTAGAAATCCATTTATCGGATTCTGCTGGTGCCGGAGCTTAACAAACTCACTGGTGGGTGGTTCTACCGATGCATATGCCAAAAATGTATTTGTCCTACTTCCATGCCTAAACTGTGTTTTCATATACCAGTTTAAAGGAACAAAGAGATCTGAAGCCATGTGTTCCTACTTTTTACTTTCAGTTTCCCAGCTGTATGCAGGAGGGAGGGGTGAGAGGAATCACACACATTCCTGAGGGAGGGGGGAAAGAGGGAGAAAGGATTACACGCAGGCAGGTAGAGATGGAGGGATGTAACTTGCCACATGCTCAATGACGCTTCTAGGGGCATGACTTCGGCTTCCTTGGCTATAGGTTTCCTTGGCTATATCTAGGAGACCTCGCGGATGTCGGCCGTACAGAACCCTGTGGAGGCCTGGGGGACTTCACGGATAGAAAACAGCAGATACGGTAAGAGGCAATCTCAGTCTCTACCATCTTTCTCTATGACTTTTCTTAGCATGCTCTTCAGTGTCTTGTTAAACCTCTCAACAAGGTCATCTGACTGCGGATGGTACACTGAAGTCATCAACTGGGAGATTTGCACAATTCCCTCAACACCTTGCTCATGAAAGGTGTCCCCTGGTCGGTCAGGATCTCCTTCGGCAAACCTGTCTGGGAAAACTCATGGACCAGCTCGCGGGCTATACTCTTCGTGGAGGAGTTTCTCAGGGGAATGGCCTCAGGATAGCGTGTGGCATAGTCCAGGATGACTAATATATACTGATGGCCCAGAGCTGATTTAACTAAGGGACTGACCAAGTCCATGGCAATTCTCTCAAATGGCACCTCAATAATGGGCAGTGGCACAATGGGGTTCCGAAAATGAGATGTGGGAGCAGTTAACTGACATGTCGGGCAGGACCTGCAATAGTTTGCTATATCCAGGTGACACACAGGCCAATAGAACCTCTGTACAATCCGTTCCTGCGTTTTTTCCACCCCCAGGTGTCCCCCCCCAAGATGTGTGAATGGGCCATGTCCAACACTTTCCGTCTATAGGGGCCTGGTATAATATAATTACTATATTATAACTATATGCACTTTTTGAAGCATTATTACTTTTTGAAAATTATATGAATTTTGAATGAGCCACTAAATATAAGTAAGGTCTCCCTTGTTTGTTTTTTACTGCTTCTGTTTTTGGCTTAAAATTGTAATTTAAAAAAAAAAAAATATTTTTATATACTAAAATAAAGATTTATTCAATATTTTAATTTGGTATTTATGCTCTTTTCTCTGTGGTTTATAAGGGAGAAAATTAAGTTTTATTCTCCTTGCCACGACTCAATTCCTGTCATAAGGTCAGTGTAAGGAGTGAGACATTACAGTCAATATTAACTACAAAGTGAGCGTGCTGTAATAATGTCCCGTCATCTTAACTGTAACATCATCCAAGGAGCCCGAACTCAGGCTGGGATTCATTGAACAACTAACATGGCAGCAATAAATGGCAACTCATCAGCAACCTGCAACTGCATCACAGGGGGCTGATGGGAGCTGTTGAGTGCAGGCACTGGCCATCGTGATATTTAAATGCTGCTGTCAGTGATTGACAAGGGCATTTAAATACTTAAAACACCAGCAATCAAGGTGAGCTCTAATCACTGCTGTTACAAGCAGATACCAGTTATGTATCACAGCCGACATCTGCCTGGTATGGAGCAGGCTCAGCTCCTGAATCCACTCAATACAATCATATGCCTAAGGTGACAGTTATGCCAAGGTTAGTAAATTTCACTTGTCTATTTCTAAACATGGAAAGGCAAAAGGAATTTCCTAACACATGTGAAAGAGCCCTTATAGATTTAGTAAATGTGTCTCAAAAATGAATGTTTTTACATCCCACAATGCACTGTTACATACACGCATCTTACAAAAATACATATACGGTAATTCCAGATACACAGACATATCTGCAGACCCGCTCAAACACACAGACACGCACACACACATCAGTACATAAATACATCACCTACACCACCATCAGTACATGGTACATCAATTGTAATGTCAGGTCAGCCCCATATACCTTTGTATACCAAGAATCTACAACTCCCAGTATGTCCTTAAAAATGGAGATACTGGGAATTGTTGCTACTAGTCATCATCAGACTGCAAACCATACAGGAACCACAGTACTGATGAGACGCAGGCAGTATCACAAATGAGCATTTACATCCAGTTATCTTACCTGTGTATTCTGCTACAGATGGATCTGGATAATTTGGAAACTTGGGCCAAAAGGTGGCAGATGAGAATGATAAATGTAAGGTTATTGTAACGAATGGAAGTGGAGGCAGAGATGGTGAAGTTCACATTCGTTTTTTATTTTTGAAGTAGAACCTCGGGACCACAGTCCCAGGGGCACCGAAGGGGGCATGACTAGTGAGCCCCAGGTACCCATAGTAAAGTCCCTCAGACAGGACCAGAATGGAATACCCGTAGGACACAGGTGCTACCTCCAGATAGACCCCGGACATGTGGCAGCTGTCCCAGCGGGACCAAAAGGGATAACAGAAGTGACAGCAGAGTCCATAATGAAATGGGTCCTGGATCTGGGTAGTTGGTAAGTAGCTGGTTCCAGTGACCTTGACACAGTCCCCGGACTGGGATGGCTGTTGGCGGAATGGGATGGCTTTCGCTCAGATGGTTGCAGATATAACCAGGATGATCAGGATACTGATATTCTGTGGAGACAGATAGCATCAGAGAATGCACAGAGACTGCAGACGCAGTGCAGATAGGTTAGCAAGAGAACCGGATGTAGCAATGATCCATACTCGTTGCTCCGGCGCTCTCCTCATAGAGGAGAGGCCAGAAATAGCAGCCAGTGCGCTGCCATTGGATAATTGCCCCTTTTGAAAAATGCACGCTGTCCCTTTAAGAAGGCAGGAGAGCATGCGGGCGTGCCCTAATAGCTTTAGTTACAGATCTGCCGACAGCACGCCAAGAGGTGGGGGCAGGGGAGAGACCTGAATGCTGAGCAGCAGCATGAGACACAGAGAGAGCCGGCTGCTGCCTAAGGACAGCGTGCGAGGCACGAGGTGAGTGCCCAGAATGGGGGGCAGCGGTAGACCTGGACGCAGCGCCAGGACAGGGACCAGGTGTAACAGTGGCAGACCTGGGCGCCGTGCCAGGACAGGGACCGTGTGTCGGGTGTAACAGTTATACATATGGGAAGAAGGAATCAATATCACCATTACACAGTGTACGGGAAACCACTGGGTAAATCTAACATGGAGGACTTGGGGATTCTAGTTAATGATAAACTTACCTTGAGTAGCCAGTGCCAGGCAGCGGCTGCTCAGGCAAACAAGATCATGGGGTGCATTAAAAGAGGTCTGGATATGTAACAACGTGCAGGTGCTGGGTATGTCATCACGGAACAGAGACAGACCAAAAGTTAAAGGGTTTTATTTACAAGGATCTAACCTCCTCGCAGGGAGGAAACAGTGGGGGTTAAACTGGCAAAGGAGCAATGAAATAACGGTTATGAAAATTAGGCAAAGTTATCAAACAGTCAAGGAAGATAATGGCAATTAACGGGTACTCATGAAACTTATCAGTCTGAAGAAATCTTGCTTGCAGGGTCGTCTTCTGCAACTTCGGCGCTGTCAGAAGCAGCACTTGTACTCCATTTAGTCACTGTGTACACTGTAGTCTCTGTTAGATGATAACCGGGATCTCCAGGGTTAAGGTGGAAGGCAGTGGAGACACTGGAAATGTCTGGGTCTCCCCTGCTCACAAACTAACATTCTCTTGTTAAGCCTCTCTGCTGGAACAATTCTCAGTCTCTTGTTAAGTCTCTCTGCTGGAACAATTCTCAGTCTCGTTAAATCTCTCTGCTGGAATCAGGGGCTCTGACCTGTCACTGCGGGCACCAGGGAAGCGCGCGCAGGTCTCCATCTCTGCACGGTCAGGAGGACATCTTCCCCTAATCAGTGGAGGCTTTGCTTCAATGTACTCAAAGGCAGCCGTCTGTATGTCACGTCCTCCTGTCTTATCTCTCTGGCCCTTTCCTCTCCTGCATGCAGCTGCTTCCTGTTCTCTCTCCTGCCCCAGCTGCTCTGTTCTCAGCATGCTCTGCCTGCGCGCCCTCTGCCTGCACCCCTTCCGCCTGCACCGCTTCCTGTCCAGCACAACTTCCTCTTCCCCACTGTTACTCACAGACCCATGATGCAGTCGGTCCAGGTCCAACAGTCTTCTCCATTGCAACCCCACTACACAGCTATATTGATCCGGACACAGAGCAGAGGAGGTAAAGCCTTTCTTGTTCTTCTTGTGCTTCACCCCCTTACATTCTCCCTCTCTTTGTGCTCGCCATTCCACGGGCGAGAGTTTCTGTAGTTCTCCTTGACAATCTTCCAATCCCTGCACATTCTGCTGCCAGACGAACTTATCTTGATTATAGCGAACAGGGGGTACAGCAGCCATTGAACGCTCAGAGCGTTGTAAATCAGAAGGAGCAACTGTGCCAATTGTAGCAGGAAGGACAGGAGCTGGGGTAACTTCCGGCATGTTGGTAATTTCGGGCACCAGTCCTGTTCCCGTATCCCCCGGGGGAAGTTGGAAGTCTTCCTCGTCTTCAACATCCACATCTACCAATGGAACAGCCTGTGGGGGTGCTGGAACCACTTGTACTGGCTCAGGATCCTGAGACAAACATAGTCGCAACATATTTCGATGCAGAGTGCGAGTGGGAGCCCCTTCTTCCATTTCTGGCTGAACCTCATAGAAGAGACCTTTGTTGCCAAGTCACCGCTTCACCCTGTATGGGCTCTTCTCCCACCGGTACTCCAATTTGTTGTGTGGACGATTTGCTGACACGAAGACTCAGTCTCCAGGCCGTAGAGCTGTCCCCTTCTGAGGGGTGACCTGAGGATGTTACAACTCCTGCAGCCGGTTCTGCACTAGCCGATGGACAGTCAACAGCCAACGCCGATGTTCTCAAACCCAGGAGTACACCCCCATCCGTGGTTAGTCCTCCTCAGGCTCTAACTCCAAATCCGTCAAATCTTTCCCAGGCCGTCCGAAGAGCAGGAAGTAGGGTGTGAAGCCGGTGGTACTGTGTCTCCGATTGTTATAGGCCCACACCAGTTCAGAGACAAATTCAGTCCATCATGCCTTTTGGTCCTCTTCCAGAGTTTGCAGCATTTGGATCAGGGTGCGATTAAATCTCTCACAAGCTCCATTCCCCTGCGGATGATAAGGAGTTGTCCGAGACTTACTGATGTTATACAGCTGGTGCAGCTTCTCCATCACTTTTCCAAGGAAACAGGCCCCCTGATCGGAGTGGATGTGTTTGGGGCATCCGTATAGCTGTATGAAATGCTTGCAGATTGCGTAGGCAGCAGACACGGCTGTTTGGTCCCGGGTAGGCGTCACTATGGCAAACTTAGTAAAGTGGTTTATCATCACTAAACAGTGCTCATAGCCTTGATGCGCTGGCCCAATCTTCAGATAATCTATGGCCAGCAGGTCCAAGGGTTCAGAGGACTTCACCATCTCCGTGGGAGCCCACTGTTCAGGTGGTTTGACCAATTCACAACTCCGGCACTGCTCTTTCCATGACGTTCCTCGAGGCTGCAACCATTGGAAGGTTTTTTCTGGACCGAAATGTGCTCCTTTTTCACGCACCTCTGTAGCCACCTGCTCTATCAAAGACGTGGGGATCACCGTCTGCCAGAAAAGACTGAGTTCCGATTGGAGGAATATCTTCTGATACAGGATGCTATCTCGCAGCTGCAGCCTTTCCCACTAACGCAGCATCCGCAACATCTCAGGAGATGCAGATCTCCTCTCACACTGGCTGAGCACCTGTTCGGATGCGAGCCACCGTCTCAACTGGGCTATCTCCTGGTCTTCCTGCTGCATTCGGACCCACTCATTGTGAGGTTGCTCCAACAAACTGTGATGGGTCTTTTCCTGAACTGTTACCCGCGTTGCTGCCACTGTCCTGGCAGTCTCTCCAAACTCTGGGACTTCCACAGCCTCCAACTCTTCGTCCCGACTGGACGCTGGTTTGCGATAATTCACTAGAGAAAGGGCATCAGCATGAGTATTCTCCACTCCCCTCTTATAGATCCTGTACTGGAATTTTGCCATTTGGGCTACCCAACGTTGTTCAAGGGCCCCTAGTTTTGCTGTCTCGAGATGAGCCAACGGATTGTTATCTGTACACACGTGAACTTCTGAGTCTGCCAGATACTCTGCAAACTTCTCCGTCATCGCCCACACCAACGCCAACAACTCCAGCTTGAATGAACTGTAATTATCCGGATTTTTTTCTGAGTCACGTAAGGAACGACTGGCATACGCTATGACGTGCTCTTTCCCGTACTGCATCTGCGAGAGTACCGCCCCAAGTCCCTGTAGTCTCCCATTGGTATGCAAGATGAATGGCTGTGTGAAGTCAGCATAGGCCAGCACAGGGGCCTCCGTCAAGGCTTTCTTCAGGGCTTGATATGCTTTTTCCTGGCGCTCTCACCATTGTATGTTCCTGCTCTTCGCACGAGAGGGTATTCCTTTCAACAATTCCAGGAGGGGATTTGTGATGTGGGTAAAGTCTTTTACAAAGCGCCGGAAGTAACCTGTGAGTCCCAGGAATGCTCACACATCTTTCACGGTCTTTGGTGTTGGCCACTCCTGCACTGCAGCGATTTTCTCCTGAGAGAGCCTCACTCCTTCAGCAGAGACAACGTGACCCAGAAAGTCAATCTGGGTACGGAAGAGGTGGCACTTCTGGGGTTTCACTTTCAGCCCGTACTTTTGTAGCCGACTCAGGACCTGCTCCAGTCTCTGCAGATGTTCATCAACAGTGGGAGCAAAGATGATAATATTGTCCAGGTAAATCAAAGTGGCTTCAAAGTTCAGGTCTCCCAGATATCTCTCCATGAGACGTTGAAAATTTCCCGGGGCGTTGGCTAGCCTGAAGGGCATGCAGTCGAACTCATATAATCTCATCGGAAGAATGAAAGCTGTCTTGGCTCGATCTTGTTCAGACATTGGTACTTGCCAGTAACCGCTGGCCAGGTCTAGCATGAGAAAGTACCGGGCATTCCCTAGTGCTGATAGGGACTCTCCTATCCTTGGCAGTGGATATGAGTGTCGCACCGTACAAGTGTTGAGCCGACGGTAATCCACACAGAAGCGTAAGGATCCTTCTTTTGCACCAAGACGATGGGGGGCAGCCCATGGGCTCTGGCTCTCATGGATCACTCCCTTTTTCAACATCTGTGACAGCATCCCCTTTACCTCCTGATACATCTGTGGGGGTATCTGGCGATACCGTTCCCGAATTGGTGCCGCATCCCCGGTGGGTATCTCATGGGTGATGGCCATTGTGCGCCCAAAGTCATCTTGGTTTTTGTGAACACTTCCTGGTCCGCTGCCTTGGGGTCATACTTGACTCCGAGCTTTCCTTTGTCCCCCACATCCGATCACTGGCTCGCTCTTGTTATCTGCACCTCAAAAACATTTCTAGAATTCGACCTTTTCTTACTTTTGACTCTGCAAAAACTCTGACTGTTTCTCTTATTCATTCTCGTCTTGACTATTGTAACTCCCTTCTAATCGGTCTCCCTCTTACCAAACTCTCCCCCCCTCCAATCTGTCTTGAATGCTGCTGCCAGGATCATATTCCTCGCCAATCGTTACACCAATGCCTCTACCTTGTGCCAGTCATTACACTGGCTACACATCCACTCCAGAATCCAGTACAAACGTATTACCCTCACCCACAAAGCTCTTCATGGCTCAGCACCACCCTACATCTCCTCCCTTGTTTCAATATACCATCCTACCCGCGCCCTCTGTTCTGCTGATGACCTGAGGTTAGCATCCTCAATAATCAGAACCTCCCACTCCCGTCTTCAAGACTATACACATGCTGCGCCAATTCTTTGGAATGCACTTCCCAGGTCAATACAATTAGTCCCCAATCCCCACAATTTTAAGCGTGCCCTGAAAACTCATTTATTCAGACTGGCCTAGCGCCTCAACACATTAACCTAATCTATCCCTATGTGGCACAGCCAAAAGTTTTTTACCATAACCAGGTTCCCCACATCATGTTCCCACATGCTTTATGCATCCATTAGCCCTCTGCATCTGTACTGTTACACACTTAACATTATGGCTGGTCCATACAATCAGGGCAACTGTTTCCACCCACCTTTCGTGTCTCCCCGTTTTTCCTCATAGATTGTAAGCTTGCGAGCAGGTCCCTCATTCCTCTTGGTATCTGTTATGATCTATCTGATTATTGTTAAGCTGTAATATATATTGTCTGTAAAAGTCCCCTCTGAAATGTAAAGTGCTGCGGAATATGTCGGCGCTATAGAAATAAAATTTATTATTATTATTGGTATTTTCATAACAAGGCTTCCACCCGGGGAACCTGCTGAAGGGGCAGTTCTGAGAGTTCTGCCCGCAATAGCTCCAGTATCCGTTGACCTTCTTGCAGCAACCTGGGATCTGGGGCGGCCTCTGCCTTTACAGTCACCAGCCACGGATCTTCTGACTTTGCAGTCAGCTGTACTGTCTCAGATGAAACCAGCTCGTCTGGCATGCCCAGGATATGGGCAACATCACTCCTGGGGGGCAAAGTTATGTCAGTCTCCCCTAAATTCAGAAAGCGTATGAGGACGTGCCATCCCACACAGTGGCCAAGGTCCGTGTGACCAATATCCCTGACGGTAGCTGGTCAGCTTTGCTGGGTTCCACTTGTACCTCTACTCCCTCCAGGGGGATACCAGCTTGGACAGGCAGGGGAGCACGGTCCCGGGCGATGATTTTGCCTAGTTCCTTCCCGTCTCTGCACATTTCCCGGACCTGAGCTTACCGTATCAGCTTCTGAAAGACCTTCCTCTGAGGGGTCTGGTCGCTCCATTGCCGCAGGAACTGTTCTGGGGACTCATTGAAAAGAAGACTCCCGAGATCTTTAAGCACATTCATGCCCAGGGTTACGGTATGATCCTTAGCGGCTTCTCCATCTACTAGCATTGCTCTTTTTCTCCCCACATCTTTTCCGCAGATGTTCATCCAATGCCACCCCTGCGACTGGGATAGGTAAATGGTTGGCCGCCGTAAGCTTGATCACTGGGCCCCATTCTTGGTGAACGCCGACCCGTACCTGGAAGTGCAATCTCTGTACGTGTATTTAAGGGATTGACAGCTCACATGGCGGCCACAAGCGCACCATGTTACCGCACCAGCTCCTGACGGCCTGGATATGAACTCACACCTTCGGTATGTTCCCCCGTGGATACTGGACTATGTTCTTATCTTTTCTTTTTCTGGTTTCTCATATTATATCCTTTTTCTTTTGATCAGAGGGTGACTCCTATAGGTCACTATAAAATATGAGACCCTTGTCTGCATAATGTAGGACCAGTCTGTCTTCAATTTACTTACAGGTATCAAGTGCACTTTTGATTACTTCTTTGCTTCATTGTGTATTTGTGAGTGGATATGTTTTGCCTCTCATGTGAAACAATTATCTAAGGGCAACAATGTATTACTTGTTACATACGAAGTGTTTTAATCATGGCACTATAATGCCATTTTTTATTTTTCTCTTGTTTTTTCTTGTTTTTTTCTTTTGTGAATCTATTTTCACTTAGTGAGATGAGATTTGTTTGCTGTTACAGATAAATCTTTGATAAAGGCTAATGAGCTGAAACGTCGGATATTTATTTATCTGTACTTTATCCTTTTGGTCCGCTGAAATTCAGAATAAAAATAATAAGCAGCTATATGAACTCACTCTTTTGAATCATTGTATGAGTGTGCAGAGGTTGTTTTTCATATTAGTATTTACTCTCTACCTCAGAGCACCTATCTTTCAGCGGTGAGCACCCCATTGCCTATATTATTGGAAATTCTTTTTGGGTGTAGCTCCCATGATTAAATACATAAATGTCTTTTTCAACTTTTTCATTTAATTCGGAAGAGGCCTCCAATATCCTCTCTAAAGTCAAAACTCCAGGTAATTTTTTGCACACCCCATCAGAGGAGTTACGCACTAGAGATTTGGAAAAAGACCTACGGAGATTGACTGCGCTTGACCTTCATTGTGCTACATTGGCAGAGTATCATAGGGTTAATCGTATTCCCCGTGGCTTAAGGGTTTCTTTGAGACCCACGCTATTTCAAGATAATACTGATTATTGTACTAAGTTTGAGTCCATTTTGAATAAGTGTTCTATGGCCATTATTTTGCTAACTATCGACTTTTTTGGAGAAAGAGATTACAGATTTGGAAACAAAGATTACGGCAACAGAACAACAATTGGTAAAAACTGCTTCTACAGAGGACTTCAAATCAGTTAAGACCAAATTGGATCAAACGATCCTTGAATTTCGCAATAATCTTCAGCTTAAAAAGAAGAATAAATTCCTGCGGGATACGGACGATTATCATAATAATCAAGTGCATCGATGGCGTTTTTCCAGTACCTACAGGAATACTCGATCATTTCGAAGACGATACAGTTCTTTATCCACCAGTTCGGACAGCGATCATGGAGCGTCACGACCAACTACAACTTCTTTTTTAAGAGCACGACGAGAGCGTCCATACAGAGGAAGACGCGGAGGGGCAAACGACGGCACAGCAGAACAGTCGAGAATGACAACGAGATCACAGGTAGGCGACAAAGAGACAATATTGTGTATAACATCTCGTCAGAAAGCCTTTCTCCTTCGGAAATGACATTGTTACAAAAAGGCTTAAGTTTTTGTCCCACCTCCTCTTTTAACTCGCTTCAGTTGGATCAAGATTTACATAGAATTTTATAGAATGTTACGCCTTAAGGCACATTTCTCTGATCGTATTCCTTTGACTGATGTAGATACTATTGATGCGTCTACCAAATTTTCATTAGCGTCCCTTAAACTACGGTCTGTAAGCAATTTTATGCCGCCATGAATTTATCATCCTGTTGAAACCTTTATTAACCTTGTACAGCGTGATGTTAATGAGGTATTACAGACTATTAATAGGGGTCATTTATGAGTCAGGAATAATTTGACATTGGAGGAGAAAAGATCACTGAACAACATAGAGGAGAATAAAAAGTTGGTCATAAAACCAGCCGATAAGGGTGGGGCACTGGTTATTATGGATCGGTCATTTTACACAATGGAGATCCACTCCCAATTAGGTGATACTAACACCTATACTCCTATCTCACATAATCCTACATATGATATAGCAAGTAAATCCAAAACCAGACTCATAATTAGCTGCATCGGGTGTGCACCCACCCTATAAATGCACAAGCTACTCCACTGAACAAATGATGAAAAACCAGAGAACAACAGGAGTTTTCCATAAAAACAGATTGTGCTTGTTTTTATGGAAAACTCCTGTTGTTCTCTGGTTTTTCATTTGTTCAGTACACCCGATGCAGCTAATTATGAGTCTGGTTTTGGATAAACTAACTGTTTTTTCTGTGTTTTTCACAGTCTATTCCAGCAACACATTAATGGATTTTAGATCCCGTGATGGTGCATGGCATGGCTCTCAATTAGATAATGTATTTAAAGACACCAATGATGTGAATGTGGAAGAAAATGACAAAGGTTTGCATGAGGTGATTCTAAATTTTAAGGATCTCCTCAGAAAAAGAACGAAAATATGGTGGAATCATGCTTTCCTGGATAGATATTTGCAGAAGGGGTTAATACCCAGGGGCTTGAGGTTTTCCCCTCATTTCCGGTGGAAAGTGTGGAGATTGAGGAAAAATGGGAGGGACTTGCTAACACCTGTTCCTATGGTTTTATGGAGATACTAAAAGGAATGAACGCTGAGTCCCTCAAGAAAATTGAAGGGGAGATTGAAGCCCTTCAAAATTTGATTAAGAAAGATATGTCAAATGAGGCTTTAAGAAAATTCAATACTGAGATCGAGGATTTAACACAGACATGGGCTGATGAAATACAGCGGGTTAAATCTAAGAAATTTCAACGAGATGTTAATGACACACAACAAAATAAGATGTATAGATGGAGGAATACTAATGATAGATCACGGCCCTTTTATAGGAATGGGTCACATTCTCGATCACGGTCCACCTCCTTTAGGTCTACAATATCAACAGAAGAGCAATCTACCAATATGCCCAGACTTGAAAGGGATAAAAATTAGGCCTCAACCAGCAATGGGAGGAGGAACACGAGACAAAATGCAAAAAAAGCTGCATCTGTGAAATCTATGGACGGTGGATCTCGGGGAGGGCTTCAGGTAATTAATGTGTCTGATCACATGTTGTCAGAGTAACAAATTGAGGTGCTCAGTAAAGGGTTATCCTTTTCTCCTACTAATAATTTCCATTACTTTACAGCATTGAAAGATCTTCATCTTTTTTCATGGAAACTGATTCTAAAAAAATTACACAATAAAGGTGATTTGGTTTATGAGAATTGAACTTCCGCTGAGAGAGAGGCCATTAGGACTTTGGAGGAACAGCATCCCACAAAAGAAGGTGGGTGGCCTAAAACAATACTCCCCAAGTCAACAAGGTTTCCCCCTTGTCACTGTGCCCGGCAGTGGAGGTATTCACCAAAATGGTGACAGAGGACCTCAAGAAATTGCCAAAGCATTCGCCAGTTCGATAATTTAACGTATAAACAAAGACAGGGATTACAGGAAGTGCAATCATTTGATGATGTGGTAATTAAGGCAGCTGACAAGGGGGGAAATATTGTGATTTGGCCGGTGGTCAAATATGAACGAGAAGCATACCATCAACTTCGAAATGGCAAGGTATATAATAAGTTGACGCATAATCCGGTGGCCTCCTTTTCAGCGGCTCTACAAAAAATTCTCTTGAGAGCATTTGATCTTGGGATCATTAATAAGAGAGTGCTGGAAGGATTAACTGTCTCTTTCCCTAAAGTACCAACATTCTATCTACTCCCAAAAGTACATAAAGACTCCATCAACCCTCCGGGGTGTCCGATTGTGTCAGGAATTGATGGGTTATGTGATCCCATCTGCAAGTTTATAGATCATTACCTCAAGGGACTGGTGGAGACCTTGCCCTCCTTTGTGAAAGACACGACGGACGTCCTGGCAAGGGTTGATGGAGTCTGCTTTGATGCAGGGACAATAATGGTCACCGCCGATGTAGAGGCATTGTATACCTGCATCAAACATGATGATGGCCTGCGGGCGGTTCGCTTTTTTCTCGAGGCCTCCGACCTGGACGGCCCTCTATGTGAGCTAATTCTCAAGCTGCTGCACTTTGTCCTGACACATAATTTTTTTGTTTTTAAGGATCAATTTTACCAGTAGAAACGTGGTGTGGCCATGGGGGCGGCCTGTGCACCCGCGTACGCCAACCTTTTCTTGGGGTTTTGGGAGAGGTTGGTGTTTGGGGATGCGGGTGTGGAGGCCGCTGATCATGTGCTGCATTGGCTACGTTACATTGATGATATTTTGCTGTTTTGGCGGGGGACGGTGCAGCAGTTGGAGGATTTCATGGCTATGTTAAACACCAATTCTTTCAATATACGTTTATCATATAAGTATGATGTTGCTAAAATTGATTTTTTTGGATATCAGTCTGGAGGTGGACTCATCGTCTTTGGTCCAGACTGATGTTTTCTGAAAAACAACATCCGTTAACGCACTATTATATGCAAAATCTGCACATAGCCATGCCACGGTGAGGGCCGTCCCAGTCGGACAGTTACTGAGAATACGGCGTATTTGCTCTACGGACCAAAGATTTGAGAGCAGGCTTTGGATATGAGGGAAAGATTCAGACAACGGGGCTATAGTAGGAGGAGCATTAAGAATGTGTACAATAGGGCAAAATCCACAACACGTGATCAACTGTTGTATTCTAAAAGAAGGCCAAAAAAGAAGGATGGAATTGTACGTTTTATTTCAGAGTACAATCATGAATGGGATAGTATGAGGGATATCCTCCAGAGATATTGGCCTATTTTACATACTGAGCCCTCCTTGAAATCCTTCCTAACCGATCAACCACAGATGACTCCTCGGAGGTCTAAAAATTTAAAGGATTTACTTATCAAAAGCCATTATGTGCCACCAAAAGAAAGTCTATTTGGACACACTAGGTAATTGAGGGGATGCTTTAAATGTGGGCATTGTCTGGCGTGCAATAATATTCTTCGAACGGGCACGTTCTCCTCTGCTGACGGCTTAAAAAATTATACGATTAATGAATATATTTCTTGCAACAGTGTCAATGTTATCTATTATGCCACTTGTGGGTGTTCTTTGATTTATATAGGCCTCTCCTCAAGGGAATTGAGGGTACGTGTGAGAGCGCACGTTCGTGATATTGTTGCGGCAAAAAAAGCTGAGAATGATATAGATCTCAAAACGATTCCCTGTCGTTTTAGAGTAGTGCATAACTGTGATCCATCTGGGTTCTTGGTTAGGGGGCTAGAGATCGTACATACAGGGATAAGGGGTGGCAATGTAAAAAAATTGCTCGCTCAATGAGAATTCAAATGGATCGTGTTGTTGGGTACCATGAAACCTGCTGGCCTGAATGATTCCCTCAATTTTGGCCCCTTCTTATAAGGTCATGACTGTATGGCTATATTTCCTCCTATTTCCTGCAATGTTTTTATGGTGGTGTGGGGATGTTTTTGGTTTTTAATCAATATATAATTTTTTTATTTTTATTCTTTTTTCTTTCTTCTTTTTTCGTCTATTTAGTTTTCTATGTTTTCACTTGTATTTGTGAATGAAAGTATATGCCATAATGAAATGATGGATTCTTGAGCAATGGTCAAATAATGGGAGATTATTGGAAATAACCATTATGACATGTCCATGGGATTCCGTTACGATCCATTCATTGTTTGGACTGGAGACTACTGGAAATAATTATTACAACTCGTCTTCGAGATTTTGCTATGATTTATCTACTGCATGGATTTGAGACTATTGGAATCAACTACTACAACATGTTCATGTGATTTGGTTATGATCGATCTACCGTATGGACTGAAGACTATTGGAAATAATCACTATAACATGTTTACGAGATTCTGTTATGATCCATTCTTTGTATGGACTGGAGACCATTTGTAATAATCATTATAATATGCTTATGAGATTTGGTTATTATCCATTGATTGTATGGACTGGAGACCATTGGAAACAATTTCAATAACATGTCTAGGTGGTTTTACTATGATCCATTTTTTAGGATGTATTGTTGTCTTTCATTCTGTTGGGACCGAGTATTGCTGCTATGTGTCTGTGCCCGGCGCTGTTGCAGTGCGCCTTTGTCGTTCGTCCTGTTTCCGCTCATCTGGATGATCCGGCACGGCCCAGGCCGGCATGTGACTGGGGACATTCTGTCCCCGCTTGCTTGCTGGCAGGGTACCGCCGGGTTTCGGGGCTTGTGGACGCCGGGGATCGGAGCATGCACCGCCTACATACGGCGCTTTGAGAAGGGGCCAGCTGACGATCACATGATTACTCATCATGTGGATATAAGGTCCTGTGTGCCTCCTCACCACACTTAACCCTCGATAAAGCTACCTGAGAGGTGCGAAACGCGCGTCAGGGTGTCCCGGGTAAGCGCCGCTGTGCCTTTGATGTGAGTAGTCACTCGTTCTCTCCTTTTCCTTCCTCCTTGTTGAGCTCTTTACATTAGTCTCCTGTTACTATGGATATGATGTGTGGAACATAGTGAGGCCATATGGCTGGCCGAGTTCCAGTTTATTGTTATGGGGTTCTCCATTGGAGATGCATGAGGTTTAACCCATTTTGATATGGGAGGAGTACTGTTTGGGGAGAGGCATCATGGCTTTACCTTACAGCTTGGCGCTACATATTCCGGATTTTTGGTGTTGATTCTTATGCATTGTCTATTTTTTGTAATGCCATTTTATCTTTGTATACAGTAATAAAGATTGTGCTTGTTTTTATGGAAAACTCCTGTTGTTCTCTTATATGATATAGCAAGAAGTGTCAGAAAATTTGTCGATTTCTATTGCCAATTGGGTACCATTGACCTGAAACTTAGTGAATATCTCATTAATACCAACCCCACTATACCGGTATTTTACACTCTCCCAAAGATACACAAAGATTTATTGAGACCCCAAGGACGACCAATTGTCGCCTCCACCAATTCTATTCTCTCTCCTTTATCTATAACGTTGGAAAAGATTTTGACTCCTTACGTACCTTTAATAAGGTCCTTTATTAAAGATACCTCGGACCTTTTATGGAGTATTAAAACTGTTGGTCCCATTCATTCTGGGAGCAGATTGGTAACACTGGATGTGAACAGTCTGTATTCTAGTATCAGACATCAAGAAGGCATTGAAGCTATGGTTAATTTTTTGTCTAAAAATACAACTTTTACAGGAGATCAGATCGAATTTTGCAGGGATTTACTCGTATTAATTCTGACAAAAAAATTTTTCTTTTTGAAGATCAGTTTTTCATGCAAAGGAGGGGGACAGCCATGGGGTCCAAAGTCGCACCCCCTTATGCCAATATATTCATGGCACATTTTGAGGCTTTATTTGTTTATGATCACCTTTTATTTACGGCTTTTGGGATATACTGGAAACGTTATATCGATGGTATTTTTTTAATTTGGACAGGTGATGAGGAGACTCTCCTTCATTTCTTTGATTATCTAAATGGATGTGTTGGAGGATTGACTTTTTCCTCTTCACCATGATCGCCACTCCATAAATTTTCTTGATACTTTGATCACAGTTAAATCTGATGGCTCCATTGATACCGATTTGTATACCAAATCTACTGACAAAAATAGTTTATTGAATTTTGAGAGTTGCCACCCCAAACATATTAAACGGGCGTTACCTAGGTCGCAATATATACGAGTTGATAGGATAGTCTGGGATCCCTCTACTAGAAGTGTGAGACTTAAAGAAGTTGAGGAACGTTTTCGGGATAGGGGTTATCCTCTTTCTATACTTAAGCATACGACTAGACATACCTTACCTAAAGAGAAAGGACGGAGATTAGCGTTTGTTAGCACATTTCATCCATTCAATCGATTGATCAATCAGTGCATTTTGAAACACTGGGATTTACTTAAGGAATCATATCCTAGTACTCCAGAATTCTCCACTAGACCCATTATGTGCTACAAGCGACCCAGCAACATAAAGAATTTTTTGGTGAGGGCGGATATTGGTTCCAACAAAAAAGAATTTATTCAGAGGACACTGATTACATCCCGAAATGGAACGTTCCCATGTTTGGGATGTTTACAGTGTTCCAATGTCACTAAGGGTAATTTTTTTACCCATCCACAGACAGGACGATGCTATCCCATTAAGGGATATTTCACTTGCGACTCGTTGTATGTTGTTTATCTCATTAATTGTCCATGCGGTCTCGGATATGTTGGGGAGGCTACCCAACATATCCGAGATCGCATATCTCAACATAAGTCCACCATCAGATGTGGAAATACTTTGTTACCTATTCCATTCCATTTTCTATCATGTGGCCATTCTATTGCACAGTTGAGGTATCAAGTCATTGATCAAGTCCAAATATCAAGAAGGCGTGGTGATAGGATAAAGAGATTGAAGGAGCGTGAATCCTTTTGGATCCACACGTTACAAACATTAACACCGTTAGGACTTAATAGGAAATATGAGGTCTTCCATTGAGGCTTTCCTTATGATTCATTGGTAATGTCATTCTTCATAGAGGGTTAATATTTTTCATCGATGAAGTTCCCTTCTCCTCTGTGTTAGCAGGTATTTATCTATGGATATATTGATCTTACTGTTTTATGTCATTTTTCGATTATACCCTTCGATACCCCATGTGTATTGATCTGTAATTTTATAAAGAATCATCTTTTTATAAAGAATCATCTTTCTTTTCTTTTTTCTTTTTGTAGCTATCCTAACAACTGTCCTCCAGTGTCCTGTCACAGCGCTTATGTGTCGCAGATTGGTTCGTTTCCAGCAACTCATGCAGCACTCCTGGTTAGGTCACGGCACTCTCCGCCCTCGGAGATACACGCCCCCTTTCTATTTCATTCTTTTTCGGCTATCTCCGCCGTCTTCGGATGGCGCATGCGCAGTATACGGTGGTGAACGCCGCCTCCTTCCTACTTCGGTCTTTTTCGGCTATTTCTGCCGTCTTTGGACGGAGCATGCGTAGTACACAGTGGTGAATGCCGACCCCTACCTGGAAGTGCCATCGCTGTATGTATATTTAAGGGATTGACGGCTCACATGGCGGCCACAAGCGCACCACGTTACCGCACCAGCTCCTGACGGCCTGGATATGAACTCACACCTTCGGTATGTTCCCCCGTGGATACTGGACTATGTTCTTATCTTTTCTTTTTCTGGTTTCTCATATTATATCCTTTTTCTTTTGATCAGAGGGTGACTCCTATAGGTCACTATAGAATATGAGAACCTTGTCTGCATAATGTAGGACCAGTCTGTCTTCAATTTACTTACAGGTTTTAAGTGCACTTTTGATTACTTCTTTCCTTCATTGTGTATTTGTGAGTGGATATGTTTTGCCTCTCATGTGAATCAATTAAAGGGCAACAATGTATTACTTGTTACATACGAAGTGATTTAGTCATGGCACTATAATGTATTGTATGGACCTATTTTTTCTCTCTTTTTTATTTTTCTCTTGTTTTTTTCTTGTTTTTTTTCTTTTGTGAATGTATTTTCACTTAGTGAGATGAGATTTGTTTGCTGTTACAGATAAATCTTTGATAAAGGCTAATGAGCCGAAACGTCGGATATTTATTTATCTGTACTTTATCCTTTTGGTCCGCTGAAATTCAGAATAAAAATAATAAGCAGCTATATGAACTCATTCTTTTGAATCATTGTATGAGTGTGCCGAGGTTGTTTTTCATATTGTTATGGGCCCAATTCTCTCCATGAAGTACCGGCGGAAAAATTTTTCAGGCATGGTGGTCACTTGCGAGCCGGTGTCTATCAGGCACTGCACGGCTCTTCTATTGATTTCGGCCCAGACCGGGGGGCACATGGAAACAAGGCTGGTGGGACTTCTGCTACTCTCCCTCCAATTCGCACGCTCCAGGCGGCACCCCTCGGGCTCGGAGCCACCTAGTTTAACGGATGGCGCGGGGATGGTCGGCGCCGCCGGGGACACCATCAGGCAAAGTGGCCGGGTTCTGCGCAGGTGTAACACATTGGGGGGCTTCTTCTCTGGGTAGCACTAGTCTCGCATTGAGAGGCAACTTTTATGTCTTGTTCCATAGAGCCGGACTCCACCGTTAGGGTTTTTTTGTTGCTGCCATCTCTTCACGAACCTGTCTAATTTCCGGCTTCAGGTCTTCCACCTATTGAGGGATAGTGTCCGCGGTGGCAGTTACCTCCCCACTCTGTACCTTCCCCACTGGCACTGTCACTCCCTGCTCCTGCTCATGTGTGCGCACCTCACTGCTGACTTCAGAAAAAGTCAACTCTGGCTTTTCCCGCACGCGCTCTCGCAGGGCTTGTTTCATCAACCTGTCACCAGCCGATCTCGGAGCAGATCGTCAATTGACCCTACACGTACGCCATCCTTCCATATTATGGCGGTATGGAGCTCTTGCAGGGCATTCATAAACTGCGTCACGGTCTCCCCCTCTCTTTGTACCTGATGAAACAGTCGCATGCGCATTTCCCCTACGTCAGTGGGATCCCCATGCGTCTCCTCCAGTTTACGCAGAACTTTGCCCATGGTGTCTCTTGCCTAGGGGGGGCCTAAGCATAACAGAGTCCTGCACCTCCCCCTCCAGGGCCATCACCACAATCTCTGCCTCCAGGGCCGGTATCATGGGATGCATCTGCATCATTCCTCGGATGCGCTCGGTCCAACTCCACTACATCACATTGCTCCCAGAAATCTTTGGAGGATTATTTAACATGGCTCCCAGGGAGATACTAGATCTGGGGCCTCCCCCTACTGCTTGGTCTACCCCATTCGCGCTACCATCTGATATCCTGTCGACTATGCCAAATATAACAACGTGCAGGTGCTGGGTATGTCACCACGGAACAGAGACAGACCAAAAGTTAAGGGGTTTTAGTTACAAGGATCTAACCTCCTCGCAGGGAGGAAGCAGTGGGGGTTAAACTGGTAAAGGAGCTATGAAATAACGGTTATGAAAATTAGGCAAAGTTATCAAACAGTCAAGGCAGATAATGGTAATTAACGGGTATTCGTGAAACTTATCAGTGTGAAGAAATCTTGCTTGCAGGGTCATCTTCTCCAACGTCAGCGCTGTCAGAAGCAGCACTTGTAGTCCATTTAGTCATTGTGTGCACTGTAGTCTCTGTTAGATGATAACCGGGATCTCCAGGGTTAAGGTGGAAGGCAGTGGAGACACTGGAAATGTCTGGGTCTCCCCTGCTCACAAACTAACATTCTCTTGTTAAGCCTCTCTGCTGGAACAATTCTCAGTCTCTTGTTAAATCTCTCTGCTGGAATCAGGGGCTCTGACCTGTCAATGTGGGCACCAGGGTAACGCGCACAGGTCTCCATCTCTGCAGGGTCAGGAGGACGTCTTCCCCTAATCAGTGGGGCTTCACATCAACGTACTCACAGGCAGCAGTCTGTATGTCACGTCCTCCTGTCTTATCTCTCTGGCCCTTTCCTCTCCTGCATGCAGCTGCTTCCTGTTTTCTCTCCTGCCCCAGCTGCTCTGTTCTCAGCATGCTTTGTCTGCGCGCCCTCTGCCTGCACCCCTTACTGTCCAGCACAACTTCCTCTTCCCCACTGTTACTCACAGGCCCATGATGCAGCTGGTCCAGGTCCAACAGTCTTCCCCGTGGCAACCCCACTGCGCAGCTACAGTGGGGCAAAAAAGTATTTAGTCAGTCAGCAATAGTGCAAGTTCCACCACTTAAAAAGATGAGAGGCGTCTGTAATTTACATCATAGGTAGACCTCAACTATGGGAGACAAACTGAGGAAAAAAAAATCCAGAAAATCACATTGTCTGTTTTTGTTTCATTTTATTTGCATATTATGGTGGAAAATAAGTATTTGGTCAGAAACAAGCAATCAAGATTTCTGGCTCTCACAGACCTGTAACTTCTTCTTTAAGAGTCTCCTCTTTCCTCCACTCATTACCTGTAGTAATGGCACCTGTTTAAACTTGTTATCAGTATAAAAAGACACCTGTGCACACCCTCAAACAGTCTGACTCCAAACTCCACTATGGTGAAGACCAAAGAGCTGTCAAAGGACACCAGAAACAAAATTGTAGCCCTGCACCAGGCTGGGAAGACTGAATCTGCAATAGCCAACCAGCTTGGAGTGAAGAAATCAACTGTGGGAGCAATAATTAGAAAATGGAAGACATACAAGACCACTGATAATCTCCCTCGATCTGGTGCTCCACGCAAAATCCCACCCCGTGGGGTCAGAATGATCACAAGAACGGTGAGCAAAAATCCCAGAACCACGCGGGGGGACCTAGTGAATGAACTGCAGAGAGCTGGGACCAATGTAACAAGGCCTACCATAAGTAACACACTACGCCACCATGGACTCAGATCCTGCAGTGCCAGACGTGTCCCACTGCTTAAGCCTGTACATGTCCGGGCCCGCCTGAAGTTTGCTAGAGAGCATTTGGATGATCCAGAGGCGTTTTGGGAGAATGTCCTATGGTCTGATGAAACCAAACTGGAACTGTTTGGTAGAAACACAACTTGTCGTGTTTGGAGGAAAAAGAATACTGAGTTGCATCCATCATACACCATACCTACTGTAAAGCATGGTGGTGGAAACATCATGCTTTGGGGCTGTTTCTCTGCAAAGGGGCCAGGACGACTGATCCGGGTACATGAAAGAATGAATGGGGCCATGTATCGAGAGATTTTGAGTGCAAACCTCCTTCCATCAGCAAGGGCATTGAAGATGAAACGTGGCTGGGTCTTTCAACATGACAATGATCCAAAGCACACCGCCAGGGCAACGAAGGAGTGGCTTCGTAAGAAGCATTTCAAGGTCCTGGAGTGGCCTAGCCAGTCTCCAGATCTCAACCCTATAGAAAACCTTTGGAGGGAGTTGAAAGTCCGTGTTGCCAAGCGAAAAGCCAAAAACATCACTGCTCTAGAGGAGATCTGCATGGAGGAATGGGCCAACATACCAACAACAGTGTGTGGCAACCTTGTGAAGACTTACAGAAAACGTTTGACCTCTGTCATTGCCAACAAAGGATATATCACAAAGTATTGAGATGAAATTTTGTTTCTGACCAAATACTTATTTTCCACCATAATATGCAAATAAAATGAAACAAAAACAGACAATGTGATTTTCTGGATTTTTTTTTCTCAGTTTGTCTCCCATAGTTGAGGTCTACCTATGATGTAAATTACAGACGCCTCTCATCTTTTTAAGTGGTGGAACTTGCACTATTGCTGACTGACTAAATACTTTTTTGCCCCACTGTATATGGTTCTGGACACGGAGCAGAGGAGGTAAAGCCTTTCTTGTTCTTCTTGTGCTTCACCCCCTTACAGATACACATGATGAGAGCATTATACTGCCTCTGTACAAATCCCTGGTTAGACTGCACATGGAGTATTGAGTACAGTTTTGGGCACCGGTGCTGAGGAAGGATATAATGGAACTAGAGCGAGTACAAAGGAGCGCAACAAAATTAGTAAAGGGGATGGGGGAATTACAATACCCACAGAGATTAGCAAAATTAGGATTATTTAGTCTAGAAAAAACACAACTGAGGGGCGATCTAATAACCATGTATAATTATATAAGGGGACAATGCAAATATCTCTCCGAGGATCTGTTTATACCAAGGAAGGTGACGGTCACAAGGGGGCATTCTCTGCATCTGGAGGAGAGAATGTTTTTCCACCAATATAGAAGAGGATTCTATACTGTTAGGGCAGTGAAAATCTGGAATACTCTGCCTGAGCAGGAGGTGATGGCGAACTCAGTCGAGGGGTTCAAGAGAGGCCTGGATGTCTTCCTAGAGCGTAACAATATTGTATCTTACAGTTATTGGGTTCTTTAGAAGGACGTAGATCTGGGAATTTATTGTGACGGAATATAGGCTAAACTGGTTGGACAAATGTCTTTTTTCGGCCTTGCTAACTATGTTACTATGTTAAATCTTTTCTGATTAGAGCTGTTCTCTTTCTTTTAGTCTCCATCTTGTCCAGACGCCATGATAACTTTTCTCATCCACAGCTCGTCTCTGCAGACCTCCGTTTTCTCCAGTCTTCTGGAGCACATCCTGACAGAGTGCCCTTAAAAATAGCAGTCATTATATTGCTCCTGAATAAAAATATCTGCCCTACACTGAGCCGCGGTATAGAATACTAACTCTCATAATGATCCTTGCAAATAATATCTGCTCACACTCTACCCCTCTTATGGTACATGCCCTCCACACTGTCCTCTCTTTTCTACAGTATGTGCGTATGGGTAGAAAAGATCCAGCTTTGACAGTATAAAATCATAAAGTCTGCATTGGAGCGATTTAAAATGAAGGCAATTGTTGTGACATAATGGTATATATAGTCCGGGTGTGGAAGGTGCCAAAAAGATGGAAAACTGGACGCGTTTTGTACACCTGGAGTGTTCGTAAACTCAGTTAGAACTTGCCAGATGTTCGAAATGCATAAAAGACTTTATGATTTTACACTGTCGAAGCTGGATCTTTTCTATGTCTGGCAGAGAAGTGATCTTGTGCTTCATACCATGGAAGTAATTTGGAATCTACTGAGGGTGAGCTGAAATTCTTTTTGACCTCTTTGTTATCCCTCTCTTTTCTATACTGGGTCTCGTCTTCAGAGTGTCCTCTCACACGGTGTCCCCATATACTGCCCAGTCACTATACTGTGCCTCTTTATCATGCCAACTCTCCTTAGTATACTGTTCCCTCCTTGCTGTGTCCTCACACTGTCCCCCCTATACTGCTCCTTCTCTATATCTCACCCCACACTACCTAGTCTCTGTTCTGTGTCCCCTCACACTTTTCTTCCCCCATGCTGTCTCTTCACATCATTACCCTCAATAGTCTCCTCACACACTCTCCCCCACACTCCATACTGTCTCCTCAAACATCCCACTTCCTCATTCTGTTCCCGTACCCATTCACTATACTGTTTCTTCACACATTCTCTCCATACTGTCTTCTAAAATGTCTCCCCTATCTTTCTCCAATTATAATAAATCTTCGGAAGAACACACAGAAATGCACAAAGACGTACTCGCAGACATGCAGAAGCGTGCATATACACATATATATACACACACACAGACATGCAAACACACATGTACACACACACGCCTACACAGAGATGTGGCCATGCACACATACACATGTAGCGCAGGTAACCACACACTTCCAGACATACAAACACACGCCTGCATACACACACACATACACATATGCAAACACAGTCATGCAGACACACAGACACACACATAGTCATGCAGACACTTGCAGTTATGCAGACACATGCAAACACACAGTCATGTACACACAGATACTAGATTTGGACACGCAAACACAATGACGCACACACACTGAAATGCACACGTAAACATGCACACTTGCGCACACACACAGACAAACATATGCAAAACACATACAGATTCACATAAACATACACAAATATTAGGTGTTTGTGATGTTGTCACATCTCCTGTTGTTTGTGGGCTGTTGCCCTTGTTTGCATTCTTTGCCTAGTAACAGTGATGTAGGGGAGAGGAGGAGTCGGGGGAGGGACGTAGAGAGGAAGGAGGAAGTAACGAATAAAGAAAAAGCACGGCCTGGCAGCCAAGCACCAGCACATCAGCGTACGTCTCTGAATTCTTTATCGCCGACATCACGACACTACAACTGGCGACGAGGAAGCGTTCATTCATCAGCCACAGGTATTTCAGTCCCACGAACAGTCTACAAGGCTATCAGCACTCACTATGGCTTGTCTACCCGCATTTCCTGCTTTTGATGTGCATCAGTCCCAAGAAAACCTGGCAGTATCTTGGGATAAATGGCTAAAGCGATTCGAGATATTTCTGCAAGCCATGAATGTCTCTGATGATACCCGGAAAAAAGCCATGCTGTTACACTACGCAGGGGAGCAGGTTTACGATATATTCACTACTCTGCCGAATACAGGGGAGGACAGGGACTATGAGCTCAGCAAAGCTGCGTTAAGCAAGCACTTCTCCCCTCACAGAAATCCGGCATTTGAAATTTTTAAGTTCAGGCAGTCAAAGCAGTCGCCAACAGAAAGCATGGCTGAGTATCATGTCCGGCTACGACACCTTGCAGCGCACTGTGAATTTGCGGAAGTAGACAAAGAAATCCAAATGCAGATCGTACAAGGATGTATTTCCTCCAAGTTAAGGAGACAAACACTCAGAGACCCCACCATGACGTTAGCGAAGTTGCTAGATACAGCGCGTATAAATGATGCTGCAGACAAACAAGCTAAACTGATAGAGAACATCGAGCATGAGCCAGACGCGACATCTTCTATAGCAAAGCTTACACAGAAACCAAATGTGCCTCGCACGCAGGCAGCCACATGTTACAACTGCGGTGGATCGTATCCTCACCAGAATGTCTGCCCAGCAAAGGGAGGAACTTGTCATAATTGCGGAAAGCAAAATCATTTTGCAAAGGTGTGTAGATCCAAGCCACAATCTCCTCATACCACTGCACAACCTAGGCCACCAAAGATCCAAACACTGCAGATTAATGACGAGTCCCACAGCACCTATTTATTCTCCGTGACGGAAGAGGGATCTAATACTGTGCACGCAGTTACTAATCCAAAACGAGTAATCCTAGTGAATGGCAATCCTGGTAGACACGGGGCATCAGTCAACGTCATCAGTCATACTGTCTACAACCAGCTCCTAAACAAACCTACTCTACAAAGTACTAATATAAAGATTTTTCCTTATGGCTTGGCAGCTGCACTGCCCCTGTGCGGAAAATTTCAGTCAGAAGTTGCAGCTGAAGGAAAGTCCATCACTGACACCTTTTATGTGGTAGAATGCTCTGCGGACACACTTCTCAGCTGTACCAGTGCAATATCTCTGGGCCTTGTGAACCTTGTCAACAGCATTACAGGTCCTTCGGCCCACCACATTATGCAGAAGTACCCAAATCTCTTTAAAGGCCTAGGTAAGCTAAAGGATTGTTCAAATAAAATTGCATATAGATCCGTCAGTACAGCCCTCTATTCAGCCCCACAGGCGCATTCCATTCCATGTCCGCAAGCTTGTGGAGCAAGAACTGCAAGACCTGGAGGCGTCCGATGTCGTCGAACGCGTTGAAGGCCTGACCCCCTGGGTTTCACCAATCGTTGTTGCACCTAAACCGAAGCAGCCAGGTAAAATCCGACTATGTGTGGATATGCGCCACGCCAATCGGGCGATCCAAAGAGAAAGGCACATCACGCCCACTATTGATGACATTCTCGCAGACCTGAATGGTGCGAAGGTATTTTCAAAAATTGACCTAAACTCGGGCTATCATCAACTTGAATTGCATCCAGACTCCAGGTACATTACAACTTTTAGCACGCATGTGGGCCTGCGCAGATTTAAGAGATTGAACTTTGGCATCTCATCGGCCGCAGAAATTTTTCAGAATATCGTCAGCCAGGTTCTGTCTGGCATTGCAGGAGTCCTCAACGTCAGTGATGATATTCTCATTTATGGCACAACCCAAGAGGAACATGACAATCGCCTAGAACAAGTGTTTCAAAGACTCCAAGCCTGCAATCTCACTGTCAATCCGTCAAAATGTGAATTTAACCAAAAATCATTAACTTTTTTTGGATACATCTTTTCTGAACAAGGAGTTTCAGCTGACCCACAGAAAGTGGCTGCCATAAAATCGGCTAGCCCACCGCAAAATGTGTCAGATGTTCGCAGCTTCCTAGGACTGGTCACATACTGTGGGCGATTTATACCTGACCTAGCCACTGTTTCTGAACCTCTGCAAAAGCTCACAAAGAAAGACTCTCCGTGGACATGGGGTACTGAGCAGCAAGCAGCTTTTGACGCATTGAAAACCAACCTAACCAGCGACACTGTCATGGCCTATTTTGACCCGTCAAAACCCACACAGCTACTGGTGGATGCTAGTCCAGTAGGCCTAGGGGCAATTCTCACACAAGTGTCTAGCGCAAGCGACATATTCACAATCTCATATGCCAGCAAGACACTAACGGATACAGAGCAGCGATATTCACAAACTGAGAGAGAAGCCCTGGCAGTTGTGTGGGGGTGCCTTCATTTCCATTTATACCTTTTTGGACATCAATTCACAGTGATAACTGACCACAAGCCACTCGTTCCAATTTTCAATAAGCCCTCGTCAAAGCCTCCCCCGCGTCTTGAACGCTGGTTGCTCCGCTTACAGAACTATCATCTCCAGTTGAGAGACGAGGCGGGAGCTGGAAATCCCGCAGACTATTTCTCGAGACACCCAGCACCACAGCCCACCACAGACGACATCCCCGCGACGATTCTGGCGGAGGAGCATGTCAACTTTGTCGTCGCCCATTCGGTACCGAAAGCTATGACCATACAGGAAATTAAGC
This sequence comes from Dendrobates tinctorius, assembly GCF_039654945.1. Lineage (NCBI taxonomy): Eukaryota > Metazoa > Chordata > Amphibia > Anura > Dendrobatidae > Dendrobates > Dendrobates tinctorius. Next base: position 2,011,070 of record NW_027361961.1, on the reverse strand, counting down.
AAGCGCTGGATGCCGATCACCAACTTCAATTTGTGATAGAGACGGTTCGGTCCAAGAACTGGAGCAGTTTTCTCGCTGAGGCCCTCCTTCACCCTCCTGATCAGGCTGGGTACCTGGAGGTTTTCTTTAACGCGAGACATTCACTATCAGTATCAGACTCAAATATGCTCTTAAGAGATAATCGCCTGGTGATACCTCAGAAACTTCAGAGCAGGGTACTGGATCTGGCGCATGAAGCTCATCAAGGGGTCGTGAAAATGAAGCAGCTACTTCGGGAGAAAGTGTGGTTTCCCGGACTTGACAAAAAGGTAGAGGCACTCGTTGAAACATGCATACCGTGCCAAGCCACTACAGTTGCTCATAGACGTGCACCATTACAAATGACACCCCTGCCAGCCGGCCCATGGATAGCTGTTAGCATCGATTTCTGCAGTCTACCAGATAGCTCCTATCTGCTGGTGATCATGGATGACTTTTCAAGGTTTCCAGTCACCGAACATGTTTCTACAACCTCGGCCAAGGCTGTTTTACCAAAATTAGACAAGATCTTCTCTGCATATGGCATACCTGAGATCGTGAAATCTGACAATGGACCGCCTTTTAATAGCACAGACTTTCAGTCCTTCGCAACCTACCTGGGTTTCACACACCGGAAAATAACTCCTTGCTGGCCTCAGGCCAACGGAGAAGTCGAACGATTCATGCAATCGCTCAACAAGACCCTAAGGATTGCTACCATGGAGCACAAGGACTTACAGCAAGAGTTGAACGCATTCCTCAGACAGTACAGGGCTACACCCCACTCTACAACCGGAATACCACCTGCAACGGCACTGTTCAACAGGCCCTTACGGGTCAAACTTCCAAGCATTCCAGCAATCTCCGTCCAGACCCCGATTTCTATTAATGACTCCATATCAAAGGAAAAGATGAAACGGTACGCAGATAAGCGCAACCATCGAGGCAGACAGCCGGCAATACAGGTGGGCGATTGGGTCCTGGCACAAAGGTTAAAAGCGACTAGCAAGTTTGCATCACCGTACTATCTGGAACCCTTTCAAGTTATAGACGTTAAGGGCACCATGGTTACTGCCCGGAATCAAAGTCGTCAGGTCACACGAAATGTGTCCCACTTTAAAAAACTCCGGGGCCACGTCCCAAAAACCACGCCTATTGAGGAAGCGGAGAGCGACGACTTCCTGCCAGAGACTGGAGATGCCGTAAGCCTAACAGGGGATGTCTCTGGGGATACTCAGGGCTCATCTGGTGATGGGCTGTCTCACCGCTATCCGACTAGGACCTATCGAAGACCACCTGCCCACCTTACAGACTATGTTCTGCAGTGAGACTTAATGTTTGAACGACAATATTCTTCAAATGTTTCAGTTTTTTTTTGTTGTGAGAAAAGAAGAGGTGTGATGTTGTCACATCTCCTGTTGTTTGTGGGCTGTTGCCCTTGTTTGCATTCTTTGCCTAGTAACAGTGATGTAGGGGAGAGGAGGAGTCGGGAGAGGGACGTAGATAGGAAGGAGGAAGTAAGGAATAAAGAAAAAGCACGGCCTGGCAGCCAAGCACCAGCACATCAGCATACGTCTCTGAATTCTTTATCGCCGACATCACGACACTACAGTGTTTTAATACTATTACACTACCTTGGCTTGTTGTTTCTACACAAGAAGCAGCAGTGAAGGGGAGCACGGTGTGACATCACTTTTAGCAAACTGTGACGCGACCGTGCACGCTCCCCCGGCTCTTGATCTCGGTGCACGTGCCCAGGTGCTTCAGAATGACCTGCGGCAGTGCATGTGTCCCCTGCTTCCCTGGCCCAGCCCGCCACTGCCTCTAGCAATGTCTGACTGGGGTTCCTTGGTGACGTGTTTCTATGATACTTTTCCTCTGAGGGCTCATACTTACTTGCGAGAGACTCGCACGATTCTCGTGCGAGTCTCTCGCATGAAAGCCCGGCCGGAGCGCGAGGCTACATGTATTTCTATGCAGCCACATGCTCTGGTCCCAGTTCCAGCAGCAGTGCCGGGTTTTCATGTGAGAGAATCGCTCGAGTCTCTTGCAAGGGAGTATGAGCCCTGATTGTGACTTACAAATCCTGATATAAAATACTGACGAAATACTGAACGTGTGCACATTGTCCTTGGTTTGATTTTTCTGTTACTATAATACAAAAAACCCTTGAATACCAAAGTGATCCTAGCTATACCTGATCGCTTTTTGGTTGTCAAGATTCAGTATTTTTTTGTAGTCTCCCAGAGACAAAGCTTTTTTTTATTTTTAAGTTTATATAAAGGCTTGATTTTGTCAATGTCATCAACAGCGGGTGCATATCATTTAAAGGGGTTGTCCTGTATAACAGATTATTACTCTGTAGGCTCAGGGACACAAAAATAAAAATGTTCTGCCCTCTGGTTATAGGGCAGTCTGTTGTGTTATGTGCTCTGAATAAAGCAATCTGTTTGTATTATTGCTGGGTTAATTATAGCACCATCTAGTGGTGGCTGAATTTATAGCTGCATTTTAAAACAGCATTCACAGCCTGTGCCTTTAACAGAAGCAATGCACTTTGGGATTGAAGCAATGCATTGTGGGAACTGCGCAGTGTATTCTGTGATGAAGGAGACTCCATCTTCTTTTTGTGCATCTCATAGGATGTACATGTGAATTTTGTCCTCCTGTTTATCTTTGTTTTCCTGTGACTTCTCTACTTGAGTCGCTATCTGGGTAAAGCATATCTGGTAAGGATCAGCGTTTTCTTACAATGCAGTGATTTACAGAGGTGTTGTTTGCTATCTAGCAGCTAGGAGATGTCATTAACGGTTTAGCTACCAGTTCACAGTGAATGTAATCAGGGACTCACGTATTCTCATGTAATGTTTGCATCACCGTACACTTTCTATAAATGTGTTAGCTGTGTTATCATCTGCCGAATACTTACCTATGTCATTTTGTATTCCTCGTAGTTTTACCGCGCATGTTCTATACTGTTTACCAATAAAAAAAGTTAGACTACAGAGAACAGTCTGCTTATTTGGAACACAGAACAGTGGTTTATGCTGAATGCTGACTTGCACACCGTGACAACGTGTATGAAGGCAGAACAAAAAAAATGAACTGACCTGTTAGGGTGTGCGCCTTTTAGACGCCAGCCTACCTACATGGTTTTTGCTATAGGAAGAGTTTTCAGGAACACAGCAGAGGTGTTATTCCTGATACATCTTTTTAGAATTTTTTTAGGTGTCTTTTTTTTCTTATTTTAATATTGTGGGTGTTAATAGTGAACTTATTACTGACTTCTTTCAACTATTTTTCATATTCGAAAACCTAAAGCGGTTTGAAGAAGCTGAAAAAGAGTGAATTTATGCACAAGTCATTTTTACATTGCGGATCATTTGATTCTTTTTTTAGCATTTTTTTGACCCCTTTACCCCCAAGGGTGGTTTGCATGTTAATGCCGGGGCCAATTTTTACAATTCTGACCACTGTCCCTTTATGAGGTAATAACTCTGGAACGCTTCCATGGATCCCGGTGATTCTGACATTGTTTTCTCTTGACATATTGTACTTCATGTTAGTGGTAAAATTTCTTGGATATGACTTGCGTTTATTTGTGAAAAATCGGAAAACTTGGTGAAAATTTTGAAAATTTTTATGCCCTTAAATCACAGAAAAATATGTCACACAAAATACTTAATAAGTAACATTCCCCACATGTTTACTTTACATCTGCACAATTTTGGAACCAATTTTTTTGTTAGGAAGTTACAAGGGGTAAAAGTTGACCAGCGATTTCTCATTTTTACAACAAAATTTACAACACCATTTTTTTTAGGGACCACCTCACATTTGAAGTCTCTTTGAGAGATCTATATGATAGAAAATACCCAAAAGTGACACCATTCTAAAAACTGCACCACACAAGGTGCTCAAAACCACATTCAAGAAGTTTATTAATCCTTCAGGTGCTTCACAGGAATTTTTGGAATGTTAAAAAAATGAAGATTTAGCTTTTTTTCACAAAAAAATTTCTTCAGATCCAATTTGTTTTATTTTACCAAGCATAACAGGAGAAATTGGACTGGAAAAGTTATTGTACAATTTGTCCTGAGTAGGCTGATACCACATACAGTATATGCAGGTAAACCACTGATTGGGCGCGTGGCAGAGCCCGGAATGGAAGGAGCACTGTCTGACTTTTCAATGCAAAATTGGCTGGTATTAAGATCGGATGCCATGTCACGTTTGGAGATTCCCTGATGTGCCTAAACAGTGGAAACCCCCCACAAATGACACCATTTTGGAAACTAGACCCCCCAAGGAACTTATCTAGATGTGTGGTGAGAACTTTGAACCCCCAAGGGCTTCACAGAAGTTTATAATGTAGATCCGTAAAAATAAGAAATCATATTTTGTTCACAAAAATGATCTTTTTGCCCACAATTTTTTATTTTCCCAAGGGTAACAGAAGAAAATGGACTCCATAAGTTGTTGCACAATTTGTCCTGAGTATGCTGATACCCTATATGTGGGGATAAACAGAGCAAACCCTCCAATTATAACTCCAACCCTATCCCTAACACACCCCTAACCCTAATCCCAACCGTAACCGTAATCATAATTTTAGCCCCAACCTTAACCCTAACTATAGCCCCAACTCTAACCCTAACCCTAATGGGAAAATTGAAATAAATACTTTTTTTATTTCATTATTTTTCCCTAACTAAGGGGGTGATGAAAGGGGTTTTGATTTACTATTTATAGCTGATTTTTTTAGCGGGTTTTTATGTTTGGCAGCTGTCACACACTAAAAGATGCTTTTTATTGCAAAAAATAGTTTTTGCATCACCACATTTTGAGAGCTATAATTTTTCCATATTTTGGCCCACAGAGTCATGTGTGGTTTTATTTATTGCGGGATGAGTTGACGTTTTTATTGGTTCCATTTACGGGCATGTGACATTTTTTGATCGCTTTTTATTCCGATTTTTGGGAGGCAGAATGAACAAAAACCAGCAATTCATGAATTTCTTATGGAGGGTGTTTATACCAATCTGCGTGTGGTAAAATTGATAAAGCAGTTTTATTCTTCAGGTCAGTATGATGACAGCGATACCTCATTTATATTTTTTATGTTTTGACGCTTTTCTACAATAAAAACTGTTTTATATAAAAAAATAATTATTTTAGCATCCCTTTATTCTAAGAGCTATAACTTTATTATTTTTCTGGTGATGTAGCTATATTGCGGCTTGGGTTAACTAATGGGACAGTTTTATAGGTCAGGTCGTTATGGACGTGGCGATACTAAATATGTGTTCTTTTTGCTTGTTTTTTTTATTTAAATATTTATTAATGAAATAAATATTGATTTTTCTTTCTTTTTTATTTCAAAAATATTTTTACAATTATTTTAAAAAGTTTTTTAATTTAATTCTTACTTTTACACTTTGTCCCACTATGGAACACTCATTTTGTGCAGGCTGATCGCTTCTGTAGCATGCAGATCTGCATGTTATTGAAGCTGTCAGCGCTGCAGCTTCTGTGCACTGACCTGTGAGACTTCCTGCGAATGATAGGAAGTTTCACAGGTCTGGAGACCTGGATGTTGTCATGACTACATCGGGTCTCCATGGCAGCGATCGGGACCCCGCGTCATGACGCAGGGTCTCCGATCCAAAGGCAGAGTGGCTGTCACAGCTGACAGCCCCTCTGCCTGCTCCCAGAAGACTGCAATCATGTTTGATCACAGTGTGCCGGGTGTTAAAGTTCCGGGAGCAGTCCGTGACTGCTCCTGGCACTTAGTGCCTGGTGTCAGCTGTGAGAATCAGCTGACACCCGGCTGTGATCAGCCGCGCTGCCCCCGCGAGCGTGGCTGATCGCTCATGACATACTATTCTGTCCATGGTCATAGGGGGCCAGGGTACATGGACGGAATAGTACGTCAAAGGTCAGAGAGGGGTTAAAGTTGTTTTCCAAGCAAGTTATTCCTAAAGAAGACACAGCATGTAAATACTAATCATATATTGCAGTAATAAAGGTTACATATTTGCCACACCAAATTAATGCAAAATATCTTTATTCACAACCTAATACAGACAGGCAAATAGGTGCAAATATAAGAGTCCATTTAGCGAAAATCATTATTTCTAATAAATAAAGCTCAAAGTGTGTATGTATGTGTGTGTGTGTGTGTGTGTGTGTGTGTGTGTGTGTGTGTGTGTGTGTGTGTGTGTGTGTGTGTGTGTGTGTGTGTATGTCCGGGATAGGCATCTGCACCGTCGCAGCTACAGCCACAAAATTTGGCACAGTCACACGTCTGGACCCCGAGAGCGTCCTAAGCTATGTTGTGAGGGGAAATTTTAACCCCACGCGTTCCAATTCACCAAACAATTTTGCCCCTGTCTACATACTGGGGAAAAAGTGTGTGTATCAAGCCCCGCCCCTCATTATGATGTCATAATGCCCATATCTACATAATGGGGAAACAGTGTGTGCGTATCAAGCCACGCCCCTCATTATGATGTTACAATGGTTGCCATGGCGACGCTGATGTCATCATAGGATGCAAGCCCCGCCGCTCATTATGATGTCATAATGGTTGACTATGAGATGGAGGATGTGTGATGGGTATATGGGCACTGGACTATGGGATGGAGGATATGTATGACAGGTATATGGGCACGGGACTATGGGATGGAGGATGTGTGATGGGTATATGGGCACGCGACTATGGGATGGAGGATATGTATGACGGGTATATGGGCACGGGACTATGGGATGGAGGATGTGTGATGGGTATATGGGCATGGGACTATGGGATGGAGGATGTGTGATGAGTATATGGGCACTCGGCTATGGGATGGAGGATATGTATGATGGGTATATGGGCACGGGACTATGGGATGGAGGCTATGTATGATGGGTATATGGGCACGGGACTATGGGATGGAGGATATGTATGATGGGTATATGGGCACGGGACTATGGTATGGAGGATGTGTGATGGGTATATGGGCACGGGACTATGGGATGGAGGATATGTATGACGGGTATATGGGCACGGGACTATGGGATGGAGGATATGTATGACGGGTATATGGGCACGGGACTATGGGATGGAGGATATGTATGATGGGTATATGGGCACGGGACTATGGGATGGAGGCTATGTATGATGGGTTTATGGGCACGGGACTATGGGATGGAGGATATGTATGATGGGTATATGGGCACGGGACTATGGGATGGAGGCTATGTATGATGGGTTTATGGGCACGGGACTATGGGATGGAGGATATGTATGATGGGTATATGGGCACGGGACTATGGTATGGAGGATGTGTGATGGGTATATGGGCACGGGACTATGGGATGGAGGATATGTATGACGGGTATATGGGCACGGGACTATGGGATGGAGGATATGTATGATGGGTATATGGGCATTGGACTATGAGATGAAGGATGTGTGATGGGTATATAGGCACTCGACTATGGGATGGCGAATATGTATGATGGATATATGGGCATAGGACTATGGGATGGAGAATATGTATGATGGATATATGGGCACGGGACTATGGGATGGAGGATGTGTGATGGGTATATGGGCACTCGACTATGGGATGGAGGATATGTATGATGGGTATATGGGCACGGACCTATGGGATCGTGGATATGTATGATGGGTATATGGGCACAGGACTATGGGATGGAGGATAATTATAATTTGCTATAACTAACCACAGTTAGTTACTATGCCCGGGCAGCGCCGGGCTCTTCAGCTAGTATTGGATAAATCAGGGGGGCAATTATACAACTTCCCCTGAGGAAGCAATAGCGAAACGCGCGTTAGGGCATCAGCACTTAGGTTCTGGCGTCAATGGGTAAGAGGCTCATACATTTTTTCAATTTATTTGCACGCATAGCACTTTATTGATGGTTCCCAGTATGTTTGGCGATGATGCCATACCAAATACATACACTGGGTTAACTAAGAGTTAATATGCTGAGCATCCCAACATCTACTCTTACCTTTTCTATATCCTTTTTGGGGACATTCTGGTGTACATATATGTATTTTTATGGTTGAGCAACAAGCATTTAGTCCTGGGTGCCATTTTTTTTTTTTAACTGCCCTTTGCTTGGTTGTATTATTGCCCACCTGATTTATCCAATATTTAATGATTTTCTCTGTATGTAAGAGGAGATGTTGAGATGCTCAGCATATTAACTCTTAGGACCTAAGTGCCAATGCCCTGACGCGCGTATTAGGTTGTGAATAAAGATGTGGCAAGTATACAACCTTTATTACTACAATATATGATTAGTTGGGATTATTAAACTTTCTGTTGTCTAAATGTATTCAATGTAGTTCTTTGCGAGAGTATCCCCCTCTTTTTTAAGAGAATATGGTTCTTTCATGTAATCGGCTCTGGCATATTTATATATACAGTGTGTACATAACCTTAACCCCTTCACCCCCAAGGATGGTTTGCACGTTCATGACCGGGCCAATTTTTACAATTCTGACCACTGTCCCTTTATGAGGTAATAACTCTGGAACGCTTCCATGGATCCTGGTGATACTGACATTGTTTTCTCATGACATATTGTACTTCATGTTAGTGGTAAAATTTCATTCAAATAACTTGCGTTTATTTGTGAGAAAAATGGAAATTTGGCGAAAATTTTGAAAATTTTGCAATTTTCCAACTTTGAATTTTTATGCCCTTAAATCACAGAGATACGGCACACAAAAAACTTGATAAGTAACATTTCCCACATGTTTACTGTTTAGTGCTGATATAATGGGAGATGTCTAGTGACTTCAGGGTTAATTTTGCTATCAGAAGTGTTGGACATTATTTTTGTAGGGTTTTTTGCAGGTTGCAGACAGTATCTTTACTTTTCTTTCCTCTCTACTTAGTTTGGGCCCCATCGCTTGCTCAGCCTCTTTTCCTGCCTGTGTTTGTGCCTTCATCTTGTTTCACCGTCAATAGGCACGCTCCACGGCTGCTGCTAGTTGTGTGGTAGGATCAGGGATCTGCAATCTGCATAGTTACCAACCTCTCTGGTTTTCTGTGGCTTAGCTTGTTTTGTTTTTTTTCTCCTCGGTGACCCATTCATAACACACGCGGCTCCGCTCTGTACACCTTGCACACACATGGCTCCGCTCCGTACACACACAGCTCTGCTCTGTTCCCAAATGGCTCTGCTCCATACACCTCGTGCACTCACGGCTCCGCTCCGTACACCTCGTACACACACGGCTCCGCTCCGTACACCTCGTACACACACGGCTCCGCTCCGTACACCTCGTACACACACGGCTCCGCTCCGTACACCTCGTACACACACGGCTCCGCTCCGTACACCTCGTACACACACGGCTCCGCTCCATACACCTCGTACACACACGGCTCCGCTCCGTACACCTCGTACACACGGCTCTGCTCCGTACACCTCGTACACACACGGCTCCGCTCCGTACATCTCATACACACATGGCTCCGCTCCGTACACCTCGTACACACGCGGCTCCGCTCCGTACACCTCGTACACACACGGCTCCGCTCCGTACACCTCGTACACCCCCATCTCCTGCTACATATCCACACTGTAAACCCCTCCTGACCCCACACATAAACTTCCCCTCATCCAGCACCATGACACCCAGCACAGCAGAGTCCTCCATACACTGAGGCCCCTGATCATGTGACCCCCTGACTCCTCCCCTCCTGTGACCTCATCACAGGTCCTGTGCGCACAGAGCAGCCATATATGTGGAGTGCGGCTCTGCGGGTGGAGGCTCCACACCAGGACTGTAGCAGGTAAAGACCCCAATATCCACAGGTGTCCCTTCTAATTGGGGGGAAACTATCCCCTCTAATAATCCTCGGACAGTTCTGACAAACACGGGAAAGTGCCCCTTTATGGAGGGGACAGAAAGTCTGTTTAGTCTCTTTAGGGTTGAGCCTAGACTGTATGGGCTCCTTCCAGGTCCTAACTGCAGCCCATAAAGTCTAGCTGGCTCACTACTGAAGATGCTAGACTGTATGGGCTCCTTCCAGGTATATTTTCTTGAAGATAGCAGACATTATGGGCTGCTGCCTGGCCCTGATTGCAGCCTATACATGACACTAGAATGTATGTGCACTTTCAAGGTATAAATTTATTAAAGCCAGCCGAATATATAGGATCCTTCCAGGTCCTAACTGCAGCCCATAAAGTCTAGCCGGCTCACTACTGAAGATGCTAGACTGTATGGGCTCCTGTCAGGTATATATTATTGTAGATACAGACTGTATGGGCTCCTGTCAGGTATATATTATTGTAGATACAGACTGTATGGGCTCCTTCCAGGTATATATTACTGTAGATATAGACTGTACGGGCTCCTGTCAGGTATATATTATTGTAGATATAGACTGTACGGGCTCCTGTCAGGTATATATTATTGTAGATAGACTGTATGGGCTCCTGTCAGGTATATATTATTGTAGATATAGACTGTATGGGCTCCTGTCAGGTATATATTATTGTAGATATAGACTGTATGGGCTCCTGTCAGGTATATATTATTGTAGATATAGACTGTATGGGCTCCTTCCAGGTATATATTATTGTAGATACAGACTGTACGGGCTCCTGTCAGGTATATATTATTGTAGATACAGACTGTATGGGCTCCTGTCAGGTATATATTATTGTAGATATAGACTGTATGGGCTCCTGTCAGGTATATATTATTGTAGATACAGACTGTACGGGCTCCTGTCAGGTATATATTATTGTAGATAGACTGTATGGGCTCCTGTCAGGTATATATTATTGTAGATATAGACTGTATGGGCTCCTGTCAGGTATATATTATTGTAGATATAGACTGTATGGGCTCCTTCCAGGTATACACTCACTGGCCACTTTATTAGGTACACCTGTCCAACTGTGTGTTAAGACTTAATTTCTAATCAGCCAATCACATGGCGGCAACTCAGTGCATTTAGGCATGTAGACATGGTCAAGACAATCTCCTGCAGTTCAAACCGAGCATCAGTATGGGGAAGAAAGGTGATTTGAGTGCCTTTGAACGTGGCATGATTGTTGGTGCCAGAAGGGCTGGTCTGAGAATTTCAGAAACTGCTGATCTACTGGGATTTTCACGCACAACCATCTCTAGGGTTTACAGAGAATGGTCCGAAAAAGAAAAAAAATCCAGTGAGCGGCAGTTCTGTGGCCGGAAATGCCATGTTGATGCCAGAGGTCAGAGGAGAATGGGCAGACTGGTTCGAGCTGATAGAAAGGCAACAGTGACTCAAATTGCCACCCGTTACAACCAAGGTAGGCAGAAGAGCATCTCTGAACGCACAGTGCGTCGAACTTTGAGGCAGATGGGCTACAGCAGCAGAAGACCACACTTGGTACCACTCCTCTCAACTAAGAACAGGAAACTGAGGCTACAATTTGCACAAGCTCATCGAAATTGGACAGTAGAAGATTGGAAAAACGTTGCCTGGTCTGATGAGTCTCGATTTCTGCTGCGACATTCGGATGGTAGGGTCAGAATTTGGCGTAAACAACATGAAAGCATGGATCCATCCTGCCTTGTATCAACGGTTCAGGCTGGTGGTGGTGGTGTCATGGTGTGGGGAATTTTTTCTGGGCACTCTTTGGGCCCCTTGGTACCAATTGAGCATCGTTGCAACGCCACAGCCTACCTGAGTATTGTTGCTGACCATGTCCATCCCTTTATGACCACAATGTACCCAACATCTGATGGCTACTTTCAGCAGGATAATGCGCCATGTCATAAAGCTCGAATCATCTCAGATTGGTTTCTTGAACATGACAATGAGTTTACTGTACTCAAATGGCCTCCTCAGTCACCAGATCTCAATCCAATAGAGCATCTTTGGGATGTGGTGGAACGGGAGATTCGCATCAGGGATGTGCAGCCGACAAATCTGCGCCAACTGTGTGATGCCATCATGTCAATATGGTCCAAAATCTCTGAGGAAGGCTTCCAGCACCTTGTTGAATCTCTGCCACGAAGAATTGAGGCAGTTCTGAAGGCAAAAGGGGGTCCAACCCCTTACTAGCATGGTGTACCTAATAAAGTGGCCAGTGAGTGTATATTATTGTAGATACAGACTGTACGGGCTCCTGTCAGGTATATATTATTGTAGATATAGACTGTACGGGCTCCTGTCAGGTATATATTATTGTAGATAGACTGTATGGGCTCCTGTCAGGTATATATTATTGTAGATATAGACTGTATGGGCTCCTGTCAGGTATATATTATTGTAGATATAGACTGTATGGGCTCCTGTCAGGTATATATTATTGTAGATACAGACTGTACGGGCTCCTGTCAGGTATATATTATTGTAGATAGACTGTATGGGCTCCTGTCAGGTATATATTATTGTAGATATAGACTGTACGGGCTCCTGTCAGGTATATATTATTGTAGATAGACTGTATGGGCTCCTGTCAGGTATATATTATTGTAGATATAGACTGTATGGGCTCCTGTCAGGTATATATTATTGTAGATATAGACTGTATGGGCTCCTTCCAGGTATATATTATTGTAGATACAGACTGTATGGGCTCCTGTCAGGTATATATTATTGTAGATATAGACTGTATGGGCTCCTGTCAGGTATATATTATTGTAAATATAGACTGTATGGGCTCCTTCCAGGTATATATTACTGTAGATATAGACTGTATGGGCTCCTGTCAGGTATATATTATTGTAGATACAGACTGTATGGGCTCCTGTCAGGTATATATTATTGTAGATATAGACTGTATGTAACATAGTAACATAGTAACATAGTAATTAAGGTTGAAGGGAGACTTAAGTCCATCTAGTTCAACCCATATCCTATCCTAACTTGCCCTAACATGTTGATCCAGAGGAAGGCAAAAAAACCCCATGTGGCAAACAGTAAGCTTCACATTGGGGAAAAAAATTCCTTCCCGACTCCACATACGGCAATCAGACTAGCTCCCTGGATCAACGCAATATTAAGGAGACTAGTGTATATACCCTGTAATATTATACTTTTCAAGAAAGGCATCCAGTCCCTTCTTAAATTTTAGTAGTGAATCACTCATTACAACATCACATGGCAGAGAGTTCCATAGTCTCACTGCTCTTACAGTAAAGAATCCGCGTCTGTGAGTATGCTTAAACCTTCTTTCCTCCAGACGTAGAGGATGCCCCCTTGTCCCCGTCACAGGTCTAAGAGTAAAAAGATCATTAGAAAGGTCTTTGTATGTAGATACAGACTGGGCTCCTGTCAGATATATATTACTGTAGATACAGACTGTACGGGCTCCTGTCAGGTATATATTATTGTAGATACAGACTGTACGGGCTCCTGTCAGGTATATATTATTGTAGATATAGACTGTATGGGCTCCTGTCAGGTATATATTGTTGTAGATATAGACTGTATGGGCTCCTGTCAGGTATATATTATTGTAGATACAGACTGTATGGGCTCCTTCCAGGTATATATTACTGTAGATATAGACTGTACGGGCTCCTGTCAGGTATATATTATTGTAGATATAGACTGTACGGGCTCCTGTCAGGTATATATTATTGTAGATACAGACTGTACGGGCTCCTGTCAGGTATATATTATTGTAGATATAGACTGTATGGGCTCCTGTCAGGTATATATTATTGTAGATATAGACTGTACGGGCTCCTGTCAGGTATATATTATTGTAGATAGACTGTATGGGCTCCTGTCAGGTATATATTATTGTAGATATAGACTGTATGGGCTCCTGTCAGGTATATATTATTGTAGATATAGACTGTATGGGCTCCTTCCAGGTATATATTATTGTAGATACAGACTGTATGGGCTCCTGTCAGGTATATATTATTGTAGATATAGACTGTATGGGCTCCTGTCAGGTATATATTATTGTAAATATAGACTGTATGGGCTCCTTCCAGGTATATATTACTGTAGATATAGACTGTATGGGCTCCTGTCAGGTATATATTATTGTAGATACAGACTGTATGGGCTCCTGTCAGGTATATATTATTGTAGATATAGACTGTATGTAACATAGTAACATAGTAACATAGTAATTAAGGTTGAAGGGAGACTTAAGTCCATCTAGTTCAACCCATATCCTATCCTAACTTGCCCTAACATGTTGATCCAGAGGAAGGCAAAAAAACCCCATGTGGCAAACAGTAAGCTTCACATTGGGGAAAAAAATTCCTTCCCGACTCCACATACGGCAATCAGACTAGCTCCCTGGATCAACGCAATATTAAGGAGACTAGTGTATATACCCTGTAATATTATACTTTTCAAGAAAGGCATCCAGTCCCTTCTTAAATTTTAGTAGTGAATCACTCATTACAACATCACATGGCAGAGAGTTCCATAGTCTCACTGCTCTTACAGTAAAGAATCCGCGTCTGTGAGTATGCTTAAACCTTCTTTCCTCCAGACGTAGAGGATGCCCCCTTGTCCCCGTCACAGGTCTAAGAGTAAAAAGATCATTAGAAAGGTCTTTGTATGTAGATACAGACTGGGCTCCTGTCAGATATATATTACTGTAGATACAGACTGTACGGGCTCCTGTCAGGTATATATTATTGTAGATACAGACTGTACGGGCTCCTGTCAGGTATATATTATTGTAGATATAGACTGTATGGGCTCCTGTCAGGTATATATTGTTGTAGATATAGACTGTATGGGCTCCTGTCAGGTATATATTATTGTAGATACAGACTGTATGGGCTCCTTCCAGGTATATATTACTGTAGATATAGACTGTACGGGCTCCTGTCAGGTATATATTATTGTAGATATAGACTGTACGGGCTCCTGTCAGGTATATATTATTGTAGATACAGACTGTACGGGCTCCTGTCAGGTATATATTATTGTAGATATAGACTGTATGGGCTCCTGTCAGGTATATATTATTGTAGATATAGACTGTATGGGCTCCTTCCAGGTATATATTACTGTAGATATAGACTGTATGGGCTCCTGTCAGGTATATATTATTGTAGATATAGACTGTACGGGCTCCTGTCAGGTATATATTACTGTAGATATAGACTGTATGGCTCCTGTCAGGTATATATTATTGTAGATATAGACTGTATGGGCTTCTGTCAGGTATGTATTATTGTAGATATAGACTTTACAGGCTCCTGTTAGGTCTATATTATTGTAGATACAGACTGTGCGGGCTCCTGTCAGGTATATATTATTGTAGATACAGAATGTATGAGCCCCTGACAGGTATATTTTAGTGATGATATCAGAATGTATTGGCCTGTCAGGTGTATAGTTGTGCTCAAAAGTTTACATAGCCTGGCAGAATTATTGCTTTCTTGGCCTTTTTTCAGAGAATATGAATGATAAAGTCTTGATGTTTTCTCCACTCATGGTTAGTGTTTGGGTGAAGCCATTTATTGTCATACTACTGTGTTTTCTCTTTTTTTAATTATAATGACAACCCAAAACATCCAAATCACCCTGATCATAGTTTACATACCACATTTTTTGTAATACCATGTATAGCCCCCTCTAATATCAATTGACTACTTGAAGTCGTTTGTGGTAGTTATGGATAAGGTTCTTTATTTTCTCAGATGGTAAAGCTGACCACTCTGACCACCAAAAAGTTTTGATGTTATCATTCATATTCTCTGAAAAAAGGCCAAGAAAGCAAAAGTTCTACAGCGGTATGTAAACTTTTGAGCACAATTGTATCAGTGATGACATCGGAATGGAGTATAAATAAAGAGAGAAAAAAAACTCTGCATCACCATTAAAAAATAGAAATAAACTAAAAACTTTATTCAAAACATTAAAATCATGAAAAATAATGCCCACAGGTAACAGCTCTGTCAGTGATCTCCCGCTCACACTGAAAAAATATTGGAACATTTGTTAATAGTGAGCTGTACTGCAGGTTGTGAGTTCAGAAGCAGAGGATATAAGTACAGAGATGCATTGCTATGTACTATGTATCTCTATGTTCCTATATTGTACAGTTGAAGAAAATATTTTTTTCATATAAAATAAACTTTAAAAAATGCCAATTTCAATAACCTTTTCATCCCCCCAGTATTTTTTAACTTTAATGACCAGACCACTCCTGGGAAGTTTCACCACTGTACCATGTTTTCTCCATTTGTGGATAATGGGTCTCACGGTGGTTCGCTGGAATATCAAAGCTTTAGAAATGGCTTTATAACCTTCTCCAGACTGATAGATCTGAATTACTTTCCATCTCATTTGTTCATGCATTTATTCGGATCGCAGCATGATGTCTACTTTTTGAGGATCTTTTTGTCTACTTCACTTTGTCAGGCAGGTCCTATTTAAGTGATTTTTTGATTGAGGATAGGTGTGGCAGTAATCAGGCCTGGGTAGGGCTACGGAAACTGAACTTTGCTTTTCGAAGATGTGACAAACCAGTTAAAAAAAAGGTAGGGGGCAATAACTTTCACACAGGGCCCTGTATTTTCTTCCCAATAAATAATAAAGACCTTCATTTACAAATTGAATTTTGTTTACTTGTGCTGTCAAATATTTTAATTTGTTTGTTACTCTGAAACATTTAAGTGTGACAAACATGCAAGAGAGTAAAAAACCAGGAGTTGTGGGCAAAAAGTATTTCACATCACTGTACACTACCGGGCCACACAGATCTTTATATGAAGATCTCCTGTATATACAGTAATGACCACCTACAATTAATGACTTAACCCCTTCCCGACCAGTGGCAGCGTATGCGTCATGAAAGTCGATGCCAATCCGACCAATGACGCATATGCTGTGTCATGGATTTAAAGTCCCCCTGCGGGTCGGGTGCCCGGGGTCAATGAAAGGTCACCTGACCCGCAGATACAGGGGGCTTTGTACTTCACCAGGGGGGGGTGGCTTCGCCCCCCACGTGGCTACGATCGCTCTGATTGGCTGTTAAAAGTGAAACAGCCAATCAGAGCGATAGTAATATTTCATCAATGAAATTTGATGAAATATTACAAACCAGCCATGGCCGATGCTGCAGTAGCATCGAACATGGCTGAAGACACCAATCTGACCCCCCCACACGGTTAACGGGGTTGATCTGCCCCCCGCCGCTGAATGACAGCGGCGATCGGCTGCCGCTGTCATCATCTGCTCCCCCCGCCTTCCGATCACCTCCCCTCCTACCCCCTGGTACATTTCCGAGTGCTGCTCCCGGTGTCCCGCGGTCCCAGATCATGGGCACCGCCATCTTAGAAAATGGCGGGCGCATGCGCAGTGCGCCCACCTGAATCTGCGGCTGCAGATTTCATTCATTCATTTTGATCACTGTGATAAACTTTAACAGCGATCAAAGTAAAATAAAAAGTAAATAAACCCCCCCTTTATCACCCCAATAGGTAGCCACATATAATGAAATAAAGAACATATTTTTATTTTTCCATTAGGGTTAGGGTTGGAAATAGGGTTGAAATTAGAGTTAGGGTTGGAATTAGGGTTAGGGTGCAACTAGAGTTTCGGATGGAATTAGTGTTAGAATTAGGGTTGGAATTAGGGTTAGGGGTGTGTTGGGGTTAGGCTTGTGGTTAGGGTTGGGATTAGGGGTGTGTTGGGGTTAGGGTTGTGGTTAGGGGTGTATTGGGATTAGGGTTGGAGTTAGAATTGAGTGGTTTCCACTGTTTAGGCACATCACAGGGGGTCTCCAAACACGTCATGGTGCCACCATTGATTCCAGCCAATTTTGCGTTCCAAAAGTCAAACGGTGCTCACCCCCTTCCAGGCCCCGACGTGTGCCCAAACAGTGGTTTACCCCAACAAATGAGGTATCAGCGTACTCAGGACAAATTGCACAACAACTTTGGGGGGCTAATTTCTCCTATTACCCTTAGGAAAATAAAAAATAGCGTGCTAAAAAATCATTTTTGAGGAAAAAAAGATTTTTTATTTTCACTGCTGTTATAAACTTTTGTAAAGCACTTGGGGTTTCAAAGTGCTCACTAGACATCTAGATACGTTCTTTAAGGGGTCTAGTTTCCAAAATGGTGTTACTTGTAGGGGGTTTTCACTGTTTAGGCACACAGGGGCTCTCCAAACGTGACATGGCGTCCAATAACGATTGGAGCTAATTTTCCATTCAAAAAGTCAAATGGCGCTCCTTCCCTTCTATGCACCGAAACAGTGGTTTATGACCACATATGAGGTATCCGTGCACTCAGGAGAAATTGCCCAACAAATTTTAGGATCCATTTTATCCTGTTGCCCATGTGAAAATGAAAAAACTGAGGTTAAAGGAAAATTTTTGTTTAAAAAAGTATTTTTTTCTAACCCCTTACCTACAATTGACGTAATATTCCGTCCATGTGACCATGGACCTAATTACCATGGACGGAATATTACGTCATCGCGATCAGCGGCGCCCACGTGGTGAGCGCCGCTGATCGCGGCCGAGTGTCAGCTAATTATCATAGCTGACACCCGGCACAATGTGTCAGGGGCGGTCACGGACCGCCCCCGACATGTTAACCCCTTGCACACCGCGATCAAACGCGATCGCGGTGTACCGGGAGTTAAAGGGAAGCATCGGCAGGGAGGGGGCTCCCTCCGTGCTTCCCTGAGCCCCCCACGGCAGCGCAATGTGCAGCGCTGCTGCGGGGGGCTCTTTCCCTACAGGCCCCCGGATCCAAGATGGCGACGGGGGCCTTCGGGGGCCTGTAGAGAGCTGACTTCCTCACTGCCTGCAAGGCGCAGGCATGAGGAAGTCTGCAGCAGTGCCTGTGACAGATTGCTGATCTGTCACAGTGATCTGTGATGTGACAGATCAGCGATCTGTCACAGGACAGTGATGTCCCACCTGGGACAAGGTAATAAAGTGTAAAAAAAAAAAAAAAAAAAAAAAGTGTTAAAAATAATTTAAAAAAAATCGCTAAATAAATTAGTAAAAAAAAAAAAAAAATATTCCCCAATAAATCCATTTTTTGAAAAAAAAAAAAAAACAATAAAAGTACACATATTTGGTATCGCCGCGTCCGTAATGACCTGCCCTATAAAACTGTCCCATTAGTTAACCCCTTTAGCGAACCCCTTAAAAAATAAAAATAAAAAACGAAGCAAAAAATAATGATTTATTATCATACCACTGAACAAAAAGTGCAATAACGCGCGATCAAAAAGACGCATATAAATATGCATGGTACCGCTGAAAACGTCATCTTGTCCCGCAAAAAACGAGCCACCATACAGCATCATCCGCAAAAAAATAAAAAAGTTATAGCTCGCAGAATAAAGCGATACAAAAATAATTATTTTTTATATAAAATTGTTTTCATTGCAAAAAACCGTCAAAACATAAAAAAACGACCTAATTGAGGTATCGCTGTAACCGTACTGACCCGAAGAATAAAAACGCGTTATCAATTTTACCGCACGCGGAACGGTGTAAACGCACCCCCCAAAAGAAATTCATGAAAAGCTGGTTTTTGTTCATTCTGCATCCCAAAAATCGGAATAAAAAGCGATCAAAAAATGTCACGTGCCCGAAAATGGTACCAATAAAAACGTCAACTCGTCCCGCAAAAAATAAGACCTCACATGACTCGGTGGGTCAAAATACGGAAAAATTATAGCTCACAATATGTGGTGATGCAAAAACTATTTTTACAATAAAAAGCGTCTTTTAGCGTGCGACAGCCACCAAACATAAAAACCGCCATAAATCGTAAATCAAACCCCCCGTTATCACCCCCTTAGTTAGGGAAAAATAATAAAACTAAAAGAAAATGTATTTATTTCCATTTTCCCGCTAGGGTTAGGGTTAGGGCTAGGGTTAGGGTTAGGGATAGGGTTAGGGCTCAGATTAGGGTTAGGGGTGTGTTGAGGTTAGGGTTGGAGTTATAATTGGGGGTTTCCACTGTTTGGGCACATCAGGTGCTCTCCAAAGGCAACATGGCGTCTGATCTCAATTCCAGCCAATTCTGCGTTGAAAAAGTCAAATGGTGCTCCTTCCCTTCCAAGCTCTGCCATGTGCCCAAACAGTGTTTTACCCCCACATGTAGGGTATCAGCCTACTCAGGACAAATTACAAAACAACTTTTGGGGTCCAATTTCTCCTGTTACCCTTAGGAAAATAAAAAATTGGGGGCAAAAATATAATTTTGCGGAAAAAAATGTTTTTTTTATTTTCACGCCCAGGCGTTATAAACTTCTGTGAAGCACTTGGGGGTTTAAAGTGCTCTCCACACATCTAGATAAGCTCCGTGGGGGGTCTAGTTTCCAAAATGGTGTCATTTGTGGGGGGTTTCTACTGTTTTGGTACATCAGGGGCTTTCCTAATGCGACATGGTGTCCGATCTCAATTCCAGCCAAAAACGTCAAATGGCGCTGCTTCCCTTCCGAGCTCTGCCATACGCCCAAATAGTGGTTTACACCCACATGTGGGGTATCAGCGTACTCAGGATAAATTGCACAATATCTTTTAGGTTGCACAATATCTTTTAGGGTCCTGTTACTTTTGGAAAAATAAGAATTGAGGGTGAAAAGATCATTTTTGTGGAAAAAATATGATTTTTTAATTGTACTGCTGTACGTTATAAACTTCTGTGAAGCCCTTGGGGGTTCAAAGTTCTCACCACACATCTAGATAAGTTCCTTGGGGGGTCTAGATTCCAAAATGGTGTCATTTGTGGGGGGTTTCCACTGTTTTGGTACATCAGGGGTTTTCCAATCGCGACATGGTGTCCGATCTCAATTCTAGCCAAAAACGTCAAATGGCGCTGCTTCCCTTCCGAGCTCTGCCATACGCCCAAATAGTGGTTTACACCCACATGTGGGGTATCAGCGTACTCAGGATAAATTGCACAATATCTTTTAGGGTCCTGTTACCCTTGGAAAAATAAAAATTGTGGGTGAAAAGATCATTTTTGTGGAAAAAATATGATTTTTTAATTGTACCGCTGTACGTTATAAACTTCTGTGAAGCCCTTGTGGGTTCAAAGTTCTCACCACATATCTAGATAAGTTCCTTGGGGGGTCTAGTTTCCAAAATGGGGTCACTTGGGGGGGTTTCCACTGTTTAGGTACATCAGGGGCTCGCCAAACGTGACATGGCGTCCGATCTGAATTCCAGCCAATTTTGCATTGAAAAAGTCAAACGGCGCTCCTTCCATTCTGAGCTCTGCCATGCGCCGAAACAGTGGTTCCCCCCCACATATCAGGTATCAGCGTACTCAGGACAAATTGCACAATAACTTTTGCAGTCCAATTTCTCCTGTTACCCTTGGTAAAATAAAGAAAATTGAACCTGAAGTATTTTTTTTGTGAAAAAAAGTTAAATGTTCATTTTTTTTTTAATATTCAAAAAATTCCTGTGACGCACCTAAAGGGTTAATAAACTTCTTGAATGTGGTTTTAAGCACCTTGAGGGGTGCAGTTTTTAGAATGGTGTCACTTTTGGGTATTTTCTATCATATAGACCCCTCAAAGTGGCTTCAAATGTGAAGTGGTCCCTAAAAATAAAATGGTGTTGCAAAAATGAGAAATCGCTGGTCAATTTTTAACCCTTATAACTTCCTAGCAAAAAAAAATTTTGGTTGCAAAATTGTGCTGATGTAAAGTAAACATGTGGGAAATGTTATGTATTAAGTTTTTTGTGTGCCGTATCGCTGTGATTTAAGGGCATAAAAATTCAAAGTTGGAAAATTGCGAAATTTTCAAAATTTTCGCCAAATTTCCATTTTTTTCACAAATAAACGCAAGTTATTTGAATGCAATTTTACCACTAACATGAAGTACAATATGTCACGAGAAAACAATGTCAGAATCACCGGGATCCATGAAAGCGTTCCAGAGTTATGACCTCATAAAGGTACAGTGGTCAGAATTGTAAAAATTGGCCCGGTAGTTAACGTGCAAACCACCCTTGGTAGTGAAGGGGTTAAGGATCAATTTTGGAAGCACCTGGGGGTTCAAAGTGGTCACTATGCATCTAGATAAGTTCCTTGGGGGGTCTAGTTTCCAAAATGGGGTCAGTTGTGGGGGAGCTCCAATGTTTAGGCACACAGGGGCTCTCCAAACACGACATGGCAACCGCTAAATATTCCAGCATATTTTCCATTCAAAAAGTCAAATGGCGCTCCTTCCCTTCTGAGCCCTGCTGTGCACCCAAAAAGGTATCCATGTACTCAAGAGATATTGCCCAACAAATTTTAGGATCCATTTTATCCTGTTGCCCATGTGAAAATAAAAAAAAAATTGATGCTAAAAGAAAATTTTTGTTGGAAAAATTAAAATGTCCATTTTATCCTTCCACGTTGGTTTAGTTCCTGTGAAGCACCTGAAGGGTTACTAATCTTCCTTTAATGTAGTTTTGAGTAGCTTGAGGGGTGCAGTTTTTAGAATGGTGTCACTTTTGGGTGTTTTCTGCCATATAGACCCCTCAAAGTGACTTCAAATGTGAGGTGGTCCCTAAAAAAATTTTTTTTTTTTGTAACTTATGTTATAAAAATGAGAAATCACTGTTCAACTTTTAACCCTTTTAACTTCCTAACAAAAAAAAACTTTGTTTCCAAAATTGTGCTGATGTAAAGTAGACATGTGGGAAATGTTATTTTGTAACTATTTTGTGTCACATAAGTCTCTAGTTTAACAGAATAAAAATTCAAAATTTGTAAAATTTTCGCCAAATTTCTGATTTTATCACAAATAAACGCAAAAATTATCGACCTAAATTTACCACTAATATGAAGCCCAATATGTCACGAAAAAATAATCTCAGAATCGCTAGGATCTGTTGGAAGTATTCCAGAGTTATTACCTCATAAAGGGACACTGGTCATAATTGCAAAAAATGGCCTGGTCATTAAGGTCAAAATAGGCTTGGTCATGAAGGGGTTAAAATACAATGACCAACTTTCTACTCTGCTTTCTGTGCCATTTTGAGGCATGGCAGGCACAACGAAGGAATGTTCTCCCATGTGGTCTGATGTCTGGCGTGTACAGTCTCGAAACGTCCTCACGTGTGGTCTGAGGCACGGTCTCGAAACGTCCTCACGTGTGGTCTGAGGCACGGTCTCGAAACGTCCTCACGTGTGGTCTGAGGCACGATCTCGAAACGTCCTCACGTGTGGTCTGAGGCACGGTCTCGAAACGTCCTCACGTGTGGTCTGAGGCACGGTCTCGAAACGTCCTCACGTGTGGTCTGAGGCACGGTCTCGAAACGTCCTCACATGTGGTCTGAGGCACGGTCTCGAAACGTCCTCACGTGTGGTCTGAGGCAAATGTGAATAACATCTTATACTCACCTACGGGGCAGTCTTGTATTATGTTTGTCACTGTTCTTCTTCCAGTAGTCCTCCTTCCCATGGATGATGCATCCTACATCATCCACACAACCTCCCCCATGACGCTTCAGTGCAGGAACACGTCTCTGCCCTGCCGATCACAAAGCAAAGTACAAAGAGAAGTCTGCACCGGAGCGTGATGGAAGACACTGTGTGGATGGACTTAGGACGCATCGTCGACTCAAAGAAGGATAGGAGGAGGTACCGGATTAAGACTAGTGAAGCCCATTGGATGGGGCTGCCCCAAGGGCAAATCTAATAAGAAAAAAACAAAAAACAAAGTTATGCAGATTGGCATTCTAGAATGTTGTGTATATAAGGGCATTCAGATAGTGGACGTGCTTTATAAAGTGCTGTATATAGAGGGTATACAGGTAGTGGTCGTACTATATACACAGCATTCTAGAATGCTGTATATGGCAACATACAGGTAGTGGTAGTACTTTATACGGGGGGGGCATAAACAATGATTGAATACCCTGTAGTAAACAGCAATAATGCATGAAAATTTAAGGTACTTGGTTAACACCCTCGATTTAAAAAAAAAATGCAGAAGCCATAAGCCATCCTACCACTTCACAGTGACCCTAATTGGGACAGTGATAACTAATATTAAAACCCTTTATATATTGATGTGGTTTCCCATTCCTGTGTCCACTATTTGGGCCTAATCCTTCTCAGTCCTTATCCACAAGCAAGTCACAGGACAAAGCGGTAAGGTTTTTAATATTAGTTAGGACTGTCCCAATTACGTCACCGTGAAGTGGTGGGATGGCTTTGGCTTTTTTTTTTTTAATAAAGAACATGTTAACTAAATCCCCTATATTTTCATGCACTATGCCATTTACTGCAGGATATTCAATCATGTTTGTTTTTTTTCTGTTCAGTGGCCAGTGTGAACGTGCGCTTACACGCGCCATACACACCAGATTGTATCATTTTTTATGGGGAATCCTGGTGACATGTTCCCTTTAGGCAGGCTTACATCTATGCAGCTTGTACAAGTGATCTTCACTGTCTCAAAAGTGGTTTACCTAAGGCTAGTTTCACACTAGCGTATCTACATGCAGTGCACGGCGCCACTAAGCCCCGCCTCCTCCGGTCATCTCCTACTCTCGCACATCACTGCATGCGATCTGCGCACCCTACCTTTAGCATAGGGTGCGCAGACTGTGTGCTAGTAGGATTTTGCGTGCGCTGCGCCCTTTTGACGGTGCGCCGAGCGCACCATGTTGCATTTTGGAGAACTCAGAACCAGTTTAAGAGGAACAAATTAAGATTTCCCACAGAAATCTCAGACTTTTACTTACAGAAATATTGGCTAAATAACATTCTTACATATATAAAAACCTTTAATTTTATAAAAGTGCATTTTTTTTACATTGAAAAATTTGCCTTGTTTCATGCAATGCATTTCTATGTATTGTACAACTGTAATATGCTGTTGGTGCATGCGGGCAGGACTGATGGTAGGGTCTGTGGCTCGGCCCCCCCCATGGCCTGCTTCCGGTGTCTAGGACCAGATATCATAATACCAGCCTTGAATAGTGAAGGAGACGGCAGCCAACCCTGAGAGACATCCAAGGTGGGAACGCCCCGTCATGCCGAAGGGAGTCTGCTAGATCCAGGCGTAGTAGACCAGCGCTGATGGGTTTATGGACGCCAGGAGGGGGTTGGGCCTGAAGGAAGGTTTCTTTTCCTGGCGGGTAGGAGAGTTGTCCTGTTGGTTGCTTTTTTGGACTGAACATTTCCGAAACCACAATTGGACTGTGCACCTCTTGGGAAGCAGGAGTTTAGTCTTCTGTTGCAGAAGAAAAGTACTCTTACCCTGATAGGTAGAGGGCAGGAAGCACTAGAAAGTTGGCGTGCATGATTGTTCAGGGCGCAGGTGGTGTGGCCCGGCCACCAGAGGCTAGACGAGAGCCTGGATTTTTAAGAGTAGGGTCGCAGGAGCCTCTGTCAAACGTGGAGGCCGCATGAATAGGAAGGTTTCCCCAGGAGATGTCCATATTGCTCAGGGGAAAACTAGGACATATTTGTCTTGTACCTTCATTTTTTTAATGGAGCCCCCTCACTGCCTGGTAGGATATACCTGTCCTGAAGATTTCAAATCCTAACCTTTACACAGACTTTCTGGCGGCTGGCAGGTAACGGATTTGTCTTCCCTCCCTATTCTATTTGGCTCTGGGTGAGAGGGTAGGGGATTAGTGGCAAGGACCGTCCGCCGGAAAACCGCAAACACTCTTGATGTGTTAGGGCCCTGCCTCGTAGACCACAGATGATATGGTAGTGACAATTCTAGGTGGGAGATCAGAGTGATAACTCCACTCTGTCGCCCTTAAAAGCCATATCTGAAAGAAAAAGGGAAATCATTAATAAAAAAAAAATCAAGACCTAAGGCAGAAACCAGCCTGGGTGGTCCGGACCCATGTCTGCCTCCTACTGACACTAAGCGAAAACGGATTAGCTTCATGCCAGTTAGTAGTGTTCCCTCCTAGCATAAGCAGCATACAAACATAGCTTTTTGTGTGCCCCAATGAAGCATTAACCACCCCGCACACCAACCAGAGGGCCACACAGGGTAACGCCCCCCTGTCCAATCATAAACCTCCACCTCACACTAATCAGTGGACCCCACAGGATAAACCCATCAAAGCCCAAATGCCCCCTTCCACACGCCCCCATCGGACGTCCACACGCCCCCATCGGACGTCCACACGCCCCCAAGCCCCCATCAGACGTCCACACGCCCCCAAGACCCCATCGGACGTCCACACGCCCCCATCGGACGCCCACACACCCCCAAGACCCCATCGGACGCCCACACGCCCCCAAGACCCCATCGGATGCCCACACGCCCCCATCGGACGTCCACACACCCACAAGCGCACAAGCCCCCATCGGACGTCCACACGCCCCCAAGCGCACAAGCCCCCATCGGACGTCCACACGCCCCCAAGCGCACAAGCCCCCATCGGACGTCCACACGCCCCCAAGCGCACAAGCCCCCATCGGACGTCCACACGCCCCCAAGCGCACAAGCCCCCATCGGACGTCCACACGCCCCCAAGCGCACAAGCCCCCATCGGACGTCCACACGCCCCCAAGCGCACAAGCCCCCATCGGACGTCCACACGCCCCCAAGCGCACAAGCCCCCATCGGACGTCCACACGCCCCCAAGCGCACAAGCCCCCATCGGACGTCCACACGCCCCCAAGCGCACAAGCCCCCATCGGACGTCCACACGCCCCCAAGCGCACAAGCCCCCATCGGACGTCCACACGCCCCCAAGCGCACAAGCCCCCATCGGACGTCCACACGCCCCCAAGCCCCCATCGGACGTCCACACGCCCCCAAGCCCCCATCGGACGTCCACACGCCCCCAAGCCCCCATCGGACGTCCACACGCCCCCAAGCCCCCATCGGACGTCCACACGCCCCCAAGCCCCCATCGGACGTCCACACGCCCCCAAGCCCCCATCGGACGTCCACACGCCCCCATCGGACGTCCACACGCCCCCAAGCCCCCATCGGACGTCCACACGCCCCCAAGCCCCCATCGGACGTCCACACGCCCCCAAGCCCCCATCGGACGTCCACACGCCCCCAAGCGCACAAGCCCCCATCGGACGTCCACACGCCCCCATCGGACGTCCACACGCCCCCAAGCGCTCAAGCCCCCATCGGACGTCCACACGCCCTCAAGCATAAGCCCCCATCAGACGTCCACACGCCCCCAAGACCCCATCGGACGTCCACACGCCCCCATCGGACGTCCACACTCCCCCAAGACCCCATCGGACGCCCACACACCCCCAAGACCCCATCGGACGCCCACACGCCCCCAAGACCCCATCGGATGCCCACACGCCCCCATCGGACGTCCACACGCCCCCAAGCGCACAAGCCCCCATCGGACGTCCACACGCCCCCAAGCGCACAAGCCCCCATCGGACGTCCACACGCCCCCAAGCGCACAAGCCCCCATCGGACGTCCACACGCCCCCAAGCGCACAAGCCCCCATCGGACGTCCACACGCCCCCAAGCCCCCATCGGACGTCCACACGCCCCCAAGCCCCCATCGGACGTCCACACGCCCCCAAGCCCCCATCGGACGTCCACACGCCCCCAAGCCCCCATCGGACGTCCACACGCCCCCAAGCCCCCATCGGACGTCCACACGCCCCCAAGCCCCCATCGGACGTCCACACGCCCCCAAGCCCCCATCGGACGTCCACACGCCCCCAAGCCCCCATCGGACGTCCACACGCCCCCAAGCCCCCATCGGACGTCCACACGCCCCCAAGCGCACAAGCCCCCATCGGACGTCCACACGCCCCCAAGCGCACAAGCCCCCATCGGACGTCCACACGCCCCCAAGCGCACAAGCCCCCATCGGACGTCCACACGCCCCCATCGGACGTTCACATGCCCCCAAGCGCACAAGCACCCATCGGACGTCCACACGCCCCCAAGTGCACAAGCCCCCATCGGACGTCCACACGCCCCCAAGCGCTCAAGCCCCCATCGGACGTCCACACGCCCTCAAGCATAAGCCCCCATCCGACGTCCACACGCCCCCAAGCATAAGCCCCCATTCGACGTCCACACGCCCCCAAGCATAAGCCCCCATCCGACGTCCACACGCCCCCAAGCATAAGCCCCCATCCGACGTCCACACGCCCCCAAGCATAAGCCCCCATCCGACGTCCACACGCCCCCAAGCATAAAACCCTATCAGACGTCCACCCCCCAGAATGAACCCCCATCGGACGTCCACCCCGGCATAAACCCCCATCGGACGTCCACCCCCCCAGCATAAACCCTCAGCGGACGTCCACCCCCCTTAAGCCTAAGCCCCTATCGGACGTCCACCCCCCTTAAGCCCCTATTGGATGCCATTCCCAGCATAAAACCATCATTGGACATTCACCCCTGCATAAAACCTCATCGGACGTCCACCCCTGACCCCTCCACAGCATAAACCTCATCGGACGTCCACCCCCTCCCAGCATAAGTCCCATCGGTTGTACAGCTTCCCCATCATAAATCCCGGTCAGATGTCCATCCCCCGAAAGTATAAACCCCCACCAGATGGCACCTCTTCCCCAAACAAAAAGCCCTACCAGTCGAGCGCCTACTCCAAAATCAATCCACCCCTTTCAAGTCACAACAGATGCACACAGGCCCCGTTGCCCTAGCATCAAGTCCCCAAGACACCACAATTGCGCATTAAATCCCCCCATCCCAAGATCCCAACCAGACCAGGAGGAGTTAATGCACGCTTGTGGGGTCTGTTTGTCCCCGGGGGGGCCTACTGGGGATAATGCACGCTCGTGGGGTCTGGTTGGGCTTCTGGGGGTCGATTAACGCATGCTTGTGGGGTCTGGTAGGGCCCCGAGGAAGGGTTAATGCACGCTTGAGAGGTCTGGTTGGGCCCTGCATTAGACCCCCAAGGAGCCCATCAGACCACAAACGCATGCATTAACCCCCTCCCCGTGAGCCCAACCAGACACACAAGTGTGAATTAAACCCTCCGCACTTGTGGGATCTGGTGGGCTTCTGGGGTGGGTTAATGCAGGGTCCACTCAGACCCCGCAAACATGCATTAACCCCCCCAGGGCCCAACTAGACCCCAAAAGCATGCATTAACCCCCCCTGGAGCGCAACCAAACCACAAAAACGTGCACTAATCCCCCCCACAGTAAGGAGCACACCCAGACCCCACAAGCATGCATTAATCCCGCCGGAAACCTCTACCAGAACCCACAAGCGTACATTAACCACCCCTGAGATCCAACCAGAACCCATAAGCTTGCATTATTCCCCCGGGAGCCCAACCAGACCTCACAAACGTGCATTAACCCCCCCGGGACCCAAACAGAACACACAATCGTGCATTACCCCCCCCCAGGACTACCCAACCCTGCGTGTGCATTAACCTCCCCCCGGGACCCAACCAAACACGGCAAGCGTGCATTAACCCCCCCCGGGACCCAACCAAACACGGCAAGCGTGCATTAACCCCCCCTGGGACCCAACCAAACACGGCAAGCGTGCATTAACCCTCCTGGGAGCCCAAGCAGACCCCACAAGCATGCATTAGTACCCCCCCGAAGTACAACCAGAGCCCACAAGCGTGCATTAACCCCCAACCAGACCCCACAAGCATGCATCATTAACCCCCCTCTCACGGGACTGCCAGACACCCCAAGCGTGCATCATCAACCCTCCTCTCCCGGGACTACCAGACACCACAAGCGTGCATCATCAACCCCCCTCTCCCGGGACTACCAGACACCACAAGCGTGCATCATCAACCCCCCTCTCCCGGGACTACCAGACACCACAAGCGTGCATCATCAACCCCCCTCTCCCGGGACTACCAGACACCACAAGCGTGCATCATCAACCCCCCTCTCCCGGGACTACCAGACACCACAAGCGTGCATCATCAACCCCCCTCTCCCGGGACTACCAGACACCACAAGCGTGCATCATCAACCCCCCTCTCCCGGGACTACCAGACACCACAAGCGTGCATCATCAACCCCCCTGTCCCGGGACTACCAGACACCACAAGCGTGCATCATCAACCCCCCTGTCCCGGGACTACCAGACACCACAAGCCTGCATCATCAACCCCCCTCTCCCGGGACTACCAGACACCACAAGCGTGCATCATCAACCCCCCTCTCCCGGGACTACCAGACACCACAAGCGTGCAACATCAACCCCCCTCTCCCGGGACTACCAGACACCACAAGCATGCATTAGTACCCCCCAAAGCACAACCAGACCCCACAAGCATGCATTAACCCCCCCGGACCCCACCAGACACATAAGCGTGCATTAACCCGCACCCCCCTGCCCCAAACAGACCCCACAAGCATATATTAGTACCCCCCCAAAGTACAACCAGACCCCACAAGCATGCATTAACCCCCCAACCAGACCCCACAAGCATGCATTAGTACCCCCCGAAGTACAACCAGACCCCCACAAGCGTGCATTAACCCCCACCCCCCTGGCCCAAACAGACCCCACAAGCGTGCATTAACCCCCACCCCCCTGATAAAACAGACCCTGCAAGCGTGCATTAACCCCCCTGGGAGCCCAAAGCAGACCTCACATGCATGCATTAGTACCCCCCCGAAGTACAACCAGACCCCACGAGCGTGCATTAACCCCCACCCCCTTCCCCAAACAGACCCCAGAAGCATGCATTAGTACCCCCCGAAGTACAACCAGACCCCACAAGCGTGCATTAACCCCACCACCCCCAAACAGACCCCAGAAGCATGCATTAACCCCCCCCGGACCCCACCAGACCCGTAAGCATGGATTAACCCCCTGCCCCAAACATACTCCACAAGCATGCATTAGAACCCCCCCAAAAGTACAGCCAGACCCCACAAGCATGCATTAACCCTCCCCGGACCCCACCAGACCCGTAAGCATGCATTAACCCCCACCCCCCTTCCCCAACCAGACCCCACAAGCATGCATTAGTACCCCCCAAAGCACAACCAGACCCCACAAGCATGCATTAACCCCCCCGGACCCCACCAGACCCATAAGCATGCATTAACCCCCACCCCCCTGCCCCAAACAGACCCCACAAGCATATATTAGAACCCCCCCAAAGTACAACCAGACCCCACAAGCATGCATTAACCACCCACCCCCCAACCAGACCCCACAAGCATGCATTAGAACCCCCCAAAGTACAACCAGACCCCACAAGTGTGCATTATATATCCCAAGCCCCCTGCCCCAAACAGACCCCACAAGCATGCATTAACCCCCCGGACCCCAAATAGACCTTGCAAGCATGCATTAACCCCTCTGGGAGCCCAAGCAGACCCTAAACAGACCCCGTAAGCGTGCATTAACCCCTACCCAAAAGCGTGCATTAACACCCCCCGAACCCAAATAGAGCCCGTAAGCATGCATTAACCCCCCCAGACCCAACCAGACCCCACCAGCGTGCATTAATTCCCCCTCCCCTCCGGGAGCCCAACAGCTCCCAGGTAAGCCCCCAAATCCCACTAGTTAGCCCCAAGTATCAGCCCCATCAACCAAACATCTAAGAAGACACCAACCTGTTACTAAACCCTCCTGCCTGTCACCGACGCGGCTGACCTAACTCCACACTGCTCACAGACGCCGGCACCATAGAGACAGCTAAGACAGTATGTAATGGAGGCTTCTCTCCCTGCACCAGACGGCAGAGACACGTGTAATGGCGTCTTCTCTTCCTGCCTTTGCTGTCAGAACACGCCCCCCCTGGTATGACACGCCCCCAGAGCTGACATCACACCTGGAAGGAGCCCATACAGTCTAGCATTTACCGTCTCTTTAGCTCCATAGTATCAGCTCTAATCCAATGGTGAGAGAGCGATTTACCCCGAAGAGTCACAGATTGTGGGGTTGTTATGTAATGTTATATTTAGGGTGTTTTGTGTTGTCTCCTTATAAAAATCACAATGGTTTTGTTCCTTTTCCGCTGATAGAAACAAACGACCCAACTATGAAAGACGGGAACCAAGGAGACATGTATTACTCTCCTAGTACGGGGTCTGTAGACACATAATGTTTTTCATGTAACATATGGAAGCCTATGGGAAAATGCCCCAAAAAGCCTCTTATCCAGAGACAAAATCACTGTACATGGAGACATTGGCCTCAGATATCTCCTGTCTTGTTCTTACAAACAATCTTCTATAAAAGCCTCAAACTTCTGTGTGTGACTCAGACCTGAGATCTAACGTGATAGAAGATTACAGTGCGGGGAAGACGGGAAACCTTCATATAGACGGCCGGTGGGGATAGAGTCAGTGACGGACTCTGGACAAATATGTTTCTAGAGCCGTAGTAGAAGATGAAGATGTCGTCCTCATCATGAAGTAGTTATTTCTCCTGTCCCGTGTAATGAATATCTCCTGCAGTATTGCTAATGCCGATTCCAGTGTCGGGAAATGAGACGAGAATTAGCGTTATGGAAGATGAGTCTATGAGGAACGTATTCAGCTGCCGACTCCGAGGGAGAAACTGCTTGTTGTCTGTGGCCTAAAATATATAGGTTTTATTAGTAGATGTCAGGGAAAAAAACAGAATGTTGTAAAATGATAAAAATATAATTGTTGCTTGGGTCCCCGCCGGTCTCTGTATTTTTAGTTTGTCCTAACGAATTTGTTATTCCTTCAGCCAATCAGTTGCTGAAGCAGTGAGTAACATAGCCAGTGACTGGGAGCTTGGAGGAGATGTGTTAGTCAGCAATTCAACGTTTGTTCCAGTCCATATAAGACTAGAGAATACAACATCTACACGTTTTATCTTCTGAAATGTTTCCCCTTATTATCTCCAGTAATTTTATTATTACACATAATTCTTTATAATGATTCATCGTCTCATCGTCTTCCTACTCAGGTCCCTACAATATCAGATCCTGTCAGTGGACATCTTCTATATTAAGAGAATTTTTCTTGACTACCCAAGAATGGATATGGAGAGGGACAAGATGGTGGAGAGGATATTACACCTCACCCTAGAGATCCTCTTCCGGCTTACTGGAGAGGTGAGAGATTCTGATGACGTCACATTACATCATTCCTATCTGTGGGAATAACAGATGGACAGAACTGGAGAGGTGAGGACTCTGGAAATGTCTGTAGGGAGATTTATTAATGTGTCTCTCCATAACCAGGATTACATAGTAGTGAAGAAGACCTCTAGCGAGCGCTGTCAGGACCCTGTGTCTGAGGGATGGGGACGACCCCTGAGCCCAGTCATGGGGCCTCCACCTCATCCCCTGATGCATGAGGACATCAATGACCAGAAGATCCTAGAACTCACCTACAAGTTGATTGAGCTGCTGACTGGAGAGGTGACACTGCTGGGAATTCTGGGACATTAAACAGTAACGCTATGAAGGGAAGGGGAGATGACGGTATCATTGTATGTGTCAGGTTCCTATAAGGTGTCAGGATGTTGCTGTCTATTTCTCCATGGAGGAGTGGGAGTATTTAGAAGTGCACAAAGATCTGTACAAGGACGTCATGATGGAGGTTCCCCAGCCCCTCACATCACCAGGTAATAGACAGGACTAAATACACACGGCCTATAATTATCTTTATGTAAATTATGAATTCAGTCCCTGTATGTGTTTCCTCCAGATCTATCCAGTATGAGGACAACACCAGAGAGATGTCCCCATTTTCTTCTTCCACAGGACTGTAAACAAGAAGATCCCAATGTTCCTCAGGATCATCAGGTAGATGGAGAGAAGGTGTCAGGAGATCTCCCCTATGAGGTGTAGACGGCTGTGAAGGTCTTGTGCTCAGTCTTGTTTTATCCACCAGTATTATATGGTTTATACTTGTGTAATGAGAACGGTGGAGATGGCAGGATTAGAGCTGATCATAGATGTGACTTCTCCATCTGTCTGTGACTTTTACAATATTTGTTTCAGGGTGAAGATCTGACCCCTATTAATACTACAGAGACGTATGTGAGGGGTGATGAGCGGTGTAAAGAGGAGATTCCTACATATGACTACCCAGGTGAGCAGTAACCACTAAATGCAGAGAAGTCACAGATTCTTCTCAGTCACCGACTGTGGCTGCTTTATCAATGCTGTAGTCCGGACGTGTCACAATTGTGTGATCACTATTTTGCTGGTAGGGCACAACATTCTCCTCCATCCAAAAATGTTTAAATGGCTTTGTGAAAGTGTGAAACCCCTTTTGTATATACAACCTGCAGGATCCACTTACCCCCGGGGATTAGAACACGCTGACCGTTACCTGCTCAGGTCTGTAAACTTCAAAGCCAAATAACAGCGTATGTAGAATGTGCTGACAAGATGTAATGCAGGGCATCTAAGAGAAAGTGGAGGGTAATGCTGCTGTTGGCTTCCTAGAACCCTGATATCTTATTGGATGAATCTCCCTTCTCTCCCTTCTGTGCTGCTGAATGTGCTCATATGGTCCCTACAAGACCAGGTCCAGTCTTTCTGGCCAAACTTCACTTTTATAATCTACAACATTGAATGTGCAGTGAGGCCAAGTGTGAATTTCTGGACAATAACAACAGAGTTTCCCTTTATCCTGACTTCTCAATTTCTTTTAAAACCGACTAATGTCAAACAGGATTGTGATAAACTACATAAAACACATTATACCTGTGCCATGATAGATCTCTAAGCTGTGCGTGGTCCACGGCTGTAATATACATTTATTCACAGCCCTGGTTTCATGGATTCACTACACGTACATTATGCTTTCGATCCTAAGGGATTCCGATTACTGCACAATCTCTCCTGAAATGGGGGAGCACTAATACTTTCTCTATTTTTCTGGTCAGGACTTACAGTAGCTCCAATGGTCCGCCATAAACTCCAGTGCCACTCCAGTTTAGTGTTGGAGTTCTCCCCTCATGCAGACTTTGTTTTTGGGGATGTAACATAGAACAAAAAAATGTCTTTTTTTTACATGTTCATTCTGGTTGATAGTTTGATTGAGGTAGGATCAGCCTGCCTCAGTTATGTGAGTAGTTTTTCTTTTTTTAAGTCTCCATTACCTCTTCCAAATGTGCAAGATCTAAATTGAAGCCCCAGCTCTGCAGTATTATAAAAAGTTCTCTTTAACCCCTTAACCTCCAAGGGAGGTTTGCACGTTCATGACCGGGTGAATTTTTTCAATTCTGACCACTGTCTCTTTATGAGGTAATAACTCTGGAATGCTTCCATGGATCCTGGTGATTCTGACATTGTTTTCTTGTGACATATTGTACTTCATGTTAATGGTAAAATTTCATTCATATTAACTTGCGTTTATTTGTGAAAAAAATGGAAATTTGGCGAAAATTTAGAAAATTTTGCAATTTTCCAACTTTGAATTTTTATGCCCTTAAATCACAGAGATACGGCACACAAAAAACTTAATAAGTAACATTTCCCACTTGTTTACTTTACACAGCACAATTTTGGAACCCAATTTTTTTTTTTCTTAGGAAGTTATAAGGGTTAAAAGTTGACCAGCGATTTCTCATTTTTGCAACACCATTTTATTTTTATGGACCACATCACATTTGAAGCCACTTTGAGGGGTATATATGATAGAAAATACCCAAAAGTGAGACCATTCTAAAAACTGCACCCCTCAAGGTGCTCAAAACCCCATTCAAGAAGTTTATTAACCCTTCAGGTGCGTCACAGGACTTTTTTTGAATATTTAAAAAAAAAATGAACATCTAACTTTTTTTCACAAAAAAAATACTTCAGGTTCAATTTTTTTTATTTTACCAATGGTAACAGGAGAAGTTGGACTGCAAAAGTTATTGTGCAGTTTGTCCTGAGTACGCTGATACCTGATATGTGGGGGGGAGGACCACTGTTTCGGCGCATGGCAGAGCTCAGAAGGGAAGGAGCGCCGTTTGACTTTTTCAAAGCAAAATTGGCTATAATTCAGATCAGACGCCATGTCACGTTTGGAGAGCCCCTGATGTACCTAACCAGTGGAAACCTCCCACAAGTGACCCCATTTTGGAACCTAGACCCCCCAAGGAACATATCTAGATATGTGGTGATAACTTTGAACCAACAATGGCTTCACATAAGTTTATAACGTACAGCGATACAATTACAAAATCATATTTTTCCACAAAAATGATCTTTTCACCCCCAATTTTTAATTTCCAAAGGGTAACAGGACCCTAAAAGTTATTGTGCAATTTTTCCTGAGTATGCTGATACCCCATATGTGGGTGTAAATGACTATTTGGGCGCAAGGCAGAGCTCAGAAGGGAAGCAGCGCCATATGACTTTTTTGGCTGGAATTGAGATCGGACACCATGTCGCGATTGGAAAACCCCTGATGTACCAAAACAGTGGAAACCCCCCACAAATGACACCATTTTTGAAACTAGACCCCCAGAAAACTTATCTAGATGTGTGGTGAGAACTTTGAACCCTCAAGGGCTCCACAGAAGTTTATAACGTATAGCCGTACAATTAAAAAATCATATTTTTTCCACAAAAATGATCTTTTCACCCTCAATTCTTATTTTTCCAAGGGTAACCGGACCTAAAAGTTATTGTGCAATTTGTCCTGAGTACGCTGATACTCCACATGTGGAGGTAAACCGCTATTTGGGCGCATGGCAGAGCTCGGAAGGGAAGCAGCGCCATTTGATGTTTTTGGCTGGAATTGAGATCGGACACCATACCGCGTTTGGAAAGCCCCTGATGTATCAAAACAGTGAAAACCCCCCACAAATTACACAATTTTGGAAACTAGACCCCCAAGGAACTTATCTAGATGTGTGGTAAGCACTTTGAACCCCCCAGTGCTTCACAGAAGTTTATAACGCCCGTGCGTGAAAATAAAAAAATCGTATTTTTTCCACAAACATGATCTTTTAGTCACCAATTTTTTTATTTTCCCAAGGGTACCAGGAGAAATTGGACCCCAAAAGTTATTGTCCAATTTGTCCTGAGTACGCTGATACCCCATATGTGGGAGACAACTACTGTATGGGCACACGTCGGGGCTCGGAAGAGAAGTAGTGACGTTTTGGAATGCAGACTTTGATGGAATGCTCTGCGGGTGTTATGTTGCCTTTGGAGAGCCCCGAATGTACCTAAACAGTGGAAACCCCCCATAAGTGACACCATTTTGGAAACTAGACCCCCTAAATAGCTTATCTAGATGTGTGGTGAGCACTTTGAACCCCCAAGGGCTTCACAGAAGTTTATAATGCCCGGGCATGAAAATAAAAAAATCGTATTTTTTCCGCAAACATCATTTAGTCCCCAATTTTTTTATTTTCCCAAGGGTAAAAGGAGAAATTGGACCCCAAAAGTTGTTGTCCAATTTGTCCTGAGTACGCTGATACCTCATATGCGGGAGAAAACTACTGTATGGGCACACATCAGGGCTCGGAAGGGAAGTAGTGACGTTTTGGAATGCAGACTTTGATGGAATGGTCTGCGGGTGTCATGTGCGTTTGGAGAGCCCCTGATGTACCTAAACTATTGAAACTCCCCACAAGTGACCCCATTTTGGAAACTAGACCCCCACGGAATTTACCTAGATGTGTGGTGAGCAATTTGAACCCCCAAGTGCTTCACAGAAGTTTATAACGCCCGGGCGTGAAAATAAAAAAATCATTTTTTTTCCACAAAAATGTTATTTTTGCCCCCAATTTTTTATTTTCCTAAGGGTAACAAGAGAAGCTGTTTTGCAATTTGTCCTGAGTACGCTGATACCCTATATGTGGGGGTAAAACACTGTTTGGGTGCATGGCAGAGCTTGGAAGGGAAGGAGCACCATTTGACTTTTTCAACGCAGAATTGGCTGGAATTGAGATCAGACGCCATGTTGCATTTGGAGAGCACCTGATGTGCCCAAACAGTGGAACCCCCCAATTCTAACTCCAACTCTACACCCCCTAACCCTAATCTCAGCCCTAACCCTAGCCCTAACCCTAATGGGAAAATGGAAATAAGTACATTTTTTTATTTTATTCTTTTTCCCTAACTAAGGGGGTGATAACGGGGGTTTGATTTACTATTTATGGCGGTTTTTATGTTTGGCGGCTGTCACACGCTAAAAGACGCTTTTTATTGTAAAAATAGTTTTTGCATCACCACATATTGAGAGCTATAGTTTTTCCATATTTTGACCCACTGAGTCATGTGAGGTCTTATTTTTTGCGGGACGAGTTGATGTTTTTATTGGTACCATTTTCAGGCACGTGACATTTTTTGATCACTTTTTATTCCGATTTTTGGGATGCAGAATGAACAAAAACCAGTGTTTCATGAATTTCTTTTGGGGGAGTGCGTTTACACCGTTCCGCGTGCGGTAAAATTGATAAAGCCCTTTTATTCTTCGGGTCAGTACAGTTACAGCGATACCTCATTTAGGTTTTTTTTATGTTTTGTCGGTTTTATGCAATGAAAACTATTTTATATAAAAAATA
Organism: Dendrobates tinctorius; assembly: GCF_039654945.1. Classification (NCBI taxonomy): domain Eukaryota; kingdom Metazoa; phylum Chordata; class Amphibia; order Anura; family Dendrobatidae; genus Dendrobates; species Dendrobates tinctorius. Next base: position 1,972,688 of record NW_027361961.1, on the reverse strand, counting down.
ATTATTTTTGCATCGCTTTATTCTGCGAGCTATAACTTTTTTATTTTTTCACTGATGATGCTGTATGGCGCCTCGTTTTTTGCAGGACAAGATGATATTTTCAGCGGTATCATGCATATCTATATGCGTCTTTTTGATCGCGCGTTATTGCACTTTTTGTTCGGCTGTATGATAATAAATCATTATTTTTTGCTTCGTTTTTTATTTTTTAAGGGGTTTGCTAAATGGGTTAACTAATGGGACAGTTTTATAGGGCGGGTCGGTACGGACGCGGCGATACCAAATATGTGTACTTTTATTGTTTCTTTTTTTTTTATTTCCAAAAAATGAATTTATTAGGGAATTTTTTTTTTATTTATTTAGCGATTTTTAAAAAATTATTTTTACACTTTTTTTTTTTAACCTTATTACATTGTCCCAGGTGGGACATCACTGTCCTGTGACAGATCGCTGATCTGTCACATCACAGATCGCTGATCTGTCACATCACAGATCACTGTGACAGATCAGCGATCTGTCACAGGCACTGCACACGTCTTCCTCCTTGCCTTCGGTTATATGTCTAATATTTTTTTCTTGAAACTCATCTAACAGAAAATATTGGCCCTTATAGATAGTTTAGATTGCCAAGAGCCACCAAGCCCCATACTCTAATTCAGTGTTCCCCAACTCCTGTCTTCAAGAGCCACCAACAGGTCAGGTTTTCAGGATTTCCCTTAAAATTGCACAGGTGAGATCTGCTCACCTGCACAGGCAATAATTCCACCACCTGGGCGATACTAGGGAAATGCATAAAACCTGAGGACTGGAGTTGGGGAACACTGCTCTAATTACCCCAGAGAGGTTTCACCACTAGTTACTAATATTTTACTGATGAAGACTATTGAATTTGATCATTTCAATAGATGTGTTATTGTCTATAGTCACAGTTTTTGACTACAGTAGTTACTGCCCAAAATACTCCCATTTTTCACATTTGACATGTGTCGCTTTATGTGGTGATAAATTTGGCATTCTTCACAAAGGATAATAACCATGTATAAGTATATAAGGTGACAATACAAATATCTCTCCGAGGATCTGTTTATACCAAGGAAGGTGACTGTCACAAGGGGGCATTCTCTGTGTCTGGAGGAGAGAATGTCTTTCCACCAACTTAGAAGAGTATTCTTCACTGTTAGGGCAGTGAGAATCTGGAATACTCTGCCTGAGGAGGTTGTGATGGCGAACTCAGTCGAGGGGTTCAAGAGGCCTGGATGTCTTCCTGGAGCGTAACAATATTGTATCTTACAGTTATTAGGTTCTTTAGAAGGACGTAGATCTGGGGATTTATTCTGACGGAATATAGGCTGAACTGGATGGACAAATGTCTTTTTTCGGCCTTGCTAACTACTGTATGTTACTACGGTAATAGGAAACAAATGGACCTCACAGATTATTTCTCTTTCCCCCATGACGGTACCACGGAGAGGGGATCCGCCCCACGGGGACAGGAAACCTACAGATAAAAAGGCGGTACCTCGCTCCCAAATAAGTTGGTTTCCTGTCCCCATAGGGAACCTACGAACTCCCCAATCATCGTTGGATGCCGGGGCCGACCAGTCCGGGGGATGACAGCGGAGGTTCCCTGTCCCGGCTGGGGTGCTGACACGAGGCGCCACCGCCGGAGGTCAGCGGGCCTCCAGGGTGTGCGGGGGAAAGGCGACAGACGCGTGTGAGGGGAGCTAGGCAGAGGACTGACGAAAAACGCTCCAGGGACAGCGGCGCAGCAGGCGCAGGAAGTCTCCGGTGGTGTCACTCTGCCGCAATGCATCCCTGGGAGCGGCAGCGCGCACAGGCAAGCCCAGTGACATCGCCACCACCACAACGCATGTCTGGGACCGGCATCTCAGAGCGCACGGGCGGGGGCAACGGCGAGGCGCCAGTTGACGTCAGACGCTGGATGCGCGTGGGTCGCCCCCGTCCCAGGGCTGTGGGGTACTCGGTACCGGGCCGGTGTCAGTGGGATGTGTCACAGCGGCGGCTGTGACCCGGTCCGTGGCCCTGGGCGCCCAAATCAATGGTGGTTTGTAGTTAATGAAATGGAATAGTTCGTGACGCCACCTGTGGTGTTTGGCAAGCAAGATGTTAAGCCAACGCTGCGTGCAGATCCTCTGGGGCTGATGGTGTGTTGCAGCATAGATGGTGTAGCTCCCCACAGGTGAAGCTGTAACCCCAGGGCAGTGTAGTTGCAATGGATGAGAATAGGCGCAGGCGGTGTGAGGAATGTTGGTACCCAGATGTAGCAGTGCTGGCGGTGTTGGCGCACAATTGAATGGAAGACACCAGGACTTGTAGTTCCAAAGTTTTACTCACAGTTCGTGATACACACTGGTGCCTGCCTCCGTGCCGTGTCCTCCGGGGCAGAGACTCAATCAACCTCCCGGGCAAGTCTGGATTCTCCTCTCCAACACTCCGCCAACATGTACCTTTCCTGAATGACTCCTCTATTGCGCCTTTTAGTGTGAAGAGCTCCAGTACCGTGGTACTCTGAAGTTCCTCCTGTCAGATGTTCCTAACAACTCTACTTGTATGACAGACAGCTGTAGCCTCTCTCGGGGACTCCCTTCTCCAGAGTCCTGGCTCTATTCAGTTGCTGTTGTGCCCCAAGTCTTAGATGGGAGTAGTGCATTTACAGCCAACTACTCCACCGGTGTCTGCTGCAGAACCATAAGTGTCCATACAACCTCGGGGACCGGGCCCCGGCCTTGCGCTGAGAACCTATAGACAGGGTTCCTCTTCCAACCCACAACTCCTCTCTGTTCTCCTTCTCCTTCGTTCTGCGCTGTTCCTTCTATCTCTTATGGAAGCTTAGGTTGCAATTCTACGTCTTTCTCCTTCTGTTCCTTTCCCGTGCCAGCTGGCTCAGATCACTGAGGCAGCTGCAGCACTCCTTCCTCCATCCCTCTTCCAGGGATCCCCACTCCTCCCGAATGGCTTCCTTCCTCACTGACCCTCTATCAGACTGATCTGTAATTCTAAACCTTCCCAACCTTTTATATATCTCAACTCCACCCACCTCCCAGCACATCTCGTGTTACGAAGCCAGGAACCACGAAAGGTGCTCTGCTACCCTCTAAGCATGAAGCTGCAATCTGGTCCTGCTGAACTATCCTGTGTGTGGGGTGCAGGTGTTGGAGTGTGAAAAGGAGTTTCCAACTTACCTAGGAGGTGGGGCACTACACCTTAGGAGAAGGTGCAGTACCTCTGTGGCGACTGAGCCTCAGGGGCGCCACACGCGCAAAGCATCTCTGGGAGCCCGGAGTGCCGGGAAGGTGATGCAGTGGTGGCGCACACCTGGAGGCAATAAGGAAAAGAAAGGCGCTCCCCATGTGGCAGTGGCCGGAAGGGGAGCGGGGATATTTAAAAAAAAAATCACCAGCCAAAAGATTGCTGCATCTCCTGGAAGCATGAGTGAGCCTCCAGAGGAGCAACCGCAGCTGGACATGTCCTCCGACACAGGGCACCAGCGGCAACCGCGGCAGAGGTTACAGGAAGGGGAACACCAGGAGGTCTGCAAAATACAGTGAAAAACGGAGATTTGGTTGAGGATTCACCAGTATGGTTGTTGTAGGCGAACTCCGCCCAGAGAAGCAGGTCAGCCCAGTCGTTTTGGTGGGCACTGGAAAAATGGCGCAGGTACCCAGTCAAAGTCTGGTTGGTTCGCTCCACCTGCCCATTGGACTGCAGATTGTAAGCGGAGGAGAAGTCGAGAGAAACGTTCATGAGCTTACAAAGTGCCCGCCAGAACTTGGAGGTGAACTGAACCTTTCTTTTGACCTTCGCGGGCACAAAGGTCTTGTCTGGAGGTGGAGAAAGCTAATTTACAGGAGCCACAGTGATGATTCTAGTGGGCTCAATAATGTGCAAAGGTTCATCCACTGTTTCGGTCGGCTGGAAGACCCTGGATAAGGCATCGGCTTTAGTGTTCTTGTTGCCAGGGCGAAAACGGAGCTCGAAATCAAAACGGGCAAAAATTAAGGACCACTTGGCCTGTCGAGGATTGAGTCTCTGGACAGACTGGAGATAGGCCAAGTTTTTGTGATCAGAAAAGATTGCAAAGGGGTGGACAGCCCCCTCCAGGAGATGACGCCATTCTTCCAGGGCTAATTTTATGGCCAACAGTTCGCGGTCGCCGATCGAGTAGTTGCACTCGGATGGTCGGATGGAGAAAAAGCCTTCGAAAAGAAGCCACAGGAATGCAGTCGACCAGAGGCAGATCTCTGGGACAGTACTGCCCCGGCACATGTTGAGAAAGCGTCCACCTCAAGCACAAAGGGTCGGTTGCTTTTGAGACGGTGCATCACCGGGACTGTGGAAAAAGCCATTTTGGGGTCTGAAAGGTTTCTTCCGCCTCCTTAGACCAAGAATTGGGGCTCGTCCCCTTTCGGATAAGAGCGGAAATAGGTTTAGTTATTGAGGAGAAATGAGGAATAAATTGCCTGTAGTAGTTGGCAAATCCGAGAAACCGTTGTATAGCTCTTACTCCGACGGGACGAGGCCATTTGAGGATGGCAGTCAGTTTCTCGGATCCATCCTTAATCCAGCGCCGGAGATAATGTAGCCCAGAAACGGGAGAGAGGTTTGCTCAAAGAGACATTTTTCTATCTTAGCAAACAAGCGATTCTCCTGAAGACGCTGTAACACCAGGCAAACACTCTTTCTGTGGGATGAAAGATCTGGTGAGAAAACAAGGATGTCATCCAAGTAAACTACCACACAGTAATACAAGAGATCCCGGAAGATCTCGTTGAAAAACTCTTGAAACACAGCAGGAGCATTGCAAAGACCAAAGGGCATGACCAGGTACTCGTAGTGCCCATCTCGAGTGTTGAAAGCAGTCTTCCACTCGTTACCTGCGCGGATACAGATCAGATTATAGGCTCCCCTAAGATCCAACTAGGAGAAGACCCGGGCCCCTCTGAGACAGTCAAACAACTCCAGAATGAGTGGAAGAGGATACCTGTTCTTGATGGTAATCTCATTCAAGCCCCTATAGTCAATGCACAGCTGCAGAGATCAGTCCTTCTTGACGAAGAAAAACCCGACTCCCGCGGGCAAAGAGGATTTCCGTATAAACCCTTTGGCAAGGTTCTCCCAGACGTATTCAGACATGGCTAAGGTCTCAGCGGGAGACAGTGGGTAGATTCTGCCCATTGGGGGAGTTGAACCGGGGATGAACCTCCACCTCCCTCTTATGAAAGACGTCTGCGTAGGAACTGTAGGCTGAACGAAGACCCGCAAAATCAGGGGGTGGCCGAGGAGCAGCAGCAAGACTGATAGGGCTTCTCTCGATGTAAGGCTCCGACTTGCAACTCCACTTCCTTAGTGAACAAGGTGACGGTCTCCTGTAGCAATTTGCCATCCACTGCAGCAGTCAGCCGAGGATTACATAGGGTAACCACTGGAATCTGGTACTTGTCCACCTCTTCACGCCGGATGAAGTTACCTGCTGAGCACAAATCCACGTAGGCCACCTTGGACCCATGTCTCTGCCCTGAAACCAAAAGAACAGTCGTAAGAGGTTGAGAGGAATCATTAGCACCTAGGGAGGCCTCTCTTACCTGGCTTAGGTGGAGGAGTTTCCCGGTCTCTCTGGACAAGTGCGGACAAAATGAGAAGAACCTCCACAATAGAGGCATAGGCCTTGTGCCCGTCTCTCCCTCTGACGCAACTCAGCCAACTTGAGGCGATCCACCTGCATGGGTTCAACAGGGGAAGAAGGGGACCCGACTGGATGAGGACTAGAGGACCAATGTGGAAAGGGAGGCTGGTCTAGTGGGCCTCCTGTCTCTTGCTGACTCACGGGCTCGCTCCTGGAACCGTAGATCAATGCAAGTGGCCAGCGAGATAAGGTCTTCCAGGGTGGTTGGGGTATCCTGACCCATGAGTTCATCCTTTATCCTGCTTGAGAGACCATGTCAGAATGCCCCTACCAATACCGCGTTATTCCAACCTAGCTCCGAGGAGAGAGTACGAAAGCGGATCGCATACTCTCCGACCGTGAGGGAACCTTGATGAAGATTAAAAAGAGAGTCGGTAACAGAGGCTAATCGACCTGGTTCATCAAAGACCCCGTGAAAGGTATCCAAGAAGACCGGAAGGCTCGAGACAACGGGATCATCCCTTTCCCAAAGAGGGATCAGCCAGGACAGGGCCTCTCCCTCCAGATGAGACACAATGAAGGCCACTTTGGCCCGATCAGAGTGAGGCAACCATTCAAAATGGAGGCTACACTGGTATAAGAACCCCCTACAGAGTTTGGGGTCTCCACTAAACCAAGGTGGCTTGGCGAGGCGATGGGAGAGCTGCAGAAACAGGAGGTGGAGTTTATGCCACGGCGGCAAACTGGAGGGCCACCAGACGGCTATCGACAGAGGCCATATAACTTAAAATATGGGCTTGAGTATCACGTTGCTGACCCAGCTCCTGTTGAAGACTAGCCAGCTGAGTAGCATTTCCAGGATCGGCCACCTGTAGGACTGACAAGCGGGAGTCCGTGGACTTCATTACAGACATTATGCTTCCCTGGGTCTCCTGCAAAAAGAGTAACACTTTTTGGGTGGCAGCAGGGGTACCGACGGGATCCATGGCCTGATCTTACTGTTAACGGGGTGGTCAGGTGAGGCAAGTCTCCAGGAGTGAACCATCTGGATCGTGGCACCGAGGGGCCCCCGGCGAGCCACCAGGTGGAGCCGACCCCTAGACAGGGATCGTTAGGAGCAGGCCCAGGGGTTCGACTACCACGATAGCCGGTACCGAGAGGGGCGGCTCAGAACGGACTGGAGTAAGTCCACGGGGCTACAGATGAAAAGGCTGGAGTGGGACTGCGGGACTGGACCAAGGACAGCAGGACAGAGCAGGGACACGAAAGACAGGACCCGAGTAGGACTGCGGGACAGGACCACGAACAGCAGGACGGAGCAGGGACACAGAAGACAGGACCAGAGTAGGAATGCGGGACTGGACCACGGACAGCAGGATGGAGCAGGGACATGGAAGACAGGACCGGAATAGGACTGTGGGACTGGACCCGGACAACAGGACGGAGCAGGGACACGGAAGACAGGACCAAAGTAGGACTGTAGGAGACATTCCTCGTAAAGGTGAGACACACTGATAGCAGAACAGAGGGCCTAATGTGTGGTGTAACACAAAGATCAGGCGCCTCCATTACAGGAGGGCGGCCTGATATATCCCTGCCTGGTCTCCTATTGGTCCGGCAGTGCTAATGGGTCAGGGCACCGCTGGAGCACAAGAGACAGGAGGGAGACGTGGCCGGCATGTGCATGGCATGCAGAGATGCCGTCGACCGTGTACCTGTCAGAAGAGGACGCCGCAGCTGCCAGACAGCGAGGGACTGCCGCGCGGGAGCGGAGGCAGGGTGAGTATCCAGCGGCGGCGTGACAGTTATACACTACTGTCTGGGCACATGGCAGGGTTAAGAAGGGAAGAAGCTTCATTTTTCTATTTAAATGCACATCTTCTTGGAATAGTATTGGTTACCTGGCAGCTCAACATATGGCTACCATGATCAAGCTTGGCACTATCTACTCCGCTTTGCAGATCCCAAGTATTACCTTGCTCATCATCCTTTACATGGATCTGTTCTTACACATAGACCCGAGACTTGGGCCATGGTGTTACCTGCTGTTCTGTGGAGTGAGGTGGGATGAAGAAATAGTCAGGTAGCTGGGTCAGAACCAGGAGGGCAGAGAAAATGCAAAATCAGAAGAACAAAATTAGTCACTAAGGGGTCACAACAGCAGAGCACAGAGAAGACTGAATCAGAGAAGAACAAGGCTGTGTCTGGCATCTTCCTGCAATTTGCTTTGAGCTTTAGTAGGGTGTGGTGCTTTCCAATTGGTGAAAGCAGGAAGCAGAATACTCCAGATAGACAGCACACACACCCATAATACCAGACTGGATGATCACAGCAACCCTAATCTAAGTGGCTGAACAGAGCCTGCTCCACCCAGAGCTTCTGATTCCTACATCTCCTCCATCCCTCACTGCCTACAGAATGAATAAGGCCATGCCTGGTGAAAGAAGCAGAGGTGGCAGTTGCAGATTCCAGACAAGATGGTACACACCACTATCACAAGCCCTAATACGACAAAATGCAGAAAACCAGAGCAGTAGATAACCCCATAAAGTGGCTCCATTGTGGAAATTATAACCCTCAGTGAATTAATCTATATTAGTAGTGATTATTTTGACTCCACAGCCACTTTCCGGAAAGTAGCGTGCAATGGATGTTGGAGAGTGAAAAATTGCAAATATACCATTTTATTATGTACCACATAGTGCCCAGATTGTGCTCCAGGAGACACACACCATAAGTTAAGTGGGTTTTTCTCACTATAATTATGACAAATACATGGGTGCTAATTTTGGTTTGGGCACAATGAAAGGCTCAGAAGCGAGAAGAAGATTTGACTTTGTGAAAGTGGATATTGCTGGATTGGTTTATAGAAGGCATGTTGCTTTTCAAGAGCCTTTGAGCCACTAATAATATTGAAACCTCTGTTTTTCCACGGAGAGATGGTGGACCAGAGTGAGGTAATGTTTTTTGTGAGATTAGTAGAAGTTTTTATTGGTGGTGTTTTTACCTACAAAACGTTGTTTGGTGACTTTTTATTCCATATTTGGGGGGAAGGCAGAATGACAAACAGTTGAACTCCACGCTCTACTGGTTCATCCTATAAGATTTTCTATTAGATTGTGAAAGGTCATTGTCTTGATGAATAATTCAATATTTCATAGAATCATAGAATGGTAGAGATGGAAGGGACCTCCTCGGTCATCTGGTCCAAGTCCCTGCTCAGTGCAGAATTCAGTAAATCATCCCAAACAGAGGTCTGTACAGCTTCTATTTGAAGACTTCCATTGCAGGAGAACTCACCACCTCTCATGGCATCCTGTTCCACTCATTGATCACCCACGCTGTCAAAAGGTTTTTTCTAATATCTAATCTGTGTCTTTCAATTCAGTTCCATCCTATTGCTTCTAGTCTTTCCTTGTGCAAATGAGAATAAATCAATAAAGCTATTTTTACATAGCGTACCATTTTTACAGACAGTTTAAGGAGAAATATTCAAAAATGTAAAATTCAAGGATATTTTAGAAAAAAATAATTGGTTTTATTCTTAGCAGATAACTGTACCAGGAGATCAGAGGGACAGCCGACTTCTTCAATTTTAAAATCAGATGATCCTGAGATCCCACAGGATACAATTAAAGTGAATGCCATTATTCCAAATATACCATCATCCCTTCACAGCAAAGATCTGTCATCTGATTCACTACCGACTACTAAGGGAAATCAAAGACACAAAAGAGGCATTAAAAAACAAACTGCTCATAAAGCAAGGAAGTCTTTATCATGTTCAGAATGTGGGAAATGCTTTAGTCAGAAGTCAAATCTTGATGGGCACAAAAGAACTCACACAGGAGAGAAGCCTTTTCCATGTTCAGAATGTGGGAAATGTTTTAGCTGGAAACATCATCTTGATAACCACCAAAGAACCCACACAGGAGAAAAGCCTTTTTTCTGTTCAGAATGTGGAAAATGTTTTGCAGAGAAATCACGTCTTAACGAACATCAGAGACTCCACACAGGGGAGAAGCTTTTTTCCTGTTCAGAATGTGGAAAATGTTTTGCACAGAAATTTCGACTTGTTAGGCACCATAGAGTGCACACAGGGGAGAGACCTTTTTCATGTTCTCAGTGTGGGAAATGTTTTAACCGGAAATCAAATCTTGATAAACACCGTAGAACTCACACAGGGGAGAAGCCTTTTTCTTGTTCTCAGTGTGGGAAATGTTTTAACCGAAAATTAAATCTTGATAACCACTGTAGAACTCACACTGGAGAGAAGTCGTTTTCATGTTTAGAATGTCAGAAATGTTTTGCAGAGAAATCACATCTTATCAAACATGAGAGACTGCACACAGGGGAGAAGCCTTTTTCCTGTTCAGAATGTGGAAAATGTTTTGTGAAGAAATCAGCTCTTAATAGACACTATAGAATCCACACAGGGGAGAAGCCTTTTTCATGTTCTCAATGTGGGAAATGTTTTAACCGGAAATCAAATCTTGATAAACACCAGAGAGGTCACACAGGAGAGAAGCCTTTTTCATGTTCTCAATGTGGGAAATGTTTTAACCGGAAATCAAATCTTGATAAACACCAGAGAGATCACACAGGGGAGAAGCCTTTTTCATGTTCAGAATGTGGGAAATGTTTTAATCGGAAATCGAATCTTAAAGAACACCAAAGAACCCACACAGGAGAGAAGCCTTTTTCATGTTCAGAATGTGGGAAATGTTTTAACCGGAAATCGAGTCTTAAAGAACACCAAAGAACCCACACAGGAGAGAAGCCTTTTTCATGTTCAGAATGTGGGAAATGTTTTAACCGGAAATCGAGTCTTAAAGAACACCAAAGAACCCACACTGGGGAGAAGCCTTTTTCATGTTTTTTAGAATGTGAGAAATGTTTTGCAGAGAAATCACATCTTATCGAACATCATAGACTCCACACAGGTTAGAAGCCTTTTTCCTGTTCAGAATGTGGAAAATGTTTTGGGAAGAAATCACAACTTGTTAGACACCATAGAATCCACACTGAGGAGAATCCTTTTCCATGTTATCAGTGTGGGAAAGATTTTAAATGGAAATCAACTTTTATCTTCCTAAAAGGGTTATCCCTGAGTAGGACAATCCTTTGTTATTAGAGATGAGCGACTTTGCCTTTTTTAGGGTCGAGTCGGGTTTCATGAAACCCGACTTTCTCAAAAGTCGAGTCGAATGAAATCAGCCGACTGTCGGGAAAAGTCGAAGGTCCGACTGAAACACGAAACCCAATGCAAGTCAATGGGGAAGCAAAGTCGGAAGGGAGTGGAGGACAGTAAACACACCTACATGCCGGACTGCTTTTTTTAAAGTGCGTGAAGTCTCGCTCTCTCCCCGGACGCTGCACATGTCATCTCGTTGGCCACAGTGTACGTCCTTGCTCAGTGGCTGAAAAAAGTGACGTGCAAGCATTCTGGGAAATCCGACTTTGGCGCTCGTTTTGCCAACCGCATGGCCGACTTCACGTTGTGGTCGGGTTTCGGTCGGTGAAACCCGACTTTGCCATAAGTCAGCGACTTATGAATTTGGCCGACCTGTTTCGCTCAACTCTACTTGTTATTCCTGTTTGGTCTTATAAAAGTAAAAACATTTATACTCACCTCCTGCTCCAGCGCCATTCAAATTCAAGCAGTATCAGGACTCACACTCCTGGAGCTCACATGAGGTTTTTACATCACATGAGCCCTGTACCCAGGCTGCACTGCCTTCACTGTCCCAGCCTTCTGACATATTGAACATCAACATTAAGGCTGCTCTCTGACTTCCTCTTGATGTCCCATTTGTCCGAAGGTGGGGACAGTGACCCAGTGCGCAGATTGAGTGCGGGGCCCAAATGACTTATCAACCTACATGTATTGTGTGCTCCTAGGAATGCAAGTGCCAGCATGGTAGGTGACTATAAATATTTTTATTTTAACCCCTTAACGTCCAATGATGGACAGAGTCCATTTTCTCATTGCTTTCAATGGTGAAAAAAAACATTCACCGTAAATATAATTTTAACATTTTACTACCTTATCTGGGCATGTGGTGTGTGACATAGTGAGACACATCCTGTTTAATTCATGAAGAAAGGACTCTGAAAATTAAAAATCCTATGCAGACAATGCAAGAACTTCCAAAAATTAGAAGGAAGAGGGACTCTGATACATAAAGAACATAAAGGAGGGTCTCCTACACATTCCATTAAAATTGTTAGGAAGTGGGACTCCTAGACTCATAAAGTCTATGCACTAAGTGCAAGGTCTGAAAAAAATTTAAAGGAGGGACTCCAATACACCCTTGATGACACGTAGAGAAGGTCCTCAAAACCCTTTTCTTCCCATTGTTAAGGTATGGGATGTAAAGCCTATGCAAGGTCTAGCAAAAATTTAAATGAGGGTGTGATGACACATCATTTTATCTTAATTAACCAGATGTCTATTTTCAGTAAGCCAGGAGGAATAGACTGTTAACTATATGACGACTTTTGAATTTTGCAATTGTTCTTCAGTTGGTCAAGAACTATATATTGTTGTCATGAGTCTTAAACGTTGATTTTTAATAATTTTAAATGGCTAATGTTTGCCTCTTACATCAGCTCCTACAATTTATTGTCTGCTTTCTTTGTAAGACACTGATGCAGGGTCATTGAATAATGGATGTTTGCGTAATATGGTGAATGACCATTGTGTGGGTCTTGTGGCTTGTTGTCTTACAAAATGAAGGCATAAGAAATATGCAAATTGATTAAATAGTCTAACAATACACGTTAACCTTATCACGTATTCCTTTTGACCTCTGGATGCTGGCTTGAAAGACAACAATTGTGAGCTATATAAGTGGGATATGCCTCTAACAATATACGTTGAGACAGCCAAGAGATTCAGAAATCCAAAGAACCAGATTCTCTTTACATAACCACAGCCAGGAACACTTTACAGCAGGGGTCTCAAACACACTGAGGCAGGCATCTGCAGTCCGCGGTGCACCACATGTCTCACTCCCTGAGGCAGGAGGAAGGCGGGCATTCAGGAGCAGCGATGGCATTGGCTGTTCTATGTGCACACACTGCACAAGACCTGTGATGAAGTCACAGGAGGGGGAGGAGTGAGAGGTCACATGATTAGGGGCCTGTTATGATTGAGTCACCGTAGGAGGCAAAAACAGAAATGCTAGCTAAGTCCTGAAAACCAGAGAAGTTGGCAACTATCAGATTGCAGACCCCTGAACCTATCAACTCAACTAGCAGTAGCCGTGGGGGCTTCCTACGATGACCTAGACCCCTCGATCACAGCCGGAGAGATACATAGACCTAAAGAAGGAAAGGGGAAATCTAACTGCCCCAGAGCAGACCCCAAAGCAATAGGCAGCCCCCCACATATAATGACGGTGAAGCAAGATGAAAACACTTACACAGACAGAAAGACAGGCTGAGCAAAGACGGGGCCAAAAACTACCTAGATAGGAACGGATAGGAAGGCTGCTGTCTGCAATCTGCCATAACCCTATCAGAGAAAAAGCCAACAAGCTGATATAAAAATGGCCCTGAAGCAACTAAGCTTCAAAAACTAAATCAGCACTCAGGTACTTTCAGAAAACAGAGCTCAAGGAACACTGCACACTCCAGCAGGGAGTGGCAGAATCCAAAAAGCAAGAAAAACAAAAACAAATCTTAGATGCAAAACAGCAAACTTAGCTTTAGAAGAGCAGGAATCAGACTGGTGTCCAAGAGTCCACAGAGAAATCACCCGCAGGGCAGAAAGGGCGTAGGCTGCCTTAAATCCAGTCAGTGACTCCACTCAGCCAATCATCTTCATTAGTCCCAGGTGCCTGATAATCAGGCTCACTACCTTCCTTCACTAGAATAGGGAGCTCACCAGGCCTCAGTGACGGAGGGGAAAATGAACTCACAACAGGGGCCTCAGTGTGTGCAGGACGCTGCTGTCTGTGTGCTTGTCATGGTGCTGGTTGAAGGTAAGTTTATGTGTGGGGTCAGGAGGGGTTTACAGGGTGGATGGAGCAGAGCCCTGTGTATTCGAGGTGTGCGGAGCCCTGTGTGTATGAGGTGTATGGAGCGGAGCCGTGTGTTCGAGGTGTGCGGAGCCCTGTGTGTATGAGGTCTATGGAGCAGAGCCCTGTGTGTACAAGGTGTATGGAGCAGAGCCCTGTGTGTTCGAGGTGTGCGGAGCCCTGTGTGTTCGAGGTGAGTGGAGCCCTGTGTGTACGAGGTGTGCAGAGCAGAGCCCTGTGTGTACGAGGTGTATGGAGCGGAGCCCTGTGTGTTCGAGGTGTATGGAGCGGAGCCCTGTGTGTACGAGGTGTAAGGAGCGGAGCCCTGTGTGTACGAGATGTAAGGAGCAGAGCCCTGTGTGTACGAGGTGTATGAAGCAGAGCACTGTATGTACGAGGTGTAAGGGCTCCGATCCGGTGTGTACGAGGTGTACGGAGAGGACCCGCGTGTGTACGGGGTGTATTAAGTTTGAAAGGAAAGCGGCCCCCCAGCTCAAATTTTTTTTTTATGTGCGGCTTCATTGACCATCACTGAACCTATGAATACATTTAGGGTAGTCAGGATTTGGACCTACCTGTCACCGAAGGCCTATGTTTGTGAAGCCAGGAATGGGACTCACCTGGCTCTGTGGAGATGTTCGCAGAAGCCAGGTTGTGACCTTCCCAGCACCTGGCCTTGTACCTCAATGGACTGCCAACTTCATAAGCTTCTTGTAACCTCCTCTCTGTGCAAGGGAGACATGGAGATAGCTGGCACTGGAAATGCTGAAGTCACAGCTGCTCTTATCCCAGCAAATCAGTGGGTGAGACTAATTTGCACCATTGCATATGTTGCTTGTACTGTATGATGTGTTATTTGCCTGTTTTGTGGTTCAATAAAGTGTTGCCACACTGTTTTACCCTCATCCTGTGTTGTCTGAGTAGTAATATGCACACGGTAAAATGAGAGCGGTTGTCACGCTGCTGCTATGCAGGTAGATGCAAGCTCCACTAGATGGCAATAGAGTGGAAGGAAGAATGCACACAGCAAGAGCAGACCTGCAGTGCAGCAGTGAGGCTGTCCCCGGTGACAGCAGAATAGTCAAACAAGCCGAATCAATATTAGTCTGTACCAAAGGAATAAACAAACACAGAGTCAGAAGCAAGCCAAATGGGTCAGGAGCAGATATGCCAAAGACAAGAGACAAACAGCAGGTCAAGGTCCAAGCCGAGTCAGGTACCAGGGAGTCCTAAACATGAAAGGAAAACACTGAGTCGGGATGGGGAGTGGGAAACAAACAGATACGGGCAACGTCAGCAACAGCAGGAGGACAAATCAGGGTACTACCAGAGTCAGATACTCATGCCGTAGGCTGAAAATATAACTGACATGGCCTGCAGGACGCAGCAGGGAGAAATAGCGAACCTGAATCCAAAATGAGGCCAAGCAAAGTTAACCCCTGACATGATCAGCCCGGAAAAAGGGCAGACAGGACTCAAAACCCAGACAGGATCATGACAGCGAGCATTCTGTGGGATGAGCTTTGGTTCATGTGGTTTTGGCTAGCGGACTAGCGCCCCTGCTGACCCCCGTGTCTCCACAGAGGGACTGCAATACACTATGGAAGACATGTAGGGGATGACGCCGGGATAAATTTTTTTGGACAATTTAAAAAAATATTGTGAATTTTACTTCCATTAGATGATACTGACATGAGACAACGAGAGAGAATTTTCAAAACAGTGGGACTCCTAGACAGGGCCGGTGATAGGGGCAGGCAAACTAGGAATTTGCCTAGGGCCCCCATCCCCTAAGGGGCTCTTACCTCTGGTCAATGATTGTCTTATATTTCCCCTGCGTTTGTACTGTATCCAGGGTTGGACTGGGGTACCTAGGGCCCACCAGGGGAATTGACTCTAGGGGCCCACACTACAGCTACCATAAACGGTATTACTTGATAATTTTTTGGCCTCTCTCAAGTGTGCCTTTTAGCAAACTATACAGTGTGCAAAAGAACTGTAATGTGCACTGCACAATATCAAAGGTTTTTTTTGTTAAAATGGAAGAAACGCAAGATGACTGTCAAACTTCCTTGGTCTGTGGCTCCATGCAAAATCTCGCCTTGTGAGCTAAGGATGATTCTGAGAAATTACAGCAATCAGCTCAGAACTACATGGGAGGACCTGGTCATTGACTTGAGGAAAGCTGGGACCACAGTCTCAAAAATCACTATTAGTAACACACTACACCTTCATGGATTAAGATCCTGCAGGGTATGCAAGTTCCCACCACTCACACCAGCAAATTTCGAGGCCCATTTGAAGTTCACCAATGGCCATCTGGATGATCCAGAGGAGGCATATGAGAAGGTAAGGTGGACAGATGAGACCAAAATAGAACATTTTGGTATAAACATCCCTTGCTGCATTTGGAGGAAGAAAAACGATGAGTACAACCCCAAGAACACCATGCCAACCGTGAAGCTTGGTGGGGGAAACCTCATACTTTGGGGGTACTTTTCTGCAAAGGGGACAGGACTACTGCATCGTATTGAAGGGAGGATGGATGGGGTCATATAACGCAAGATTTTGGCTAACAACCTCATTACCTTGTAAGAGCATTGAAGATGGG
Organism: Dendrobates tinctorius; assembly: GCF_039654945.1. Lineage (NCBI taxonomy): Eukaryota > Metazoa > Chordata > Amphibia > Anura > Dendrobatidae > Dendrobates > Dendrobates tinctorius. Next base: position 1,956,409 of record NW_027361961.1, on the reverse strand, counting down.
TAGTGGCTGGGTCTTCCAGCATGGCAATGATTCAAAACACATAGCCATGGAGTGGCTCCATAAGAAGCATTTCAAGGTCCTGGAGTGGCCTATCCAGTCTCCAGAGCTGATCCTAATAGAAATTCTTTGGAGTGAGCTGAAATTCCATTTTGCCCAGCGACGGCCCTGAAACCTGAAAGATCTCAAGAAATCGGTGTCTTCCATCTTTCTTCATCCTTTTCTGGCTCTATGAAGCCAGAGCTGTCAATCAAATTAGAGGGAAGAGGTGGATTATCATGAACTGGGGGTGTTTGTTTGCCCCCAGTTCGTCAGGGAATTTATTATATTCCAATTCCGGTTTGGAACTTGCAGCTCTCTAGGGCCCCCTTACCCTCTGGTCAGTCAGGAAACTACACCTAGGATAAGTAGTCGCCAGGGTTGCCGTCTTGCTGTGTACTGGCTATTGGGCACGCTGCAGTCAGGGCAATAAAACTACTCCCAGTCTCAGACAGGAAATACACTTATAAATCTCCGTCCGTCACTGCCCGAGTCTCCCCAAAAGTACAGAACACTTCGCTGCCACCAGCTCCTACTTCTTATGATTAATATTAGGTCAGAAGCCAACCCAATCAGTAGCATTGATTTAGTTCATAGTACGTGGTAATAAGTTATTAGAGCAAGGAAAGCAAAACTAGTAAATATTATAGCTTTTGCTCCAAAAAGAAATGGGCAGTATTTACGAAAAGTATATAAAAGATGTTGCAAAGGAGACAATTACAGTATGTATGGACAATTACAAAATAAAGATGGATTAAAAATGAGCTTACATGTTTCAGTTACTGGCACGCCATGTGAAGATGGATGGGGAGGGGAACCGTCCCATTTCATCAGGTCACAATGCACAGCCTCTCATAGCTGGATCCCCGGGCAAAAAACACCCTCTTTATTGGGCTTCATAATCTTATACCTGCTATTCATGACTTCACTGAGTGGGTGGAGCTATGGAATATACTCCCCTTGTCCAACAAGTACTAAAACTCATAACCATCATAACTCGGATGCGAGGCTCGTAGAGTGGCGGCAGAACCATCGTTTTTCGGAGTATGAAATTGGTGTTCTTTTAAGTCTGAACATGAAGTGGCTGTATGACCCGGTTACGTAGAAATCCATTTCTCTGATTCTGCTGGTGCCGAAGCTTAAAAAAAACTCACTTGTGGGTGGTTCTACCGATGCACATGCCAAAAATGTATTTGTCCTACTTCCAGGCCTAATCTGCGTGATCATATACCAGTTTAAAGGAACAAAGAAATCTGAAACCATGAGCTCCTACTTTTTACTTTCCGTTTCCCAGCAGTATGCAGAAGGGAGAGGTGAGAAGAATCACCCACACATTACTGAGGGAGGGGGGAAAGAGGGAGATAGGATTACACGCAGGCAGGTAAAGAAGGAGGGCTGCAGCTTGTGCAGGGGGAAACTAAGGGGGATTGTTGCTGCAGCATATGGACTTTACACAAACGTAATGGGGGGAAGGGAAGCATGTGTGTGTCCCAGTAAATGCAGTGGAAAGTTCTCAGAGTGTACTTAGGATATGAGCATATTCATATTATTGTGACACCTCCCCCTTTTGGACCGCACTAAGGAGGCAGGACCTCGGTACTCCACCATGCGCACCTCAGCAGGCTCGCTGCGGCAGGACAACCCATCTGCATTGCCATGCTCGTTGTCCCTTTTGTGTTTAATGGTAAAGTCATACTGTTGGAGGGAAAGGCTCCAGCGTAGCAATCTTATGTTAGTACCAGGCACGATGTGCAGCCAACTCAGGGGGTTGTGGTCGGTCACCGCAGTGAAGGTGCATCCGTACAGGCAGGGCCCAAACCATGGCCAGGCACTTCTCTATGGTGGAATAGGCCAATTCCTTCGGCAGAAGCTTCTGGCTCAGGTACAACACAGGGTGCTCTTGGTTCCCCGAGTCGACCTGGCTGAGCACAGCACCGAGGCCAAACTCGATGGCATCGTTGTGCACCTGGAACGGCCGACTACTGTCAACTTCCTTTAGCACAGGAGAGTTGCTCAGGGCTGTTTTCAAAGCCCAAAAGGCCACCTTACAGATGTCTGTCCAGTCGACTGTTTGGGGTAGCTTCTTCTTGGTGAGGTTCGTCAAGGACTTTGCCAGGCTGGTATAGTCTGGTACAAAGCGCCTATAGCACCCTGCAGTGCCCAGGAAGGACATCATCAGTTTCTTGGTCCTGGGGGTGGGCCAGGACGTGATAGCATCCACTTTCCCAGGCTCTGGCCTCATAAAACCCCTGCCTACCCGGTGCAGGTAGTGGACCTCTTTTCACGCTCATCTGGCACTTTCCTGGCTTGATAGTGTGGACGGCTAGGTGGATGCACCCGAGCACCTCCTGGAGATGCTGCAGGTGTTCCTCCCAGTTGGAGCTAAAGGAATCAATGTCATCCTGGTATGCCACCGCGTACCTCTCCAGTCATCGAAGCAGGTGGTTGACCATCCGCTGGAAAGTGGCAGGGGCATTCTTCATGCCAAAAGGCATGACTGTGGACTCGTACAGTCCGAAGGGGGTGATAAAGGTGGACTTCTGTGCCTCGGGGCTCAGAGGAATCTGCCAATATCCCTGACTCAAATCCATAATGGATAGATATTGCGCACCAGCTAACCGCTCAAGCAGCTCCTCGATGCGGGGCATTGGGTGCCCATCAGGGGCAGTGATGGCATTGAGCCCACTATAGCCCACACAGAAACGGGTGTTTTGATCCTTCTTTGGCATCAGGACTACAGGTGAGGCCCATGCGCTCTTGGACCGTTGGATCACCCCCAGTTGCAACATCTCATCGATCCCCTGGCGCATGACCCACTGCACCTTGTCAGAGATCCGATAGGGTGTCCGCTGGGGGGGGGGCATGATACCTGGTGTCCACTTCGTGGACCGCTATCTCTGTCCTTCCATGTCTGTTGGTAAACATGGCCTGGAAGTGTTCCAGCATGGCTCGCAGCTGCGACCGCTGGGGTTCGCATAGCAAGGTGCTTAGCTCCACGTCCTCGATGGGCCCACCGAACCTGGCTTGGGCCAGCATGTCCAAGAGGGGATCCACCTCCCAGTCCTCAGGTAGGTTTCAGACTGGTAGGATGCAGGCTCCATGTTCTTGATGAGCCTTCATCATGTTCACGTAGAAGGCCTTGCGCCTACCCTGAGCATGGACAAGAGTGACCACGTAGGCGACTGGGTTGAGCTGTTGGTGTACGACATACAGGCCTTCCCAGGCTGCTTGAAGCTTATCCATTGGTACGGGGACCAGCATCCACACCTTCTGACCCACCTGGTAGGTCCACTCTCGGGCTTTCTGGTTGTACCAGTGCTTCTGGTCAGCCTGAGCCTGCACCATGTTATCCTGCACCAATTGTGTTAAAGACTGCATCTTGTCATGGAAGAGAATGACATACTCCGTGATGGACACTTCTGTAGGGTTTGGCTTTTCTTGCCAGGATTCCCTTACCAAACCAAGGGGTCCCCGGACTTGCCTTCCATACAGGAGCTTGAAGGGGGAGAACTCCGTCGAGGCCTGCGGAACCTCTCGGTAAGCGAATAGCAGGTGTGGGAGATACCGCTCCCAGTCACGCCCTTGCGTCTCAACCAGCATTCGTAGCATCTGTTTGAGGGTAATGTTGAAGCGCTCACACAAACCATTGGTTTGGGGGTGATACGCGCTCGATACCGGACGCTTCACTTGCATTTTCTTACATTTTCTTAGGCGAGACATAAATTGAGTCCCCTGGTAGGTAAGCATTTCCCTGGGAAACCCTACTCTTGAAAAGATGGCCAACAGGGCATCCGCCACCTTATCCTCCATAGTTGAGGGCAGAGCCACTGCCTCTGGGTACCAGGTAGCATAGTCTACCACAGTGAGGATGTATTGTTTTCTAGAGCTGCTGGGGATGGTCAGTGGGCCCACAAGATCCACCGCGAACCTCTGGAAAGGCTCCTCTATCACTGGCAAAGAGATCAGGGGAGCCTTGGGAACAGGCCCTGACTTTCCCACTCTTTGACAAGAGCGGCAGTAGTTTGTCACATCTATCCCCATCTTGGGCCAATAGAAGTGTTGAGACAGCCGGGCCTTAGTTTTGCTGATCCCCAAGTGTCCAGCGAGTGGAATCTCATGGGCAATCCGCAACAAGTCACCCCTAAATTGGTACGGGATGACCAGCTGTCTTTCAACCACTTCTTTTGGGATTTACCGGGAACTGTGTCCCGGTACAACCTCCGTCGTTCCCAGAACACCCTCTCCTTATCAGTCTCAGAGGTGGGCTCCTACGGGAGGTGTCTCAAGGTATCTAGGCTAGCATCTGAGTGCAGAGCAGCCTTGAACTCCTGGCTTCAGGCAGCCAGAAGGGACATCAAGGTCCCCTCCTCACAGGAACCATCTGGAACCTGTTCTGGGTCCATTTCCAGTTCAGTCAACCCTCTGACTGAGGAAGGTCCAGAAGGCAGGGCGTTACTTACATTCTGGGTACTCTGACTGCGTGTGACAGCGGCTATGTAGGCTTTCTCCCTGGAGATTTCTACAGACCGATCAGCCAGCACTGCTATGGATTCTACCTCCCCATCCACCCCCAATACCTCAGGAGCAGTGCTATATATGGGACAGTTACCTTCCTCTGTGGTACTGGTCAGTTGCACGGCCTCACCTTTCTCACGATTCCCATGCATCTCCCCATCTCCCATAGCACTGTCGCTTGCTCCTGTTAGGGGTTCCCCAGCCATTTCACCCCACAGCATGACGTGGCTGAGTACTCCTGCACCTGTAGACACATCATTATTGTTGACAGGTAATGCATGCAATTTCACATCATTATCATCAGCATTAGCATAATCCCTAGTATCAGATTGGGGTGGGGTGTCAGGGACATAATATGCAAACATTCTCCCCAAATCAGTCCCCAATAAAACGTCGGTGGGTACAAATTCAGACAACCCCACTTCCTTCACCCCGCTCCCTGCACCCCAATCTATACATACCTGGGCCATTGGCAAGGGGCAGCAGACGTCCCCAACCATGGTGACAGTCAGGATTTTTCCCGGAAAAATCTCTTCAGGGGCCGCCAGTTCTTGTCAGATGAGGGTTCGTTCAGCTCTGGTGTCATTGAGGCCTCTAGCGATGCTGCTCACCATGGTAACTTGCTGCACATTGTCACAGACCCTCCCAACCTTCCCACCCACAAAAAGAACTTCTGCGTTAGGCCCTGAGGCCTTGGCTGGGGGGTTCTTCTGCTTCTCCGGACAGGTGGCAATGACATGTCCAGTCCAATTGCAGGAAAAACACTTGCAAGGGTCTGATGTAGGCCTGGTGTTGGCAAAGGGGACAGGGCCTCAGTTAAGTCGCACTGGGCACTGGGGTTGGTTAATGGCTTACCCCATCTCCAGCTGGCGGTGACTGGCTTTCACGCCTCCGGTTTACGTTTGGCCTCATGGTTGTCGGCGATCTGCGCTGTTTTGTCCACGTCTTTCGGCTCCTGGTCCATCACGAACTGTCTCACCTCAGCTGGGCAAAGAAGAAAGAACTGGTCTTTTATCATCAGATCCTTCAGCTGCTCAAAGGTGGTCGTTGACAGCCCTTGGATCCACTGGTCAAAGTGGGTCCTGAGTCCATGCACCACATTGCTGTAACTGCCGTGTGGGTCATGCGAAGACTTTGAAATTCTGGGGAAGAAAATAAAGGAACGGAACGTACAGGTTGCTTTCTCATCAATCCTCACAGTCGATGGTCATGGCATCAGAAGATGGAATAGGATACTAGAGGTGAACAACTGGCTACGACAGTGGTGCAGGCAGCAAGGATATGGATTCTTGGACCATGGCGTGAATTACCTCTACGATGGACTTCTCTCAAAAGATGGGATACACCTCACAAAACCTGGGAAACACACATTCGCCAGAAGACTTGCCACACTCATCAGGAGGGCTTTAAACTAGAAGAAGAGGGGATGGGAGGAAAAACAGCAGACAATAACATGCAGCAGAAGGACAAACTAATCAAGGATACTAGATGTGGTAAAGAGGACCCAAGACAGGGTACTCAGAAGGATGCTAAGAAAAAGGAAGCTAAACTTCTTTCCTGTATGCTGACCAACGCAAGAAGCCTGACCAATAAAATTGAAGATCTGGAGTTGGTAATGTATGAGGAAAAATACGACATAGTAGGAATAACTGAGACATGGTTAGATGACAGCTATGACTGGGTGGCTAACTTGCAAGGATATGATTTGTTTAGGAGGGATCGTAAAAAAAGGAAAGGGGGTGGAGTCTGTCTATATATAAAGTCCACTTTAAAGCCCACACTAAGAGAAGATATACAAGAGGGAAATTAAGAGGTGGAGTCTCTATGGGTGGAGATACAAGGAGGGAAAAGTAATAAAATCCTCATAGGGGTTTGTTATAAGCCACCAAATATCACAGAAACCACTGAAAATGTATTATTGAAACAAATAGACAAAGCAGCAAATCACAATGAGGTGATTATTATGGGGGACTTCAACTACCCCGACATAGACTGGGAAACTGAAACCTGCGTATCTCAGAAAGTTAACCAATTTCTGTCAGTGACCAAGGATAACTATCTGTCACAACTTGTGCAGGGCCCAACTAGAGGGACAGCCCTTCTGGTCTTAATTTTAAGCAACAGGCCAGATAGAATAACAGAAGTACGAGTCGATGGGCACCTAGGGAACAGTGACCACAATATAATACAATTCCACTTGTCCTTCAGTAAGGTGCCCTGGAAGGCGGTTAAAAAAACGCTGAATTTCAGGAAAGCAAAGTTTGATCAGCTTAGAGAGGACCTTTGCCGAATTGATTGGGACAATGTCCTCAAAAATAGGAGCACAGAAAATAAATGGGAAATATTTAAATCAGTTTTACACACCCACTGCAAGCTAGCCATACCGTACAGAAATAAAAGGGCTAGGATCAGGAGAACACCAATGTGGCTATATAAGGATGTAAAAAGGGCAATAAATAACAAGAACAAGGCATTTAAGAAGCTAAAACAAGAAGGCAATGAAGAAGCATTAAAAAGTTATAGAGAAAAAAATAAAATGTGTAAAAAACAAATACATTTAGCAAAAGTGGAAACTGAGAGACTCATTGCTAAGGAAAGTAAAACAAACCCCAAACTATTCTTTAATTATATAAACAGTAAAAAGATTAAAATTGATAGTGTCAGCCTTTTAAAGAACAATGAGGGTGAAATCATAGAGAGCGATGTGGGAAAAGCAAATGTTTTAAATACTTTTTTCTCAACAGTGTTCACACAGGAAAAGGATTTGCCAGGGGAAATGCAGAGTGATAATGTAAACTCCCCATTAAGTATTACCTGCCTAACCCAGGAAGAAGTGCAGAACCGACTTAGTAAGAATAAAATTGACAAATCACCAGGCCCTGATGGCATTCACCCTCGGGTATTAAGGGAGTTAAGTAATGTGATAGACAGGCCTCTATTCCTTATATTTAAAGACTCTATAGAAACAGGGTCTGTTCCTTTTGATTGGCGGCAAGCAAATGTGGTACCAATATTCAAAAAGGGGTGTAAAAGGGAACCTGGAAACTATAGGCCGGTAAGCTTAACATCTGTTGTGGGTAAAATTTTTGAAGGGTTTCTAAGGGATACCATTATGGAATATCTCAATGTTAATAAATGTTTAACTCCATATCAACATGGATTTATGAAGGATCGCTCCTGTCAAACTAACCTGATCAGCTTCTATGAGGATGTAAGCTCTCAAATGGACCAAGGAGAATCATTGGATGTCTGTAACAACCTTGCTGGCATCACTGCATGGCCTCCCATCCCCCTCACACCAACTTACTTTCTGCTTCAAGCCATGCTGTGATTTCTGTCTGTTGCCAGCTCTGTGCCTCTGCTCTCCATGTTTCCAGACTGTGTGTATAGGGGGGCGGCGCCTGAACTCTCTGGTTCTTATGCAGTCAGGGTGCACCTGTGTAATCTGTCCCTGATCAATCACCTGGAGCCCTTGACTATTTAGTTTCGCCACTCCCAATGAAACATTGCCTGTGCAATGTCTATACTCAGTTAGTATCTTGCTGCTGAGCAAGCCAGGCCCTGTTCTGTGTGTCTCCTTCTCTGGAGGATTACTCTAGTCTTGCTTTGTACCTTGCCTGCCTGCCAGGAGGCAGAATATCCTGGCCCTTGAGTCTTGTTCCCAATACCTTGTCTGTACTCTGTCCGCCTGCCAGGAGGCAGAATATCCTGGCCCTTGTTCCCAGTGCCTTGTCTGTTCTCTGTCCGCCTGCCAGGAGGCAGAATATCCTGGTCCTTGTGTCTTTGTCCCGGTGTCTCTGTCTGAACTCTGTCTTACCTCTGTTTGTCAGTCTGCTTGTTTGTGGTTCCTTCTCTGCCGTGTCTTTCCTTGTGTCCTCCCTGTCTGTGCATCTGCACCCTCGCAGCTTTATCTGTGCATCTGCACCTTCGCAGCTTTATCTGTGCATCTGCACCCTCGCAGCTTTATCTGTGCATCTGCACCCTCGCAGCTTTATCTGTGCATCTGCACCCTCGCAGCTTTATCTGTGCATCTGCACCCTCGCAGCTTTATCTGTGCATCTGCACCCTCGCAGCTTTATCTGTGCATCTGCACCCTCGCAGCTTTATCTGTGCATCTGCACCCTCGCAGCTTTATCTGTGCATCTGCACCCTCGCGGCTCTGCCTGCTCCGCACTCCTGCGGCTCTGCCTGCTCCGCACTCCTGCGGCTCTGCCTGCTCCGCACTCCTGCGGCTCTGCCTACCTGCACCTCCTGTGTGAACAGGTCCAAACCTGTTCTCTCATATACCACTCCTTCCTGCCTATATCCATACCTGCATCTCCTGTGTGAACAGGTCCAAACCTGTTCTCTCATATACCACTCCTTCCTGCCTATATCCATACCTGCATCTCCTGTGTGAACAGGTCCAAACATGTTCTCTCATATACCACTCCTTCCTGCCTATATCCATACCTGCACCTCCTGTGTGAACAGGTCCAAACCTGTTCTCTCATATATCACTCCTTCCTGCCTATATCCATACCTGCACCTCCTGTGTGAACAGGTCCAAACCTGTTCTCTCATATACCACTCCTGCCTGCCTGCATCCATACCTGCACCTGCTGTGTGAACAGGTCCCTACCTGTTCCTTCTCAAGCCGTGCCCGCCTGTCCTGTGTCTCAAGCCGTGCCCGCCTGTCCTGTGTCTCAAGCCGTGCCCGCCTGTCCTGTGTCTCAAGCCGTGCCCGCCTGTCCTGCGTCTCAAGCCGTGCCCGCCTGTCCTGCGTCTCAAGCCGTGCCCGCCTGTCCTGTGTCTCAAGCCGTGCCCGCCTGTCCTGTGTCTCAAGCCGTGCCCGCCTGTCCTGCGTCTCAAGCCGTGCCCGCCTGTCCTGCGTCTCAAGCCGTGCCCGCCTGTCCTGCGTCTCAAGCCGTGCCCGCCTGTCCTGCGTCTCAAGCCGTGCCTGTTAGCCCAGTGTCTCCAAGCCACGCCTGCTTGCCCTGTATCTGTCGTACCTTCTTGCCCTGTGTCTGTCTGCCTGTCAGTCACATCTGTCCAAGTGACTTGTCTCCAAGTGGGATCAGCAGCCACAGCCAGACACCACCCTGGAGTGGCACCCGACAGCTATCTGCCGCACAAGCCTGACCTCACCATCAGTGGCTCCAGTGAAAACCAAGGTAGCTGTCGCAGTCACGCCCCTTCCAGGGTAGTCTGGTCTGTGACACAGTGGGGCCACAACCCCTGGCTCGCGCCATTCAGCCAAGGCGCGAGCGGGACAATGTCATTTATCTCGACTTCTCTAAAGCATTTGACACTGTCCCACATAAAAGATTGGTAAGTAAGATGAGAAAGCTTGGGCTAGGGGAAAATGTGTGTAGATGGGTAGGTAGCTGGCTTAGTGATAGAAAACAAAGAGTGGTTATTAATGGTGCATACTCAGATTGGGCCAGAGTTACTAGTGGGGTACCACAGGGTTCTGTATTGGGCACCCCAACTATTTAATATATTTATTAATGATCTAGTAGATGGCTTACACAGTAAAATATCAGTATTTGCAGATGATACAAAACTATATAAGGTAGTTAACACAAAGGAGGACAGATTGCAACTACAGACAGATTTGAGTAAATTGGAGAATTGGGCTGAAAAATGGCAAATGAGTTTTAACACAGATAAGTGTAAGGTTATGCACATGGGAAGGAGAAACAGATGCTACAATTACTTACTAAATGGGAAACTGCTGGGGAAATCAGACATGGAAAAAGACTTAGGCATCTTAGTCAATAAGAAGCTAAATTGGAGTGCCCAGTGTCAGGCAGCTGCCACCATAGCAAATAGGGTCATGGGATGCATTAGAAGAGGACTGGGGGCACAAGATGAAAACATAATTCTCCCTCTGTACAAATCACTCGTCAGACCACACTTGGAGTATTGTGTGCAATTTTGGACGCCGGTGCTCAAGAAAGACATTACTGAACTTGAAAGGGTTCAAAGGCGGGCTACTAAAATGATAAATGGAGTTGGTTAACTACAATACCCAGAAAGGTTATCAAAATTAGGTCTATTTAATCTACAAAAGAGAAGACTTAGGAGAGACCTAATATATATGTACAAGTATATCAGAGGGCAATACAGAGATCTCTCCAAGGAACTGTTTGTACCAAGGACTGTGACAAGAACAAGGGGGCATTCTCTTCATTTGGAGGAAAGACAATTTCTGCACCAGCATAGAAGAGGGTTCTTCACGGTAAGAGCAGTGAGGCTCTGGAATTCTCTTAATGAGGAAGTGGTGATGGCCAACTCACTGAATGAATTTAAGAAAGGAATGGATGCTTTTCTTGTGAGTAACAGTATAGAAGGTTACGAATAACATAATATTATAGGTAGATGGTTGACCCAGCTTAGGGGAAGGAATTTTTTTCCCTATGGAGAAAATTGGTTTCTACTCTGTGGGTTTTTTGCCTTCCCCAGGATCAACAATGCAGAACATCTGCACTAAAAATAGGCTGAACTAGATGGACATAAGGTCTTCCTTCAGCCTTCAAAACTATGTTACTATGCTATGTTGGAGGTTCCGGAACTTTTTACGGTCAACTTCACGAGTTAGTTGGTACTTCTTAATCAGGGTCTTCTTGATGGCCTCATAGTTCTCATCTTGGTCTTGAGGGAGAGAAGCAAACACCTCCAGAGCTTTGCCTTTTAGCCCTGGGGTCAAGTACTGGGACCATTGGTTCTCAGGCAGCTGGTACTGTCTGCAGGCTTTATCAAATCCCCGCAGAAAAATGGCCACGTCCCCATCCTTTTCCATCACAGGAATCTGCTCTGGCCAGGGTTTATGGATATGAGCATTGTTGGGCTGCCGCTGGGCTGGGAAAACCTCTGCTCCTGGATTCGGGCTAACTCTAGCTGGTACTCCCGCTCTACCTCCTTCTCGGCTTTCTCTTGGTATTGCTGGATTAACTGCAGACGTCTCTCTGTATCTTCTGGGGTGCATTGCTGTAGGTCCACGCTACCCTGGCTGCGAGTAGGGCCAGCCAGCACCAGTTGGACTTCTGGTTCAGTATCGTCCATGCTTTGACTGGCCTCAGCCTCCCCTGGGCTCTGGGCACAGTCCTGACCCTCTTCAAGTTGCACCAGCTTCGTGACCATTTGGTCGTTGGTTTTGCCTATAGGGTCAATCTGCTTTGACATGCACAGGGCAATAAGAGTGTCCTTGGACTGCTGCTTATAATATGCCTCTCCCAGTTTAACCATGGTTGCCAAATAAAAGATAGGACAGAAAAACAAAAAAAAGGGTAGGGGATAATTGCTGTACACACTATCCTCTCGGCACTAATGGTCACTGAGTTCATTCTCCAAAACTTTTTGTGCAGGGTCCTCTCAAGAACCGTGGAAGTTTTAGTGAGAGGAATGATTGCTCAAATCAGATCACTAATGCTCTATTATTCCATTGCTCTGCCACCAATATGTCATGAACTGGGAGTGCTTGATTGCCCCCAGTTCATCAGGGGATTTATTATATCCCACTTCCAGTTCCGGTTTGGAACTTGTAGGTCTCTGGTGCCCCCTTACCATCTGTTCAGTCAGGGAACTACAACTAGGATAAGTAGTCGCCAGGAGGGCCACCTTGCTGTGTACTGGCTATTGGACACGCTGCAGTGAGGGCGATATAATTACTCCCAGTCTCATGCGGTAATACTCTTATGAATCTCCGCCCATCACTGCCAGTGTCTCCCCAAAAGCCCAGAGCACTTTGCTGCCACCAGTTCCTAGTTCTTATGATTGATATCGGGTCAGGAGCCAACCCAATCAGTAGCGCTGATTTAGTTCAGAGGACGTGGTAATAAGTTATTAGAGCATGGAAAATAAAACTAGTAAATATTATAGGTTTTACTCCAAAAAGAAATGGGCAGTGTTTACAAAAAGTTTATAAAAGATGTTACAAACAAGACAATAACAGTATGTACAGAAAATTACAAAATAAAGATGGATTAAAGATGAGCTTACATGTTTCAGTTACTGGCATGCCGTGTAGAGATGGTTGGTTGGAGAGGGGAACTCTCTCAATTCATCAGGTCACAATTCACAGCCTCTCATAGCTGGATCCTCAGGCAAAAGACACACTCCTAAATGGGCTTCATAATGTTATACCCGCTGTTCATGACCTCACTGAGTGGGCGGAACCATGGAATGCACTCCCCTTGTCCAATAGTTACTAAAACTCATAACCGTCATAACTCTGGCTGCGAGGCTCGTAGGGTAGTGGCAGAACCATCATTTTTCTGAGTATGAAATTGGCGTTCTTTTAAGTCTAAACATGAAGTGAATTCATGACCCGGTTAAGTAGAAATCCATTTATCGGATTCTGCTGGTGCCGGAGCTTAACAAACTCACTGGTGGGTGGTTCTACCGATGCATATGCCAAAAATGTATTTGTCCTACTTCCATGCCTAAACTGTGTTTTCATATACCAGTTTAAAGGAACAAAGAGATCTGAAGCCATGTGTTCCTACTTTTTACTTTCAGTTTCCCAGCTGTATGCAGGAGGGAGGGGTGAGAGGAATCACACACATTCCTGAGGGAGGGGGGAAAGAGGGAGAAAGGATTACACGCAGGCAGGTAGAGATGGAGGACTGCAACTTGTGCAGGGGGGACTGTAAGGGGGATCGTTGCTGCAGCATGTAGACTGTACACAAACTTAATGGGAGGAAGGAAAGCATGTGTGTGTCCCAGTAAATGCAGTGGAACATTCTTGAAGTGTACTTAGTATATGAGCATATTCATATTATCGTGACATGGAGATTGAGTTAAAACAAGCAGGACTTCTTTTGAACAGCCATTCTGTACTCACATAGTCCCTTTAAGGGTAACATGTCACCTTGAGAAATGGTATTTATCTGCAGATATGGGGTTAATCTGCAGGTAAATAGGGTTTAAAGCCTGGTTAGCTGTCTTTATGGAAAAGTGTGAGCTACAGGGAGAAAATTAAGTTTTATTCTCCTTGCCACGACTCAATTCCTGTCATAGGGTCAGTGTAAGGAGTGAGACATTACAGTTACCACTAACTACAAAGTGAGCGGGCTGTAATAATGTCTCGTCACCTTGACTGTAACATCGTCCAAGGAGCCCAACCTCAGGCTGGACTTCATTGAATGACTAACATGGCAGCAATAAATGGCAACTCATCAGCAACCTGCAACTGCGTCAAAGGGTGCTGATGGGAGGTGATGAGTGAAGGCACTGGCCATCGTGATATTTAAATGCCACTGTCAGTGATTGACAAGGGCATTGTCATGGTCACGCGTGGCTGGACACAGCGCCTCCAGCAGGGCGGATTTAGATGACACGTGTGACCCTGGATACACCGCCTCCAGTTGGGCGAATTTAAATAATAAAACGTGCAGCTGGATACGCCGCCTCCAACAGGCGAATTTCGGAAATACATGTATGTCTGGAAACCCCGCCTCCAGTAAGGCGAATTTAAACAATAAAAGGGAAAACCTGGGTAACAATAACAATGGCGGCCCTGCGATAGGGAACGGGGAAATGGAGACCTCCTGCACTCCCCTGAGTCAGTGTCTCTACACTCCTAACGCTCCCTAGGCCGGTTCCGCACCGGGAGACGATCAGGATACCTTTAAACTAGCTCGCCCTCCATCTACCCCTTTCTAGTGTAATGGCCAGTGCGGAAACTAATCCCACCACTGCACTAAAACACACATAAGGAAAAGAGACAAAACAGGGAAACACCACTTAGCTTTGCTCTGTTGCTTACGCTCCCAGCAACAGAGCCCACCACCTGCGTGCATCTTTTCCTCCGACCGGGTCCAACACCATAGTGCAGCCTTGGAGCAAACAGAGTCCACCACCTGCATGCAGCTGTCCAGAAATAGAGTCTAGCATATGAGTCCAGCTTTCCAGCAAAAGAGTCCAGCATCTTGAGTCCAGCTTTCCAGCAACCGAGTCCAGCATGATGAGTGCAGCTCTACACCATAGCTGCCACTCCACCAAGCCATGCAAGAACTTCTTGCTGACACCATAGCTGCAACTCCACGAAGCCATGCCAGCCCTCCTCGCAGACACCATAGCTGCCACTCCAGGACTCTCACTGAGCTGCCCGGGACTCTCCTTCACTCCATCCTTCACCCAGGCTTCCTTGTAACTGAGGACTTTCACTGTTGTGAGTTCATTTTCCCCTTCACCATTGAGGTCTGATGAACTCCCTCTTCTGGTGAAGGAAGGTAGTGAGGCTGATTACCAAGCACCTGAGCAGAATGATGATGACTGGGTGACTGGAATTGCTGACTGGATATAAGGCAGCCGACGCCCTTCTGCCTTGCGGGTGATTTCTCTGAGGGATTCTAGGAGACCAGTCTGATTCCTGCTCCTCAAAAGCTAAGTTTTCTGCTCTGCTTTTTGCATTTGTGTTTTGTTTTTGTTTTGCCTTGTTTTTCTGGATTTCTGCCATTCCCTTCTGGGGTGAGCTGAATTCCTTTTTGCTCTGTCTTCAGAAAATACCTGAGTACTGATATAGTCTTTTTGAAGCCTAGCGTCTTCAGGGCTTTTTTCCCTATCAGTCTGTTGGCTCTTGTTTTGAGAGGGTTTTGGCGGATTGCAGACAGCAGCTTTTCTATCCTGTCCTATTTAGTTAGCTTGGGCCCCATCATTTTCTCAGCCTATCTTTCTATCTGTGTGAGTGTTTTTTCATCTCGCTTCACCGTCATTATGTGTCGGGGGCTGCCTATTGCTTTGGGGTCTGCTCTGGGGCAGTTTAGATTTCCCTTTCTGTCTTTAGGCTATTTAGTTCTCCGGCTGTGATCGAGGGGTCTAGGGCACCGTAGGAACCCCCCATGACTACTGCTAGTTGTTGTTAGGTTCAGGGGTCTGCAATCCGATAGCTGCCAACTTCTCTGGTTTTCTGGACTTAGCTAGTATTTCTGTTTTTGCCTCCTACGGTGACTCATTCATAACATTTCACCAACCATGATTACCACACCTGACACTCTTTAATAGAGCAATCATACCTGTTTTATAATTACGTGCACAAAACTAAAGTAACAAAGTGCAATGATGCTCACCACCACCGGGGGGCAAATTTAGAACAAAAGACACCACAGTGCAATAATCCTAATGGCCACCGGGGGGGGGACTGGAATTGAAACCACACAGCCAAAGGAAAAAAAAAGGTTACTTGCATTTTCTCTGTCATATCCAACCTGGATCATGACAGTACCCTCCCCTTAATGAGGGGCCTCTGGACCCTCAAGACCGCTCCTCATTGGGGAACCACCTACAGCGGGGATGCCCAGATCCAGAGTTCACCCCAAACACTACCTGACACTTCAGGTTAATGACAAACGCACCGCTGGTATAGGCAATGTATGTTCTGGTGGCACAACACATCTCCAAGGCGCCGACCTGGGGAATGAGTTATGTAAGTGTATGTTCTGTATACAAAACACCGCTGGTCCTATTCAAGGCGGGCTTGAGGGGAGACTCTAGCTGCCCTAGATGTGGCACAGACCAGGCCGGACTGTTACATATGCTATGGTCGTGTCCGCGGCTGGTGGCATACTGGCTGGTCGTTATCAACAAAATTGAGAGAGCTTATGCATGTACGCTCGACAGGAATCCAGTGCTGTGTGTTTTGGGGGAGGTGGATGGGATACCTGTCTCAGAACATTACAAAGTGGCAATAGTGAGGTTGCTGTATGTGGCACGCAAACTAATAGCACGAAAATGGAAGGATTCGGAACCCCCCACTAGGAGGGAATTTATTGCTCAGACACGTACGGTAATGCATTTAGAGGAAAGCATTTACAGGCAAAGGCATGGTGAAAGAACTTTCGAAAAAATATGGTCCGCCTGGATGGCGGTGATATGATTGCTAAGACTCTCAAGTATACCCGGCATAAGGAGTATTGGGGGAGGGGGGATGGCTTTGATTGTATTATTACAAGATATGTGAATTGTTACATGTATATTGATATCCATTGTTTATTGTTTAAAATCTTTTGAAACCTAAATAAAAATAACTGGTTTAAAAAAAAAAGTGTATGTTCTGTATGAGCTGGTAAGACTCCGCAACACACTTCCACAGAATGTTTTTTGGTGGCCACCCGTACATGCTCGTTCACACACAGGTCCGGACCTGAACGTTTATTGCCATACATTCGTTTGTCATAATTCGGTGAACTCATTCTGGGATCGGCAACAGAGGCGTCCCCCTGTGTCACCACATTCACACCCCCGCTATTCACCTAGGGATCACCACCCTCCAACCCTTTACACCACGAGGTCTGCGCCTCCCAGGGTTGGCTAATGGCGAGGGTTGAGATTTTCCCCTACTCCCCCACAGCGCACCTGCTGCTCTCACTGGAGAGAAAGGGGCCTGGGATATGGAGGAAAAATACACTCCCTGGTCGCCTTCCTTCACACGACCAGGAGGGGGCGGCTTTTTTGGTGGTATGGAAGATTTGGCGTTGGCCCCACGGACTATAACACCAGTCTGCTCACTACCGGGACGTACCCCTTCACCTCGGGGAACCCCAGACAGCGCCATGGGGACACCAACTCCACCCACCTGTCTGGGTGCGTCCGCCAGTATGAGCAAGTCCCGCTCCCCAGCAGCGACTCTAGAGGGCTTCATTGCCAGCCGCTATTTGATTTTCTGGTTGAGTCAGAGGGAAGGCCCCAGACCCTGATTACTGCTGCTGGAACTGCTTACACACCATGCAGCTCCTCACTCACCTCAGTGAGGCCCAGCAGCAAATGCTCACAGGTCTGAACATGGCCTGAGGCTCACCAGAAAAAAAATGTATGGGTTGGTGTTAAAGTCATGGTCACGCATGGCTAGACACGGCGTCTCCAGCAGGGCGGATTTAGATGACACGCGTGACCCTGGATACACCGCCTCCAGTTGGGTGAATTTAAATAATAAAACATGCAGCTGGATACGCCGCCTCCAACAGGCGAATTTTGGAAATACACGTATGTCTGGAAACCCCGCCTCCAGTAAGGCGAATTTAAACAATAAAAGGGAAAACCTGGGTAACAATAACAATGGCGGCCCTGCGATAGGGAACGGGGAAGTGGAGACCTCCTGCATTCCCCTGAGTCAGTGTCTCTACACTCCTAATGCTCCCTAGGCCGGTTCCACACCGGGCGACGATCAGGATACCTTTAAACTCTAGCTCGCCCTCCACCTACCCCTTTCTAGTGTAATGGCCGGTGCGGAAACTAATCCCACCACTGCACTGAAACACACATAAGGAAAAGAGGCAAAACAGGGAAACACCACTTAGCTTTGCTCTGTTGCTTACGCTCCCAGCAACAGAGCCCACTACCTCCGTGCATCTTTTCCTCCGACCGGGTCCAACACCATAGTGCAGCCTTGGAGCAAACAGAGTCCCCCACCTGCGTGCAGCTGTCCAGAAATAGAGTCTAGCATATGAGACCAGCTTTCCAGCAAAAGAGTCCAGCATCTTGAGTCCAGCTTTCCAGCAACTGAGTCCAGCATCATGAGTGCAGCTCTACACCATAGCTGCCACTCCACCAAGCCATGCAAGAACTCCTTGCTGACACCATAGCTGCAACTCCGCCAAGCCATGCCAGCCCTCCTCGCAGACACCATAGCTGCCACTCCAGGACTCTCACTGAGCTGCCCGGGACTCTCCTTCAGCTCCATCCTTCACCCAGGCTTGCTTGTAACTGAGGACTTTCACCAACCGTGATTACCACACCTGACACTCTTTTATAGAGCAATTACACCTGTTTTATAATTACGTGCACAAAACTAAAGTAACAAAGTGCAATGACGCTCACCACCACTGGGGGGCAAATTTAGAACAAAAGACACCACAGTGCAATAATTCTAATGGCCACCGAGGGGGAAACTGGAACTGAAGCCACACAGCCAAAGAAAAAAAAAGGTTACTTGCATTTTCTCTGTCATATCCAACCTGGATCATGACAGGCATTTAAATACTTAAAACAGCAGCAATCAAGTAAAGCTCTGATCACTGCTGTTACAAGCAGATACCAGCTATGTATCACAGCCGACATCTGCCTGGTATGGAGCAGGCTCAGCTCCTGAATCCACGCAATACAATCATATGCCTAAGGTGACAGTTATGCCAAGGTTAGTAAATTTCACTTGTCTGTTTCTAAACATGTAAAGGCAAAAGGAATTTGCTAACACATGTGAAAGAGCCCTTATAGATTTAGTTTATGTGCCCAAACATATGAATGTTTTTACATCCCACAGTGCACTGTTACATACACGCATCTTACAAAAATACATATAAGGTAATTCCAGATACACAGACATAGCTGCAGCACACAGACAGACATCAGTACATAAATACATCACTTAAACCACCATCAGTACATGGTACATCAATTGTAATGTCAGGTCAGCCCCATATACCTTTGTATACCAAGAACCTACAACTCCCAGTATGTCCTTAAAAATGGAGATACTGGGAGTTGTTGTTAACAGTCATCATCAGACTGCGAACCATACAGGAACCACAGTACTGATGAGACGCAGGCAGTATCACAAATGAGCATTTACATCCAGTTATCTTATCTGTGTATTCTGCTACAGATGGATCTGGATAAGTTAGAAACTTGGGCCAAAAGGTGGCAGACGCGGTTTAACAATGATAAATGTAAGGTAATGCACATGGGAAGAAGGAATCAATATCACCATTACACACTCAACGGGAAACCACTGGGTAAATCTAACATGGTGAAGGACTTGGGGATCCTAGTTTAATATAAACTTACCTGGAGCAGCCAGTGTCAGGCAGCGGCTGCCAAGGCAAACAGGATAATGGGGTGCATTAAAAGAGGTCTGGATACACATGATGAGAGCATTATACTGCCTCTGTATAAATCGCTGGTTAGACCGCACATGGAGTACTGTGTACAGTTTTGGGCACCGGTGGTCAGGAAGGATATAATGGAACTAGAGCGAGTACAAAGGAGGGCAACAAAATTAATAAAGGTGATGTTGGAATTACAATACCCAGAGAGATTAGCAAAATTAGGATTATTTAGTCTAGAAAAAAGACAACTGAGGGGCGATCTAATAACCATGTATAAGTATATAAGGGTACAATACAAATTTCTCTCCGAGGATCTGTTTATACCATGGAAGGTGACGGTCACAAGGGGGCATTCTCTGCGTCTGGAGGAGAGACGGTTTTTCCACCAACATAGAAGAGGATTCTTTACTGTTAGGGCAGTGATAATCTGTAATTCCTTGCCTGACGAGGTGGTGATGGAAAACTCAGGCGAGGGGTCCAAGGGAGGCCTGGATGTCTTCCTGGAGCATAACAATATTGTATCTTACAGTTATTAGGTTCTTTAGAAGGACGTAGATCTGGGGATTTATTCTGACGGAATATTGGCTGAACTGGATTGACAAATGTCTTTTTTCGGCCTTGCTAACTACTGTATGTTACTATGTATGTTACTATGTCTGCATTCCGGGGGTTGCCCTGGGCAACCTAGGTCTGTATTGGCCTGGGTAAGGAAAGGCTGAATCGGTCCATCACCACCCGCTCTAACATCTGGGCCGTAGTGGACGAATCTTGCTGCAGCCACTTTTGGACCAGATGCAGCAAATCAAACATCTGTGAGCGAGGTGGTTTATCGCTAACATATGACCAATGATGGACTCGTTGAGCCCTTACTGACATTGTCACCCCCAGGCATGCCAGTATCTAGGTTTTTAACTTATCATATTCCTTGGCATTCTGGAGAGCGTAACAATATTGTATCTTATAGTTATTAGGTTCTTTAGAAGGACGTAGATCTGGGGATTTATTCTAACAGAATATAGGCTGAACTGGATGGACAAATGTCTTTTTTCGGCCTTGCTAACTATGATACTATGTTATATCTTCTCGGAAGTCTTTATTGGAGCCATTTAAAATGAAGGCAATTGTTGCGACATAATGGTATATATAGTCCGGGTGTGGAAGGTGATAAAAAGATGGAAAATTGTCTGTGTTTTGTACACCTGGAGTGTTCGTAAACTCAGTTAGAACTTGCCAAATGTTCGAAACGCATAAAAGACTTTACGATTTTATACTGTCGAAGCTGGATCTTTTCTATGTCTGGCAGAGAAGTGATCTTGTGCTTCATACCATGGAATTAATTTGGAATCTACTGAGGGTGAGCTGAAATTCTTTTTGACCTCTTTGTTATCCCTCTCTTTTCTATACTGGGTCTCGTCTTCAGAGTGTCCTCTCACACGGTGTCCCCTTATACTGCCCAGTCACTATACTGTGCCTCTTTATCATGCCAACTCTCCTTAGCATACTGTTCCCTCCTTGCTGTGCCACTGTCCCCCCCATACTGCTCCTTTTCTATATCTCACCCCACACTACCTAGTCTCTGTTCTGTGTCCCCTCACACTTTTCTTCCCCCATGCTGTCTCTTCACATCATTACCCTCAATAGTCTCCTCACACATTCTGCCCCATACTCCATACTGTCTCCTCAAACATCCCACTTCCTCATTCTGTTCCCGTACCCATTCACTATACTGTTTCTTCACACATTCTCTCCATACTGTCTTCTAAAATGTCTCCCCTATCTTTCTCCAATTATAATAAATCTTCGGAAGAACACACAGAAATGCACAAAGACGCACTCGCAGACATGCAGAAGCGTGCATATACACACACATATATATATATATATATATATACACACACACAGACATGCAAACACACATGTACACACACAGACATGCAAACACACATGTACACACACACGCCTACACAGAAATGTGGCCATGCACACATACACATGTAGCGCAGGTAACCACACACTTCCAGACATACAAACACACGCCTGCATACACACACACATACACATATGCAAACGCAGTCATGCACAGACACACACACAGACACGTGCACACATAGTCATGCAGACACTTGCAGTTATGCAGACACATGCAAACACACAGACATGCACACACAGAGACTAGATTTGGACACGCAAACACAATGACGCACACACACTGAAATGCACACGTGAACATGCACACTTGCGCACACACACAGACAAACATATGCAAAACACATACAGATTCACATAAACATACACAAATATTAGGTGTTTTAATACTATTACACTACCTTGGCTTGTTGTTTCTACACAAGAAGCAGCAGTGAAGGGGAGCACGGTGTGACATCACTTTTAGCAAACTGTGACGCGACCGCGCACGCTCCCCCAGCTCCCCCGGCTCTTGATCTCGGTGCACGTGCCCAGGTGCTTCAGAATGACCTGCGGCAGTGCATGTGTCCCCTGCTTCCCTGGCTCAGCCCACCACAGCCTCTAGCAATGTCGGACTGGGGTTCCTTGGTGACGTGTTTCTATGATACTTTTCCTCTGAGGGCTCATACTTACTTGCAAGAGACTCGCACGATTCTCGTGCGAGTCTCTCGCATGAAAGCCCGGCCGGAGCGCGAGGCTACATGTATTTCTATGCAGCCACATGCTCTGGTCCCAGTTCTGGCAGCAGTGCCGGGTTTTCATGTGAGAGAATCGCTCGAGTCTCTCGCAAGTGAGTATGAGCCCTGATTGTGAGTACAAATCCTGATATAAAATACTGACGAAATACTGAACGTGTGCACGTGGCCTTGATTTGACTTTTCTGTTACTATAATACAAAAAACCCTTGAATACCGAAGTGATCCTATCTATACCTGATCGCTTTTTGGTTGTCAAGATTCAGTTTTTTTTTGTAGTTTCCCAGAGATAAAGCTTTTTTTTATTTTTAAGTTTATATAAAGGCTTGATTTTGTCAATGTCATCAACAGCGGGTGCATATCATTTAAAGGGGTTGTCCTGTATAACAGATTATTACTCTGTAGGCTCAGGGACACAAAAATAAAAATGTTCTGCCCTCTGGTTATAGGGCAGTCTGTTGTGTTATGTGCTCTGAATAAAGCAATCTGTTTGTATTATTGCTGGGTTAATTATAGCACCATCTAGTGGTGGCTGAATTTATAGCTGCGTCTTAAAACAGCATTCACAGCCTGTGCCTTTAACAGAAGCAATGCACTTTGGGATTGAAGCAATGCATTGTGGGAACTACGCAGTGTATTCTGCGATGAAGGAGACTCCATCTTCTTTTTGTGTATCTCATAGGATGTACATGTGAATTTTGTCCTCCTGTTTATCTTTGTTTTCCTATGACTTCTCTACTTGAGTCGCTATCTGGGTAAAGCATATCTGGTAAGGATCAGCGTTTTCTTACAATGCAGTGATTTACAGAGGTGTTGTTTGCTGTCTAGCAGCTAGGAGATGTCATTAACGGTTTAGCTACCAGTTCACAGTGAATGTAATCAGGGACTCATGTATTCTCATGTAACGTTTGCATCACCGTACACTTTCTATAAATGTGTTAGCTGTGTTATCGTCTGCCGAATACTTACCTATGTCATTTTGTATTCCTCGTAGTTTTACCGCGCATGTTCTATACTGTTTACCAATAAAAAAAAGTTAGACTACAGAGAACAGTCTGCTTATTTGGAACACAGAACAGTGGTTTATGCTGAATGCTGAATTGCACACCGTGACAACGTGTATGAAGGCAGAACAAAAAAACATGAACTGACCTGTTAGGGTGTGCGCCTTTTAGACGCCAGCCTACCTACATGGTTTTTGCTATAGGAAGAGTTTTCAGGAACACAGCAGAGGTGTTATTCCTGATACATCTTTTTAGAATTTTTTTAGGTGTCTTTTTTTTCTTATTTTAATATTGTGGGTGTTAATAGTGAACTTATTACTGACTTCTTTCAACTATTTTTCATATTCGAAAACCTAAAGCGGTTTGAAGAAGCTGAAAAAGAGTGAATTTATGCACAAGTCATTTTTACATTGCGGATCATTTGATTCTTTTTTTAGCATTTTTTTGACCCCTTTACCCCCAAGGGTGGTTTGCATGTTAATGCCGGGGCCAATTTTTACAATTCTGACCACTGTCCCTTTATGAGGTAATAACTCTGGAACGCTTCCATGGATCCCAGTGATTCTGACATTGTTTTCTCGTGACACATTGTACTTCATGTTAGTGGTAACATTTCTTTGATATGACTTGCGTTTGTTTGTGAAAAATCAGAAAACTTGGCGAAAATTTTGAAAATTTTGAAAATTTTAAATCACGAGAAATATGTCACACAAAATACTTAATAAGTAACATTCCCCACATGTTTACTTTACATCTGCACAATTTTGGAACCAATTTTTTTGTTAGGAAGTTACAAGGGTTAAATGTTGACCAGCGATTTCTCATTTTTACAACAAAATTTACAAAACCATTTTTTTAGGGACCACCTCACATTTGAAGTCACTTTGAGGGATCTATATGATAGAAAATACCCAAAAGTGACACCATTCTAAAAACTGCACCACACAAGGTGCTCAAAACCACATTCAAGAAGTTTATTAATCCTTCAGGTACTTCACAGGAATTTTTGGAATGTTAAAAAAAAATGAACATTTAACTTTTTTTCACAAAACATTTTCTTCAGATCCAATTTGTGTTATTTTACCAAGGGTAACAGGAGAAATTGGACTGGAAAAGTTATTGTACAATTTGTCCTGAGTAGGCTGATACCACATACAGTATATGCAGGTAAACCACTGTTTGGGCGCATGGCAGGGCCCGGAATGGAAGGAGCACTGTCTGACTTTTCAATGCAAAATTGGCTGGAATTGAGATCGGACGCCATGTCACGTTTGGAGATTCCCTGATGTGCCTAAACAGTGGAAACCCCCCACAAGTGACACCATTTTGGAAAGCAGACCCACTAAGAAACTTATCTAGATGTGTAGTGAGCACTTTAAACCCCCAAGTGCTTCACAGAAGTTTATAATGTAGAGCCGTAAAAATAAAAAATCATATTTTTTTCACAAAAATGATCTTTTTGCCCTCAATTTTTTATTTTCCCAAGGGTAACAGAAGAAAATGGACTCCATAAGTTGTTGCACAATTTGTACTGAGTATGTTGATACCCTATATGTGGGGATAAACAGTGGAAATCCCCCAATTCTAACTCCAACCCTATCCCTAACACACCCCTAACCCTAATCCCAACCCTAACCATAATCATAATTTTAGCCCCAACTCCTAACCCTAATGGGAAAATTGAAATAAATACTTTTTTATTGCATTATTTTTCCCTAACTAAGGGGGTGATGAAAGGGGGTTTGCTTTACTATTTATAGCTGATTTTTTTAGCGGGTTTTTATGTTTGGCAGCTGTCACACACTAAAAGATGCTTTTTATTGCAAAAAATAGTTTTTGCATCACCACATTTTGAGAGCTATAATTTTTCCATATTTTGGCCCACAGAGTCATGTGTGGTTTTATTTATTGCGGGATGAGTTGACGTTTTTATTGGTTCCATTTACGGGCATGTGACATTTTTTGATCGCTTTTTATTCCGATTTTTGGGAGGCAGAATGAACAAAAACCAGCAATTCATGAATTTCTTATGGAGGGTGTTTATACCAATCTGCGTGTGGTAAAATTGATAAAGCAGTTTTATTCTTCAGGTCAGTATGATGACAGCGATACCTCATTTATATTTTTTATGTTTTGACGCTTTTCTACAATAAAAACTGTTTTATATAAAAAAATAATTATTTTAGCATCCCTTTATTCTAAGAGCTATAACTTTATTATTTTTCTGGTGATGTAGCTATATTGCGGCTTGGGTTAACTAATGGGACAGTTTTATAGGTCAGGTCGTTATGGACGTGGCGATACTAAATATGTGTTCTTTTTGCTTGTTTTTTTTATTTAAATATTTATTAATGAAATAAATATTGATTTTTCTTTCTTTTTTATTTCAAAAATATTTTTACAATTATTTTAAAAAGTTTTTTAATTTAATTCTTACTTTTACACTTTGTCCCACTATGGAACACTCATTTTGTGCAGGCTGATCGCTTCTGTAGCATGCAGATCTGCATGTTATTGAAGCTGTCAGCGCTGCAGCTTCTGTGCACTGACCTGTGAGACTTCCTGCGAATGATAGGAAGTTTCACAGGTCTGGAGACCTGGATGTTGTCATGACTACATCGGGTCTCCATGGCAGCGATCGGGACCCCGCGTCATGACGCAGGGTCTCCGATCTAAAGGCAGAGTGGCTGTCACAGCTGACAGCCCCTCTGCCTGCTCCCAGAAGACTGCGATCATGTTTGATCACAGTGTGCCCGGTGTTAAAGTTCCGGGAGCAGTCCGTGACTGCTCCTGGCACTTAGTGCCTGGTGTCAGCTGTGAGAATCAGCTGACACCCGGCTGTGATCAGCCGCGCTGCCCCCGCGAGCGTGGCTGATCGCTCATGACATACTATTCTGTCCATGGTCATAGGGGGCCAGGGTACATGGACGGAATAGTACGTCAAAGGTCAGAGAGGGGTTAAAGTTGTTTTCCAAGCAAGTTATTCCTAAAGAAGACACAGCATGTAAATACTAATCATATATTGCAGTAATAAAGGTTACATATTTGCCACACCAAATTAATGCAAAATATCTTTATTCACAACCTAATACAGACAGGCAAATAGGTGCAAATATAAGAGTCCATTTAGCGAAAATCATTATTTCTAATAAATAAAGCTCAAAGTGTGTATGTATGTGTGTGTGTGTGTGTGTGTGTGTGTGTGTGTGTGTGTGTGTGTATGTCCGGGATAGGCATCCGCACCGTCGCAGCTACAGCCACAAAATTTGGCACAGTCACACGTCTGGACCCCGAGAGCGTCCTAAGCTATGTTGTGAGGGGAAATTTTAACCCCACGCGTTCCAATTCACCAAACAATTTTGCCCCTGTCTACATACTGGGGAAAAAGTGTGTGTATCAAGCCCCGCCCCTCATTATGATGTCATAATGCCCATATCTACATAATGGGGAAACAGTGTGTGCGTATCAAGCCACGCCCCTCATTATGTTACAATGGTTGCCATGGCGACGCTGATGTCATCATAGGATGCAAGCCCCGCCGCTCATTATGATGTCATAATGGTTGACTATGAGATGGAGGATGTGTGATGGGTATATGGGCACTGGACTATGGGATGGAGGATATGTATGACAGGTATATGGGCACGGGACTATGGGATGGAGGATGTGTGATGGGTATATGGGCACGCGACTATGGGATGGAGGATATGTATGACGGGTATATGGGCACGGGACTATGGGATGGAGGATGTGTGATGGGTATATGGGCATGGGACTATGGGATGGAGGATGTGTGATGAGTATATGGGCACTCGGCTATGGGATGGAGGATATGTATGATGGGTATATGGGCACGGGACTATGGGATGGAGGCTATGTATGATGGGTATATGGGCACGGGACTATGGGATGGAGGATATGTATGATGGGTATATGGGCACGGGACTATGGTATGGAGGATGTGTGATGGGTATATGGGCACGGGACTATGGGATGGAGGATATGTATGACGGGTATATGGGCACGGGACTATGGGATGGAGGATATGTATGACGGGTATATGGGCACGGGACTATGGGATGGAGGATATGTATGATGGGTATATGGGCACGGGACTATGGGATGGAGGCTATGTATGATGGGTTTATGGGCACGGGACTATGGGATGGAGGATATGTATGATGGGTATATGGGCACGGGACTATGGGATGGAGGCTATGTATGATAGGTTTATGGGCACGGGACTATGGGATGGAGGATATGTATGATGGGTATATGGGCACGGGACTATGGTATGGAGGATGTGTGATGGGTATATGGGCACGGGACTATGGGATGGAGGATATGTATGACGGGTATATGGGCACGGGACTATGGGATGGAGGATATGTATGATGGGTATATGGGCATTGGACTATGAGATGAAGGATGTGGGATGGGTATATAGGCACTCGACTATGGGATGGCGAATATGTATGATGGATATATGGGCATAGGACTATGGGATGGAGAATATGTATGATGGATATATGGGCACGGGACTATGGGATGGAGGATGTGTGATGGGTATATGGGCACTCGACTATGGGATGGAGGATATGTATGATGGGTATATGGGCACGGACCTATGGGATCGTGGATATGTATGATGGGTATATGGGCACAGGACTATGGGATGGAGGATAATTATAATTTGCTATAACTAACCACAGTTAGTTACTATGCCCGGGCAGCGCCGGGCTCTTCAGCTAGTATTGGATAAATCAGGGGGGCAATTATACAACTTCCCCTGAGGAAGCAATAGCGAAACGCGCGTTAGGGCATCAGCACTTAGGTTCTGGCGTCAATGGGTAAGAGGCTCATACATTTTTTCAATTTATTTGCACGCATAGCACTTTATTGATGGTTCCCAGTATGTTTGGCGATGATGCCATACCAAATACATACACTGGGTTAACTAAGAGTTAATATGCTGAGCATCCCAACATCTACTCTTACCTTTTCTATATCCTTTTTGGGGACATTCTGGTGTACATATATGTATTTTTATGGTTGAGCAACAAGCATTTAGTCCTGGGTGCCCCCATTTTTTTTTTTTAACTGCCCTTTGCTTGGTTGTATTATTGCCCACCTGATTTATCCAATATTTAATGATTTTCTCTGTATGTAAGAGGAGATGTTGAGATGCTCAGCATATTAACTCTTAAGACCTAAGTGCCAATGCCCTGACGCGCGTATTAGGTTGTGAATAAAGATGTGGCAAGTATACAACCTTTATTACTACAATATATGATTAGTTGGGATTATTAAACTTTCTGTTGTCTAAATGTATTCAATGTAGTTCTTTGCGAGAGTATCCCCCTCTTTTTTAAGAGAATATGGTTCTTTCATGTAATCGGCTCTGGCATATTTATATATACAGTGTGTACATAACCTTAACCCCTTCACCCCCAAGGATGGTTTGCACGTTCATGACCGGGCCAATTTTTACAATTCTGACCACTGTCCCTTTATGAGGTAATAACTCTGGAACGCTTCCATGGATCCTGGTGATTCTGACATTGTTTTCTCATGACATATTGTACTTCATGTTAGTGGTAAAATTTCATTCAAATAACTTGCGTTTATTTGTGAGAAAAACGGAAATTTGGCGAAAATTTTGAAAATTTTGCAATTTTCCAACTTTGAATTTTTATGCCCTTAAATCACAGAGATACGGCACACAAAAAACTTGATAAGTAACATTTCCCACATGTTTACTGTTTAGTGCTGATATAATGGGAGATGTCTAGTGACTTCAGGGTTAATTTTGCTATCAGAAGTGTTGGACATTATTTTTGTAGGGTTTTTTGCAGGTTGCAGACAGTATCTTTACTTTTCTTTCCTCTCTACTTAGTTTGGGCCCCATCGCTTGCTCAGCCTCTTTTCCTGCCTGTGTTTGTGCCTTCATCTTGTTTCACCGTCAATAGGCACGCTCCACGGCTGCTGCTAGTTGTGTGGTAGGATCAGGGATCTGCAATCTGCATAGTTACCAACCTCTCTGGTTTTCTGTGGCTTAGCTTGTTTTGTTTTTTTTCTCCTCGGTGACCCATTCATAACACACGCGGCTCCGCTCTGTACACCTTGCACACACATGGCTCCGCTCCGTACACACACAGCTCTGCTCTGTTCCCAAATGGCTCTGCTCCATACACCTCGTGCACTCACGGCTCCGCTCCGTACACCTCGTACACACACGGCTCCGCTCCGTACACCTCGTACACACACGGCTCCGCTCCGTACACCTCGTACACACACGGCTCCGCTCCGTACACCTCGTACACACACGGCTCCGCTCCATACACCTCGTACACACACGGCTCCGCTCCGTACACCTCGTACACACGTGGCTCCACTCCGTACACCTCGTACACACACGGCTCTGCTCCGTACACCTCGTACACACACGGCTCCGCTCCGTACATCTCATACACACATGGCTCCGCTCCGTACACCTCGTACACACGCGGCTCCGCTCCGTACACCTCGTACACACACGGCTCCGCTCCGTACACCTCGTACACCCCCATCTCCTGCTACATATCCACACTGTAAACCCCTCCTGACCCCACACATAAACTTCCCCTCATCCAGCACCATGACACCCAGCACAGCAGAGTCCTCGATACACTGAGGCCCCTGATCATGTGACCCCCTGACTCCTCCCCTCCTGTGACCTCATCACAGGTCCTGTGCGCACAGAGCAGCCATATATGTGGAGTGCGGCTCTGCGGGTGGAGGCTCCACACCAGGACTGTAGCAGGTAAAGACCCCAATATCCACAGGTGTCCCTTCTAATTGGGGGGAAACTATCCCCTCTAATAATCCTCGGACAGTTCTGACAAACACGGGAAAGTGCCCCTTTATGGAGGGGACAGAAAGTCTGTTTAGTCTCTTTAGGGTTGAGCCTAGACTGTATGGGCTCCTTCCAGGTCCTAACTGCAGCCCATAAAGTCTAGCTGGCTCACTACTGAAGATGCTAGACTGTATGGGCTCCTTCCAGGTATATTTTCTTGAAGATAGCAGACATTATGGGCTGCTGCCTGGCCCTGATTGCAGCCTATACATGACACTAGAATGTATGTGCACTTTCAAGGTATAAATTTATTAAAGCCAGCCGAATATATAGGATCCTTCCAGGTCCTAACTGCAGCCCATAAAGTCTAGCCGGCTCACTACTGAAGATGCTAGACTGTATGGGCTCCTGTCAGGTATATATTATTGTAGATACAGACTGTATGGGCTCCTGTCAGGTATATATTATTGTAGATACAGACTGTATGGGCTCCTTCCAGGTATATATTACTGTAGATATAGACTGTACGGGCTCCTGTCAGGTATATATTATTGTAGATATAGACTGTACGGGCTCCTGTCAGGTATATATTATTGTAGATAGACTGTATGGGCTCCTGTCAGGTATATATTATTGTAGATATAGACTGTATGGGCTCCTGTCAGGTATATATTATTATAGATACAGACTGTACGGGCTCCTGTCAGGTATATATTATTGTAGATAGACTGTATGGGCTCCTGTCAGGTATATATTATTGTAGATATAGACTGTACGGGCTCCTGTCAGGTATATATTATTGTAGATATAGACTGTACGGGCTCCTGTCACGTATATATTATTGTAGATATAGACTGTATGGGCTCCTGTCAGGTATATATTATTGTAGATATAGACTGTATGGGCTCCTGTCAGGTATATATTATTGTAGATACAGACTGTATGGGCTCCTGTCAGGTATATATTACTGTAGATATAGACTGTACGGGCTCCTGTCAGGTATATATTATTGTAGATATAGACTGTACGGGCTCCTGTCAGGTATATATTATTGTAGATAGACTGTATGGGCTCCTGTCAGGTATATATTATTGTAGATAGACTGTATGGGCTCCTGTCAGGTATATATTATTGTAGATACAGACTGTATGGGCTCCTTCCAGGTATATATTACTGTAGATATAGACTGTACGGGCTCCTGTCAGGTATATATTATTGTAGATATAGACTGTACGGGCTCCTGTCAGGTATATATTATTGTAGATAGACTGTATGGGCTCCTGTCAGGTATATATTATTGTAGATATAGACTGTATGGGCTCCTGTCAGGTATATATTATTGTAGATATAGACTGTATGGGCTCCTTCCAGGTATATATTATTGTAGATACAGACTGTACGGGCTCCTGTCAGGTATATATTATTGTAGATACAGACTGTATGGGCTCCTGTCAGGTATATATTATTGTAGATATAGACTGTATGGGCTCCTGTCAGGTATATATTATTGTAGATACAGACTGTACGGGCTCCTGTCAGGTATATATTATTGTAGATAGACTGTATGGGCTCCTGTCAGGTATATATTATTGTAGATATAGACTGTACGGGCTCCTGTCAGGTATATATTATTGTAGATATAGACTGTACGGGCTCCTGTCAGGTATATATTATTGTAGATATAGACTGTATGGGCTCCTGTCAGGTATATATTATTGTAGATATAGACTGTATGGGCTCCTGTCAGGTATATATTATTGTAGATACAGACTGTATGGGCTCCTGTCAGGTATATATTACTGTAGATATAGACTGTACGGGCTCCTGTCAGGTATATATTATTGTAGATATAGACTGTACGGGCTCCTGTCAGGTATATATTATTGTAGATAGACTGTATGGGCTCCTGTCAGGTATATATTATTGTAGATAGACTGTATGGGCTCCTGTCAGGTATATATTATTGTAGATACAGACTGTATGGGCTCCTTCCAGGTATATATTACTGTAGATATAGACTGTACGGGCTCCTGTCAGGTATATATTATTGTAGATATAGACTGTACGGGCTCCTGTCAGGTATATATTATTGTAGATAGACTGTATGGGCTCCTGTCAGGTATATATTATTGTAGATATAGACTGTATGGGCTCCTGTCAGGTATATATTATTGTAGATATAGACTGTATGGGCTCCTTCCAGGTATATATTATTGTAGATACAGACTGTACGGGCTCCTGTCAGGTATATATTATTGTAGATACAGACTGTATGGGCTCCTGTCAGGTATATATTATTGTAGATATAGACTGTATGGGCTCCTGTCAGGTATATATTATTGTAGATACAGACTGTACGGGCTCCTGTCAGGTATATATTATTGTAGATAGACTGTATGGGCTCCTGTCAGGTATATATTATTGTAGATATAGACTGTATGGGCTCCTGTCAGGTATATATTATTGTAGATATAGACTGTATGGGCTCCTTCCAGGTATATATTATTGTAGATACAGACTGTACGGGCTCCTGTCAGGTATATATTATTGTAGATATAGACTGTACGGGCTCCTGTCAGGTATATATTATTGTAGATAGACTGTATGGGCTCCTGTCAGGTATATATTATTGTAGATATAGACTGTATGGGCTCCTGTCAGGTATATATTATTGTAGATATAGACTGTATGGGCTCCTTCCAGGTATATATTATTGTAGATACAGACTGTACGGGCTCCTGTCAGGTATATATTATTGTAGATACAGACTGTATGGGCTCCTGTCAGGTATATATTATTGTAGATACAAACTGTACGGGCTCCTGTCAGGTATATATTATTGTAGATACAGACTGTATGGGCTCCTGTCAGGTATATATTATTGTAGATATAGACTGTATGGGCTCCTGTCAGGTATATATTATTGTAGATATAGACTGTATGGGCTCCTTCCAGGTATATATTACTGTAGATATAGACTGTATGGGCTCCTGTCAGGTATATATTATTGTAGATACAGACTGTATGGGCTCCTGTCAGGTATATATTATTGTAGATATAGACTGTATGTAACATAGTAACATAGTAATTAAGGTTGAAGGGAGACTTAAGTCCATCTAGTTCAACCCATATCCTATCCTAACTTGCCCTAACATGTTGATCCAGAGGAAGGCAAAAAAACCCCATGTGGCAAACAGTAAGCTTCACATTGGGGAAAAAAATTCCTTCCCGACTCCACATACGGCAATCAGACTAGCTCCCTGGATCAACGCAATATTAAGGAGACTAGTGTATATACCCTGTAATATTATACTTTTCAAGAAAGGCATCCAGTCCCTTCTTAAATTTTAGTAGTGAATCACTCATTACAACATCACATGGCAGAGAGTTCCATAGTCTCACTGCTCTTACAGTAAAGAATCCGCGTCTGTGAGTATGCTTAAACCTTCTTTCCTCCAGACGTAGAGGATGCCCCCTTGTCCCCGTCACAGGTCTAAGAGTAAAAAGATCATTAGAAAGGTCTTTGTATGTAGATACAGACTGGGCTCCTGTCAGATATATATTACTGTAGATACAGACTGTACGGGCTCCTGTCAGGTATATATTATTGTAGATACAGACTGTACGGGCTCCTGTCAGGTATATATTATTGTAGATATAGACTGTATGGGCTCCTGTCAGGTATATATTGTTGTAGATATAGACTGTATGGGCTCCTGTCAGGTATATATTATTGTAGATACAGACTGTATGGGCTCCTTCCAGGTATATATTACTGTAGATATAGACTGTACGGGCTCCTGTCAGGTATATATTATTGTAGATATAGACTGTACGGGCTCCTGTCAGGTATATATTATTGTAGATACAGACTGTACGGGCTCCTGTCAGGTATATATTATTGTAGATATAGACTGTATGGGCTCCTGTCAGGTATATATTATTGTAGATATAGACTGTATGGGCTCCTTCCAGGTATATATTACTGTAGATATAGACTGTATGGGCTCCTGTCAGGTATATATTATTGTAGATATAGACTGTACGGGCTCCTGTCAGGTATATATTACTGTAGATATAGACTGTATGGCTCCTGTCAGGTATATATTATTGTAGATATAGACTGTATGGGCTTCTGTCAGGTATGTATTATTGTAGATATAGACTTTACAGGCTCCTGTTAGGTCTATATTATTGTAGATACAGACTGTGCGGGCTCCTGTCAGGTATATATTATTGTAGATACAGAATGTATGAGCCCCTGACAGGTATATTTTAGTGATGATATCAGAATGTATTGGCCTGTCAGGTGTATAGTTGTGCTCAAAAGTTTACATAGCCTGGCAGAATTATTGCTTTCTTGGCCTTTTTTCAGAGAATATGAATGATAAAGTCTTGATGTTTTCTCCACTCATGGTTAGTGTTTGGGTGAAGCCATTTATTGTCATACTACTGTGTTTTCTCTTTTTTTAATTATAATGACAACCCAAAACATCCAAATCACCCTGATCATAGTTTACATACCACATTTTTTGTAATACCATGTATAGCCCCCTCTAATATCAATTGACTACTTGAAGTCGTTTGTGGTAGTTATGGATAAGGTTCTTTATTTTCTCAGATGGTAAAGCTGACCACTCTGACCACCAAAAAGTTTTGATGTTATCATTCATATTCTCTGAAAAAAGGCCAAGAAAGCAAAAGTTCTACAGCGGTATGTAAACTTTTGAGCACAATTGTATCAGTGATGACATCGGAATGGAGTATAAATAAAGAGAGAAAAAAAACTCTGCATCACCATTAAAAAATAGAAATAAACTAAAAACTTTATTCAAAACATTAAAATCATGAAAAATAATGCCCACAGGTAACAGCTCTGTCAGTGATCTCCCGCTCACACTGAAAAAATATTGGAACATTTGTTAATAGTGAGCTGTACTGCAGGTTCTGAGTTCAGAAGCAGAGGATATAAGTACAGAGATGCATTGCTATGTACTATGTATCTCTATGTTCCTATATTGTACAGTTGAAGAAAATATTTTTTTCATATAAAATAAACTTTAAAAAATGCCAATTTCAATAACCTTTTCATCCCCCCAGTATTTTTTAACTTTAATGACCAGACCACTCCTGGGAAGTTTCACCACTGTACCATGTTTTCTCCATTTGTGGATAATGGGTCTCACGGTGGTTCGCTGGAATATCAAAGCTTTAGAAATGGCTTTATAACCTTCTCCAGACTGATAGATCTGAATTACTTTCCATCTCATTTGTTCATGCATTTATTCGGATCGCAGCATGATGTCTACTTTTTGAGGATCTTTTTGTCTACTTCACTTTGTCAGGCAGGTCCTATTTAAGTGATTTTTTGATTGAGGATAGGTGTGGCAGTAATCAGGCCTGGGTAGGGCTACGGAAACTGAACTTTGCTTTTCGAAGATGTGACAAACCAGTTAAAAAAAAGGTAGGGGGCAATAACTTTCACACAGGGCCCTGTATTTTCTTCCCAATAAATAATAAAGACCTTCATTTACAAATTGAATTTTGTTTACTTGTGCTGTCAAATATTTTAATTTGTTTGTTACTCTGAAACATTTAAGTGTGACAAACATGCAAGAGAGTAAAAAACCAGGAGTTGTGGGCAAAAAGTATTTCACATCACTGTACACTACCGGGCCACACAGATCTTTATATGAAGATCTCCTGTATATACAGTAATGACCACCTACAATTAATGACTTAACCCCTTCCCGACCAGTGGCAGCGTATGCGTCATGAAAGTCGATGCCAATCCGACCAATGACGCATATGCTGTGTCATGGATTTAAAGTCCCCCTGCGGGTCGGGTGCCCGGGGTCAATGAAAGGTCACCTGACCCGCAGATACAGGGGGCTTTGTACTTCACCAGGGGGGGGTGGCTTCGCCCCCACGTGGCTACGATCGCTCTGATTGGCTGTTAAAAGTGAAACAGCCAATCAGAGCGATAGTAATATTTCATCAATGAAATTTGATGAAATATTACAAACCAGCCATGGCCGATGCTGCAGTAGCATCGAACATGGCTGAAGACACCAATCTGACCCCCCCACACGGTTAACGGGGTTGATCTGCCCCCCGCCGCTGAATGACAGCGGCGATCGGCTGCCGCTGTCATCATCTGCTCCCCCCGCCTTCCGATCACCTCCCCTCCTACCCCCTGGTACATTTCCGAGTGCTGCTCCCGGTGTCCCGCGGTCCCAGATCATGGGCACCGCCATCTTAGAAAATGGCGGGCGCATGCGCAGTGCGCCCACCTGAATCTGCGGCTGCAGATTTCATTCATTCATTTTGATCACTGTGATAAACTTTAACAGCGATCAAAGTAAAATAAAAAGTAAATAAACCCCCCCTTTATCACCCCAATAGGTAGCCACATATAATGAAATAAAGAACATATTTTTATTTTTCCATTAGGGTAAGGGTTGGAAATAGGGTTGAAATTAGAGTTAGGGTTGGAATTAGGGTTAGGGTGCAACTAGAGTTTCGGATGGAATTAGTGTTAGAATTAGGGTTGGAATTAGGGTTAGGGGTGTGTTGGGGTTAGGCTTGTGGTTAGGGTTGGGATTAGGATTAGGGGTGTGTTGGGGTTAGGGTTGTGGTTAGGGGTGTATTGGGATTAGGGTTGGAGTTAGAATTGAGTGGTTTCCACTGTTTAGGCACATCACAGGGGGTCTCCAAACACGTCATGGTGCCACCATTGATTCCAGCCAATTTTGCGTTCCAAAAGTCAAACGGTGCTCACCCCCTTCCAGGCCCCGACGTGTGCCCAAACAGTGGTTTACCCCAACATATGAGGTATCAGCGTACTCAGGACAAATTGCACAACAACTTTGGGGGGCTAATTTCTCCTATTACCCTTAGGAAAATAAAAAATAGCGTGCTAAAAAATCATTTTTGAGGAAAAAAAGATTTTTTATTTTCACTGCTGTTATAAACTTTTGTAAAGCACTTGGGGTTTCAAAGTGCTCACTAGACATCTAGATACGTTCTTTAAGGGGTCTAGTTTCCAAAATGGTGTTACTTGTAGGGGGTTTTCACTGTTTAGGCACACAGGGGCTCTCCAAACGTGACATGGCGTCCAATAACGATTGGAGCTAATTTTCCATTCAAAAAGTCAAATGGCGCTCCTTCCCTTCTATGCACCGAAACAGTGGTTTATGACCACATATGAGGTATCCGTGCACTCAGGAGAAATTGCCCAACAAATTTTAGGATCCATTTTATCCTGTTGCCCATGTGAAAATGAAAAAACTGAGGTTAAAGGAAAATTTTTGTTTAAAAAAGTATTTTTTTCTAACCCCTTACCTACAATTGACGTAATATTCCGTCCATGTGACCATGGACCTAATTACCATGGACGGAATATTACGTCATCGCGATCAGCGGCGCCCACGTGGTGAGCGCCGCTGATCGCGGCCGAGTGTCAGCTAATTATCATAGCTGACACCCGGCACAATGTGTCAGGGGCGGTCACGGACCGCCCCCGACATGTTAACCCCTTGCACACCGCGATCAAACGCGATCGCGGTGTACCGGGAGTTAAAGGGAAGCATCGGCAGGGAGGGGGCTCCCTCCGTGCTTCCCTGAGCCCCCCACGGCAGCGCAATGTGCAGCGCTGCTGCGGGGGGCTCTTTCCCTACAGGCCCCCGGATCCAAGATGGCGACGGGGGCCTTCGGGGGCCTGTAGAGAGCTGACTTCCTCACTGCCTGCAAGGCGCAGGCATGAGGAAGTCTGCAGCAGTGCCTGTGACAGATTGCTGATCTGTCACAGTGATCTGTGATGTGACAGATCAGCGATCTGTCACAGGACAGTGATGTCCCACCTGGGACAAGGTAATAAAGTAAAAAAAAAAAGTGTTAAAAATAATTTAAAAAAAATCGCTAAATAAATTAGTAAAAAAAAAAAAAAATATTCCCCAATAAATCCATTTTTTGAAAAAAAAACAAAAAACAAAACAATAAAAGTACACATATTTGGTATCGCCGCGTCCGTAATGACCTGCCCTATAAAACTGTCCCATTAGTTAACCCCTTTAGCGAACCCCTTAAAAAATAAAAATAAAAAACGAAGCAAAAAATAATGATTTATTATCATACCACTGAACAAAAAGTGCAATAACGCGCGATCAAAAAGACGCATATAAATATGCATGGTACCGCTGAAAACGTCATCTTGTCCCGCAAAAAACGAGCCACCATACAGCATCATCCGCAAAAAAATAAAAAAGTTATAGCTCGCAGAATAAAGCGATACAAAAATAATTATTTTTTATATAAAATTGTTTTCATTGCAAAAAACCGACAAAACATAAAAAAAACGACCTAATTGAGGTATCGCTGTAACCGTACTGACCCGAAGAATAAAAACGCGTTATCAATTTTACCGCACGCGGAACGGTGTAAACGCACCCCCCAAAAGAAATTCATGAAAAGCTGGTTTTTGTTCATTCTGCATCCCAAAAATCGGAATAAAAAGCGATCAAAAAATGTCACGTGCCCGAAAATGGTACCAATAAAAACGTCAACTCGTCCCGCAAAAAATAAGACCTCACATGACTCGGTGGGTCAAAATACGGAAAAATTATAGCTCACAATATGTGGTGATGCAAAAACTATTTTTACAATAAAAAGCGTCTTTTAGCGTGCGACAGCCACCAAACATAAAAACCGCCATAAATCGTAAATCAAACCCCCCGTTATCACCCCCTTAGTTAGGGAAAAATAATAAAACTAAAAGAAAATGTATTTATTTCCATTTTCCCGCTAGGGTTAGGGCTAGGGTTAGGGCTAGGGTTAGGGTTAGGGTTAGGGCTAGGGTTAGGGCTAGGGTTAGGGTTAGGGATAGGGTTAGGGCTCAGATTAGGGTTAGGGGTGTGTTGAGGTTAGGGTTGGAGTTATAATTGGGGGTTTCCACTGTTTGGGCACATCAGGTGCTCTCCAAAGGCAACATGGCGTCTGATCTCAATTCCAGCCAATTCTGCATTGATAAAGTCAAATGGTGCTCCTTCCCTTCCAAGCTCTGCCATGTGCCCAAACAGTGTTTTACCCCCACATGTAGGGTATCAGCCTACTCAGGACAAATTACAAAACAACTTTTGGGGTCCAATTTCTCCTGTTACCCTTAGGAAAATAAAAAATTGGGGGCAAAAATATAATTTTGCGGAAAAAAATGTTTTTTTTATTTTCACGCCCAGGCGTTATAAACTTCTGTGAAGCACTTGGGGGTTTAAAGTGCTCTCCACACATCTAGATAAGCTCCGTGGGGGGTCTAGTTTCCAAAATGGGGTCACTTGTGGGGGGTTTCCACTGTTTAGGTACATCAGGGGCTCTCCAAACGCAACATGACACCCGCAGACCATTCCATCAAAGTCTGCATTCCAAAACGTCACTACTTCCCTTCCGAGCCCCGACGTGTGCCCATACAGTAGTTTTCTCCCACATATGAGGTATCAGCGTACTCAGGACAAATTGGACAACAACTTTTGGGGTCCAATTTCTCCTGTTACCCTTGGGAAAATAAAAAAAATGGGGACTAAAAGATCATGTTTGTGGAAAAAATACGATTTTTTTATTTTCACGCCCGGACGTTATAAACTTCAGTGAAGCACTGGGGGGTTCAAAGTGCTCACCACACATCTAGATAAGTTCCTTGGGGGGGTCTAGTTTCCAAAATGGTGTCATTTGTGGGGGGTTTCTACTGTTTTGGTACATCAGGGGCTTTCCTAATGCGACATGGTGTCCGATCTCAATTCCAGCCAAAAACGTCAAATGGCGCTGCTTCCCTTCCGAGCTCTGCCATACGCCCAAATAGTGGTTTACACCCACATGTGGGGTATCAGCGTACTCAGGATAAATTGCACAATATCTTTTAGGTTGCACAATATCTTTTAGGGTCCTGTTACTTTTGGAAAAATAAGAATTGAGGGTGAAAAGATCATTTTTGTGGAAAAAATATGATTTTTTAATTGTACTGCTGTACGTTATAAACTTCTGTGAAGCCCTTGGGGGTTCAAAGTTCTCACCACACATCTAGATAAGTTCCTTGGGGGGTCTAGATTCCAAAATGGTGTCATTTGTGGGGGGTTTCCACTGTTTTGGTACATCAGGGGTTTTCCAATCGCGACATGGTGTCCTATCTCAATTCTAGCCAAAAACGTCAAATGGCGCTGCTTCCCTTCCGAGCTCTGCCATACGCCCAAATAGTGGTTTACACCCACATGTGGGGTATCAGCGTACTCAGGATAAATTGCACAATATCTTTTAGGGTCCTGTTACCCTTGGAAAAATAAAAATTGTGGGTGAAAAGATCATTTTTGTGGAAAAAATATGATTTTTTAATTGTACCGCTGTACGTTATAAACTTCTGTGAAGCCCTTGTGGGTTCAAAGTTCTCACCACATATCTAGATAAGTTCCTTGGGGGGTCTAGTTTCCAAAATGGGGTCACTTGGGGGGGTTTCCACTGTTTAGGTACATCAGGGGCTCGCCAAACGTGACATGGCGTCCGATCTGAATTCCAGCCAATTTTGCATTGAAAAAGTCAAACGGCGCTCCTTCCATTCTGAGCTCTGCCATGCGCCGAAACAGTGGTTCCCCCCCACATATCAGGTATCAGCGTACTCAGGACAAATTGCACAATAACTTTTGCAGTCCAATTTCTCCTGTTACCCTTGGTAAAATAAAGAAAATTGAACCTGAAGTATTTTTTTTGTGAAAAAAAGTTAAATGTTCATTTTTTTTTTTAATATTCAAAAAATTCCTGTGATGCACCTAAAGGGTTAATAAACTTCTTGAATGTGGTTTTAAGCACCTTGAGGGGTGCAGTTTTTAGAATGGTGTCACTTTTGGGTATTTTCTATCATATAGACCCCTCAAAGTGGCTTCAAATGTGAAGTGGTCCCTAAAAATAAAATGGTGTTGCAAAAATGAGAAATCGCTGGTCAATTTTTAACCCTTATAACTTCCTAGCAAAAAAAAATTTTGGTTGCAAAATTGTGCTGATGTAAAGTAAACATGTGGGAAATGTTATGTATTAAGTTTTTTGTGTGCCGTATCGCTGTGATTTAAGGGCATAAAAATTCAAAGTTGGAAAATTGCGAAATTTTCAAAATTTTCGCCAAATTTCCATTTTTTTCACAAATAAACGCAAGTTATTTGAATGCAATTTTACCACTAACATGAAGTACAATATGTCACGAGAAAACAATGTCAGAATCACCGGGATCCATGAAAGCGTTCCAGAGTTATGACCTCATAAAGGTACAGTGGTCAGAATTGTAAAAATTGGCCCGGTAGTTAACGTGCAAACCACCCTTGGTAGTGAAGGGGTTAAGGATCAATTTTGGAAGCACCTGGGGGTTCAAAGTGGTCACTATGCATCTAGATAAGTTCCTTGGGGGGTCTAGTTTCCAAAATGGGGTCAGTTGTGGGGGAGCTCCAATGTTTAGGCACACAGGGGCTCTCCAAACACGACATGGCAACCGCTAAATATTCCAGCATATTTTCCATTCAAAAAGTCAAATGGCGCTCCTTCCCTTCTGAGCCCTGCTGTGCACCCAAAAAGGTATCCATGTACTCAAGAGATATTGCCCAACAAATTTTAGGATCCATTTTATCCTGTTGCCCATGTGAAAATAAAAAAAAAATTGATGCTAAAAGAAAATTTTTGTTGGAAAAATTAAAATGTCCATTTTTTCCTTCCACGTTGGTTTAGTTCCTGTGAAGCACCTGAAGGGTTACTAATCTTCCTTTAATGTAGTTTTGAGTAGCTTGAGGGGTGCAGTTTTTAGAATGGTGTCACTTTTGGGTGTTTTCTGCCATATAGACCCCTCAAAGTGACTTCAAATGTGAGGTGGTCCCTAAAAAAATTTTTTTTTTTTGTAACTTATGTTATAAAAATGAGAAATCACTGTTCAACTTTTAACCCTTTTAACTTCCTAACAAAAAAAAACTTTGTTTCCAAAATTGTGCTGATGTAAAGTAGACATGTGGGAAAAGTTATTTTGTAACTATTTTGTGTCACATAAGTCTCTAGTTTAACAGAATAAAAATTCAAAATTTGTAAAATTTTCGCCAAATTTCTGATTTTATCACAAATAAACGCAAAAATTATCGACCTAAATTTACCACTAATATGAAGCCCAATATGTCACGAAAAAATAATCTCAGAATCGCTAGGATCTGTTGGAAGTATTCCAGAGTTATTACCTCATAAAGGGACACTGGTCATAATTGCAAAAAATGGCCTGGTCATTAAGGTCAAAATAGGCTTGGTCATGAAGGGGTTAAAATACAATGACCAACTTTCTACTCTGCTTTCTGTGCCATTTTGAGGCATGGCAGGCACAACGAAGGAATGTTCTCCCATGTGGTCTGATGTCTGGCGTGTACAGTCTCGAAACGTCCTCACGTGTGG
The DNA here is from genome assembly GCF_039654945.1 of Dendrobates tinctorius. Lineage (NCBI taxonomy): Eukaryota > Metazoa > Chordata > Amphibia > Anura > Dendrobatidae > Dendrobates > Dendrobates tinctorius. The sequence goes on along the minus strand of NW_027361961.1, from coordinate 1,914,099 downwards.
TCTGAGGCACGGTCTCGAAACGTCCTCACGTGTGGTCTGAGGCACGGTCTCGAAACGTCCTCACGTGTGGTCTGAGGCACGGTCTCGAAACGTCCTCACATGTGGTCTGAGGCACGGTCTCGAAACGTCCTCACGTGTGGTCTGAGGCAAATGTGAATAACATCTTATACTCACCTACGGGGCAGTCTTGTATTATGTTTGTCACTGTTCTTCTTCCAGTAGTCCTCCTTCCCATGGATGATGCATCCTACATCATCCACACAACCTCCCCCATGACGCTTCAGTGCAGGAACACGTCTCTGCCCTGCCGATCACAAAGCAAAGTACAAAGAGAAGTCTGCACCGGAGCGTGATGGAAGACACTGTGTGGATGGACTTAGGACGCATCGTCGACTCAAAGAAGGATAGGAGGAGGTACCGGATTAAGACTAGTGAAGCCCATTGGATGGGGCTGCCCCAAGGGCAAATCTAATAAGAAAAAAACAAAAAACAAAGTTATGCAGATTGGCATTCTAGAATGTTGTGTATATAAGGGCATTCAGATAGTGGACGTGCTTTATAAAGTGCTGTATATAGAGGGTATACAGGTAGTGGTCGTACTATATACACAGCATTCTAGAATGCTGTATATGGCAACATACAGGTAGTGGTAGTACTTTATACGGGGGGGGCATAAACAATGATTGAATACCCTGTAGTAAACAGCAATAATGCATGAAAATTTAAGGTACTTGGTTAACACCCTCGATTTAAAAAAAAAATGCAGAAGCCATAAGCCATCCTACCACTTCACAGTGACCCTAATTGGGACAGTGATAACTAATATTAAAACCCTTTATATATTGATGTGGTTTCCCATTCCTGTGTCCACTATTTGGGCCTAATCCTTCTCAGTCCTTATCCACAAGCAAGTCACAGGACAAAGCGGTAAGGTTTTTAATATTAGTTAGGACTGTCCCAATTACGTCACCGTGAAGTGGTGGGATGGCTTTGGCTTTTTTTTTTTTAATAAAGAACATGTTAACTAAATCCCCTATATTTTCATGCACTATGCCATTTACTGCAGGATATTCAATCATGTTTGTTTTTTTTCTGTTCAGTGGCCAGTGTGAACGTGCGCTTACACGCACCATACACACCAGATTGTATCATTTTTTATGGGGAATCCTGGTGACATGTTCCCTTTAGGCAGGCTTACATCTATGCAGCTTGTACAAGTGATCTTCACTGTCTCAAAAGTGGTTTACCTAAGGCTAGTTTCACACTAGCGTATCTACATGCAGTGCACGGCGCCACTAAGCCCCGCCTCCTCCGGTCATCTCCTACTCTCGCACATCACTGCATGCGATCTGCGCACCCTACCTTTAGCATAGGGTGCGCAGACTGTGTGCTAGTAGGATTTTGCGTGCGCTGCGCCCTTTTGACGGTGCGCCGAGCGCACCATGTTGCATTTTGGGGCGCTCGGCGCACCGTCAAAAGAGCGCAGCGCACACAAAATCCTACTAGCGCAGTCTGCGCACCCTATGCTCAAGATAGGGTGCGCAGATGGCATGCAGCGATGTGCGATAGTAGATGACCGGAGGGGGCGCCGTGCACTGCGTGTAGATATGTTGGTGTGAGACTAGCCTAACCCAGTTATTACAGTACCTTCCATGTGTTACACAGATGCATCATGGGCTTGTCCATGCATGAAATAAAAGGCTAAATTACAAAATGGAGACTTAAAGCAATGTTTTATTTACATTCAGAACCAGTTTAAGAGGAACAAATTAAGATTTCCCACAGAAATCTCAGACTTTTACTTACAGAAATATTGGCTAAATAACATTCTTACATATATAAAAACCTTTAATTTTATAAAAGTGCATTTTTTTACATTGAAAAATTTGCCTTGTTTCATGCAATGCATTTCTATGTATTGTACAACTGTAATATGCTGTTGGTGCATGCGGGCAGGACTGATGGTAGGGTCTGTGGCTCGGCCCCCCCCATGGCCTGCTTCCGGTGTCTAGGACCAGATATCATAATACCAGCCTTGAATAGTGAAGGAGACGGCAGCCAACCCTGAGAGACATCCAAGGTGGGAACGCCCCGTCATGCCGAAGGGAGTCTGCTAGATCCAGGCGTAGTAGACCAGCGCTGATGGGTTTATGGACGCCAGGAGGGGGTTGGGCCTGAAGGAAGGTTTCTTTTCCTGGCGGGTAGGAGAGTTGTCCTGTTGGTTGCTTTTTTGGACTGAACATTTCCGAAACCACAATTGGACTGTGCACCTCTTGGGAAGCAGGAGTTTAGTCTTCTGTTGCAGAAGAAAAGTACTCTTACCCTGATAGGTAGAGGGCAGGAAGCACTAGAAAGTTGGCGTGCATGATTGTTCAGGGCGCAGGTGGTGTGGCCCGGCCACCAGAGGCTAGACGAGAGCCTGGATTTTTAAGAGTAGGGTCGCAGGAGCCTCTGTCAAACGTGGAGGCCGCATGAATAGGAAGGTTTCCCCAGGAGATGTCCATATTGCTCAGGGGAAAACTAGGACATATTTGTCTTGTACCTTCATTTTTTTAATGGAGCCCCCTCACTGCCTGGTAGGATATACCTGTCCTGAAGATTTCAAATCCTAACCTTTACACAGACTTTCTGGCGGCTGGCAGGTAACGGATTTGTCTTCCCTCCCTACTCTATTTGGCTCTGGGGGGCGAGAGGGTAGGGGATTAGTGGCAAGGACCGTCCGCCGGAAAACCGCAAACACTCTTGATGTGTTAGGGCCCTGCCTCGTAGACCACAGATGATATGGTAGTGACAATTCTAGGTGGGAGATCAGAGTGATAACTCCACTCTGTCGCCCTTAAAAGCCATATCTGAAAGAAAAAGGGAAATCATTAATAAAAAAAAAATCAAGACCTAAGGCAGAAACCAGCCTGGGTGGTCCGGACCCATGTCTGCCTCCTACTGACACTAAGCGAAAACGGATTAGCTTCATGCCAGTTAGTAGTGTTCCCTCCTAGCATAAGCAGCATACAAACATAGCTTTTTGTGTGCCCCAATGAAGCATTAACCACCCCGCACACCAACCAGAGGGCCACACACCCACAAGCGCACAAGCCCCCATCGGACGTCCACACGCCCCCAAGCGCACAAGCCCCCATCGGACGTCCACACGCCCCCAAGCGCACAAGCCCCCATCGGACGTCCACACGCCCCCAAGCGCACAAGCCCCCATCGGACGTCCACACGCCCCCAAGCGCACAAGCCCCCATCGGACGTCCACACGCCCCCAAGCGCACAAGCCCCCATCGGACGTCCACACGCCCCCAAGCCCCCATCGGACGTCCACACGCCCCCAAGCCCCCATCGGACGTCCACACGCCCCCAAGCCCCCATCGGACGTCCACACGCCCCCAAGCCCCCATCGGACGTCCACACGCCCCCAAGCCCCCATCGGACGTCCACACGCCCCCAAGCCCCCATCGGACGTCCACACGCCCCCAAGCCCCCATCGGACGTCCACACGCCCCCAAGCCCCCATCGGACGTCCACACGCCCCCAAGCCCCCATCGGACGTCCACACGCCCCCAAGCGCACAAGCCCCCATCGGACGTCCACACGCCCCCAAGCGCACAAGCCCCCATCGGACGTCCACACGCCCCCATCGGACGTCCACACGCCCCCAAGCGCTCAAGCCCCCATCGGACGTCCACACGCCCTCAAGCATAAGCCCCCATCAGACGTCCACACGCCCCCAAGACCCCATCGGACGTCCACACGCCCCCATCGGACGCCCACACTCCCCCAAGACCCCATCGGACGCCCACACACCCCCAAGACCCCATCGGACGCCCACACGCCCCCAAGACCCCATCGGATGCCCACACGCCCCCATCGGACGTCCACACACCCACAAGCGCACAAGCCCCCATCGGACGTCCACACGCCCCCAAGCGCACAAGCCCCCATCGGACGTCCACACGCCCCCAAGCGCACAAGCCCCCATCGGACGTCCACACGCCCCCAAGCGCACAAGCCCCCATCGGACGTCCATACGCCCCCAAGCGCACAAGCCCCCATCGGACGTCCACACGCCCCCAAGCCCCCATCGGACGTCCACACGCCCCCAAGCCCCCATCGGACGTCCACACGCCCCCAAGCCCCCATCGGACGTCCACACGCCCCCAAGCCCCCATCGGACGTCCACACGCCCCCAAGCCCCCATCGGACGTCCACACGCCCCCAAGCGCACAAGCCCCCATCGGACGTCCACACGCCCCCAAGCGCACAAGCCCCCATCGGACGTCCACACGCCCCCAAGCGCACAAGCCCCCATCGGACGTCCACACGCCCCCCAAGCGCACAAGCCCCCATCGGACGTCCACACGCCCCCAAGCGCACAAGCCCCCATCGGACGTCCACACGCCCCCATCGGACGTTCACACGCCCCCAAGCGCACAAGCACCCATCGGACGTCCACACGCCCCCAAGCGCACAAGCCCCCATCGGACGTCCACACGCCCCCAAGCGCTCAAGCCCCCATCGGACGTCCACACGCCCTCAAGCATAAGCCCCCATCCGACGTCCACACGCCCCCAAGCATAAGCCCCCATTCGACGTCCACACGCCCCCAAGCATAAGCCCCCATCCGACGTCCACACGCCCCCAAGCATAAGCACCCATCCGACGTCCACACGCCCCCAAGCATAAGCCCCCATCCGACGTCCACACGCCCCCAAGCATAAAACCCTATCAGACGTCCACCCCCCAGAATGAACCCCCATCGGACGTCCACCCCGGCATAAACCCCCATCGGACGTCCACCCCCCCAGCATAAACCCTCAGCGGACGTCCACCCCCCTTAAGCCTAAGCCCCTATCGGACGTCCACCCCCCCTTAAGCCCCTATTGGATGCCATTCCCAGCATAAAACCATCATTGGACATTCACCCCTGCATAAAACCTCATCGGACGTCCACCCCTGACCCCTCCACAGCATAAACCTCATCGGACGTCCACCCCCTCCCAGCATAAGTCCCATCGGTTGTACAGCTTCCCCATCATAAATCCCGGTCAGATGTCCATCCCCCGAAAGTATAAACCCCCACCAGATGGCACCTCTTCCCCAAACAAAAAGCCCTACCAGTCGAGCGCCTACTCCAAAATCAATCCACCCCTTTCAAGTCACAACAGATGCACACAGGCCCCGTTGCCCTAGCATCAAGTCCCCAAGACACCACAATTGCGCATTAAATCCCCCCATCCCAAGATCCCAACCAGACCAGGAGGAGTTAATGCACGCTTGTGGGGTCTGTTTGTCCCCGGGGGGGCCTACTGGGGATAATGCACGCTCGTGGGGTCTGGTTGGGCTTCTGGGGGTCGATTAACGCATGCTTGTGGGGTCTGGTAGGGCCCCGAGGAAGGGTTAATGCACGCTTGAGAGGTCTGGTTGGGCCCTGCATTAGACCCCCAAGGAGCCCATCAGACCACAAACGCATGCATTAACCCCCTCCCCGTGAGCCCAACCAGACACACAAGTGTGAATTAAACCCTCCGCACTTGTGGGATCTGGTGGGCTTCTGGGGTGGGTTAATGCAGGGTCCACTCAGACCCCGCAAACATGCATTAACCCCCCCAGGGCCCAACTAGACCCCAAAAGCATGCATTAACCCCCCCTGGAGCGCAACCAAACCACAAAAACGTGCACTAATCCCCCCCACAGTAAGGAGCACACCCAGACCCCACAAGCATGCATTAATCCCGCCGGAAACCTCTACCAGAACCCACAAGCGTACATTAACCACCCCTGAGATCCAACCAGAACCCATAAGCTTGCATTATTCCCCCGGGAGCCCAACCAGACCTCACAAACGTGCATTAACCCCCCCGGGACCCAAACAGAACACACAATCGTGCATTACCCCCCCCAGGACTACCCAACCCTGCGTGTGCATTAACCTCCCCCCGGGACCCAACCAAACACGGCAAGCGTGCATTAACCCCCCCCGGGACCCAACCAAACACGGCAAGCGTGCATTAACCCCCCCTGGGACCCAACCAAACACGGCAAGCGTGCATTAACCCTCCTGGGAGCCCAAGCAGACCCCACAAGCATGCATTAGTACCCCCCGAAGTACAACCAGAGCCCACAAGCGTGCATTAACCCCCAACCAGACCCCACAAGCATGCATCATTAACCCCCCTCTCACGGGACTGCCAGACACCCCAAGCGTGCATCATCAACCCTCCTCTCCCGGGACTACCAGACACCACAAGCGTGCATCATCAACCCCCCTCTCCCGGGACTACCAGACACCACAAGCGTGCATCATCAACCCCCCTCTCCCGGGACTACCAGACACCACAAGCGTGCATCATCAACCCCCCTCTCCCGGGACTACCAGACACCACAAGCGTGCATCATCAACCCCCCTCTCCCGGGACTACCAGACACCACAAGCGTGCATCATCAACCCCCCTCTCCCGGGACTACCAGACACCACAAGCGTGCATCATCAACCCCCCTCTCCCGGGACTACCAGACACCACAAGCGTGCATCATCAACCCCCCTGTCCCGGGACTACCAGACACCACAAGCGTGCATCATCAACCCCCCTGTCCCGGGACTACCAGACACCACAAGCCTGCATCATCAACCCCCCTCTCCCGGGACTACCAGACACCACAAGCGTGCATCATCAACCCCCCTCTCCCGGGACTACCAGACACCACAAGCGTGCAACATCAACCCCCCTCTCCCGGGACTACCAGACACCACAAGCATGCATTAGTACCCCCCAAAGCACAACCAGACCCCACAAGCATGCATTAACCCCCCCGGACCCCACCAGACACATAAGCGTGCATTAACCCGCACCCCCCTGCCCCAAACAGACCCCACAAGCATATATTAGTACCCCCCCAAAGTACAACCAGACCCCACAAGCATGCATTAACCCCCCACCCCCCAACCAGACCCCACAAGCATGCATTAGTACCCCCCAAAGTACAACCAGACCCCCACAAGCGTGCATTAACCCCCACCCCCCTGGCCCAAACAGACCCCACAAGCGTGCATTAACCCCCACCCCCCTGATAAAACAGACCCTGCAAGCGTGCATTAACCCCCCTGGGAGCCCAAAGCAGACCTCACATGCATGCATTAGTACCCCCCCGAAGTACAACCAGACCCCACAAGCGTGCATTAACCCCCACCCCCAACCAGACCCCACAAAAATGCATTAGTAACCCCCCCCAAGTACAACCAGACCCCCACAAGCGTGCATTAACCCCCACCCCCCTGGCCCAAACAGACCCCACGAGCGTGCATTAACCCCCACCCCCTGCCCCAAACAGACCCCAGAAGCAGTAGGCATTTACTACAGGCCGCCTGTGCAAGCTGAAGCTATGGATGAACTCTTTATGCATCAAATGGCCAAGTTCTCCAAAAAATATGACATAGTTGTCATGGGAGATTTCAACTATCCAGACATTTGTTGGGAATCTCTCTCAGGCAAAACTAACAGGTCAAGGAAATTCTTATCCTCTCTTGCTGACAACTTTATCTTCCAAAAGGTAAGGGAGAAAACAAGGGGAACTGCTACCTTGGATCTAATCCTTATAAACAGGGAGGAAATGGTTGAGGAGGTAAAAGTGGCTGGGACCCTAGGAGGTAGCGACCATGCTATTTTAGAATTTTGGATAACTAGAGGCGGAAGACCTGTGAAGACTCAGACATCAAGGTTAGATTTCAGAAAGGCAGATTTTAAGGGATTCAGAAAGAGAATTGGAGGGATCCAATGGCTGGATATCCTTAAAGACAAAAATGTCCAGGAAGGATGGGAAATCTTGAAAAATGAAATTCTCAAAGCACAGTTGTTAACAATTCCGAAAAGAGGGAAGAATAGGAAGCAGTTAAGGAAACCAGGATGGATGAACACAGAACTTAAGCACATGCTAAAAAGGAAGAAAAAAATGTTTATAAAATGGAAAGAGGGAGGCATATCTAAAGAAGAATATAATGCTGTCTGCAGAACCTGCAGGGCACAAATCAGATTATCTAAAGCTGAAAATGAATTGAGGCTTGCAAGAGATGTCAAAAGCAATAATAAAGGATTTTGGGGATATGTCAAAAGTAAAAGAAAAGTCAAAGATGCTATAGGATTTTTACAGGATGAAAATGATGAAATGGTAAGACAGGATGTTGAGAAGGCTGAACTTTTAAATTCCTATTTTGCATCTGTTTTCTCTCAGAAAGGAAATGTAACATCAACTGTTATTCACTGTCCTATTAAGGGAATAGAAGAATCCAGGATATCTATAAACAGAAAGATAGTGAGGAAACACTTAGCTAGCCTAAATGAATTCAAGTCTCCAGGTCCAGATGAATTACACCCCAGAGTACTGAAGGAGATAGCAGAAGAAATTTTTGAACCCCTCTCTATAATCTTTGAAAATTCTTGGAGAACAGGAGAAGTGCCAGAAGACTGGAGAAGAGCAAATGTTGTTCCTATCTTCAAAAAGGGGAAGAAGGTGGACCCAGGTAACTATAGGCCGGTGAGTCTGACTTCTATACCAGGAAAGATCTTTGAACAAATTATTAAACAACATGTATGTCAATACCTGGATAAGAATGAAGTGATTAAACAGAGTCAGCATGGGTTTGTAACTAATAAGTCATGTCAGACTAACTTAATTTCCTTCTATGACGGTATCACTGATTGGGTGGATCAAGGAAATGCTGTAGATATAGTATATCTTGACTTCAGCAAAGCATTTGACAAAGTCTCTCATACAATCCTTATTGAAAAAATGATTAAGTATGGAATGGACAAGGCAACTGTTAGGTGGATTCATAACTGGCTTAGTGATCGGACCCAAAGAGTGGTCGTAAATGGCTGCACATCCAGTTGGAAGAATGTCTCAAGTGGGGTACCACAGGGCTCTGTCCTGGGCCCTGTATTGTTCAACATCTTTATCAACGATTTAGATGAAGGAATTGAGGGTAAACTGATTAAATTTGCTGATGACACAAAGCTAGGAGGGATAGCTAATACTAGAGAAGAGAGAGAGAGGATTCAAAAAGATTTAAATAAACTGGAGAAGTGGGCAGCAACTAACAGAATGGTTTTTAACAGGGAGAAATGCAAAGTACTACATCTGGGCAATAAAAATGGAAAAAACATATATAGAATGGGAGGAATAGGGCTAAGTGACAGCACATGTGAAAAAGACTTGGGTATACTAATAGATCACAGACTGAATATGAGTCAACAGTGTGATGCAGCAGCAAAAAAGGCAAATGCAATTCTAGGATGTATTAACAGAAGCATACAGTCTAGATCACGTGAAGTCATTATTTCCCTCTACTCCTCTTTGGTCAGACCTCATCTGGAATATTGTGTCCAATTTTGGGCACCACATTTTAAAAAAGACATCAACAAACTGGAGCAAGTTCAGAAAAGAGCGACCAGAATGGTGACCGGTCTGCAAACCCTGTCTTATGAGGAAAGGTTGCAGGATTTGGGAATGTTTAGTTTGCAAAAGAGAAGACTGAGAGGAGACTTAATAGCTGTCTACAAATATCTAAAGGGCTGTCACATTGTAGAAGGATCAACTTTATTCTCATTTGCACAAGGAAAGACTAGAAGCAATGGGATGAAACTGAATGGGAGGAGACACAAATTAGATATTAGAAAAAACTTTTTGACAGTTAGAGTGATCAATGAGTGGAACAGGCTGCCACGAGAAGTGGTGAGTTCTCCTTCAATGGAAGTCTTCAAACAGAGGCTGGACAGACATCTGACTGGGATGATTTAGCGAATCCTGCTTTGAGCAGGGGGTTGGACCAGATGGCCCAGGAGGTCCCTTCCAACTCTACGATTCTATGATTCTATGATTCTAAGCATGCATTAGTACCCCCCGAAGTACAACCAGACCCCACAAGCGTGCATTAACCCCACCACCCCCAACCAGACCCCAGAAGCATGCATTAACCCCCCCCGGACCCCACCAGACCCGTAAGCATGGATTAACCCCCTGCCCCAAACATACTCCACAAGCATGCATTAGAACCCCCCCAAAAGTACAGCCAGACCCCACAAGCATGCATTAACCCTCCCCGGACCCCACCAGACCCGTAAGCATGCATTAACCCCCACCCCCCTTCCCCAACCAGACCCTACAAGCATGCATTAGTACCCCCCAAAGCACAACCAGACCCCACAAGCATGCATTAACCCCCCCGGACCCCACCAGACCCATAAGCATGCATTAACCCCCACCCCCCTGCCCCAAACAGACCCCACAAGCATATATTAGAACCCCCCCAAAGTACAACCAGACCCCACAAGCATGCATTAACCACCCACCCCCCAACCAGACCCCACAAGCATGCATTAGAACCCCCCAAAGTACAACCAGACCCCACAAGTGTGCATTATATATCCCAAGCCCCCTGCCCCAAACAGACCCTACAAGCATGCATTAACCCCCCGGACCCCAAATAGACCTTGCAAGCATGCATTAACCCCTCTGGGAGCCCAAGCAGACCCTAAACAGACCCCGTAAGCGTGCATTAACCCCTACCCAAAAGCGTGCATTAACACCCCCCGAACCCAAATAGAGCCCGTAAGCATGCATTAACCCCCCCAGACCCAACCAGACCCCACCAGCGTGCATTAATTCCCCCTCCCCTCCGGGAGTCCAACAGCTCCCAGGTAAGCCCCCAAATCCCACTAGTTAGCCCCAAGTATCAGCCCCATCAACCAAACATCTAAGAAGACACCAACCTGTTACTAAACCCTCCTGCCTGTCACCGACGCGGCTGACCTAACTCCACACTGCTCACAGACGCCGGCACCATAGAGACAGCTAAGACAGTATGTAATGGAGGCTTCTCTCCCTGCACCAGACGGCAGAGACACGTGTAATGGCGTCTTCTCTTCCTGCCTTTGCTGTCAGAACACGCCCCCCCTGGTATGACACGCCCCCAGAGCTGACATCACACCTGGAAGGAGCCCATACAGTCTAGCATTTACCGTCTCTTTAGCTCCATAGTATCAGCTCTAATCCAATGGTGAGAGAGCGATTTACCCCGAAGAGTCACAGATTGTGGGGTTGTTATGTAATGTTATATTTAGGGTGTTTTGTGTTGTCTCCTTATAAAAATCACAATGGTTTTGTTCCTTTTCCGCTGATAGAAACAAACGACCCAACTATGAAAGACGGGAACCAAGGAGACATGTATTACTCTCCTAGTACGGGGTCTGTAGACACATAATGTTTTTCATGTAACATATGGAAGCCTATGGGAAAATGCCCCAAAAAGCCTCTTATCCAGAGACAAAATCACTGTACATGGAGACATTGGCCTCAGATATCTCCTGTCTTGTTCTTACAAACAATCTTCTATAAAAGCCTCAAACTTCTTTGTGTGACTCAGACCTGAGATCTAACGTGATAGAAGATTACAGTGCGGGGAAGACGGGAAACCTTCATATAGACGGCCGGTGGTGATGGAGTCAGTGACGGACTCTGGCCAAATATGTTTCTAGAGCCGTAGTAGAAGATGAAGATGTCGTCCTCATCATGAAGTAGTTATTTCTCCTGTCCCGTGTAATGAATATCTCCTGCAGTATTGCTAATGCCGATTCCAGTGTCGGGAAATGAGACGAGAATTAGCGTTATGGAAGATGAGTCTATGAGGAACGTATTCAGCTGCCGACTCCGAGGGAGAAACTGCTTGTTGTCTGTGGCCTAAATATATAGGTTTTATTAGTAGATGTCAGGGAAAAAAACAGAATGTTGTAAAATGATAAAAATATAATTGTTGCTTGGGTCCCCGCCAGTCTCTGTATTTTTAGTTTGTCCTAACGAATTTGTTATTCCTTCAGCCAATCAGTTGCTGAAGCAGTGAGTAACATAGCCAGTGACTGGGAGCATGGAGGAGATGTGTTAGTCAGCAATTCAACGTTTGTTCCAGTCCATATAAGACTAGAGAATACAACATCTACACGTTTTATCTTCTGAAATGTTTCCCCTTATTATCTCCAGTAATTTTATTATTACACATAATTCTTTATAATGATTCATCGTCTCATCGTCTTCCTACTCAGGTCCCTACAATATCAGATCCTGTCAGTGGACATCTTCTATATTAAGAGAATTTTTCTTGACTACCCAAGAATGGATATGGAGAGGGACAAGATGGTGGAGAGGATATTACACCTCACCCTAGAGATCCTCTTCCGGCTTACTGGAGAGGTGAGAGATTCTGATGACGTCACATTACATCATTCCTATCTGTGGGAATAACAGATGGACAGAACTGGAGAGGTGAGGACTCTGGAAATGTCTGTAGGGAGATTTATTAATGTGTCTCTCCATAACCAGGATTACATAGTAGTGAAGAAGACCTCTAGTGAGCGCTGTCAGGACCCTGTGTCTGAGGGATGGGGACGACCCCTGAGCCCAGTCATGGGGCCTCCACCTCATCCCCTGATGCATGAGGACATCAATGACCAGAAGATCCTAGAACTCACCTACAAGATGATTGAGCTGCTGACTGGAGAGGTGACACTGCTGGGAATTCTGGGACATTAAACAGTAACGCTATGAAGGGAAGGGGAGATGACGGTATCATTGTATGTGTCAGGTTCCTATAAGGTGTCAGGATGTTGCCGTCTATTTCTCCATGGAGGAGTGGGAGTATTTAGAAGGACACAAAGATCTGTACAAGGACGTCATGATGGAGGTTCCCCAGCCCCTCACATCACCAGGTAATAGACAGGACTAAATACACACGGCCTATAATTATCTTTATGTAAATTATGAATTCAGTCCCTGTATGTGTTTCCTCCAGATCTATCCAGTATGAGGACAACACCAGAGAGATGTCCCCATTTTCTTCTTCCACAGGACTGTAAACAAGAAGATCCCAATGCTCCTCAGGATCATCAGGTAGATGGAGAGAAGGTGTCAGGAGATCTCCCCTATGATGTGTAGACGGCTGTGAAGGTCTTGTGCTCAGTCTTGTTTTATCCACCAGTATTATATGGTTTATACTTGTGTAATGAGAACGGTGGAGATGGCAGGATTAGAGCTGATCATAGATGGGACTTCTCCATCTGTCTGTGACTTTTACAATATTTGTTTCAGGGTGAAGATCTGACCCCTATTAATACTACAGAGACGTATGTGAGGGGTGATGAGCGGTGTAAAGAGGAGATTCCTACATATGACTACCCAGGTGAGCAGTAACCACTAAATGCAGAGAAGTCACAGATTCTTCTCAGTCACCGACTGTGGCTGCTTTATCAATGCTGTAGTCCGGACGTGTCACAATTGTGTGATCCCCATTTTGCTGGTAGGGCACAACATTCTCCTCCATCCAAAAATGTTTAAATGGCTTTGTGAAAGTGTGAAACCCCTTTTGTATATACAACCTGCAGGATCCACTTACCCCCGGGGATTAGAACACGCTGACCGTTACCTGCTCAGGTCTGTAAACTTCAAAGCCAAATAACAGCGTATGTAGAATGTGCTGACAAGATGTAATGCAGGGCATCTAAGAGAAAGTGGAGGGTAATGCTGCTGTTGGCTTCCTAGATCCCTGATATCTTATTGGGTGAATCTCCCTTCTCTCCCTTCTGTGCTGCTGAATGTGCTCATATGGTCCCTACAAGACCAGGTCCAGTCTTTCTGGCCAAACTTCACTTTTATAATCTACAACATTGAATGTGCAGTGAGGCCAAGTGTGAATTTCTGTACAATAACGACAGAGTTTCCCTTTATCCTGACTTTTCAATTTCTTTTAAAACCGACTAATGTCAAACAGGATTGTGATAAACTACATAAAACACATTATACCTGTGGCATGATAGATCTCTAAGCTGTGCGTGGTCCACGGCTGTAATATACATTTATTCACAGCCCTGGTTTCATGGATTCACTACACGTACATTATGCTTTCGATCCTAAGGGATTCCGATTACTGCACAATCTCTCCTGAAATGGGGGAGCACTAATACTTTCTCTATTTTTCTGGTCAGGACTTACAGTAGCTCCAATGGTCCGCCATAAACTCCAGTGCCACTCCAGTTTAGTGTTGGAGTTCTCCCCTCATGCAGACTTTGTTTTTGGGGATGTAACAGAGAACAAAAAAATGTCTTTTTTTTACATGTTCATTCTGGTTGATAGTTTGATTGAGGTAGGATCAGCCTGCCTCAGTTATGTGAGTAGTTTTTCTTTTTTTAAGTCTCCATTACCTCTTCCAAATGTGCAAGATCTAAATTGAAGCCCCAGCTCTGCAGTATTATAAAAAGTTCTCTTTAACCCCTTAACCTCCAAGGGAGGTTTGCACGTTCATGACCGGGTGAATTTTTTCAATTCTGACCACTGTCTCTTTATGAGGTAATAACTCTGGAATGCTTCCATGGATCCTGGTGATTCTGACATTGTTTTCTTGTGACATATTGTACTTCATGTTAATGGTAAAATTTCATTCATATTAACTTGCGTTTATTTGTGAAAAAAATGGAAATTTGGCGAAAATTTTGAAAATTTCGCAATTTTCCAACTTTGAATTTTTATGCCCTTAAATCACAGAGATACGGCACACAAAAAACTTAATAAGTAACATTTCCCACATGTTTACTTTACACAGCACAATTTTGGAACCCAATTTTTTTTTTTCTTAGGAAGTTATAAGGGTTAAAAGTTGACCAGCGATTTCTCATTTTTGCAACACCATTTTATTTTTATGGACCACATCACATTTGAAGCCACTTTGAGGGGTATATATGATAGAAAATACCCAAAAGTGAGACCATTCTAAAAACTGCACCCCTCAAGGTGCTCAAAACCCCATTCAAGAAGTTTATTAACCCTTCAGGTGCGTCACAGGACTTTTTTTGAATATTTAAAAAAAAATGAACATCTAACTTTTTTTCACAAAAAAAATACTTCAGGTTCAATTTTTTTTATTTTACCAATGGTAACAGGAGAAGTTGGACTGCAAAAGTTATTGTGCAGTTTGTCCTGAGTACGCTGATACCTGATATGTGGGGGGGAGGACCACTGTTTCGGCGCATGGCAGAGCTCAGAAGGGAAGGAGCGCCGTTTGACTTTTTCAAAGCAAAATTGGCTATAATTCAGATCAGACGCCATGTCACGTTTGGAGAGCCCCTGATGTACCTAACCAGTGGAAACCTCCCACAAGTGACCCCATTTTGGAACCTAGACCCCCCAAGGAACATATCTAGATATGTGGTGATAACTTTGAACCAACAATGGCTTCACATAAGTTTATAACGTACAGCGATACAATTACAAAATCATATTTTTCCACAAAAATGATCTTTTCACCCCCAATTTTTAATTTCCAAAGGGTAACAGGACCCTAAAAGTTATTGTGCAATTTTTCCTGAGTATGCTGATACCCCATATGTGGGTGTAAATGACTATTTGGGCGCAAGGCAGAGCTCAGAAGGGAAGCAGCGCCATATGACTTTTTTGGCTGGAATTGAGATCGGACACCATGTCGCGATTGGAAAACCCCTGATGTACCAAAACAGTGGAAACCCCCCACAAATGACACCATTTTTGAAACTAGACCCCCAGGAAACTTATCTAGATGTGTGGTGAGAACTTTGAACCCTCAAGGGCTCCACAGAAGTTTATAACGTATAGCCGTACAATTAAAAAATCATATTTTTTCCACAAAAATGATCTTTTCACCCTCAATTCTTATTTTTCCAAGGGTAACCGGACCTAAAAGTTATTGTGCAATTTGTCCTGAGTACGCTGATACTCCACATGTGGAGGTAAACCGCTATTTGGGCGCATGGCAGAGCTCGGAAGGGAAGCAGCGCCATTTGATGTTTTTGGCTGGAATTGAGATCGGACACCATACCGCGTTTGGAAAGCCCCTGATGTATCAAAACAGTGAAAACCCCCCACAAATTACACAATTTTGGAAACTAGACCCCCAAGGAACTTATCTAGATGTGTGGTAAGCACTTTGAACCCCCCAGTGCTTCACAGAAGTTTATAACGCCCGTGCGTGAAAATAAAAAAATCGTATTTTTTCCACAAACATGATCTTTTAGTCACCAATTTTTTTATTTTCCCAAGGGTACCAGGAGAAATTGGACCCCAAAAGTTATTGTCCAATTTGTCCTGAGTACGCTGATACCCCATATGTGGGAGACAACTACTGTATGGGCACACGTCGGGGCTCGGAAGAGAAGTAGTGACGTTTTGGAATGCAGACTTTGATGGAATGCTCTGCGGGTGTTATGTTGCCTTTGGAGAGCCCCGAATGTACCTAAACAGTGGAAACCCCCCATAAGTGACACCATTTTGGAAACTAGACCCCCTAAATAGCTTATCTAGATGTGTGGTGAGCACTTTGAACCCCCAAGGGCTTCACAGAAGTTTATAATGCCCGGGCATGAAAATAAAAAAATCGTATTTTTTCCGCAAACATCATTTAGTCCCCAATTTTTTTATTTTCCCAAGGGTAAAAGGAGAAATTGGACCCCAAAAGTTGTTGTCCAATTTGTCCTGAGTACGCTGATACCTCATATGCGGGAGAAAACTACTGTATGGGCACACATCAGGGCTCGGAAGGGAAGTAGTGACGTTTTGGAATGCAGACTTTGATGGAATGGTCTGCGGGTGTCATGTGCGTTTGGAGAGCCCCTGATGTTCCTAAACTATTGAAACTCCCCACAAGTGACCCCATTTTGGAAACTAGACCCCCACGGAATTTACCTAGATGTGTGGTGAGCAATTTGAACCCCCAAGTGCTTCACAGAAGTTTATAACGCCCGGGCGTGAAAATAAAAAAATCATTTTTTTTCCACAAAAATGTTATTTTTGCCCCCAATTTTTTATTTTCCTAAGGGTAACAAGAGAAGCTGTTTTGCAATTTGTCCTGAGTACGCTGATACCCTATATGTGGGGGTAAAACACTGTTTGGGTGCATGGCAGAGCTTGGAAGGGAAGGAGCACCATTTGACTTTTTCAACGCAGAATTGGCTGGAATTGAGATCAGACGCCATGTTGCATTTGGAGAGCACCTGATGTGCCCAAACAGTGGAACCCCCCAATTCTAACTCCAACTCTACACCCCCTAACCCTAATCTCAGCCCTAACCCTAGCCCTAACCCTAATGGGAAAATGGAAATAAGTACATTTTTTTATTTTATTCTTTTACCCTAACTAAGGGGGTGATAACGGGGGTTTGATTTACTATTTATGGCGGTTTTTATGTTTGGCGGCTGTCACACGCTAAAAGACGCTTTTTATTGTAAAAATAGTTTTTGCATCACCACATATTGAGAGCTATAGTTTTTCCATATTTTGACCCACTGAGTCATGTGAGGTCTTATTTTTTGCGGGACGAGTTGACGTTTTTATTGGTACCATTTTCAGGCACGTGACATTTTTTGATCACTTTTTATTCCGATTTTTGGGATGCAGAATGAACAAAAACCAGCGTTTCATGAATTTCTTTTGGGGGAGTGCGTTTACACCGTTCCACGTGCGGTAAAATTGATAAAGCCCTTTTATTCTTCGGGTCAGTACAGTTAAAGCGATACCTCATTTAGGTTTTTTTTATGTTTTGTCGGTTTTATGCAATGAAAACTATTTTATATAAAAAATAATTATTTTTGCATCGCTTTATTCTGCGAGCTATAACTTTTTTATTTTTTCACTGATGATGCTGTATGGCGCCTCGTTTTTTGCAGGACAAGATGATATTTTCAGCGGTATCATGCATATCTATATGCGTCTTTTTGATCGCGCGTTATTGCACTTTTTGTTCGGCTGTATGATAATAAATCATTATTTTTTGCTTCGTTTTTTATTTTTTAAGGGGTTTGCTAAATGGGTTAACTAATGGGACAGTTTAATAGGGCGGGTCGGTACGGACGCGGCGATACCAAATATGTGTACTTTTATTGTTTCTTTTTTTTTATTTCCAAAAAATGAATTTATTAGGGAATTTTTTTTTTAATTTATTTAGCGATTTTTAAAAAATTATTTTTACACTTTTTTTTTTAACCTTATTACATTGTCCCAGGTGGGACATCACTGTCCTGTGACAGATCGCTGATCTGTCACATC
Organism: Dendrobates tinctorius; assembly: GCF_039654945.1. Taxonomy (NCBI): domain Eukaryota; kingdom Metazoa; phylum Chordata; class Amphibia; order Anura; family Dendrobatidae; genus Dendrobates; species Dendrobates tinctorius. The sequence continues at coordinate 1,895,988 of NW_027361961.1, read as the reverse complement.
ACAGATCGCTGATCTGTCACATCACAGATCACTGTGACAGATCAGCGATCTGTCACAGGCACTGCACACGTCTTCCTCCTTGCCTTCGGTTATATGTCTAATATTTTTTTCTTGAAACTCATCTAACAGAAAATATTGGCCCTTATAGATAGTTTAGATTGCCAAGAGCCACCAAGCCCCATACTCTAATTCAGTGTTCCCCAACTCCTGTCTTCAAGAGCCACCAACAGGTCAGGTTTTCAGGATTTCCCTTAAAATTGCACAGGTGAGATCTGCTCACCTGCACAGGCAATAATTCCACCACCTGGGCGATACTAGGGAAATGCATAAAACCTGAGGACTGGAGTTGGGGAACACTGCTCTAATTACCCCAGAGAGGTTTCACCACTAGTTACTAATATTTTACTGATGAAGACTATTGAATTTGATCATTTCAATAGATGTGTTATTGTCTATAGTCACAGTTTTTGACTACAGTAGTTACTGCCCAAAATACTCCCATTTTTCACATTTGACTTGTGTCGCTTTATGTGGTGATAAATTTGGCATTCTTCACAAAGGATAATAACCATGTATAAGTATATAAGGTGACAATACAAATATCTCTCCGAGGATCTGTTTATACCAAGGAAGGTGACTGTCACAAGGGGGCATTCTCTGTGTCTGGAGGAGAGAATGTCTTTCCACCAACATAGAAGAGTATTCTTCACTGTTAGGGCAGTGAGAATCTGGAATACTCTGCCTGAGGAGGTTGTGATGGCGAACTCAGTCGAGGGGTTCAAGAGAGGCCTGGATGTCTTCCTGGAGCGTAACAATATTGTATCTTACAGTTATTAGGTTCTTTAGAAGGACGTAGATCTGGGGATTTATTCTGACGGAATATAGGCTGAACTGGATGGACAAATGTCTTTTTTCGGCCTTGCTAACTACTGTATGTTACTACGGTAATAGGAAACAAATGGACCTCACAGATTATTTCTCTTTCCCCCATGACGGTACCACGGAGAGGGGATCCGCCCCACGGGGACAGGAAACCTACAGATAAAAAGGCGGTACCTCGCTCCCAAATAAGTTGGTTTCCTGTCCCCATAGGGAACCTACGAACTCCCCAATCATCGTTGGATGCCGGGGCCGACCAGTCCGGGGGATGACAGCGGAGGTTCCCTGTCCCGGCTGGGGTGCTGACACGAGGCGCCACCGCCGGAGGTCAGCGGGCCTCCAGGGTGTGCGGGGGAAAGGCGACAGAAGCGTGTGAGGGGAGCTAGGCAGAGGACTGACGAAAAACGCTCCAGGGACAGCGGCGCAGCAGGCGCAGGAAGTCTCCGGTGGAGTCACTCTGCCGCAATGCATCCCTGGGAGCGGCAGCGCGCACAGGCAAGCCCAGTGACATCGCCACCACCACAACGCATGTCTGGGACCGGCATCTCAGAGCGCACGGGCGGGGGCAACGGCGAGGCGCCAGTTGACGTCAGACGCTGGATGCGCGTGGGTCGCCCCCGTCCCAGGGCTGTGGGGTACTCGGTACCGGGCCGGTGTCAGTGGGATGTGTCACAGCGGCGGCTGTGACCCGGTCCGTGGCCCTGGGCGCCCAAATCAATGGTGGTTTGTAGTTAATGAAATGGAATAGTTCGTGACGCCACCTGTGGTGTTTGGCAAGCAAGATGTTAAGCCAACGCTGCGTGCAGATCCTCTGGGGCTGATGGTGTGTTGCAGCATAGATGGTGTAGCTCCCCACAGGTGAAGCTGTAACCCCAGGGCAGTGTAGTTGCAATGGATGAGAATAGGCGCAGGCGGTGTGAGGAATGTTGGTACCCAGATGTAGCAGTGCTGGCGGTGTTGGCGCACAATTGAATGGAAGACACCAGGACTTGTAGTTCCAAAGTTTTACTCACAGTTCGTGATACACACTGGTGCCTGCCTCCGTGCCGTGTCCTCCGGGGCAGAGACTCAATCAACCTCCCGGGCAAGTCTGGATTCTCCTCTCCAACACTCCGCCAACATGTACCTTTCCTGAATGACTCCTCTATTGCGCCTTTTAGTGTGAAGAGCTCCAGTACCGTGGTACTCTGAAGTTCCTCCTGTCAGATGTTCCTAACAACTCTACTTGTATGACAGACAGCTGTAGCCTCTCTCGGGGACTCCCTTCTCCAGAGTCCTGGCTCTATTCAGTTGCTGTTGTGCCCCAAGTCTTAGATGGGAGTAGTGCATTTACAGCCAACTACTCCACCGGTGTCTGCTGCAGAACCATAAGTGTCCATACAACCTCGGGGACCGGGCCCCGGCCTTGCGCTGAGAACCTATAGACAGGGTTCCTCTTCCAACCCACAACTCCTCTCTGTTCTCCTACTCCTTCGTTCTGCGCTGTTCCTTCTATCTCTTATGGAAGCTTAGGTTGCAATTCTACGTCTTTCTCCTTCTGTTCCTTTCCCGTGCCAGCTGGCTCAGATCACTGAGGCAGCTGCAGCACTCCTTCCTCCATCCCTCTTCCAGGGATCCCCACTCCTCCCGAGTGGCTTCCTTCCTCACTGACCCTCTATCAGACTGATCTGTAATTCTAAACTTTCCCAACCTTTTATATATCTCAACTCCACCCACCTCCCAGCACATCTCGTGTTACGAAGCCAGGAACCACGAAAGGTGCTCTGCTACCCTCTAAGCATGAAGCTGCAATCTGGTCCTGCTGAACTATCCTGTGTGTGGGGTGCAGGTGTTGGAGTGTGAAAAGGAGTTTCCAACTTACCTAGGAGGTGGGGCACTACACCTTAGGAGAAGGTGCAGTACCTCTGTGGCGACTGAGCCTCAGGGGCGCCACACGCGCAAAGCATCTCTGGGAGCCCGGAGTGCCGGGAAGGTGATGCAGTGGTGGCGCACACCTGGAGGCAATAAGGAAAAGAAAGGCGCTCCCCATGTGGCAGTGGCCGGAAGGGGAGCGGGGATATTTAAAAAAAAAATCACCAGCCAAAAGATTGCTGCATCTCCTGGAAGCATGAGTGAGCCTCCAGAGGAGCAACCGCAGCTGGACATGTCCTCCGACACAGGGCAACCGCGGCAGAGGTTACAGGAAGGGGAACACCAGGAGGTCTGCAAAATACAGTGAAAAACGGAGATTTGGTTGAGGATTCACCAGTATGGTTGTTGTAGGCGAACTCCGCCCAGAGAAGCAGGTCAGCCCAGTCGTTTTGGTGGGCACTGGAAAAATGGCGCAGGTACCCAGTCAACGTCTGGTTGGTTCGCTCCACCTGCCCATTGGACTGCAGATTGTAAGCGGAGGAGAAGTCGAGAGAAACGTTCATGAGCTTACAAAGTGCCCGCCAGAACTTGGAGGTGAACTGAACCTTTCTTTTGACCTTCGCGGGCACAAAGGTCTTGTCTGGAGGTGGAGAAAGCTAATTTACAGGAGCCACAGTGATGATTCTAGTGGGCTCAATAATGTGCAAAGGTTCATCCACTGTTTCGGTCGGCTGGAAGACCCTGGATAAGGCATCGGCTTTAGTGTTCTTGTTGCCAGGGCGAAAACGGAGCTCGAAATCAAAACGGGCAAAAATTAAGGACCACTTGGCCTGTCGAGGATTGAGTCTCTGGACAGACTGGAGATAGGCCAAGTTTTTGTGATCAGAAAAGATTGCAAAGGGGTGGACAGCCCCCTCCAGGAGATGACGCCATTCTTCCAGGGCTAATTTTATGGCCAACAGTTCGCGGTCGCCGATCGAGTAGTTGCACTCGGATGGTCGGATGGAGAAAAAGCCTTCGAAAAGAAGCCACAGGAATGCAGTCGACCAGAGGCGGATCTCTGGGACAGTACTGCCCCGGCACATGTTGAGAAAGCGTCCACCTCAAGCACAAAGGGTCGGTTGCTTTTGAGACGGTGCATCACCGGGACTGTGGAAAAAGCCATTTTGGGGTCTGAAAGGTTTCTTCCGCCTCCTTAGACCAAGAATTGGGGCTCGTCCCCTTTCGGATAAGAGCGGAAATAGGTTTAGTTATTGAGGAGAAATGAGGAATAAATTGCCTGTAGTAGTTGGCAAATCCGAGAAACCATTGTATAGCTCTTACTCCGACGGGACGAGGCCATTTGAGGATGGCAGTCAGTTTCTCGGATCCATCCTTAATCCAGCGCCGGAGATAATGTAGCCCAGAAACGGGAGAGAGGTTTGCTCAAAGAGACATTTTTCTATCTTAGCAAACAAGCGATTCTCCTGAAGACACTGTAACACCAGGCAAACACTCTTTCTGTGGGATGAAAGATCTGGTGAGAAAACAAGGATGTCATCCAAGTAAACTACCACACAGTAATACAAGAGATCCCGGAAGATCTCGTTGAAAAACTCTTGAAACACAGCAGGAGCATTGCAAAGACCAAAGGGCATGACCAGGTACTCGTAGTGCCCATCTCGAGTGTTGAAAGCAGTCTTCCACTCGTTACCTGCGCGGATACAGATCAGATTATAGGCTCCCCTAAGATCCAACTAGGAGAAGACCCGGGCCCCTCTGAGACAGTCAAACAACTCCAGAATGAGTGGAAGAGGATACCTGTTCTTGATGGTAATCTCATTCAAGCCCCTATAGTCAATGCACAGCTGCAGAGATCAGTCCTTCTTGACGAAGAAAAACCCGACTCCCGCGGGCAAAGAGGATTTCCGTATAAACCCTTTGGCAAGGTTCTCCCAGACGTATTCAGACATGGCTAAGGTCTCAGCGGGAGACAGTGGGTAGATTCTGCCCATTGGGGGAGTTGAACCGGGGATGAACCTCCACCTCCCTCTTATGAAAGACGTCTGCGTAGGAACTGTAGGCTGAACGAAGACCCGCAAAATCAGGGGGTGGCCGAGGAGCAGCAGCAAGACTGATAGGGCTTCTCTCGATGTAAGGCTCCGACTTGCAACTCCACTTCCTTAGTGAACAAGGTGACGGTCTCCTGTAGCAATTTGCCATCCACTGCAGCAGTCAGCCGAGGATTACATAGGGTAACCACTGGAATCTGGTACTTGTCCACCTCTTCACGCCGGATGAAGTTACCTGCTGAGCACAAATCCACGTAGGCCACCTTGGACCCATGTCTCTGCCCTGAAACCAAAAGAACAGTCGTAAGAGGTTGAGAGGAATCATTAGCACCTAGGGAGGCCTCTCTTACCTGGCTTAGGTGGAGGAGTTTCCCGGTCTCTCTGGACAAGTGCGGACAAAATGAGAAGAACCTCCACAATAGAGGCATAGGCCTTGTGCCCGTCTCTCCCTCTGACGCAACTCAGCCAACTTGAGGCGATCCACCTGCATGGGTTCAACAGGGGAAGAAGGGGACCCGACTGGATGAGGACTAGAGGACCAATGTGGAAAGGGAGGCTGGTCTAGTGGGCCTCCTGTCTCTTGCTGACTCACGGGCTCGCTCCTGGAACCGTAGATCAATGCAAGTGGCCAGCGAGATAAGGTCTTCCAGGGTGGTTGGGGTATCCTGACCCATGAGTTCATCCTTTATCCTGCTTGAGAGACCATGTCAGAATGCCCCTACCAATGCCGCGTTATTCCAACCTAGCTCCGAGGAGAGAGTACGAAAGCGGATCGCATACTCTCCGACCGTGAGGGAACCTTGATGAAGATTAAAAAGAGAGTCGGTAACAGAGGCTAATCGACCTGGTTCATCAAAGACCCCGTGAAAGGTATCCAAGAAGACCGGAAGGCTCGAGACAACGGGATCATCCCTTTCCCAAAGAGGGATCAGCCAGGACAGGGCCTCTCCCTCCAGATGAGACACAATGAAGGCCACTTTGGCCCGATCAGAGTGAGGCAACCATTCAAAATGGAGGCTACACTGGTATAAGAACCCCCTACAGAGTTTGGGGTCTCCACTAAACCAAGGTGGCTTGGCGAGGCGATGGGAGAGCTGCAGAAACAGGAGGTGGAGTTTATGCCACGGCGGCAAACTGGAGGGCCACCAGACGGCTATCGACAGAGGCCATATAACTTAAAATATGGGCTTGAGTATCACGTTGCTGACCCAGCTCCTGTTGAAGACTAGCCAGCTGAGTAGCATTTCCAGGATCGGCCACCTGTAGGACTGACAAGCGGGAGTCCGTGGACTTCATTACAGACATTATGCTTCCCTGGGTCTCCTGCAAAAAGAGTAACACTTTTTGGGTGGCAGCAGGGGTACCGACGGGATCCATGGCCTGATCTTACTGTTAACGGGGTGGTCAGGTGAGGCAAGTCTCCAGGAGTAAACCATCTGGATCGTGGCACCGAGGGGCCCCCGGCGAGCCACCAGGTGGAGCCGACCCCTAGACAGGGATCGTTAGGAGCAGGCCCAGGGGTTCGACTACCACGATAGCCGGTACCGAGAGGGGCGGCTCAGAACGGACTGGAGTAAGTCCACGGGGCTACAGATGAAAAGGCTGGAGTGGGACTGCGGGACTGGACCAAGGACAGCAGGACAGAGCAGGGACACGAAAGACAGGACCCGAGTAGGACTGCGGGACAGGACCACGAACAGCAGGACGGAGCAGGGACACAGAAGACAGGACCGGAGTAGGAATGCGGGACTGGACCACGGACAGCAGGATGGAGCAGGGACATGGAAGACAGGACCGGAATAGGACTGTGGGACTGGACCCGGACAACAGGATGGAGCAGGGACACGGAAGACAGGACCAAAGTAGGACTGTAGGAGACATTCCTCGTAAAGGTGAGACACACTGATAGCAGAACAGAGGGCCTAATGTGTGGTGTAACACAAAGATCAGGCGCCTCCATTACAGGAGGGCGGCCTGATATATCCCTGCCTGGTCTCCTATTGGTCCGGCAGTGCTAATGGGTCAGGGCACCGCTGGAGCACAAGAGACAGGAGGGAGACGTGGCCGGCATGTGCATGGCATGCAGAGATGCCGTCGACCGTGTACCTGTCAGAAGAGGACGCCGCAGCTGCCAGACAGCGAGGGACTGCCGCGCGGGAGCGGAGGCAGGGTGAGTATCCAGCGGCGGCGTGACAGTTATACACTACTGTCTGGGCACATGGCAGGGTTAAGAAGGGAAGAAGCTTCATTTTTCTATTTAAATGCACATCTTCTTGGAATAGTATTGGTTACCTGGCAGCTCAACATATGGCTACCATGATCAAGCTTGGCACTATCTACTCCGCTTTGCAGATCCCAAGTATTACCTTGCTCATCATCCTTTACATGGATCTGTTCTTACACATAGACCCGAGACTTGGGCCATGGTGTTACCTGCTGTTCTGTGGAGTGAGGTGGGATGAAGAAATAGTCAGGTAGCTGGGTCAGAACCAGGAGGGCAGAGAAAATGCAAAATCAGAAGAACAAAATTAGTCACTAAGGGGTCACAACAGCTGAGCACAGAGAAGACTGAATCAGAGAAGAACAAGGCTGTGTCTGGCATCTTCCTGCAATTTGCTTTGAGCTTTAGTAGGGTGTGGTGCTTTCCAGTTGGTGAAAGCAGAAAGCAGAATACTCCAGATGGACAGCACACACACCCATAATACCAGACTGGATGATCACAGCAACCCTAATCTAAGTGGCTGAACAGAGCCTGCTCCACCCAGAGCTTCTGATTCCTACATCTCCTCCATCCCTCACTGCCTACAGAATGAATAAGGCCATGCCTGGTGAAAGAAGCAGAGGTGGCAGTTGCAGATTCCAGACAAGATGGTACACACCACTATCACAAGCCCTAATACGACAAAATGCAGAAAACCAGAGCAGTAGATAACCCCATAAAGTGGCTCCATTGTGGAAATTATAACCCTCAGTGAATTAATCTATATTAGCAGTGATTATTTTGACTCCACAGCCACTTTCCGGAAAGTAGCGTGCAATGGATGTTGGAGAGTGAAAAATTGCAAATATACCATTTTATTATGTACCACATAGTGCCCAGATTGTGCTCCAGGAGACACACACCATAAGTTAAGTGGGTTTTTCTCACTATAATTATGACAAATACATGGGTGCTAATTTTGGTTTGGGCACAATGAAAGGCTCAGAAGCGAGAAGAAGATTTGACTTTGTGAAAGTGGATATTGCTGGATTGGTTTATAGAAGGCATGTTGCTTTTCAAGAGCCTTTGAGCCACTAATAATATTGAAACCTCTGTTTTTCCACGGAGAGATGGTGGACCAGAGTGAGGTAATGTTTTTTGTGAGATTAGTAGAAGTTTTTATTGGTGGTGTTTTTACCTACAAAACGTTGTTTGGTGACTTTTTATTCCATATTTGGGGGGAAGGCAGAATGACAAACAGTTGAACTCCACGCTCTACTGGTTCATCCTATAAGATTTTCTATTAGATTGTGAAAGGTCATTGTCTTGATGAATAATTCAATATTTCATAGAATCATAGAATGGTAGAGATGGAAGGGACCTCCTCGGTCATCTGGTCCAAGTCCCTGCTCAGTGCAGAATTCAGTAAATCATCCCAAACAGAGGTCTGTACAGCTTCTATTTGAAGACTTCCATTGCAGGAGAACTCACCACCTCTCATGGCATCCTGTTCCACTCATTGATCACCCACGCTGTCAAAAGGTTTTTTCTAATATCTAATCTGTGTCTTTCAATTCAGTTCCATCCTATTGCTTCTAGTCTTTCCTTGTGCAAATGAGAATAAATCAATAAAGCTATTTTTACATAGCGTACCATTTTTACAGACAGTTTAAGGAGAAATATTCAAAAATGTAAAATTCAAGGATATTTTAGAAAAAAATAATTGGTTTTATTCTTAGCAGATAACTGTACCAGGAGATCAGAGGGACAGCCGACTTCTTCAATTTTAAAATCAGATGATCCTGAGATCCCACAGGATACAATTAAAGTGAATGCCATTATTCCAAATATACCATCATCCCTTCACAGCAAAGATCTGTCATCTGATTCACTACCGACTACTAAGGGAAATCAAAGACACAAAAGAGGCATTAAAAAACAAACTGCTCATAAAGCAAGGAAGTCTTTATCATGTTCAGAATGTGGGAAATGCTTTAGTCAGAAGTCAAATCTTGATGGGCACAAAAGAACTCACACAGGAGAGAAGCCTTTTCCATGTTCAGAATGTGGGAAATGTTTTAGCTGGAAACATCATCTTGATAACCACCAAAGAACCCACACAGGAGAAAAGCCTTTTTTCTGTTCAGAATGTGGAAAATGTTTTGCAGAGAAATCACGTCTTAACGAACATCAGAGACTCCACACAGGGGAGAAGCTTTTTTCCTGTTCAGAATGTGGAAAATGTTTTGCACAGAAATTTCGACTTGTTAGGCACCATAGAGTGCACACAGGGGAGAGACCTTTTTCATGTTCTCAGTGTGGGAAATGTTTTAACCGGAAATCAAATCTTGATAAACACCGTAGAACTCACACAGGGGAGAAGCCTTTTTCTTGTTCTCAGTGTGGGAAATGTTTTAACCGAAAATTAAATCTTGATAACCACTGTAGAACTCACACTGGGGAGAAGTCGTTTTCATGTTTAGAATGTCAGAAATGTTTTGCAGAGAAATCACATCTTATCAAACATGAGAGACTGCACACAGGGGAGAAGCCTTTTTCCTGTTCAGAATGTGGAAAATGTTTTGTGAAGAAATCAGCTCTTAATAGACACTATAGAATCCACACAGGGGAGAAGCCTTTTTCATGTTCTCAATGTGGGAAATGTTTTAACCGGAAATCAAATCTTGATAAACACCAGAGAGGTCACACAGGAGAGAAGCCTTTTTCATGTTCTCAATGTGGGAAATGTTTTAACCGGAAATCAAATCTTGATAAACACCAGAGAGATCACACAGGGGAGAAGCCTTTTTCATGTTCAGAATGTGGGAAATGTTTTAACCGGAAATCGAGTCTTAAAGAACACCAAAGAACCCACACAGGAGAGAAGCCTTTTTCATGTTCAGAATGTGGGAAATGTTTTAACCGGAAATCGAGTCTTAAAGAACACCAAAGAACCCACACAGGAGAGAAGCCTTTTTCATGTTCAGAATGTGGGAAATGTTTTAACCGGAAATCGAGTCTTAAAGAACACCAAAGAACCCACACTGGGGAGAAGCCTTTTTCATGTTTTTTAGAATGTGAGAAATGTTTTGCAGAGAAATCACATCTTATCGAACATCATAGACTCCACACAGGTTAGAAGCCTTTTTCCTGTTCAGAATGTGGAAAATGTTTTGGGAAGAAATCACAACTTGTTAGACACCATAGAATCCACACTGAGGAGAATCCTTTTCCATGTTATCAGTGTGGGAAAGATTTTAAATGGAAATCAACTTTTATCTTCCTAAAAGGGTTATCCCTGAGTAGGACAATCCTTTGTTATTAGAGATGAGCGACTTTGCCTTTTTTAGGGTCGAGTCGGGTTTCATGAAACCCGACTTTCTCAAAAGTCGAGTCGAATGAAATCAGCCGACTGTCGGGAAAAGTCGAAGGTCCGACTGAAACACGAAACCCAATGCAAGTCAATGGGGAAGCAAAGTCGGAAGGGAGTGGAGGACAGTAAACACACCTACATGCCGGACTGCTTTTTTTAAAGTGCGTGAAGTCTCGCTCTCTCCCCGGACGCTGCACATGTCATCTCGTTGGCCACAGTGTACGTCCTTGCTCAGTGGCTGAAAAAAGTGACGTGCAAGCATTCTGGGAAATCCGACTTTGGCGCTCGTTTTGCCAACCGCATGGCCGACTTCACGTTGTGGTCGGGTTTCGGTCGGTGAAACCTGACTTTGCCATAAGTCAGCGACTTATGAATTTGGCCGACCTGTTTCGCTCAACTCTACTTGTTATTCCTGTTTGGTCTTATAAAAGTAAAAACATTTATACTCACCTCCTGCTCCAGCGCCATTCAAATTCAAGCAGTATCAGGACTCACACTCCTGGAGCTCACATGAGGTTTTTACATCACATGAGCCCTGTACCCAGGCTGCACTGCCTTCACTGTCCCAGCCTTCTGACATATTGAACATCAACATTAAGGCTGCTCTCTGACTTCCTCTTGATGTCCCATTTGTCCGAAGGTGGGGACAGTGACCCAGTGCGCAGATTGAGTGCGGGGCCCAAATGACTTATCAACCTACATGTATTGTGTGCTCCTAGGAATGCAAGTGCCAGCATGGTAGGTGACTATAAATATTTTTATTTTAACCCCTTAACGTCCAATGATGGACAGAGTCCATTTTCTCATTGCTTTCAATGGTGAAAAAAAACATTCACCGTAAATATAATTTTAACATTTTACTACCTTATCTGGGCATGTGGTGTGTGACATAGTGAGACACATCCTGTTTAATTCATGAAGAAAGGACTCTGAAAATTAAAAATCCTATGCAGACAATGCAAGAACTTCCAAAAATTAGAAGGAAGAGGGACTCTGATACATAAAGAACATAAAGGAGGGTCTCCTACACATTCCATTAAAATTGTTAGGAAGTGGGACTCCTAGACTCATAAAGTCTATGCACTAAGTGCAAGGTCTGAAAAAAATTTAAAGGAGGGACTCCAATACACCCTTGATGACACGTAGAGAAGGTCCTCAAAACCCTTTTCTTCCCATTGTTAAGGTATGGGATGTAAAGCCTATGCAAGGTCTAGCAAAAATTTAAATTAGGGTGTGATGACACATCATTTTATCTTAATTAACCAGATGTCTATTTTCAGTAAGCCAGGAGGAATAGACTGTTAACTATATGACGACTTTTGAATTTTGCAATTGTTCTTCAGTTGGTCAAGAACTATATATTGTTGTCATGAGTCTTAAACGTTGATTTTTAATAATTTTAAATGGCTAATGTTTGCCTCTTACATCAGCTCCTACAATTTATTGTCTGCTTTCTTTGTAAGACACTGATGCAGGGTCATTGAATAATGGATGTTTGCGTAATATGGTGAATGACCATTGTGTGGGTCTTGTGGCTTGTTGTCTTACAAAATGAAGGCATAAGAAATATGCAAATTGATTAAATAGTCTAACAATACACGTTAACCTTATCACGTATTCCTTTTGACCTCTGGATGCTGGCTTGAAAGACAACAATTGTGAGCTATATAAGTGGGATATGCCTCTAACAATATACGTTGAGACAGCCAAGAGATTCAGAAATCCAAAGAACCAGATTCTCTTTACATAACCACAGCCAGGAACACTTTACAGCAGGGGTCTCAAACACACTGAGGCAGGCATCTGCAGTCCGCGGTGCACCACATGTCTCACTCCCTGAGGCAGGAGGAAGGCGGGCATTCAGGAGCAGCGATGGCATTGGCTGTTCTGTGTGCACACACTGCACAAGACCTGTGATGAGGTCACAGGAGGGGGAGGAGTGAGAGGTCACATGATTAGGGGCCTGTTATGATTGAGTCACCGTAGGAGGCAAAAACAGAAATGCTAGCTAAGTCCTGAAAACCAGAGAAGTTGGCAACTATCAGATTGCAGACCCCTGAACCTATCAACTCAACTAGCAGTAGCCGTGGGGGGTTCCTACGATGACCTAGACCCCTCGATCACAGCCGGAGAGATACATAGACCTAAAGAAGGAAAGGGGAAATCTAACTGCCCCAGAGCAGACCCCAAAGCAATAGGCAGCCCCCCACATATAATGACGGTGAAGCAAGATGAAAACACTTACACAGACAGAAAGACAGGCTGAGCAAAGACGGGGCCAAAAACTACCCAGATAGGAACGGATAGGAAGGCTGCTGTCTGCAATCTGCCATAACCCTATCAGAGAAAAAGCCAACAAGCTGATATAAAAATGGCCCTGAAGCAACTAAGCTTCAAAAACTAAATCAGCACTCAGGTACTTTCAGAAAACAGAGCTCAAGGAACACTGCACACTCCAGCAGGGAGTGGCAGAATCCAAAAAGCAAGAAAAACAAAAACAAATCTTAGATGCAAAACAGCAAACTTAGCTTTAGAAGAGCAGGAATCAGACTGGTGTCCAAGAGTCCACAGAGAAATCACCCGCAGGGCAGAAAGGGCGTAGGCTGCCTTAAATCCAGTCAGTGACTCCACTCAGCCAATCGTCTTCATTAGTCCCAGGTGCCTGATAATCAGGCTCACTACCTTCCTTCACTAGAATAGGGAGCTCACCAGGCCTCAGTGACGGAGGGGAAAATGAACTCACAACAGGGGCCTCAGTGTGTGCAGGACGCTGCTGTCTGTGTGCTTGTCATGGTGCTGGTTGAAGGTAAGTTTATGTGTGGGGTCAGGAGGGGTTTACAGGGTGGATGGAGCAGAGCCCTGTGTATTCGAGGTGTGCGGAGCCCTGTGTGTATGAGGTGTATGGAGCGGAGCCGTGTGTTCGAGGTGTGCGGAGCCCTGTGTGTATGAGGTCTATGGAGCAGAGCCCTGTGTGTACAAGGTGTATGGAGCAGAGCCCTGTGTGTTCGAGGTGTGCGGAGCCCTGTGTGTTCGAGGTGAGTGGAGCCCTGTGTGTACGAGGTGTGCAGAGCAGAGCCCTGTGTGTACGAGGTGTATGGAGCGGAGCCCTGTGTGTTCGAGGTGTATGGAGCGGAGCCCTGTGTGTACGAGGTGTAAGGAGCGGAGCCCTGTGTGTACGAGATGTAAGGAGCAGAGCCCTGTGTGTACGAGGTGTATGAAGCAGAGCACTGTATGTACGAGGTGTAAGGGCTCCGATCCGGTGTGTACGAGGTGTACGGAGAGGACCCGCGTGTGTACGGGGTGTATTAAGTTTGAAAGGAAAGCGGCCCCCCAGCTCAAATTTTTTTTTTATGTGCGGCTTCATTGACCATCACTGAACCTATGAATACATTTAGGGTAGTCAGGATTTGGACCTACCTGTCACCGAAGGCCTATGTTTGTGAAGCCAGGAATGGGACTCACCTGGCTCTGTGGAGATGTTCGCAGAAGCCAGGTTGTGACCTTCCCAGCACCTGGCCTTGTACCTCAATGGACTGCCAACTTCATAAGCTTCTTGTAACCTCCTCTCTGTGCAAGGGAGACATGGAGATAGCTGGCACTGGAAATGCTGAAGTCACAGCTGCTCTTATCCCAGCAAATCAGTGGGTGAGACTAATTTGCACCATTGCATATGTTGCTTGTACTGTATGATGTGTTATTTGCCTGTTTTGTGGTTCAATAAAGTGTTGCCACACTGTTTTACCCTCATCCTGTGTTGTCTGAGTAGTAATATGCACACGGTAAAATGAGAGCGGTTGTCACGCTGCTGCTATGCAGGTAGATGCAAGCTCCACTAGATGGCAATAGAGTGGAAGGAAGAATGCACACAGCAAGAGCAGACCTGCAGTGCAGCAGTGAGGCTGTCCCCGGTGACAGCAGAATAGTCAAACAAGCCGAATCAATATTAGTCTGTACCAAAGGAATAAACAAACACAGAGTCAGAAGCAAGCCAAATGGGTCAGGAGCAGATATGCCAAAGACAAGAGACAAACAGCAGGTCAAGGTCCAAGCCGAGTCAGGTACCAGGGAGTCCTAAACATGAAAGGAAAACACTGAGTCGGGATGGGGAGTGGGAAACAAACAGATACGGGCAACGTCAGCAACAGCAGGAGGACAAATCAGGGTACTACCAGAGTCAGATACTCATGCCGTAGGCTGAAAATATAACTGACATGGCCTGCAGGACGCAGCAGGGAGAAATAGCGAACCTGAATCCAAAATGAGGCCAAGCAAAGTTAACCCCTGACATGATCAGCCCGGAAAAAGGGCAGACAGGACTCAAAACCCAGACAGGATCATGACAGCGAGCATTCTGTGGGATGAGCTTTGGTTCATGTGGTTTTGGCTAGCGGACTAGCGCCCCTGCTGACCCCCGTGTCTCCACAGAGGGACTGCAATACACTATGGAAGACATGTAGGGGATGACGCCGGGATAAATTTTTTTGGACAATTTAAAAAAATATTGTGAATTTTACTTCCATTAGATGATACTGACATGAGACAACGAGAGAGAATTTTCAAAACAGTGGGACTCCTAGACAGGGCCGGTGATAGGGGCAGGCAAACTAGGCATTTGCCTAGGGCCCCCATCCCCTAAGGGGCTCTTACCTCTGGTCAATGATTGTCTTATATTTCCCCTGCGTTTGTACTGTATCCAGGGTTGGACTGGGGTACCTAGGGCCCACCAGGGGAATTGACTCTAGGGGCCCACACTACAGCTACCATAAACGGTATTACTTGATAATTTTTTGGCCTCTCTCAAGTGTGCCTTTTAGCAAACTATACAGTGTGCAAAAGAACTGTAATGTGCACTGCACAATATCAAAGGTTTTTTTTGTTAAAATGGAAGAAACGCAAGATGACTGTCAAACTTCCTTGGTCTGTGGCTCCATGCAAAATCTCGCCTTGTGAGCTAAGGATGATTCTGAGAAATTACAGCAATCAGCTCAGAACTACATGGGAGGACCTGGTCATTGACTTGAGGAAAGCTGGGACCACAGTCTCAAAAATCACTATTAGTAACACACTACACCTTCATGGATTAAGATCCTGCAGGGTATGCAAGTTCCCACCACTCACACCAGCAAATTTCGAGGCCCATTTGAAGTTCACCAATGGCCATCTGGATGATCCAGAGGAGGCATATGAGAAGGTAAGGTGGACAGATGAGACCAAAATAGAACATTTTGGTATAAACATCCCTTGCTGCATTTGGAGGAAGAAAAACGATGTGTACAACCCCAAGAACACCATGCCAACCGTGAAGCTTGGTGGGGGAAACCTCATACTTTGGGGGTACTTTTCTGCAAAGGGGACAGGACTACTGCATCGTATTGAAGGGAGGATGGATGGGGTCATATAACGCAAGATTTTGGCTAACAACCTCATTACCTTGTAAGAGCATTGAAGATGGGTAGTGGCTGGGTCTTCCAGCATGGCAATGATTCAAAACACATAGCCATGGAGTGGCTCCATAAGAAGCATTTCAAGGTCCTGGAGTGGCCTATCCAGTCTCCAGAGCTGATCCTAATAGAAATTCTTTGGAGTGAGCTGAAATTCCATTTTGCCCAGCGACGGCCCTGAAACCTGAAAGATCTCAAGAAATCGGTGTCTTCCATCTTTCTTCATCCTTTTCTGGCTCTATGAAGCCAGAGCTGTCAATCAAATTAGAGGGAAGAGGTGGATTATCATGAACTGGGGGTGTTTGTTTGCCCCCAGTTCGTCAGGGAATTTATTATATTCCAATTCCGGTTTGGAACTTGCAGCTCTCTAGGGCCCCCTTACCCTCTGGTCAGTCAGGAAACTACACCTAGGATAAGTAGTCGCCAGGGTTGCCGTCTTGCTGTGTACTGGCTATTGGGCACGCTGCAGTCAGGGCAATAAAACTACTCCCAGTCTCAGACAGGAAATACACTTATAAATCTCCGTCCGTCACTGCCCGAGTCTCCCCAAAAGTACAGAACACTTCGCTGCCACCAGCTCCTACTTCTTATGATTAATATTAGGTCAGAAGCCAACCCAATCAGTAGCATTGATTTAGTTCATAGTACGTGGTAATAAGTTATTAGAGCAAGGAAAGCAAAACTAGTAAATATTATAGCTTTTGCTCCAAAAAGAAATGGGCAGTATTTACGAAAAGTATATAAAAGATGTTGCAAAGGAGACAATTACAGTATGTATGGACAATTACAAAATAAAGATGGATTAAAAATGAGCTTACATGTTTCAGTTACTGGCACGCCATGTGAAGATGGATGGGGAGGGGAACCGTCCCATTTCATCAGGTCACAATGCACAGCCTCTCATAGCTGGATCCCCGGGCAAAAAACACCCTCTTTATTGGGCTTCATAATCTTATACCTGCTATTCATGACTTCACTGAGTGGGTGGAGCTATGGAATATACTCCCCTTGTCCAACAAGTACTAAAACTCATAACCATCATAACTCGGATGCGAGGCTCGTAGAGTGGCGGCAGAACCATCGTTTTTCGGAGTATGAAATTGGTGTTCTTTTAAGTCTGAACATGAAGTGGCTGTATGACCCGGTTACGTAGAAATCCATTTCTCTGATTCTGCTGGTGCCGAAGCTTAAAAAAAACTCACTTGTGGGTGGTTCTACCGATGCACATGCCAAAAATGTATTTGTCCTACTTCCAGGCCTAATCTGCGTGATCATATACCAGTTTAAAGGAACAAAGAAATCTGAAACCATGAGCTCCTACTTTTTACTTTCCGTTTCCCAGCAGTATGCAGAAGGGAGAGGTGAGAAGAATCACCCACACATTACTGAGGGAGGGGGGAAAGAGGGAGATAGGATTACACGCAGGCAGGTAAAGAAGGAGGGCTGCAGCTTGTGCAGGGGGAAACTAAGGGGGATTGTTGCTGCAGCATATGGACTTTACACAAACGTAATGGGGGGAAGGGAAGCATGTGTGTGTCCCAGTAAATGCAGTGGAAAGTTCTCAGAGTGTACTTAGGATATGAGCATATTCATATTATTGTGACACCTCCCCCTTTTGGACCGCACTAAGGAGGCAGGACCTCGGTACTCCACCATGCGCACCTCAGCAGGCTCGCTGCGGCAGGACAACCCATCTGCATTGCCATGCTCGTTGTCCCTTTTGTGTTTAATGGTAAAGTCATACTGTTGGAGGGAAAGGCTCCAGCGTAGCAATCTTATGTTAGTACCAGGCACGATGTGCAGCCAGCTCAGGGGGTTGTGGTCGGTCACCGCAGTGATGGTGCATCCGTACAGGCAGGGCCCAAACCATGGCCAGGCACTTCTCTATGGTGGAATAGGCCAATTCCTTCGGCAGAAGCTTCTGGCTCAGGTACAACACAGGGTGCTCTTGGTTCCCCGAGTCGACCTGGCTGAGCACAGCACCGAGGCCAAACTCGATGGCATCGTTGTGCACCTGGAACGGCCGACTACTGTCAACTTCCTTTAGCACAGGAGAGTTGCTCAGGGCTGTTTTCAAAGCCCAAAAGGCCACCTTACAGATGTCTGTCCAGTCGACTGTTTGGGGTAGCTTCTTCTTGGTGAGGTTCGTCAAGGACTTTGCCAGGCTGGTATAGTCTGGTACAAAGCGCCTATAGCACCCTGCAGTGCCCAGGAAGGACATCATCAGTTTCTTGGTCCTGGGGGTGGGCCAGGACGTGATAGCATCCACTTTCCCAGGCTCTGGCCTCATAAAACCCCTGCCTACCCGGTGCAGGTAGTGGACCTCTTTTCACGCTCATCTGGCACTTTCCTGGCTTGATAGTGTGGACGGCTAGGTGGATGCACCCGAGCACCTCCTGGAGATGCTGCAGGTGTTCCTCCCAGTTGGAGCTAAAGGAATCAATGTCATCCTGGTATGCCACCGCGTACCTCTCCAGTCATCGAAGCAGGTGGTTGACCATCCGCTGGAAAGTGGCAGGGGCATTCTTCATGCCAAAAGGCATGACTGTGGACTCGTACAGTCCGAAGGGGGTGATAAAGGTGGACTTCTGTGCCTCGGGGCTCAGAGGAATCTGCCAATATCCCTGACTCAAATCCATAATGGATAGATATTGCGCACCAGCTAACCGCTCAAGCAGCTCCTCGATGCGGGGCATTGGGTGCCCATCAGGGGCAGTGATGGCATTGAGCCCACTATAGCCCACACAGAAACGGGTGTTTTGATCCTTCTTTGGCATCAGGACTACAGGTGAGGCCCATGCGCTCTTGGACCGTTGGATCACCCCCAGTTGCAACATCTCATCGATCCCCTGGCGCATGACCCACTGCACCTTGTCAGAGATCCGATAGGGTGTCCGCTGGGGGGGGGGGCATGATACCTGGTGTCCACTTCATGGACCGCTATCTCTGTCCTTCCATGTCTGTTGGTAAACATGGCCCGGAAGTGTTCCAGCATGGCTCGCAGCTGCGACCGCTGGGGTTCGCATAGCAAGGTGCTTAGCTCCACGTCCTCGATGGGCCCACCGAACCTGGCTTGGGCCAGCATGTCCAAGAGGGGATCCACCTCCCAGTCCTCAGGCAGGTTTCAGACTGGTAGGATGCAGGCTCCATGTTCTTGATGAGCCTTCATCATGTTCACGTAGAAGGCCTTGCGCCTACCCTGAGCATGGACAAGAGTGACCACGTAGGCGACTGGGTTGAGCTGTTGGTGTACGACATACAGGCCTTCCCAGGCTGCTTGAAGCTTATCCATTGGTACGGGGACCAGCATCCACACCTTCTGACCCACCTGGTAGGTCCACTCTCGGGCTTTCTGGTTGTACCAGTGCTTCTGGTCAGCCTGAGCCTGCACCATGTTATCCTGCACCAATTGTGTTAAAGACTGCATCTTGTCATGGAAGAGAATGACATACTCCGTGATGGACACTTCTGTAGGGTTTGGCTTTTCTTGCCAGGATTCCCTTACCAAACCAAGGGGTCCCCGGACTTGCCTTCCATACAGGAGCTTGAAGGGGGAGAACTCCGTCGAGGCCTGCGGAACCTCTCGGTAAGCGAATAGCAGGTGTGGGAGATACCGCTCCCAGTCACGCCCTTGCGTCTCAACCAGCATTCGTAGCATCTGTTTGAGGGTAATGTTGAAGCGCTCACACAAACCATTGGTTTGGGGGTGATACGCGCTCGATACCGGACGCTTCACTTGCATTTTCTTACATTTTCTTAGGCGAGACATAAATTGAGTCCCCTGGTAGGTAAGCATTTCCCTGGGAAACCCTACTCTTGAAAAGATGGCCAACAGGGCATCCGCCACCTTATCCTCCATAGTTGAGGGCAGAGCCACTGCCTCTGGGTACCAGGTAGCATAGTCTACCACAGTGAGGATGTATTGTTTTCTAGAGCTGCTGGGGATGGTCAGTGGGCCCACAAGATCCACCGCGAACCTCTGGAAAGGCTCCTCTGTCACTGGCAAAGAGATCAGGGGAGCCTTGGGAACAGGCCCTGACTTTCCCACTCTTTGACAAGAGCGGCAGTAGTTTGTCACATCTATCCCCATCTTGGGCCAATAGAAGTGTTGAGACAGCCGGGCCTTAGTTTTGCTGATCCCCAAGTGTCCAGCGAGTGGAATCTCATGGGCAATCCGCAACAAGTCACCCCTAAATTGGTACGGGATGACCAGCTGTCTTTCTCTCAACCACTCCTTTTGGGATTTACCGGGAACTGTGTCCCGGTACAACCTCCGTCGTTCCCAGAACACCCTCTCCTTATCAGTCTCAGAGGTGGGCTCCTACGGGAGGTGTCTCAAGGTATCTAGGCTAGCATCTGAGTGCAGAGCAGCCTTGAACTCCTGGCTTCAGGCAGCCAGAAGGGACATCAAGGTCCCCTCCTCACAGGAACCATCTGGAACCTGTTCTGGGTCCATTTCCAGTTCAGTCAACCCTCTGACTGAGGAAGGTCCAGAAGGCAGGGCGTTACTTACATTCTGGGTACTCTGACTGCGTGTGACAGCGGCTATGTAGGCTTTCTCCCTGGAGATTTCTACAGACCGATCAGCCAGCACTGCTATGGATTCTACCTCCCCATCCACCCCCAATACCTCAGGAGCAGTGCTATATATGGGACAGTTACCTTCCTCTGTGGTACTGGTCAGTTGCACGGCCTCACCTTTCTCACGATTCCCATGCATCTCCCCATCTCCCATAGCACTGTCGCTTGCTCCTGTTAGGGGTTCCCCAGCCATTTCACCCCACAGCATGACGTGGCTGAGTACTCCTGCACCTGTAGACACATCATTATTGTTGACAGGTAATGCATGCAATTTCACATCATTATCATCAGCATTAGCATAATCCCTAGTATCAGATTGGGGTGGGGTGTCAGGGACATAATATGCAAACATTCTCCCCAAATCAGTCCCCAATAAAATGTCGGTGGGTACAAATTCAGACAACCCCACTTCCTTCACCCCGCTCCCTGCACCCCAATCTATACATACCTGGGCCATTGGCAAGGGGCAGCAGACGTCCTCAACCATGGTGACAGTCAGGATTTTTCCCGGAAAAATCTCTTCAGGGGCCGCCAGTTCTTGTCAGATGAGGGTTCGTTCAGCTCTGGTGTCATTGAGGCCTCTAGCGATGCTGCTCACCATGGTAACTTGCTGCACATTGTCACAGACCCTCCCAACCTTCCCACCCACAAAAAGAACTTCTGCGTTAGGCCCTGAGGCCTTGGCTGGGGGGTTCTTCTGCTTCTCCGGACAGGTGGCAATGACATGTCCAGTCCAATTGCAGGAAAAACACTTGCAAGGGTCTGATGTAGGCCTGGTGTTGGCAAAGGGGACAGGGCCTCAGTTAAGTCGCACTGGGCACTGGGGTTGGTTAATGGCTTACCCCCTCTCCAGCTGGCGGTGACTGGCTTTCACGCCTCCGGTTTACGTTTGGCCTCATGGTTGTCGGCGATCTGCGCTGTTTTGTCCACGTCTTTCGGCTCCTGGTCCATCACGAACTGTCTCACCTCAGCTGGGCAAAGAAGAAAGAACTGGTCTTTTATCATCAGATCCTTCAGCTGCTCAAAGGTGGTCGTTGACAGCCCTTGGATCCACTGGTCAAAGTGGGTCCTGAGTCCATGCACCACATTGCTGTAACTGCCGTGTGGGTCATGCGAAGACTTTGAAATTCTGGGGAAGAAAATAAAGGAACGGAACGTACAGGTTGCTTTCTCATCAATCCTCACAGTCGATGGTCATGGCATCAGAAGATGGAATAGGATACTAGAGGTGAACAACTGGCTACGACAGTGGTGCAGGCAGCAAGGATATGGATTCTTGGACCATGGCGTGAATTACCTCTACGATGGACTTCTCTCAAAAGATGGGATACACCTCACAAAACCTGGGAAACACACATTCGCCAGAAGACTTGCCACACTCATCAGGAGGGCTTTAAACTAGAAGAAGAGGGGATGGGAGGAAAAACAGCAGACAATAACATGCAGCAGAAGGACAAACTAATCAAGGATACTAGATGTGGTAAAGAGGACCCAAGACAGGGTACTCAGAAGGATGCTAAGAAAAAGGAAGCTAAACTTCTTTCCTGTATGCTGACCAACGCAAGAAGCCTGACCAATAAAATTGAAGATCTGGAGTTGGTAATGTATGAGGAAAAATGCGACATAGTAGGAATAACTGAGACATGGTTAGATGACAGCTATGACTGGGTGGCTAACTTGCAAGGATATGATTTGTTTAGGAGGGATCGTAAAAAAAGGAAAGGGGGTGGAGTCTGTCTATATATAAAGTCCACTTTAAAGCCCACACTAAGAGAAGATATACAAGAGGGAAATTAAGAGGTGGAGTCTCTATGGGTGGAGATACAAGGAGGGAAAAGTAATAAAATCCTCATAGGGGTTTGTTATAAGCCACCAAATATCACAGAAACCACTGAAAATGTATTATTGAAACAAATAGACAAAGCAGCAAATCACAATGAGGTGATTATTATGGGGGACTTCAACTACCCCGACATAGACTGGGAAACTGAAACCTGCGTATCTCAGAAAGTTAACCAATTTCTGTCAGTGACCAAGGATAACTATCTGTCACAACTTGTGCAGGGCCCAACTAGAGGGACAGCCCTTCTGGTCTTAATTTTAAGCAACAGGCCAGATAGAATAACAGAAGTACGAGTCGATGGGCACCTAGGGAACAGTGACCACAATATAATACAATTCCACTTGTCCTTCAGTAAGGTGCCCTGGAAGGCGGTTAAAAAAACGCTGAATTTCAGGAAAGCAAAGTTTGATCAGCTTAGAGAGGACCTTTGCCGAATTGATTGGGACAATGTCCTCAAAAATAGGAGCACAGAAAATAAATGGGAAATATTTAAATCAGTTTTACACACCCACTGCAAGCTAGCCATACCGTACAGAAATAAAAGGGCTAGGATCAGGAGAACACCAATGTGGCTATATAAGGATGTAAAAAGGGCAATAAATAACAAGAACAAGGCATTTAAGAAGCTAAAACAAGAAGGCAATGAAGAAGCATTAAAAAGTTATAGAGAAAAAAATAAAATGTGTAAAAAACAAATACATTTAGCAAAAGTGGAAACTGAGAGACTCATTGCTAAGGAAAGTAAAACAAACCCCAAACTATTCTTTAATTATATAAACAGTAAAAAGATTAAAATTGATAGTGTCAGCCTTTTAAAGAACAATGAGGGTGAAATCATAGAGAGCGATGTGGGAAAAGCAAATGTTTTAAATACTTTTTTCTCAACAGTGTTCACACAGGAAAAGGATTTGCCAGGGGAAATGCAGAGTGATAATGTAAACTCCCCATTAAGTATTACCTGCCTAACCCAGGAAGAAGTGCAGAACCGACTTAGTAAGAATAAAATTGACAAATCACCAGGCCCTGATGGCATTCACCCTCGGGTATTAAGGGAGTTAAGTAATGTGATAGACAGGCCTCTATTCCTTATATTTAAAGACTCTATAGAAACAGGGTCTGTTCCTTTTGATTGGCGGCAAGCAAATGTGGTACCAATATTCAAAAAGGGGTGTAAAAGGGAACCTGGAAACTATAGGCCGGTAAGCTTAACATCTGTTGTGGGTAAAATTTTTGAAGGGTTTCTAAGGGATACCATTATGGAATATCTCAATGTTAATAAATGTTTAACTCCATATCAACATGGATTTATGAAGGATCGCTCCTGTCAAACTAACCTGATCAGCTTCTATGAGGATGTAAGCTCTCAAATGGACCAAGGAGAATCATTGGATGTCTGTAACAACCTTGCTGGCATCACTGCATGGCCTCCCATCCCCCTCACACCAACTTACTTTCTGCTTCAAGCCATGCTGTGATTTCTGTCTGTTGCCAGCTCTGTGCCTCTGCTCTCCATGTTTCCAGACTGTGTGTATAGGGGGGCGGCGCCTGAACTCTCTGGTTCTTATGCAGTCAGGGTGCACCTGTGTAATCTGTCCCTGATCAATCACCTGGAGCCCTTGACTATTTAGTTTCGCCACTCCCAATGAAACATTGCCTGTGCAATGTCTATACTCAGTTAGTATCTTGCTGCTGAGCAAGCCAGGCCCTGTTCTGTGTGTCTCCTTCTCTGGAGGATTACTCTAGTCTTGCTTTGTACCTTGCCTGCCTGCCAGGAGGCAGAATATCCTGGCCCTTGAGTCTTGTTCCCAATACCTTGTCTGTACTCTGTCCGCCTGCCAGGAGGCAGAATATCCTGGCCCTTGTTCCCAGTGCCTTGTCTGTTCTCTGTCCGCCTGCCAGGAGGCAGAATATCCTGGTCCTTGTGTCTTTGTCCCGGTGTCTCTGTCTGAACTCTGTCTTACCTCTGTTTGTCAGTCTGCTTGTTTGTGGTTCCTTCTCTGCCGTGTCTTTCCTTGTGTCCTCCCTGTCTGTGCATCTGCACCCTCGCAGCTTTATCTGTGCATCTGCACCTTCGCAGCTTTATCTGTGCATCTGCACCCTCGCAGCTTTATCTATGCATCTGCACCCTCGCAGCTTTATCTGTGCATCTGCACCCTCGCAGCTTTATCTGTGCAACTGCACCCTCGCAGCTTTATCTGTGCATCTGCACCCTCGCAGCTTTATCTGTGCATCTGCACCCTCGCAGCTTTATCTGTGCATCTGCACCCTCGCAGCTTTATCTGTGCATCTGCACCCTCGCAGCTTTATCTGTGCATCTGCACCCTCGCGGCTCTGCCTGCTCCGCACTCCTGCGGCTCTGCCTGCTCCGCACTCCTGCGGCTCTGCCTGCTCCGCACTCCTGCGGCTCTGCCTACCTGCACCTCCTGTGTGAACAGGTCCAAACCTGTTCTCTCATATACCACTCCTTCCTGCCTATATCCATACCTGCATCTCCTGTGTGAACAGGTCCAAACCTGTTCTCTCATATACCACTCCTTCCTGCCTATATCCATACCTGCATCTCCTGTGTGAACAGGTCCAAACATGTTCTCTCATATACCACTCCTTCCTGCCTATATCCATACCTGCACCTCCTGTGTGAACAGGTCCAAACCTGTTCTCTCATATATCACTCCTTCCTGCCTATATCCATACCTGCACCTCCTGTGTGAACAGGTCCAAACCTGTTCTCTCATATACCACTCCTGCCTGCCTGCATCCATACCTGCACCTGCTGTGTGAACAGGTCCCTACCTGTTCCTTCTCAAGCCGTGCCCGCCTGTCCTGTGTCTCAAGCCGTGCCCGCCTGTCCTGTGTCTCAAGCCGTGCCCGCCTGTCCTGTGTCTCAAGCCGTGCCCGCCTGTCCTGTGTCTCAAGCCGTGCCCGCCTGTCCTGCGTCTCAAGCCGTGCCCGCCTGTCCTGTGTCTCAAGCCGTGCCCGCCTGTCCTGCGTCTCAAGCCGTGCCCGCCTGTCCTGCGTCTCAAGCCGTGCCCGCCTGTCCTGTGTCTCAAGCCGTGCCTGTTAGCCCAGTGTCTCCAAGCCACGCCTGCTTGCCCTGTATCTGTCGTACCTTCTTGCCCTGTGTCTGTCTGCCTGTCAGTCACATCTGTCCAAGTGACTTGTCTCCAAGTGGGATCAGCAGCCACAGCCAGACACCACCCTGGAGTGGCACCCGACAGCTATCTGCCGCACAAGCCTGACCTCACCATCAGTGGCTCCAGTGAAAACCAAGGTAGCTGTCGCAGTCACGCCCCTTCCAGGGTAGTCTGGTCTGTGACACAGTGGGGCCACAACCCCTGGCTCGCGCCATTCAGCCAAGGCGCGAGCGGGACAATGTCATTTATCTCGACTTCTCTAAAGCATTTGACACTGTCCCACATAAAAGATTGGTAAGTAAGATGAGAAAGCTTGGGCTAGGGGAAAATGTGTGTAGATGGGTAGGTAGCTGGCTTAGTGATAGAAAACAAAGAGTGGTTATTAATGGTGCATACTCAGATTGGGCCAGAGTTACTAGTGGGGTACCACAGGGTTCTGTATTGGGCACCCCAACTATTTAATATATTTATTAATGATCTAGTAGATGGCTTACACAGTAAAATATCAGTATTTGCAGATGATACAAAACTATATAAGGTAGTTAACACAAAGGAGGACAGATTGCAACTACAGACAGATTTGAGTAAATTGGAGAATTGGGCTGAAAAATGGCAAATGAGTTTTAACACAGATAAGTGTAAGGTTATGCACATGGGAAGGAGAAACAGATGCTACAATTACTTACTAAATGGGAAACTGCTGGGGAAATCAGACATGGAAAAAGACTTAGGCATCTTAGTCAATAAGAAGCTAAATTGGAGTGCCCAGTGTCAGGCAGCTGCCACCATAGCAAATAGGGTCATGGGATGCATTAGAAGAGGACTGGGGGCACAAGATGAAAACATAATTCTCCCTCTGTACAAATCACTCGTCAGACCACACTTGGAGTATTGTGTGCAATTTTGGACGCCGGTGCTCAAGAAAGACATTACTGAACTTGAAAGGGTTCAAAGGCGGGCTACTAAAATGATAAATGGAGTTGGTTAACTACAATACCCAGAAAGGTTATCAAAATTAGGTCTATTTAATCTACAAAAGAGAAGACTTAGGAGAGACCTAATATATATGTACAAGTATATCAGAGGGCAATACAGAGATCTCTCCAAGGAACTGTTTGTACCAAGGACTGTGACAAGAACAAGGGGGCATTCTCTTCATTTGGAGGAAAGACAATTTCTGCACCAGCATAGAAGAGGGTTCTTCACGGTAAGAGCAGTGAGGCTCTGGAATTCTCTTCCTGAGGAAGTGGTGATGGCCAACTCACTGAATGAATTTAAGAAAGGAATGGATGCTTTTCTTGTGAGTAACAGTATAGAAGGTTACGAATAACATAATATTATAGGTAGATGGTTGACCCAGCTTAGGGGAAGGAATTTTTTTCCCTATGGAGAAAATTGGTTTCTACTCTGTGGGTTTTTTGCCTTCCCCAGGATCAACAATGCAGAACATCTGCACTAAAAATAGGCTGAACTAGATGGACATAAGGTCTTCCTTCAGCCTTCAAAACTATGTTACTATGCTATGTTGGAGGTTCCGGAACTTTTTACGGTCAACTTCACGAGTTAGTTGGTACTTCTTAATCAGGGTCTTCTTGATGGCCTCATAGTTCTCATCTTGGTCTTGAGGGAGAGAAGCAAACACCTCCAGAGCTTTGCCTTTTAGCCCTGGGGTCAAGTACTGGGACCATTGGTTCTCAGGCAGCTGGTACTGTCTGCAGGCTTTATCAAATCCCCGCAGAAAAATGGCCACGTCCCCATCCTTTTCCATCACAGGAATCTGCTCTGGCCAGGGTTTATGGATATGAGCATTGTTGGGCTGCCGCTGGGCTGGGAAAACCTCTGCTCCTGGATTCGGGCTAACTCTAGCTGGTACTCCCGCTCTACCTCCTTCTCGGCTTTCTCTTGGTATTGCTGGATTAACTGCAGACGTCTCTCTGTATCTTCTGGGGTGCATTGCTGTAGGTCCACGCTACCCTGGCTGCGAGTAGGGCCAGCCAGCACCAGTTGGACTTCTGGTTCAGTATCGTCCATGCTTTGACTGGCCTCAGCCTCCCCTGGGCTCTGGGCACAGTCCTGACCCTCTTCAAGTTGCACCAGCTTCGTGACCATTTGGTCGTTGGTTTTGCCTATAGGGTCAATCTGCTTTGACATGCACAGGGCAATAAGAGTGTCCTTGGACTGCTGCTTATAATAGGCCTCTCCCAGTTTAACCATGGTTGCCAAATAAAAGATAGGACAGAAAAACAAAAAAAAGGGTAGGGGATAATTGCTGTACACACTATCCTCTCGGCACTAATGGTCACTGAGTTCATTCTCCAAAACTTTTTGTGCAGGGTCCTC
Source organism: Dendrobates tinctorius (assembly GCF_039654945.1). Classification (NCBI taxonomy): domain Eukaryota; kingdom Metazoa; phylum Chordata; class Amphibia; order Anura; family Dendrobatidae; genus Dendrobates; species Dendrobates tinctorius. Next base: position 1,868,295 of record NW_027361961.1, on the reverse strand, counting down.
TCAAGAACCGTGGAAGTTTTAGTGAGAGGAATGATTGCTCAAATCAGATCACTAATGCTCTATTATTCCATTGCTCTGCCACCAATATGTCATGAACTGGGAGTGCTTGATTGCCCCCAGTTCATCAGGGGATTTATTATATCCCACTTCCAGTTCCGGTTTGGAACTTGTAGGTCTCTGGTGCCCCCTTACCATCTGTTCAGTCAGGGAACTACAACTAGGATAAGTAGTCGCCAGGAGGGCCACCTTGCTGTGTACTGGCTATTGGACACGCTGCAGTGAGGGCGATATAATTACTCCCAGTCTCATGCGGTAATACTCTTATGAATCTCCGCCCATCACTGCCAGTGTCTCCCCAAAAGCCCAGAGCACTTTGCTGCCACCAGTTCCTAGTTCTTATGATTGATATCGGGTCAGGAGCCAACCCAATCAGTAGCGCTGATTTAGTTCAGAGGACGTGGTAATAAGTTATTAGAGCATGGAAAATAAAACTAGTAAATATTATAGGTTTTACTCCAAAAAGAAATGGGCAGTGTTTACAAAAAGTTTATAAAAGATGTTACAAACAAGACAATAACAGTATGTACAGAAAATTACAAAATAAAGATGGATTAAAGATGAGCTTACATGTTTCAGTTACTGGCATGCCGTGTAGAGATGGTTGGTTGGAGAGGGGAACTCTCTCAATTCATCAGGTCACAATTCACAGCCTCTCATAGCTGGATCCTCAGGCAAAAGACACACTCCTAAATGGGCTTCATAATGTTATACCCGCTGTTCATGACCTCACTGAGTGGGCGGAACCATGGAATGCACTCCCCTTGTCCAATAGTTACTAAAACTCATAACCGTCATAACTCTGGCTGCGAGGCTCGTAGGGTAGTGGCAGAACCATCATTTTTCTGAGTATGAAATTGGCGTTCTTTTAAGTCTAAACATGAAGTGAATTCATGACCCGGTTAAGTAGAAATCCATTTATCGGATTCTGCTGGTGCCGGAGCTTAACAAACTCACTGGTGGGTGGTTCTACCGATGCATATGCCAAAAATGTATTTGTCCTACTTCCATGCCTAAACTGTGTTTTCATATACCAGTTTAAAGGAACAAAGAGATCTGAAGCCATGTGTTCCTACTTTTTACTTTCAGTTTCCCAGCTGTATGCAGGAGGGAGGGGTGAGAGGAATCACACACATTCCTGAGGGAGGGGGGAAAGAGGGAGAAAGGATTACACGCAGGCAGGTAGAGATGGAGGACTGCAACTTGTGCAGGGGGGACTGTAAGGGGGATCGTTGCTGCAGCATGTAGACTGTACACAAACTTAATGGGAGGAAGGAAAGCATGTGTGTGTCCCAGTAAATGCAGTGGAACATTCTTGAAGTGTACTTAGTATATGAGCATATTCATATTATCGTGACATGGAGATTGAGTTAAAACAAGCAGGACTTCTTTTGAACAGCCATTCTGTACTCACATAGTCCCTTTAAGGGTAACATGTCACCTTGAGAAATGGTATTTATCTGCAGATATGGGGTTAATCTGCAGGTAAATAGGGTTTAAAGCCTGGTTAGCTGTCTTTATGGAAAAGTGTGAGCTACAGGGAGAAAATTAAGTTTTATTCTCCTTGCCACGACTCAATTCCTGTCATAGGGTCAGTGTAAGGAGTGAGACATTACAGTTACCACTAACTACAAAGTGAGCGGGCTGTAATAATGTCTCGTCACCTTGACTGTAACATCGTCCAAGGAGCCCAACCTCAGGCTGGACTTCATTGAATGACTAACATGGCAGCAATAAATGGCAACTCATCAGCAACCTGCAACTGCGTCAAAGGGTGCTGATGGGAGGTGATGAGTGAAGGCACTGGCCATCGTGATATTTAAATGCCACTGTCAGTGATTGACAAGGGCATTGTCATGGTCACGCGTGGCTGGACACAGCGCCTCCAGCAGGGCGGATTTAGATGACACGTGTGACCCTGGATACACCGCCTCCAGTTGGGCGAATTTAAATAATAAAACGTGCAGCTGGATACGTCGCCTCCAACAGGCGAATTTCGGAAATACATGTATGTCTGGAAACCCCGCCTCCAGTAAGGCGAATTTAAACAATAAAAGGGAAAACCTGGGTAACAATAACAATGGCGGCCCTGCGATAGGGAACGGGGAAATGGAGACCTCCTGCACTCCCCTGAGTCAGTGTCTCTACACTCCTAACGCTCCCTAGGCCGGTTCCGCACCGGGAGACGATCAGGATACCTTTAAACTAGCTCGCCCTCCATCTACCCCTTTCTAGTGTAATGGCCAGTGCGGAAACTAATCCCACCACTGCACTAAAACACACATAAGGAAAAGAGACAAAACAGGGAAACACCACTTAGCTTTGCTCTGTTGCTTACGCTCCCAGCAACAGAGCCCACCACCTGCGTGCATCTTTTCCTCCGACCGGGTCCAACACCATAGTGCAGCCTTGGAGCAAACAGAGTCCACCACCTGCATGCAGCTGTCCAGAAATAGAGTCTAGCATATGAGTCCAGCTTTCCAGCAAAAGAGTCCAGCATCTTGAGTCCAGCTTTCCAGCAACCGAGTCCAGCATGATGAGTGCAGCTCTACACCATAGCTGCCACTCCACCAAGCCATGCAAGAACTTCTTGCTGACACCATAGCTGCAACTCCACGAAGCCATGCCAGCCCTCCTCGCAGACACCATAGCTGCCACTCCAGGACTCTCACTGAGCTGCCCGGGACTCTCCTTCACTCCATCCTTCACCCAGGCTTCCTTGTAACTGAGGACTTTCACTGTTGTGAGTTCATTTTCCCCTTCACCATTGAGGTCTGATGAACTCCCTCTTCTGGTGAAGGAAGGTAGTGAGGCTGATTACCAAGCACCTGAGCAGAATGATGATGACTGGGTGACTGGAATTGCTGACTGGATATAAGGCAGCCAACGCCCTTCTGCCTTGCGGGTGATTTCTCTGAGGGATTCTAGGAGACCAGTCTGATTCCTGCTCCTCAAAAGCTAAGTTTTCTGCTCTGCTTTTTGCATTTGTGTTTTGTTTTTGTTTTGCCTTGTTTTTCTGGATTTCTGCCATTCCCTTCTGGGGTGAGCTGAATTCCTTTTTGCTCTGTCTTCAGAAAATACCTGAGTACTGATATAGTCTTTTTGAAGCCTAGCGTCTTCAGGGCTTTTTTCCCTATCAGTCTGTTGGCTCTTGTTTTGAGAGGGTTTTGGCGGATTGCAGACAGCAGCTTTTCTATCCTGTCCTATTTAGTTAGCTTGGGCCCCATCATTTTCTCAGCCTATCTTTCTATCTGTGTGAGTGTTTTTTCATCTCGCTTCACCGTCATTATGTGTCGGGGGCTGCCTATTGCTTTGGGGTCTGCTCTGGGGCAGTTTAGATTTCCCTTTCTGTCTTTAGGCTATTTAGTTCTCCGGCTGTGATCGAGGGGTCTAGGGCACCGTAGGAACCCCCCATGACTACTGCTAGTTGTTGTTAGGTTCAGGGGTCTGCAATCCGATAGCTGCCAACTTCTCTGGTTTTCTGGACTTAGCTAGTATTTCTGTTTTTGCCTCCTACGGTGACTCATTCATAACATTTCACCAACCATGATTACCACACCTGACACTCTTTAATAGAGCAATCATACCTGTTTTATAATTACGTGCACAAAACTAAAGTAACAAAGTGCAATGATGCTCACCACCACCGGGGGGCAAATTTAGAACAAAAGACACCACAGTGCAATAATCCTAATGGCCACCGGGGGGGGGGACTGGAATTGAAACCACACAGCCAAAGGAAAAAAAAAGGTTACTTGCATTTTCTCTGTCATATCCAACCTGGATCATGACAGTACCCTCCCCTTAATGAGGGGCCTCTGGACCCTCAAGACCGCTCCTCATTGGGGAACCACCTACAGCGGGGATGCCCAGATCCAGAGTTCACCCCAAACACTACCTGACACTTCAGGTTAATGACAAACGCACCGCTGGTATAGGCAATGTATGTTCTGGTGGCACAACACATCTCCAAGGCGCCGACCTGGGGAATGAGTTATGTAAGTGTATGTTCTGTATACAAAACACCGCTGGTCCTAATCAAGGCGGGCTTGAGGGGAGACTCTAGCTGCCCTAGATGTGGCACAGACCAGGCCGGACTGTTACATATGCTATGGTCGTGTCTGCGGCTGGTGGCATACTGGCTGGTCGTTATCAACAAAATTGAGAGAGCTTATGCATGTACGCTCGACAGGAATCCAGTGCTGTGTGTTTTGGGGGAGGTGGATGGGATACCTGTCTCAGAACATTACAAAGTGGCAATAGTGAGGTTGCTGTATGTGGCACGCAAACTAATAGCACGAAAATGGAAGGATTCGGAACCCCCCACTAGGAGGGAATTTATTGCTCAGACACGTACGGTAATGCATTTAGAGGAAAGCATTTACAGGCAAAGGCATGGTGAAAGAACTTTCGAAAAAATATGGTCCGCCTGGATGGCGGTGATATGATTGCTAAGACTCTCAAGTATACCCGGCATAAGGAGTATTGGGGGAGGGGGGATGGCTTTGATTGTATTATTACAAGATATGTGAATTGTTACATGTATATTGATATCCATTGTTTATTGTTTAAAATCTTTTGAAACCTAAATAAAAATAACTGGTTTAAAAAAAAAAGTGTATGTTCTGTATGAGCTGGTAAGACTCCGCAACACACTTCCACAGAATGTTTTTTGGTGGCCACCCGTACATGCTCGTTCACACACAGGTCCGGACCTGAACGTTTATTGCCATACATTCGTTTGTCATAATTCGGTGAACTCATTCTGGGATCGGCAACAGAGGCGTCCCCCTGTGTCACCACATTCACACCCCCGCTATTCACCTAGGGATCACCACCCTCCAACCCTTTACACCACGAGGTCTGCGCCTCCCAGGGTTGGCTAATGGCGAGGGTTGAGATTTTCCCCTACTCCCCCACAGCGCACCTGCTGCTCTCACTGGAGAGAAAGGGGCCTGGGATATGGAGGAAAAATACACTCCCTGGTCGCCTTCCTTCACACGACCAGGAGGGGGCGGCTTTTTTGGTGGTATGGAAGATTTGGCGTTGGCCCCACGGACTATAACACCAGTCTGCTCACTACCGGGACGTACCCCTTCACCTCGGGGAACCCCAGACAGTGCCATGGGGACACCAACTCCACCCACCTGTCTGGGTGCGTCCGCCAGTATGAGCAAGTCCCGCTCCCCAGCAGCGACTCTAGAGGGCTTCATTGCCAGCCGCTATTTGATTTTCTGGTTGAGTCAGAGGGAAGGCCCCAGACCCTGATTACTGCTGCTGGAACTGCTTACACACCATGCAGCTCCTCACTCACCTCAGTGAGGCCCAGCAGCAAATGCTCACAGGTCTGAACATGGCCTGAGGCTCACCAGAAAAAAAATGTATGGGTTGGTGTTAAAGTCATGGTCACGCATGGCTAGACACGGCGTCTCCAGCAGGGCGGATTTAGATGACACGCGTGACCCTGGATACACCGCCTCCAGTTGGGTGAATTTAAATAATAAAACATGCAGCTGGATATGCCGCCTCCAACAGGCGAATTTTGGAAATACACGTATGTCTGGAAACCCCGCCTCCAGTAAGGCGAATTTAAACAATAAAAGGGAAAACCTGGGTAACAATAACAATGGCGGCCCTGCGATAGGGAACGGGGAAGTGGAGACCTCCTGCATTCCCCTGAGTCAGTGTCTCTACACTCCTAATGCTCCCTAGGCCGGTTCCACACCGGGCGACGATCAGGATACCTTTAAACTCTAGCTCGCCCTCCACCTACCCCTTTCTAGTGTAATGGCCGGTGCGGAAACTAATCCCACCACTGCACTGAAACACACATAAGGAAAAGAGGCAAAACAGGGAAACACCACTTAGCTTTGCTCTGTTGCTTACGCTCCCAGCAACAGAGCCCACTACCTCCGTGCATCTTTTCCTCCGACCGGGTCCAACACCATAGTGCAGCCTTGGAGCAAACAGAGTCCCCCACCTGCGTGCAGCTGTCCAGAAATAGAGTCTAGCATATGAGACCAGCTTTCCAGCAAAAGAGTCCAGCATCTTGAGTCCAGCTTTCCAGTAACTGAGTCCAGCATCATGAGTGCAGCTCTACACCATAGCTGCCACTCCACCAAGCCATGCAAGAACTCCTTGCTGACACCATAGCTGCAACTCCGCCAAGCCATGCCAGCCCTCCTCGCAGACACCATAGCTGCCACTCCAGGACTCTCACTGAGCTGCCCGGGACTCTCCTTCAGCTCCATCCTTCACCCAGGCTTGCTTGTAACTGAGGACTTTCACCAACCGTGATTACCACACCTGACACTCTTTTATAGAGCAATTACACCTGTTTTATAATTACGTGCACAAAACTAAAGTAACAAAGTGCAATGACGCTCACCACCACTGGGGGGCAAATTTAGAACAAAAGACACCACAGTGCAATAATTCTAATGGCCACCGAGGGGGAAACTGGAACTGAAGCCACACAGCCAAAGAAAAAAAAAGGTTACTTGCATTTTCTCTGTCATATCCAACCTGGATCATGACAGGCATTTAAATACTTAAAACAGCAGCAATCAAGTAAAGCTCTGATCACTGCTGTTACAAGCAGATACCAGCTATGTATCACAGCCGACATCTGCCTGGTATGGAGCAGGCTCAGCTCCTGAATCCACGCAATACAATCATATGCCTAAGGTGACAGTTATGCCAAGGTTAGTAAATTTCACTTGTCTGTTTCTAAACATGTAAAGGCAAAAGGAATTTGCTAACACATGTGAAAGAGCCCTTATAGATTTAGTTTATGTGCCCAAACATATGAATGTTTTTACATCCCACAGTGCACTGTTACATACACGCATCTTACAAAAATACATATAAGGTAATTCCAGATACACAGACATAGCTGCAGCACACAGACAGACATCAGTACATAAATACATCACTTAAACCACCATCAGTACATGGTACATCAATTGTAATGTCAGGTCAGCCCCATATACCTTTGTATACCAAGAACCTACAACTCCCAGTATGTCCTTAAAAATGGAGATACTGGGAGTTGTTGTTAACAGTCATCATCAGACTGCGAACCATACAGGAAACACAGTACTGATGAGACGCAGGCAGTATCACAAATGAGCATTTACATCCAGTTATCTTATCTGTGTATTCTGCTACAGATGGATCTGGATAAGTTAGAAACTTGGGCCAAAAGGTGGCAGACGCGGTTTAACAATGATAAATGTAAGGTAATGCACATGGGAAGAAGGAATCAATATCACCATTACACACTCAACGGGAAACCACTGGGTAAATCTAACATGGTGAAGGACTTGGGGATCCTAGTTTAATATAAACTTACCTGGAGCAGCCAGTGTCAGGCAGCGGCTGCCAAGGCAAACAGGATAATGGGGTGCATTAAAAGAGGTCTGGATACACATGATGAGAGCATTATACTGCCTCTGTATAAATCGCTGGTTAGACCGCACATGGAGTACTGTGTACAGTTTTGGGCACCGGTGGTCAGGAAGGATATAATGGAACTAGAGCGAGTACAAAGGAGGGCAACAAAATTAATAAAGGTGATGTTGGAATTACAATACCCAGAGAGATTAGCAAAATTAGGATTATTTAGTCTAGAAAAAAGACAACTGAGGGGCGATCTAATAACCATGTATAAGTATATAAGGGTACAATACAAATTTCTCTCCGAGGATCTGTTTATACCATGGAAGGTGACGGTCACAAGGGGGCATTCTCTGCGTCTGGAGGAGAGACGGTTTTTCCACCAACATAGAAGAGGATTCTTTACTGTTAGGGCAGTGATAATCTGTAATTCCTTGCCTGACGAGGTGGTGATGGAAAACTCAGGCGAGGGGTCCAAGGGAGGCCTGGATGTCTTCCTGGAGCATAACAATATTGTATCTTACAGTTATTAGGTTCTTTAGAAGGACGTAGATCTGGGGATTTATTCTGACGGAATATTGGCTGAACTGGATTGACAAATGTCTTTTTTCGGCCTTGCTAACTACTGTATGTTACTATGTATGTTACTATGTCTGCATTCCGGGGGTTGCCCTGGGCAACCTAGGTCTGTATTGGCCTGGGTAAGGAAAGGCTGAATCGGTCCATCACCACCCGCTCTAACATCTGGGCCGTAGTGGACGAATCTTGCTGCAGCCACTTTTGGACCAGATGCAGCAAATCAAACATCTGTGAGCGAGGTGGTTTATCGCTAACATATGACCAATGATGGACTCGTTGAGCCCTTACTGACATTGTCACCCCCAGGCATGCCAGTATCTAGGTTTTTAACTTATCATATTCCTTGGCATTCTGGAGAGCGTAACAATATTGTATCTTATAGTTATTAGGTTCTTTAGAAGGACGTAGATCTGGGGATTTATTCTAACAGAATATAGGCTGAACTGGATGGACAAATGTCTTTTTTCGGCCTTGCTAACTATGATACTATGTTACATCTTCTCGGAAGTCTTTATTGGAGCCATTTAAAATGAAGGCAATTGTTGCGACATAATGGTATATATAGTCCGGGTGTGGAAGGTGATAAAAAGATGGAAAATTGTCTGTGTTTTGTACACCTGGAGTGTTCGTAAACTCAGTTAGAACTTGCCAAATGTTCGAAACGCATAAAAGACTTTACGATTTTATACTGTCGAAGCTGGATCTTTTCTATGTCTGGCAGAGAAGTGATCTTGTGCTTCATACCATGGAATTAATTTGGAATCTACTGAGGGTGAGCTGAAATTCTTTTTGACCTCTTTGTTATCCCTCTCTTTTCTATACTGGGTCTCGTCTTCAGAGTGTCCTCTCACACGGTGTCCCCTTATACTGCCCAGTCACTATACTGTGCCTCTTTATCATGCCAACTCTCCTTAGCATACTGTTCCCTCCTTGCTGTGCCACTGTCCCCCCCATACTGCTCCTTTTCTATATCTCACCCCACACTACCTAGTCTCTGTTCTGTGTCCCCTCACACTTTTCTTCCCCCATGCTGTCTCTTCACATCATTACCCTCAATAGTCTCCTCACACATTCTGCCCCATACTCCATACTGTCTCCTCAAACATCCCACTTCCTCATTCTGTTCCCGTACCCATTCACTATACTGTTTCTTCACACATTCTCTCCATACTGTCTTCTAAAATGTCTCCCCTATCTTTCTCCAATTATAATAAATCTTCGGAAGAACACACAGAAATGCACAAAGACGCACTCGCAGACATGCAGAAGCGTGCATATACACACACATATATATATACACACACACAGACATGCAAACACACATGTACACACACAGACATGCAAACACACATGTACACACACACGCCTACACAGAAATGTGGCCATGCACACATACACATGTAGCGCAGGTAACCACACACTTCCAGACATACAAACACACGCCTGCATACACACACACATACACATATGCAAACGCAGTCATGCACAGACACACACACAGACACGTGCACACATAGTCATGCAGACACTTGCAGTTATGCAGACACATGCAAACACACAGACATGCACACACAGAGACTAGATTTGGACACGCAAACACAATGACGCACACACACTGAAATGCACACGTAAACATGCACACTTGCGCACACACACAGACAAACATATGCAAAACACATACAGATTCACATAAACATACACAAATATTAGGTGTTTTAATACTATTACACTACCTTGGCTTGTTGTTTCTACACAAGAAGCAGCAGTGAAGGGGAGCACGGTGTGACATCACTTTTAGCAAACTGTGACGCGACCGCGCACGCTCCCCCAGCTCCCCCGGCTCTTGATCTCGGTGCACGTGCCCAGGTGCTTCAGAATGACCTGCGGCAGTGCATGTGTCCCCTGCTTCCCTGGCCCAGCCCGCCACAGCCTCTAGCAATGTCGGACTGGGGTTCCTTGGTGACGTGTTTCTATGATACTTTTCCTCTGAGGGCTCATACTTACTTGCAAGAGACTCGCACGATTCTCGTGCGAGTCTCTCGCATGAAAGCCCGGCCGGAGCGCGAGGCTACATGTATTTCTATGCAGCCACATGCTCTGGTCCCAGTTCTGGCAGCAGTGCCGGGTTTTCATGTGAGAGAATCGCTCGAGTCTCTCGCAAGTGAGTATGAGCCCTGATTGTGAGTACAAATCCTGATATAAAATACTGACGAAATACTGAACGTGTGCACGTGGCCTTGATTTGACTTTTCTGTTACTATAATACAAAAAACCCTTGAATACCGAAGTGATCCTATCTATACCTGATCGCTTTTTGGTTGTCAAGATTCAGTTTTTTTTTGTAGTTTCCCAGAGATAAAGCTTTTTTTTATTTTTAAGTTTATATAAAGGCTTGATTTTGTCAATGTCATCAACAGCGGGTGCATATCATTTAAAGGGGTTGTCCTGTATAACAGATTATTACTCTGTAGGCTCAGGGACACAAAAATAAAAATGTTCTGCCCTCTGGTTATAGGGCAGTCTGTTGTGTTATGTGCTCTGAATAAAGCAATCTGTTTGTATTATTGCTGGGTTAATTATAGCACCATCTAGTGGTGGCTGAATTTATAGCTGCGTCTTAAAACAGCATTCACAGCCTGTGCCTTTAACAGAAGCAATGCACTTTGGGATTGAAGCAATGCATTGTGGGAACTACGCAGTGTATTCTGCGATGAAGGAGACTCCATCTTCTTTTTGTGTATCTCATAGGATGTACATGTGAATTTTGTCCTCCTGTTTATCTTTGTTTTCCTATGACTTCTCTACTTGAGTCGCTATCTGGGTAAAGCATATCTGGTAAGGATCAGCGTTTTCTTACAATGCAGTGATTTACAGAGGTGTTGTTTGCTGTCTAGCAGCTAGGAGATGTCATTAACGGTTTAGCTACCAGTTCACAGTGAATGTAATCAGGGACTCATGTATTCTCATGTAACGTTTGCATCACCGTACACTTTCTATAAATGTGTTAGCTGTGTTATCGTCTGCCGAATACTTACCTATGTCATTTTGTATTCCTCGTAGTTTTACCGCGCATGTTCTATACTGTTTACCAATAAAAAAAAGTTAGACTACAGAGAACAGTCTGCTTATTTGGAACACAGAACAGTGGTTTATGCTGAATGCTGAATTGCACACCGTGACAACGTGTATGAAGGCAGAACAAAAAAACATGAACTGACCTGTTAGGGTGTGCGCCTTTTAGACGCCAGCCTACCTACATGGTTTTTGCTATAGGAAGAGTTTTCAGGAACACAGCAGAGGTGTTATTCCTGATACATCTTTTTAGAATTTTTTTAGGTGTCTTTTTTTTCTTATTTTAATATTGTGGGTGTTAATAGTGAACTTATTACTGACTTCTTTCAACTATTTTTCATATTCGAAAACCTAAAGCGGTTTGAAGAAGCTGAAAAAGAGTGAATTTATGCACAAGTCATTTTTACATTGCGGATCATTTGATTCTTTTTTTAGCATTTTTTTGACCCCTTTACCCCCAAGGGTGGTTTGCATGTTAATGCCGGGGCCAATTTTTACAATTCTGACCACTGTCCCTTTATGAGGTAATAACTCTGGAACGCTTCCATGGATCCCAGTGATTCTGACATTGTTTTCTCGTGACACATTGTACTTCATGTTAGTGGTAACATTTCTTTGATATGACTTGCGTTTATTTGTGAAAAATCAGAAAACTTGGCGAAAATTTTGAAAATTTTAAATCACGAGAAATATGTCACACAAAATACTTAATAAGTAACATTCCCCACATGTTTACTTTACATCTGCACAATTTTGGAACCAATTTTTTTGTTAGGAAGTTACAAGGGTTAAATGTTGACCAGCGATTTCTCATTTTTACAACAAAATTTACAAAACCATTTTTTTAGGGACCACCTCACATTTGAAGTCACTTTGAGGGATCTATATGATAGAAAATACCCAAAAGTGACACCATTCTAAAAACTGCACCACACAAGGTGCTCAAAACCACATTCAAGAAGTTTATTAATCCTTCAGGTACTTCACAGGAATTTTTGGAATGTTAAAAAAAAATTAACATTTAACTTTTTTTCACAAAACATTTTCTTCAGATCCAATTTGTGTTATTTTACCAAGGGTAACAGGAGAAATTGGACTGGAAAAGTTATTGTACAATTTGTCCTGAGTAGGCTGATACCACATACAGTATATGCAGGTAAACCACTGTTTGGGCGCATGGCAGGGCCCGGAATGGAAGGAGCACTGTCTGACTTTTCAATGCAAAATTGGCTGGAATTGAGATCGGACGCCATGTCACGTTTGGAGATTCCCTGATGTGCCTAAACAGTGGAAACCCCCCACAAGTGACACCATTTTGGAAAGCAGACCCACTAAGAAACTTATCTAGATGTGTAGTGAGCACTTTAAACCCCCAAGTGCTTCACAGAAGTTTATAATGTAGAGCCGTAAAAATAAAAAATCATATTTTTTTCACAAAAATGATCTTTTTGCCCTCAATTTTTTATTTTCCCAAGGGTAACAGAAGAAAATGGACTCCATAAGTTGTTGCACAATTTGTACTGAGTATGTTGATACCCTATATGTGGGGATAAACAGTGGAAATCCCCCAATTCTAACTCCAACCCTATCCCTAACACACCCCTAACCCTAATCCCAACCCTAACCATAATCATAATTTTAGCCCCAACTCCTAACCCTAATGGGAAAATTGAAATAAATACTTTTTTATTGCATTATTTTTCCCTAACTAAGGGGGTGATGAAAGGGGGTTTGCTTTACTATTTATAGCTGATTTTTTTAGCGGGTTTTTATGTTTGGCAGCTGTCACACACTAAAAGATGCTTTTTATTGCAAAAAATAGTTTTTGCATCACCACATTTTGAGAGCTATAATTTTTCCATATTTTGGCCCACAGAGTCATGTGTGGTTTTACTTATTGCGGGATGAGTTGACGTTTTTATTGGTACCACTTACGGGCATGTGACTTTTTTTATCGCTTTTTATTCCGATTTTTGGGAGGCAGAATGAACAAAAACCAGCAATTCATGAATCTCTTATGGGGGGTGTTTATACCAATCTGCGTGTGGTAAAATTGATAAAGCAGTTTTATTCGACAGCGATACCTCATTTATGTTTTTTTTATGTTTTGACGCTTTTATACAATAAAAACTGTTTTATATAAAAAATAATTATTTTAGCATCCCTTTATTCTAAGAGCTATAACTTTTTTATTTTTCTGGTGATGTAGCTATATTGCAGCTTGGGTTAACTAATGGGACAGTTTTATAGGTCAGGTCGCTATGGACGTGGTGATACTAAATATGTGTTCTTTTTGCTTAGATTTTTTATTTAAATATTTATTGATGGAATAAATATTGATTTTTCATTATTTTTTATTTCAAAAATATTTTTACAATTATTTTAAAAAGTTTTTTAATTTAATTCTTACTTTTACACTTTGTCCCACTATGGAACACTCATTTTGTGCAGGCTGATCGCTTCTGTAGCATGCAGATCTGCATGTTATTGAAGCTGTCGGCACTGCAGCTTCTGTGCACTGACCTGTGAGACTTCCTGCGAATGATAGGAAGTTTAACAGGTCTGGAGACCTGGATGTTGTCATGACTACATTGGGCCTCCATGGCAGCGATCGAGACCCCGCGTCATGACGCAGGGTCTCCGATCCAAAGGCAGAGTGGCTGTCACAGCTGACAGCCCCTCTGCCTGCTCCCAGAAGACTGCGATCATGTTTGATCACAGTGTGCCGGGGGTTAAAGTTCCGGGAGCAGTCCGTGACTGCTCCTGGCACTTAGTGCCTGGTGTCAGCTGTGAGAATCAACTGACACCCGGCTTTGATCAGCCGCGCTGCCCCCGCGAGCGTGGCTGATCGCTCATGACATACTATTCTGTCCATGGTCATAGGGGGCCAGGGTACATGGACGGAATAGTACGTCAAAGGTCATAGAGGGGTTAAAGTTGTTTTCCAAGCAAGTTATTCCTAAAGAAAACACAGTGTGTAAATACTAATCATATATTGCAGTAATAAAGGTTACATATTTGCCACACCAAATTAATGCAAAATATCTTTATTTACAACCTAATACAGACAGGCAAATAGGTGCAAATATAAGAGTCCATTCAGCGAAAATCATTAAATATTGGATAAATCAGGGGGGCAATTATACAACTTCCCCTGAGGAAGCAATAGCAAATTGTGCGTTGAGGCATCGGCACTTAGGTTCTGGCGTCAATGGGTAAGAGGCTCATACATTTTTTCAATTTATTTGCACGCATGGCACTTTATTGATGGTTCCCAGTATGTTTGGCGATGATGCCATACCAAATACATACACTGGGTTAACTAAGAGTTAATATACTGAGCATCTCAACATCTCCTCTTACCTTTTATACAGTATATCCTTTTTGGGGACATTCTGGTGTACATATATGTATTTTTATGGTTGAGCAACAAGCATTTAGTCCTGGGTGCCCCCATTTGTTTTTTTTTTACCTGCCTTTTACTTGGTTGTATTATTGCCCACCTGATTTATCCAATATTTAATGATTTTCTCTTTATGTAAGAGATGTTGAGATGCTCAGCATATTAACTCTTAGGACCTAAGTGCCGATGCCCCGACACGCATATTAGGTTGTGAATAAAGATATTTTGCATTAATTTGATGTGGCAAGTATACAACCTTTATTACTACAATATATGATTAGTTGGGATTATTAAACTTTCTGTTGTCTAAATGTATTCAATGTAGTTCTTTGCGAGAGTATCCCCCTCTTTTTTAAGAGAATATGGTTCTTTCATGTAATTGGTGTGACGTTTCTGGAGCGGACAACGTCCTGTAGTGGACCCTCTGGATCGCGGATCTGGAGCCCCTGGGCCGAGTGCGCCAGGTGATAACCGACCCCTATACAGGGATCGTTAGGGGCAGGACCACAGGGGTCAGAACCGCGACAGCCGGAACCAAGAAGGACGGCTCAAGGACAGATAAGGATACAGGCGGACTGGAATGCAGGACAGAGACTAGGGATACCAAAAGGGCAGCAGGAGGAAGGCACGGAAGGTGAGGAAAGGCAGGCATAGAGAACCCAGAAGCAGGAATAACAACGGGCGGACAGAGGACGGAACCAGCAAGACAGGGACCAGGCAAGGGACTATAACACCAGACGATAGACAGGAGGTAGCAGGGACTGGACTAGGAGAAGACAGACTGGAGGGATGGCAAGGAACGGAGACAGGAACAAGGCAGACAGGGACCAGGAAAAGACACGGCTAGAGAACTATAGAAGCAATATAGCGGCCAGAAAAGTGCAGGAGCACCACACAATTACCAGGCGTCTTCCCCTTAAGGAAGACGCCTGAAATACCTTATACCCGGAAGTAGATCACCACGGCCCTGCCCCTCAGAGACGCCCCCCGCCGAGTGAAGAGAGCGGTCGGGCGCGCGCCCGCGGTCTAAGGGTGCCGTACGGGACCGCAGCAGCACGGGAGGAAGGACGGGAGAGCACCCGGGAGGAGAAGCGCAGGTGAGACGGAGCTGCGGCGGGTGCCGCCTTCTGCTAGAATATCTGCAGGCACGGCCGCCGATGTTACAATCAGTTCTGGCATATTTATATATACAGTGTGTACATAACCTTAATCACTCTATCGGGGTCCAACATTTTCACTGGGCAAGCCTTTGCTGATTGACTGCAGCAGTGACTTCATGCCTACAGTGCTGTAATCTATCACTGAGCTCAGTGGCTTGTGACGTCTACATCAGACACCGAGTTCAGTGATTAACTGCAGCACTGCAGACAACTTCACAGCTGCAGCTAATTACCAAAGCTAAAGAGAGTAAAACTCAGTTGTTTGTGTGTGGGGGGGAGGTTTATACCCCAGAGTTTATGGAGTAATTTTTGAAATAGTATAACCCTTTTAATGATCTACTTTTATTAACTTCTTTGGTCTTGGGGAGGTGGTATTTTTTTACTGTTATATTTTTGCTATAAATTACATTATAGATATACTAGCTGAAGAGCCCGACGCTGCCCGGGCATAGTAACTAACTGTGGTTAGTTATAGCAAATTATAATTATCCTCCATCCCATAGTCCCGTGCCCATATACCCATCATACATATCCGCCATCCCATAGGCCCGTGCCCATATACCCATCATACATATCCTCCATCCCATAGTCGAGTGCCCATATACCCATCACACATCCTCCATCACATAGTCCCATGCCCATATACCCATCACATATCCTCCATCCCATAGTCCCGTGCCCATATACCCATCATACATATCCTCCACCCCATAGTCCCGTGCCCATATACCCATCATACATATCCGCCATCCCATAGTCCCGTGCTCATATACCCATCATACATATCCTCCATCCCATAGTCCAGTGCCCATATACCCATCACACATCCTCCATCCCATAGTCCCGTGCCCATATACCCGTCATACATATCCTCCATCCCATAGTCCAGTGCCCATATACTCATCACACATCCTCCATCACATAGTCAACCATTATGACATCATAGTGAGCGGCGGGGCTTGCAACCTATGATGACATCAGCGTTGCCATGGCAACCATTATGACATCATAATGAGGGGTGGGGCTTGATACACACACTTTTTCCCCATTATGTAGAAAGGGGCAAAATTGTTTGGTGAATTGGAACGCACAGGGTTAAAATTTTGCCTCACAACATAGCCTAGGACACTCTCGGGGTCCAGACGTGTGACTGTGCAAAATTTTGTGGCTGTAGCTGCGATGGTGCGGATGCCAATCCCGGACATACACACATACATACATACATACATACATACACACACTTGAGCTTTATATATTAGACTAGCTGAAGAGCCCAGCGCTGCCCGGGCATAGTAACTAACTGTGGTTAGTTATAGCAAATTATAATTATCCTCCATCCCATAGTCCCGTGCCCATATACCCATCATACATATCCACGATCCCATAGGCCCGTGCCCATATACCCATCATACATATCCTCCATCCCATAGTCGAGTGCCCATATACTCATCACACATCCTCCATCCCATAGTCCCATGCCTATATACCCATCCCATCATACATATTCTCCATCCAATAGTCCTGTGCCCATATACCCATCATACATATTCTCCATCCCATAGTCCCATGCCATTATACCCATCATACATATTCGCTATTCCCATAGTACTGTGCCCATATACCCATCATACATATCCTTCATCCCATAGTCCTGTGCCCATATACCCATCATACATATCCTCCATCCCATAGTCCTGTGCCCATATACCCATCATACATATCCTCCATCCCATAGTCCAGTGCCCATATACCCATCACACATCCTCCATCCCATAGTCATCCATTATGACATCATAATGAGCAGCGGGGCTTGCAACCTATGATGACATCAGTGTCGCCATGGCAACCATTATGACATCATAATGAGGGGCGGGGCTTGATACACACACACTTTTCCCCATTATGTAGATAGGGGCAAAATTGTTTGGTGAATTGGAACGCGCGGGGTAAAAATTTCGCCTCACAGCATAGCTTAGGACACCCTTGGGGTCCAGACGTGTGACTATGCCAAATTTTGTGGCTGTAGCTGTGACGGTGCGGATGCCTATCCCGGACATACACACATACACACACTTGAGCTTTATATATTAGACTAGCTGAAGAGCCCGGCACTGCCCGGGCATAGTAACTAACTGTGGTTAGTTATAGCAAATTATAATTATCCTCCATCCCATAGTCCCGTGCCCATATACCCATCATACATATCCGCCATCCCATAGTCCCGTGCCCATATACCTGTCATACATATCCTCCATCCCATAGTCCAGTGCCCATATACCCATCACACATCCTCCATCCCATAGTCCCGTGCCCATATACCCATCATACATATTCTCCATCCCATAGTCCCGTGCCCATATACCCGTCATACATATCCTTTATCCCATAGTCCAGTGCCCATATACCCATCACACATCCTCCATCCCATAGTCCCGTGCCCATATACCCGTCATACATATCCTCCATCCCACAGTCCAGTGCCCATATACCCATCACACATCCTCCATCCCATAGTCCCGTGCCCATATACCCGTCATACATATCCTCCATCCCACAGTCCAGTGCCCATATACCCATCATACACATCCTCCATCCCATAGTCAACCATTATGACATCAGCGTCAGGGGCTTGATGACATCAGCATCACCATGGCAACCATTGTGACATCATAATGAGGGGCGGGGCTTGATACGCACACACTGTTTCCCCAGTATGTAGATAGGGGCATTATGACATCATAATGAGGGGCGGGGCTTGACGCGCACACACTTTTTCCCCAGTATGTAGACAGGGGCAAAATTGTTTGGTGAATTGGAACGCGCGGGGTTAAAATTTCGCCTCACAACATAGCTTAGGACGCTCTCGGGGTCCAGACGTGTGACTGTGCCAAATTTTATGGCTGTAGCTGCGACGGTGCGGATGCCTATCCCGGACATGCACACATACACACACACACTTGAGCTTTATATATTAGATTAATTATATTCATTCTGCATATAAAAATTCTAGTTATTTTTTTTAAAGCTACATATATTTTGGAATTTGTTTATGGCGCTTTTAGCTAAAGCATACCGTATTTTTTACTTTATAAGACGCTCCGGATTATAAGATGCACCCCAAATTTTGAGGAGAAAAATAGGAAAAAACTTTTTTTTAATAAAATGGTGGTGCTTCTTATAATCCATATTTGACGGTGAGGAAGTGACAGCTGACGTTTCGGCCTCATAACGGCCTTTATCACATAGTCGCTGAAAAAATAAAATATATACAGTAAAAATCAACTACCCAAGCCATCAGGGACAGAATTTCCAGCCATAAGTCGACCATCAGGTGCGAAAAAACATGGCCCCCACTCCCTGCCCACTTCAAGGAAGCCCGACACAATGTGTCCCAGCTGAGGTACCAAATTATAGAAAGAGTACCTAGGCCCAAGAGGGGTGGGAATCATGTTCGCATACTCAAGCAACGAGAGATCTATTGGATTTACACTCTTGACACCTTACATCCCAAAGGTCTCAATCGAGAAATTGATTGGCTAATCTGATAACTTTTTCTTCTCTTTAGACCCATTGATCGTTTGCTCCCATGAGTCTTTTTTGACATCTTCCATGGCGGTAAGATACAAAACTAACTATACATTTTTTTAAGGAATCTTTTTCCTTACATCTTCATTTTTCATTTTTTACTTTATTTTATTTTACTTTTTTTTTTCTTCTTTTTTCTTTTTTCATTACTTTTCATTTTGTATTTTCAATTTTATTTTCACTTTTCGTTTGTTTGATTTTTTGTCTTTTTGACCGCTTTTGATATTTTTATTTTTTCAGTTTAATTTCCACTTCATTTATGTTTTCCACTTGGATAATGATCTGCATAATTATTTACTTTTCCAAATTTAATATTTTTTCCCTTTTTTCTGCCTCTTACCACTTATTTTGATTTTTCTTTTCCTGTTTCTTTTTTTTCAAAATAATTTTTTTCCCTTTAGGTCAAGCTACAGGTCTCTCATTACTTTATCCCCCAATTCCATTTCTTCCCTCCTTCCTTCATTCTTTACCTTTTTTCTAATTAATAATAAAAAATTTCTATTTCGTTCCTTCTCCCCCCTTTTTCTTTGAATAAAAATCCAGAAAAAAGGGGTTAATTCAGTAAATTATACCACTAACAAGGGTATACTCCAAAATAGAATCATATAAGCAAAAGAAAAAGGAGTACAATTACCCATAAAAATTATATAAACTTTATTACATAACAATAAATGTTCAATCCAAAAATAGAAAAACCTTAAAATACATAAAAAATGAAGGATACATAACAGAATATCTGACACATTCACCAAATTGTATAGACCAGGGCTTCAGAGACTATAAAGCATAAATAACAATATAATCTACACATAGATCAAAATAACATTATCAAAGTGCTGGGCATTCACAGAGACCAGTGTATATAGTCAGCTCAATCTAAATCACCATAAATATAGTCCTATAAACCTCCTTAAATTAGCTAAAAGAACCACCCAACACAAAAAAACTCACCCAAATTGGTCACAGTGAAAGGTCAGAAGCGTGCAGCCCCAACACGCGTTTCGCGTGGGCTTCCTCCACAGCCCCCTTTATAGACTTTATAGTCTCTGAAGCCCTGGTCTATACAATTTGGTGAATGTGTCAGATATTCTGTCATGTATCCTTCACGTTTTATGTATTTTAAGGTTTTTCTATTTTTGGATTGAACATTTATTGTTATGTAATAAAGTTTATATAATTTTTATGGGTAATTGTACTCCTTTTTCTTTTGCTTATATGATCCCCCTTTTTCTTGTTTTCTTTCTTTCTATATATACCTCAGTTTGGACTCCTACAGTATATTGGTGTCGCCTCTATGATTTGTCTGCACTATGTAATATATCGCCGTAACTACATTATATGCCTAAACTCCATGTGCCATATTATTATGTGTATCATAAGGTTTCTTTTTGCCCACTGATCTCCGCCACACAGAGCCTATCCTCTCAGTACTCTCCTGAGATCCCCCCGCTTATAGCGAAACCATTAGAAAGAGTTTTCCGCCCCTTGGCGGCTCCCTTATGTCTAAAGAATCCTGATCATGCGTTACTGCGCATGCGCGGGCACCCGGCGCCATCTTTTTGGTGGTTTCCCACACAGGGCGACATGGCCGCATCCCACTGCGCACGCGCCGGCGTCCTGCATCATTTCCGGTCATGTGCCCGGCCTGGGCATTGTTAAGAGCGCCACCGTAGATACAGCGCTCAGTCACTGCACAGGCACGACGGCGTCTGCATCCCCCACCGCGCCACCAATGATCTTAGGTAATATCCCTCAAAGGGACCACCGCTATACCACCAATGAACCTTTTTTTTCATACTTCTGGGGACATTTCTCTCATTTAATGTAGCTCGGGCACACTTCCTTAATTTTGGCGTCTCTGGAATCAGGACCACTGGCCACAGAGGTATTAAATCCTTGGTACAATACCTAACACTTCTCCACTGGTCCCATTGTCATTTACACTCCTTTATACACTAAGCAATTGCTATAGCCATAAGAATAACTATAACAGTTTGATGAATTGTGCTGTACTCTTTACACTATATGGCTTTTATAATAATCTACAGTTCAGCAATTACAGCTATATTTTCTCCTAATATGGCTATATATAGAGTAGACACAGGGATTCTGACAATTCAGCCAGAAGTATATACCCCCCTAAGAGGGTACACACTTTTTTGGTGCCTATCTAACTATGTTTCCATTTAACCCCCACCTATAGGACGATCTACAAATTTTAGAAATATTGCCTAGCAGTGACACTACTTACCCGGAGACCACAATCTCTCTTCTCGAAAGGGGTATGACCTCATTTCAATATTGCCTTTATGTAGTAGTTTTCTTGTCTGCCGCCATGTCTTCTTTTTTCTCTTTTCTGGTTGCAAAGTATCTCTATGCTCTCAAATGATCATACGGCATCTTATTTATCGTGAATGCACCTTTTGGAGATACTTGTTCTGAACTTTGTTTACTGTATATATTATGTACATATTTCCTTGATTTTTACTGTATATATTTTATTTTTTCAGCTACTATGTGATAAAGGCCGTTATGAGGCCGAAACGTCAGCTGTTGCTTCCTCACCGTCAAATATAAATAAAAATATTCCACTTTGAGCAAAATCAACGTGTGCAGTGACTCTATATCAAACTTATACTTACGGGACCATTGGCTCCTTCTCACTAGCACCGTATACCCATACCATTCAGTCGAGTGCTAACCATCTCTACTTTCTACTTCTTCTTATAATCCAGGCATCTTATTGCTTACCGGGGGTGGTGGGAAGTGGGGTCCCAGGGTTTCTACTGGAAGAGGCAGGAGTGGAATGTTGCTGCTAGGATGAGGGGGTGTTTTGATGTGCGTGTTTCCGATGCTGCCGCTGTGCTATGTCCCCAGTGTTGCCGGGTGTTGTTGTCACCACGCTCTGTCCCCCGGTGCTGCCGCCCACTCTGTCCCCAGGTGCTGCCGCCGCACTCTGTACCTGATGGTGCCAGGTGCTGCCGCCCGCTCTGTCCCCTGGTGCTGCCAGGTGCTGCCGCTGCCACGCTCTGTCCCCCGGTGCTTGCCACCGCCTCCGCGTTCTGTCCCGTGCTGCGAGGGGGCTCTACCTTTCCATACATGCTTGCTTGCGCTATGCGGTGGATTGCTTCTGGGAAAATGGCCGCTGAGCAAACCCAGATGGAGATCTCGGCATTGAAATCTCGGGAGATGAGATTTCACCACTGACAGAGCGTGGCGGCGGCAAGCACCGGACACCCGCAGCGGCAGCACAAATAAGGTATATCCGCATTGTAAAGGTTCGATATAGAATCACTGCACACATTGATTATGCTCAAAGTGAAATATTTTCATTCATTGACGGTGAGAAAGTGACAGCTGATGTTTCGGCCTGACAGCGGCCTTTATCGCATAGTTGCTGAAATAGTAAAATATATACAGGAAGAATCAAGGAAATATATACATAATATACACAACATACAGAACAAGTATCTCCAAAAGCGTATTTGTGATGAATCAAATGCCATATGATCACTCAAGAACATGGAGGTACTTCAAGACAAGAGAAGTGGAACAAGACATGGTGGCAGACAAGACAATACTACATATAGAAATCATTGCAATGAGGTCATACCCCTTTTGAGAAGAGAGTCTGTGGTCACCGGGTAAATAGTGTCACTGCTAGGTAATACTCAGAAATTTGTGGAATATCCTGTAGGTGAGGGTAAACGGAGGTATGGTTAGATGTGCACCAAAGTATGTGTACTCTTCAGGGAGTATATACTGTAGATGTGGCTGAACATATGTCAATATGATGCAATAAAAGAATTCAGCACAACTTTTCACTGTATTTGTAGTGGCTGAATGGTAGGAAAACATTTGTCCATATAATGTAAAGAATTCAGCACAACTTTTCAATATATTTGTAGTGTTACTATGGCTTCAGCAGTTGCTTAAGGTATAGATGGTATGTTCTTAAAACATAGATGAATATGAAAATCAATGTGGCCAGTGATAAGATGCTTAGTTAATAAATGGATTAAATACCAAGGTGGCCAGTGATCCTGGTTCCTGAGGAGCCGAAGTTGAGGAAGTGTGCCAGAGCTATATGGGATACTACATAGAAATTCATTGGTGGTATTACAGTGGGCCCTTTGAGGGATAGTACTTACGATCATTGGTGGCGCAGTGGGAGATGCAGGCACAACCGTGCCTGAGCAGTGAATGAGCGCTGGCTTCATAGCGGCGCTCTTAACAATGCACAAACCGATCACACGATCGGAAGTGATGTAGGACGCCGGCGCGTGTGCAGTAGGGCACGGCCGTGTCGCCCTGCATGGTAAACCACCAACAAAATGGCGTGGGATACCCACGCATGCGCAGTAAAGCGTGATCCGGTTTATTAGGTGTAAGGGAGCCGCCTGGGGTTGTGAATAGATTCTAGCAGTTCGCTTGTATGCAAAATAGTACACGGGGACATCTCAGGAGATTACTGACAGAATAGGCCCTGTGTGGAGGAGACCAGGGGGCAAAAAATACCTTATAGCACAAACAATATTAGAGCACATGGAATTACAATATATCATACAGCTGTAGCAACGTTTTTTTATAATAATGCAAGCAGGTTATAAAAGCGACACTAATGTTTTGTAGGAGTCCAAACTGAAATATACATAAAGAAAATAGTAAGATGATAACGGCAAAGAAATTTTTTTTTTATTAATTAGAGATAAAAGTAGGGGGAGAGGATGCAAGGGAGGCTGAACAAAATATTGAAAAAAGTCAGGGATAGAGAAGGAATTGTAGGCTAAAATAACGTGAGACCTATAAATTAACCGGAAGGGGGAAAAAAGGTATAGATTATTTTTTATTTTTTTTATTTTTTTCATCTTTCAATTTTATTTTCATTTTCATTATTATTTTTATTTTTCATTTTTATTTTCATTTTTTTCAACCTTGGTTATGTCATAATTATTTTCTTATTGTCATCCATTTCATTCCGAATGTCTTTTATTTTTATATTTTTTTCGCACAATAATTCCCCCCCCCTTCTTCTCACAATTCCCTCCACCTATTTTTTCAATGTGGTCCTTTCTTTACACATTCCCCCCCTTCCCCCCCCCCCCACCATGTCTTGTTCCTCTTCTCTTGTCTTGAAGTACCTCTATGTTCTTGAGTGATCTTATGGCATTTGATTCATCACGAATACGCTTTTGGAGATACTTGTTTTGTATATTGTGTATATTATGTATATATTTCCTTGATTCTTACTGTTTATATTTTATTATTTCAGCAACTATGTGATGAAGGCCGCTGTCAGGCCGAAACATCAGCTGTTGCTTCCTGACCGTCAATAAATAAAAATATTTCACTTTGAGCATAATCAACATGTGCAGTGATTCTATATCGAACCTGTACTTTCGGGACCATTGATTCCTTCTCACTAGCACCGTGTACTCAAACCTTCCAGTCGAGTGCTAACCATCCCTATTATCTATCCGCATTGTAAGACGCACCCCTATTTTTCCCCTAAATTTTGGGGAAAAAAAGTGCGTCTTACAAAGCGAAAAATACAGTATATGCTTTTCATTGTCTATCACACGTATACACATCCACTTACTCACATAAATTCATTGCAGACATACACACCGTACTGATTTATATAGTGTACATGCAGTATGTGATTTGTGTATACACCTTATACACACACAGAAATAAGATAGATGGATCTCTGGCAACAAATGATATGAAGAACGTGGGGACCTCCTGTCACCATCACAGAACAACAGTGAGGGAAAACATTGTGATATCATCAACTAGAAGGCAGAAAGGGTAGAGGGAGCTGGGGGAGTGCAGCTGTGTGGGGCAGTCCGGATAAACAGCTTTTGTTGGTGTGGAGGACAGGAGAAAGTCAGGATAGACATAAACAGGGAGCTCCTGTACTCACTTCAGGCCAGCACTTTGTTCCTCTGATGGAGCCTACCCTCCCCCTCCTGACGGTGTCGACCTCAGAGCTTAGAGCAGTAGTCCCCAACCTTTCTGACCTTGAGAGCCACATTCAGCTTAGATAGAGGGTCGAGAACCATATTCAGCACTGAGAGAGGGTTGCGAGCCACATCCATCTCCCACCCCCTTCAAAGTAGTGTCAATCAAAGCCCCCATTACAGGTATAATGATAACCAAAGCTTTTCCACAGAAATCACTCCAAAGCAGTACACTGAGATCCAGGGGTTCCCACAATACCGCATTCAGTTTTCTCCCATCAAGGACTCCCAACACATGGTCACATCCATCTTTGAGCACCTCCTCTGACAAGTAGCACCATCCTCCAGCGTACCATACATAAAACATCTCTAAACCCCTAAGTCCAGTAAATGTTCATCCGGATCTGCTCTTCTGTGCAGGGCTACTCACAAAATTCACCATTTTGAGATGTATTCTTCATACATGTTTTCTAGACCTGGAGCTAATGCACCAAGCTGGCAGACAGTCGCGAACCACAATTCATAGGACCGCGAGCCACATGTGGTTTCCAAGCTCCTGGTTGGGGACCCCTGGCTTAGAGCTTGGCTGACAGCAGTGCAGGATGCCTTGTCTTCACTTCCATTAGCACTTTCTTCACTGCTAGCTTCAGCAGTGATTTCACGGACCTGAGCGTCTGTGCCCCTGCACATTTAAAGGGCGCACAATCTTGGCTCCCATGGCAGCTGAGCACCTTGCGCGTGCCCAAGCACATTAAAAGGGCCTCCGGTTGTTCAAGTGACTCCTGCTCAATGGTTTCCCTGGCCCAACCTGCCACTGTCCTGAGCTCCATGAGTTCCCCCACACTTTTAAAGGGCCCACAGCTACAAATATAAATGTATCATATATAGCAAGGGCTCACTGGGGATTTCCCTGATACCCTGCCAGGCCATTGCAGACATCCTGAGGAGGAAAAATGATACCTGTATGAAAGTGAAGTCAGACATTTAACCCAAAAAACGTTGCATAAAGCTTCTTCATTTAGTCCAGTCGGAGACACTGACTGAAGTTCAAAGATCCATCTGGACTCAGCCTGAAGAAGATGCCTACGGTTATTACCCCCCCCAGCATTCTGAGAGAATCTTTGTAGTCCCACAATCTTAATCCCTGATGCGCTACCTTTATGCACAGCCAAGAAATGTGCAGCCACTGGCATAAGGACCCTTCCCTTTTTGGAATCTGCTGTGGCAAGATCGATGGTGGAAATATGCTTTTGAGCTCTTTTCCTCAACTCCTGCGAGGTTTGTCCAACATACACTTTCCTACATGGACAAATCAATGCATAGATTACATCCCTGCTCTTACAATTGAGGTAAGAGCTCAATGGATACCTTTGAGGTTGAGAGGGTTGAGAAACGCATCACGTGTGGGAGACATGAAAGGGCACACACTACAATCTCCACACGGGAAGGAACCTTTTAAGATGAACCCCCTATTCAATCTATAGGCCGGGCGTGTAAAATGGCTCTTAGTTAAAAGATCCCGCAGTTTGGGTGCCCTCCTAGCCGTTAGGAGAGGTTGTGTACTGGTAACCAAAGAAGTCTGAGCATCTGTGGTTAGAATAGACCAATGCCTAAGGAGAACATTCTTTACCTGAGGCCAGCTGCTGTTGTAATCTGTAATGAAACAAAGTTGGGATTCCCGATCACGACTGCGTGAAGGAAGGAGGGATGCTTGATTGTGTTGTCGAGCCCGCTGGAACGCAGTTGAAATAACTTTCCTCAGGTATCCACGTTGCTTAAATCTTCCCATAAGATCCTGAGCTTGTGAAAGAAAATCCTTATACGTACAGTTCCTTCTCACTCTGAGAAACTGACCAATAGGTACACCCACCTTGGTGTATTTTAGACGGAAACTGCTATATTCCAACAGGGCATTAGTAGCTGTCGGCTTACGATAAAGATCTGTCCCTAAGCGTGAGTTGTCCACAGAAATGGTGAGATCCAGGAATGTGATGAAGCTGGAAGAAACTGAATGGGTGAGGCATATGTTAAAAGAATTCCGTCTCGGAACCCCTCCAAATGAAGAAAATATCGTCTATATAACGGTGCCAATGGCACACATGTTTTTGGAAGATGTCAGACGTATAGACGATTTTTTCTTCCCACCAGCCCAAAAAGATGTCTACAAAGGCTGGCACACACCGGGCACCCATCGCCACGCTTGAAATTTGGCGATAGAACACCCTATCAAACAAGAAAAGATTGTGGTGAAGAATAAACCTCAAAAGTTCCAGCAAGAACTCATGGTGTCCCTGATCTATGCACTCACGTTTGTTGAGAAAATGTGCAACAGCTTTAACGCCATCCTCATGTTTGATGTTTGAGTATAGCGACTCCACATCAGATGTGGCAAGAAGAAATTCTGTTGGCAAGACAATCTCCCGACACACCTCAATAAAATGGGCCGAATCCCTGATAGAAGAAGGTAAAGAGGTGGCCAGAGGTTGTATGAAGAAATCCACATAGACACAGGCCTTCTCGTATATGCTCCCAATGCTGGAGACGATGGGCTGACTGGGGGGGGGGTTGGTCGTATGCTTGTGCACTTTGGGCAGCATATAGAAGGTGGGAGTAATCGGAAGCTCCACTCACATGTATTTCTTTTCCTCAGGCGTAATGATACCAAATCCTGAGGCTCTCTCTAATTTCATGCAAAATTTACCCAGAAAACCTGAGGTGGGATCAATGGGCATTCTTTGATAAAATCGCAGATTGCTGAGTTGTCTATTAGCTTCCTGTAAATACATGTGGGTGGGCCAAAGAACCACGTTCCCCTCCTTGTCAGCCTCCTTGATGATAAAAGCATTGCTGTTTTTAAGAGCGTGCAGCGCCTGTTTCTCAGCCATAGAAAGGTTAGGAGATGAGCTTACTTGTGGGACCATAGTGAGAATGTCACGTTTCACTAGTTCGAAGAAAATTTTAATAGCTTGCACCAGGGAAAAAGATGGAGCCCTAATCGACTTGTTTCTATGTGGAAACTTTCTCCTGGCTGAACCAACTTGGTTCTCCTCGAAAAGCTCTAAAAGATCCTGAAATGTCTGATGTTCCTCCTCAGGTAAAGTCTGCATGTTATCAGGCTTTTTATAGATCACTTGGAAAGTTAAATTCCTGCAAAACAAATAAAGGTCCTTAACAAGATTGAAAGATTGAATTTATTAACATGATGCAGAGGCACAAAAGTGAGGCCTTTCCTCAGTACTGAAATCTCAGAGGGAGTCAATACATGATCAGACAAATTGATGATTTGTAAGGTGTCAGATGATACCTCAGGATGCTCTTGAAACACAACTGGACTATGTTCATCAATCACTTGCATCTGGTCATGTACCCGTGCTGGAAAGGAGAGAAGCTTTTGATACCATGCCACACAAGAGGTTGGTACACAAAATGAGGAAATTGGTTTTGGGGAAAGTGTATGTAAATGGTAAGTAACTGGTTTAGTGATAGAAAGCAGAGGGTGGTTATAAATGGTATATTCTCTAACTGGGTCGCTGTGGCCAGTGGGGTACTGCAGGGGTCGGTGTTAGGACCTATTCTCTTCAACATATTTATTAACGATCTGGTAGAAGGTTTGCACAGTAAAATATCGATATTTGCAGATGATACAAAACTATGTAAAGCAGTCAATACAAGAGAAGATAGTATTCTGCTACAGATGGATCTAAATAAGTTGGAAACTTGGGCTGAAGTGTGGCAGATGCGGTTTAACGATGAAAAATGTAAGATTACACACATCGGAAGAAGGAATCAATATTACCATTACACACTGAGCGTGAAACTACTGGGTAAATCTGACATGGAGAAGGACTTGGGGACCCTAGTTAATGATAAACTTACCTGGAGCAGCCAGTGCCGGGCAGAGGCTGCCAAGGCAAATAGGATCATTGTGTGCATTAAAAGAGGTCTGGATACACATGATAAGAGCATTATACTGCCTCTGTACAAATCCCTGGTTAGACCGCACATGGAGGACTGTGTACAGCATTTGGCACCGGTGCTCAGGAAGGATATAATGGAACTAGAGCGAGTACAAAGGAAGGCAACAAAATTAATAAAGGGATGGGGGATCTACAATACCCAGAGAGATTAGTAAAATTAGGATTATTTAGTCTAGATAAAAGACGACTGAGGGGCGATCTAATAACCATGTATAAGTATATAAGGGGACAATACAAATATCTCTCCGAGGATCTGTTTATACCAAGGAAGGTGACGGTCACATGGGGGCATTCTCTGCGTCTGGAGGAGCGAAGGTTTTTCGACCAACATAGAAGAGGATTCTTTACTGTTAGGGCAGTGAAAATCTGAATTCCTTTCCTGAGGAGGTGGTGATGGCGAACTCAGTCGAGGGGTTGAAGAGAGGCCTGGATGTCTTCCAGGAACGTAACAATATTGTATCTTACAGCTATTAGGTTCTTTAGAAGGATGTAGATCTGGAGATTTATTCTGACGGAATATAGGCTGAACTGGATGGTCAAATGTCTTTTTTCGGCCTTACTAGCTATTTTACTATGGTGGGCTGAAGTGGTGGCCCCTTTCCTGACAGGAGATGCCCAGAGGGCCTACCTGGACCTCAGTCGGGAGAGATGCCCTGGACTATGGGAAGCTGAAAGGTGAGATTCTTGCCCGACTGGGGGTTAATACTTACAGGTGCAGTTCACAAAATTAGAATATCATCAAAAAGTTAATTTATTTCAGTTCTTCAATACAAGAAGTGAAACTCTTATTATATAGAGTCATTACAAACAGTGATCTATTTCAAGTGTTTAGTTCTGTTAATGTTGATGATTATGGCTTACAGCCAATGAAAACCCAAAAGTCATTATCTCAGTAAATTAGAATACTTTATAACACCAGCTTGAAAAAATGATTTTAAAATCCAAAATGTTGGCCTACTGAAATGTATATTCAGTAAATGAACTCAATACTTGATAAGGGCTCCTTTGGCATTAATTACTGCTTCAATGTGGTGTGGCATGGAGGCGACCAACCTGTGGCACTGCTGAGGTGTTATGGAAGCCCAGGTTGCTTTGATAGCAGCGCTCAGCTCGTCTGCATTGTGGAGTCTAGTGTCTCTCATCTTCCTCTTTACATTACCTTCCAGATTCTATATAGGGTTAAGGTCAGGCGAGTTTGCTGGCCAAACAAGCACACTGATACTGTTGTTTTTAAACCAGGTATTGGTACTTCCATCTCCAATAATCTTCTTGTCATGTCCGCCATGTGTGTTATGTCCGCCATGTCTGTCATGCCGCAAGATGCCTGGAGCAGTGTGCACGCGCGCCTTACCTCATCGCTGCAGGTTGTTGCTGGGTAATCATCCTTCTCTGTCGGACTCTGCAATCTGCTGTATTCCTGGAAACCCCTGATCATGTGACCCTTCCTATGTTCCAGTCCTGCTCTGATTCTGCAATCCACTGTATTCCTGGAAACCCCTGATCATGTGACCTTTCCTATGTTCCAGCCCTGCTCTGGTTCTGCAATCCGCTGTATTCCTGGAACTCCCTGATCATGTGACCTTCTCTATGGTTCTATCCAGGCTGTTCTAGCAATGCTCTCTGTGATCCTGGAGGATCTGAACTCAAAGTCCCTCCCTGGTCCTGACCCGGAAGTACTGGTGCTATGGTGCTATATCAGACCGCCCCTCCCTATGGTCAGGGCCTGATTATTGTGTGGCTTCCCTGCATGGCTGTTTGGTCTGCTCAGTCACTCCCTGTATTCTGTACCCCTGCACTCTGCCCTGTCGTGCGTCTCTGCACACGCTCTGTGCTTGTACTCTGCCTCTTGTCTCGTGTCATGTCTTGTGTTGTCTCTCGTGCCATGTTTCTCCTTGCCTTGCTTTGCCTTGTAGTACTTCTGCTGTTCTCTGCTTTAGCCTGTTTTCACCATGTTGTGTCCTTGCTCTGCCTTGCTTGTTTCTCCATGTCTGGTCTTTGCTATCCTGAGCCTTGTAGTACTTCTCATGTTTCTTGTCTCAGCCTGGTTTTCTGTACTCTGTCCTATCGTGCTCTCTTGCACATTTCTATGTCTAGTCCCAAGGCTCTGCCTTAGCCCAGCTTTGGGCTTCGGCATACGCTTCTCTGCTAGACTCTGTCCTCTGGTGCTCTCTAGCACACTCCCTGACTAGTCCCAAGGCTCTGCCTTGGCCCGGCTCTGGGCTTCGGCCTACGCTCCGCTGCTAGCCCTTTTCTCGCTCTGAACCTGCTCTGTGCTTCTGCCTAGGTTCCGTTCCTTGCTTTGTCTTCTCCTTTCCCTGTCTAGTGTTCCCTTCCCCTCGTCTTGTTGTTTCAGTACCAACCTGTTGGTCGCGTCACACAGGACAGTGACTCGTGTCGTCTTGTTGTTTTCAGTACCGACCTGTTGGTCGTGTCACACAGGACAGGCATATGTGTCACATTGCCCCTTGCCTGCCTCCTGTGCCTTAGTCGTGCCACGTGTTTGTGTCTCAGCCGTGTGCACTGGCCAGTGAGGCGTGTCTCCTGCCTCGAACCCTGGCATGGCTCCTAGCACACAGCCTGCCTCGAAACCTACCGTGTTATGAATGAGTCACCGGAGGAGGAAAAAACAAAAATACAAGCTAAGTCCAGAAAACCGGAGAGGTTGGTAGCTAGCGGATTGCAGACCCCTGATCCTATTCACAACAACTAACAGTAGCCGTGGGGTGTTCCTACGGTGGTCCTAGACACCTCGTTCACAGCCGGAGAACTAAATAAACCTAAAGAAAGAAAGGGGAAATCTAAACTGCCCCAGAGCAGACCCCTAAGCATTAGACAGCACCCAACATGTATTGACGGTGAAAACAGATGAAAACACAAGCACAAACAGAAAGACTGGCTGAGCAAACGATGGGGCCCTCACTAACTAGACAGGACAGGAAAGAAAAGCAACTGTCTGCAATCACGCAAAAACCCTGCCAAAAATAATGTCCAACACGTCTGATAGAAAAGGCCCTGAAGTCACTAGACTTCAAAATCACTATATCAGCACTCAGGTATATTCTGAAAACAGAGCAAAGAGATCAACCGATCAGAGACAAAAATGGAGTTCAGCCAGTCCCAGCCAGGGCAGGCTGAACACAAACACTAAGTAAACCAGACAAAATCTCATGGAAAAATAGCAGAGCAAAAACTTAGCTTTAGTAGACAGCACTAAACTGGAGGCCAGAGCTTAGAGCAGAGAGGCTCACCAGCAACTCTGCAGGGCGTCGGCGGCCTTATATCCACTCAGAGATTCCGGATGTCCAATCACATTCCACCTGTTCAGATGACAGGTTTTTCCCATCCAAATCAGCTTCACTACCTCCTTTCACCAGCAGAGGGAGTTCATCGGACATCAAAGGTGAAGGAGAAAATGAGCTCATAACAGTACCTCCCCCTTGAGGAGGGGTCACCGAACCCTCATCCACGGCACCAGGGCGATCAGGATGGGCCCGATGAAAAGCACGAATCAATCTTTTGGCATGAATATCGGATGCAGAGACCCAAGAATTATCCTCCTGGCCATAACCCTTCCACTTAACCAAATACTGGAGTCTTCGTCTAGCCAGATGAGAATCCAGTATCTTCTCAACCTCATATTTCACATTACCTTCAACCAATACAGGGTCAGGAGGTGCCACCACAGGAACTACTGGCTCAACAAACCTCTTTAACAGAGACTTATGAAACACGTTATGGATCTTGAATGTAACAGGAAGAGCCAATCGAAAAGAGACCGGATTAAGAATCTCCAAAATCTTGTAAGGTCCAATAAATCTAGGTTTAAACTTTGGAGAAGCCACCTTCATAGAGATATTCTTTGATGACAACCAAACCATATCACCCACCTTAAACCGGGGACCAATGGTCCTATGCCGGTTGGAAAACCGCTGGGCCTTTTCCTGGGAGAGAGACAACTTATCCACCACTTGTTCCCAGATCTGGTGCATTCTCTCCACCACAGTGTCAACACCTGGGCAGGCAGAAGACTCCACCTGCCATGAAGAGAATCGAGGATGAAACCCAAAGTTACAAAAAAAGGTGACATCAAAGTGGCAGAATTAGCTCTATTATTTAAAGCAAATTCGGGCAAGGGCAAAAAATGAAACCCAATCATCCTGATCAGCAGAAATAAAACATCTCAAATAAGACTCCAAAGTCTGGTTTGTTCTCTCCATCTGCCCATTGGTCTGAGGGTGAAACGCAGAGGAGAAGGACAACTGAATTCCCAGCTTGGAACAAAAAGTCCTCCAAAATCTAGAAACAAACTGAACTCCTCTGTCAGATACAATGTTCTCAGGAATCCCATGCAAGTGAACCACCTGTTGCAAAAACAAGGGCACCAACTCTGAGGAAGATGGCAACTTAGTGAGTGGTACAAGATGGACCATCTTAGAGAATCTATCACAAATCACCCAAATAACAGTCATTCTCTGAGAGACAGGCATATCAGAAATAAAATCCATTGAAATATGGGTCCATGGCCTCCTGGGCACCGGCAAAGGCATCAACAACCCACTAGAGCGAGAACAAGGTTTAGAAAGGGAGCAAGTCCCACAGGACTGCACAAAATTCCTGACATCACGAGACAAGGCGGGCTACCAAAAAGACCGACTCACCAAATCTCTAGTACCAAAAATACCCGGATGACCAGCCAATGCGGAGCAATGAACTTCAGACATTACTCTCTTCCTCCACTGGTCAGGAACATACAATTTTCCAATGGGACAACGCTCAGGTTTGTCCTCCTGAAACTCTTCCAGAGCACGTCTCAAATCGGGCGAGATGGCAGAAAGAACTACCCCCTCACCTAAGATGGTAGCAGGCTTGGTCAAAATAGGAGAATCAGCAAAGAAACTCCTAGAGAGGGCGTCTGCCTTGACATTCTTAGTGCCCGGAAGAAAAGAGACCACAAAATCAAAACGTGTGAAAAACAAGGCCCACCTAGCCTGTCTAGGATTCAAGCGTTTGGCCGACTCCAGGTAAATCAAATTCTTGTGGTCAGTAAGGACCACGACTTGATGTTTAGCTCCCTCAAAGCAATGTCTCCACTCCTCAAATGCCCATTTCATGGCTAACAGTTCCCGATTCCCCACATCATAATTGCGTTCGGATGGGGAGAACTTTCGGGAAAAGAAAGCACAGGGATTCATTTTAGATGTTACCGGATCTTTTTGGGACAAAACAGCTCCTGCACCAATCTCAGAAGCGTCCACCTCCACCTGAAACGGGAGTGAGACATCAGGTTGCCGCACAACCGGAGCAGAAGTGAACCTCCGCTTCAGCTCCTGAAAGGAAGAAACAGCCTCTGGAGACCAATTCAGCACATCAGCACCCTTCTTAGTCAAATCAGTCAATGGTTTGGCAATACCAAAAAAATTAGCTATAAATTTACGATAAAAATTAGCAAAACCCAAAAACTTCTGGAGGGCCTTCAAAGAAGTGCAGGTGAACAACTGGCTACGTCGATGGTGCCGTCAGCAACGATTTGGATTTCTGGATCACGGAGTGAACTACTTATACGATGGACTACTTGCTAGAGATGGGGTGCACCTTACGAAGACTGGTAAGCATGTATTTGGAAGTCGCCTTGCTACACTTGTAAGGAGAGCTTTAAACTAGAACAACATGGGAAGGGAAGCAAAAGACCAGAAAAAGCCATACACCTGACAAATGCTATTGAGAACTCTGCTATTAGAAGTGGAAAGGAAGAACAAAGACGAAAGAATCTAATTAATAAAAATATTGGAGAAAGAGAAACCAATCACAAACTAAAATGTTTCTATACTAATGCACAAAGCATGGGCAACAAACAAGGAGAATTGGAACTACTAACACAGGAAAAGAAATATGATGTCATTGGAATCACTGAAACTTGGTGGGACAATACACATGATTGGAATACAAGACTAGAAGGATACAACTTATTTGCAAGAAACAGACTTGATAAACGAGGAGGGGGTGTCGCATTGTATGTTAGAAACGCGTATATCTGCACAGAGATTGAAGCTTCAGAGACTGGGAGTTCTGTGGAAACTGTTTGGGTAAGAATACAAGGACAGAACAATGGAAAGGACACCATTGTAGGCATTTACTACAGGCCGCCTGTGCAAGCTGAAGCTATGGATGAACTCTTTATGCATCAAATGGCCAAGTTCTCCAAAAAATATGACATAGTTGTCATGGGAGATTTCAACTATCCAGACATTTGTTGGGAATCTCTCTCAGGCAAAACTAACAGGTCAAGGAAATTCTTATCCTCTCTTGCTGACAACTTTATCTTCCAAAAGGTAAGGGAGAAAACAAGGGGAACTGCTACCTTGGATCTAATCCTTATAAACAGGGAGGAAATGGTTGAGGAGGTAAAAGTGGCTGGGACCCTAGGAGGTAGCGACCATGCTATTTTAGAATTTTGGATAACTAGAGGCGGAAGACCTGTGAAGACTCAGACGTCAAGGTTAGATTTCAGAAAGGCAGATTTTAAGGGATTCAGAAAGAGAATTGGAGGGATCCAATGGCTGGATATCCTTAAAGACAAAAATGTCCAGGAAGGATGGGAAATCTTGAAAAATGAAATTCTCAAAGCACAGTTGTTAACAATTCCGAAAAGAGGGAAGAATAGGAAGCAGTTAAGGAAACCAGGATGGATGAACACAGAACTTAAGCACATGCTAAAAAGGAAGAAAAAAATGTTTATAAAATGGAAAGAGGGAGGCATATCTAAAGAAGAATATAATGCTGTCTGCAGAACCTGCAGGGCACAAATCAGATTATCTAAAGCTGAAAATGAATTGAGGCTTGCAAGAGATGTCAAAAGCAATAATAAAGGATTTTGGGGATATGTCAAAAGAAAAGTCAAAGATGCTATAGGATTTTTACAGGATGAAAATGATGAAATGGTAAGACAGGATGTTGAGAAGGCTGAACTTTTAAATTCCTATTTTGCATCTGTTTTCTCTCAGAAAGGAAATGTAACATCAACTGTTCTTCACTGTCTTATTAAGGAAATAGAAGAATCCAGGATATCTATAAACAGAAAGATAGTGAGGAAACACTTAGCTAGCCTAAATGAATTCAAGTCTCCAGGTCCAGATGAATTACACCCCAGAGTACTGAAGGAGATAGCAGAAGAAATTTTTGAACCCCTCTCTATAATCTTTGAAAATTCTTGGAGAACAGGAGAAGTGCCAGAAGACTGGAGAAGAGCAAATGTTGTTCCTATCTTCAAAAAGGGGAAGAAGGTGGACCCAGGTAACTATAGGCCGGTGAGTCTGACTTCTATACCAGGAAAGATCTTTGAACAAATTATTAAACAACATGTATGTCAATACCTGGATAAGAATGAAGTGATTAAACAGAGTCAGCATGGGTTTGTAACTAATAAGTCATGTCAGACTAACTTAATTTCCTTCTATGACGGTATCACTGATTGGTTGGATCAAGGAAATGCTGTAGATATAGTATATCTTGACTTCAGCAAAGCATTTGACAAAGTCTCTCATACAATCCTTATTGAAAAAATGATTAAGTATGGAATGGACAAGGCAACTGTTAGGTGGATTCATAACTGGCTTAGTGATCGGACCCAAAGAGTGGTCGTAAATGGCTGCACATCCAGTTGGAAGAATGTCTCAAGTGGGGTACCACAGGGCTCTGTCCTGGGCCCTGTATTGTTCAACATCTTTATCAACGATTTAGATGAAGGAATTGAGGGTAAACTGATTAAATTTGCTGATGACACAAAGCTAGGAGGGATAGCTAATACTAGAGAAGAGAGAGAGAGGATTCAAAAAGATTTAAATAAACTGGAGAAGTGGGCAGCAACTAACAGAATGGTTTTTAACAGGGAGAAATGCAAAGTACTACATCTGGGCAATAAAAATGGAAAAAGCATATATAGAATGGGAGGAATAGGGCTAAGTGACAGCACATGTGAAAAAGACTTGGGTATACTAATAGATCACAGACTGAATATGAGTCAACAGTGTGATGCAGCAGCAAAAAAGGCAAATGCAATTCTAGGATGTATTAACAGAAGCATACAGTCTAGATCACGTGAAGTCATTATTTCCCTCTACTCCTCTTTGGTCAGACCTCATCTGGAATATTGTGTCCAGTTTTGGGCACCACATTTTAAAAAAGACATCAACAAACTGGAGCAAGTTCAGAAAAGAGCGACCAGAATGGTGACCGGTCTGCAAACCCTGTCTTATGAGGAAAGGTTGCAGGATTTGGGAATGTTTAGTTTGCAAAAGAGAAGACTGAGAGGAGACTTAATAGCTGTCTACAAATATCTAAAGGGCTGTCACATTGTAGAAGGATCAACTTTATTCTCATTTGCACAAGGAAAGACTAGAAGCAATGGGATGAAACTGAATGGGAGGAGACACAGATTAGATATTAGAAAAAACTTTTTGACAGAGTGATCAATGAGTGGAACAGGCTGCCACAAGAAGTGGTGAGTTCT
Source organism: Dendrobates tinctorius (assembly GCF_039654945.1). Lineage (NCBI taxonomy): Eukaryota > Metazoa > Chordata > Amphibia > Anura > Dendrobatidae > Dendrobates > Dendrobates tinctorius. Next base: position 1,830,595 of record NW_027361961.1, on the reverse strand, counting down.
CCTTCAATGGAAGTCTTCAAACAGAGGCTGGACAGATATCTGACTGGGATGATTTAGCAAATCCTGCTTTGAGCAGGGGGTTGGACCAGATGGCCCAGGAGGTCCCTTCCAACTCTACGATTCTATGATTCTATGATTCTAAGTGGGTTGAACCCAATCATAAATGGCCTGTACCTTGGCCGGGTCCATTTCAATAGTTGACAGAGACAAAATAAATCCCAAAAATGAAATCCTCTGTACACCAAAAAGGCATTTCGATCCCTTAACATACAGGGACTTCTCCCTCAAAATCCGGAACACAGTCCGAACATGTTCCACATGAGAGTCCCAATCCCTTGAAAAGATCAAAATATCATCCAGATAGATGATCAAAAATGTATCCACAAAGTTCCGGAAAATATCATTCATGAAGCACTGGAAGACAGAAGGGGCATTAGTGAGCCCAAAAGGCATCACCAGGTACTCAAAATGTCCCTCCGGAGTATTAAACGCCATCTTCCATTCATCCCCATGCTTAATGCGAATAAGATTATACGCCCCCCTGAGGTCAAGCTTGGTAAACCAGCAAGCACCTTTAACTCTGGAGAATAGATCCGAAATCAGGGGTAACGGATACTGATATTTAACAGTAATTTTGTTGAGGGAACGATAGTCAATACAAGGCCTTAAAGAACCATCTTTCTTGGCCACAAAACAAAACCCAGCACCCAAGGGTGAAGAGGATAGTCTAATATGACCCTTCTCCAACGACTCCTTAATATAAGATCGCATAGCCTCATGCTCGGGTACAGATAAATTGAAAAGTCGACCCTTGGGAAATTTACACCCAGGGCTCAACTCAATTGCACAGTCATAACTCCTATGAGGAGGCAGAGACGCAGACTTATTCTCACTAAATACATCATAAAAATCAGCCAAATAGTCAGGAACATCATGCGACTGGGGAGAGGTGGAGAAAACAGGAGCGTCACCAAGAGCACACCGACAACCCCAACTCACCACAGACACAGATTTCCAATCCAAAACTGGATTATGGATTTGCAACCAGGGAAATCCCAGAACAATGGTATCATGCAAATTATGCAACACCAAAAATCTGCAATTTTCTTGATGGTCTGGGGCGACCCGCATTAGCACCTGGGTCCAAAACTGAGGTTTATTCTTTGCCAAAGGAGTAGCATCAATACCCCTCAAAGGGATAGGCGTCCGCAGAGGTGTCATAGGAAACCCACAACGTTTAGCAAAATCCAAGTCCATCAGGTTCAGAGCCGCTCCCAAATCCACAAAAGCCTTAGCGGAAAATGTGGACAGGGAGCAGATCAGAGTAATTGCCAGAAGAAACTTAGGTTGAACACCACCCACAGCAAATGTGTGTGCAAAACGTTTATCTCGTTTAGGGCAGACAGAAATCATATGAGAGGCATCTCCACAGAAAAAACACAGCTTATTACGCCTTCTGAACTCCTGACGTTGCGCCCTAGACAAAACTCCATCACATTGCATAGGTTCAGACATTTGTTCAACAGGTGGCAACATTTCTCGTGTACTTTTACGTTCACGTAAACGCCGATCAACCTGAATGGCTAATGACATAGAATCGTCAAGACCAGAGGGAACAGGAAATCCCACCATAGTATCTTTTACGGTTTCTGACAAACCCTTCCGAAAGAGAGCTGCCAAGGCACCATCATTCCAGGTAGTAAGGACCGCCCACTTTCGGAATTTTTGACAGTATAACTCTGCAGAATCCTGACCCTGGCTCAATGTCAACAGGGCTTTCTCAGCTTGATCAATAGCATTAGGTTCATCATACAACAACCCCAAGGCTTGAAAAAATGCATCCACATTAGCCAGAATAGGATCATCAGGTGTCAATGAAAACGCCCAATCCTGGGGATCGCCGCGCAGCAGACAGATGACAATTTTAACCTGCTGCGCAGAGCTCTCCGATGAGTTAGGCTTCAAGGCAAGAAATAATTTACAATTATTCTTAAAATTCAAAAATTTAGACCGATCCCCAAAAACACATCAGGAGTAGGAATCTTTGGTTCAGCAGCATGTGAATGAGCAAGATAGGCAGAAATTCCCCGCACTTCAGCAGCCAGCTGCTCCACACGATCAGACAATTGCTTAATCTCCCTTAAGAAAATTCCTCCTACGGCCCCAGAGAAAAAGAGGAAAAAATATACATAATAAAAAAAATTCTGACACTTTTTTTTTTTTTAACAATTCTTTCCTGCTTTTGAGTACCCTAGAATCTGCGGTATGGCTGGTGATTCTGTTATGAATGAGTCACCGGAGGAGGAAAAAACAAAAATACAAGCTAAGTCCAGAAAACCGGAGAGGTTGGTAGCTAGCGGATTGCAGACCCCTGATCCTATTCACAACAACTAACAGTAGCCGTGGGGTGTTCCTACGGTGGTCCTAGACACCTCGTTCATAGCCGGAGAACTAAATAAACCTAAAGAAAGAAAGGGGAAATCTAAACTGCCCCAGAGCAGACCCCAAAGCAATAGACAGCCCCCATCATGTATTTATGGTGAAAACAGATGAAAACACAAACACAGACTGAAAGACAGGCTGAGCAAACGATGGGGCCCTCACTAACTAGACAGGACAGGAAAGAAAAGCAACTGTCTGCAATCACGCAAAAACCCTGCCAAAAATAATGTCCAACACGTCTGATAGAAAAGGCCCTGAAGTCACTAGACTTCAAGATCACTATATCAGCATTCAGGTATATTCTGAAAACAGAGCAAAGAGATCAACCGATCAGAGACAAAAATGGAGTTCAGCCAGTCCCAGCCAGGGCAGGCTGAACACAAACACTAAGTAAACCAGACAAAATCTCATGGAAAAATAGCAGAGCAAAAACTTAACTTTAGTAGGCAGGACTAAATTGGAGGCCAGAGCTCAGAGCAAAGAGGCTCACCAGCAACTCTGCAGGGCGTCGGCGGCCTTATATCCACTCAGAGATTCCGGATGTCCAATCACACTCCACCTGTTCAGATGACAGGTTTTTCCCATCCAAATCAGCTTCACTACCTCCTTTCACCAGCAGAGGGAGTTCATCGGACATCAAAGGTGAAGGAGAAAATGAGCTCATAACACTTGCGTGACTCCTAGCACGCATCCTGCCTCGAACCCTGGCGTGGCTCCTAGCACGCACCCTGCCTCGAACCCTGGCGTGGCTTCTAGCACACACCCTGCCTTGAACCCTGGCGTGGCTCCTAGCACGCACCCTGCCTCGAACCCTGGCGTGGCTCCTAGCACGCACCCTGCCTCAAACCCTGGCGTGGCTCCTCGCACGCACCCTGCCTCGAACCCTGGCGTAGCTCCTAGCACACACCCTGCCTGACCCTGGCGTGCCCCTCTGCACGCACAGGACCCTGTCTTGTATGTTGAACCTGACCCTGGCGTGCCCCTTGGCATGCGCAGGACTCTGCCTTGTGCCTTGGCGTGTCTCTACACACGCACCCTGTCTTGTTTGTTGAACTCTGAACCCTGGTGTGTCCCCTACACACGCACCCTGCCTTGCACCTTGTCCTGCACCCTGGTGTGCCCCTAGCATGCACCCTGCCTGGAATCCTGCCTTGGATCTCGGCGTGTTCCCTAACATGCACCATGTCACCATGTCTGGAGATCTGTCGTGCCTCCTTGCCTGAACCCTGGTTTGCCTGCCAGATGCCCGGAACCTGCCGATCGCTGGCAGAGATCGTAAGCCTGATGACTGCGGCCTGATGTCCGTAGCTTATGTCCGCGGCCTAATGCCCTGATCATGTCGATCGTTGCCGGCTGTCCGGAGTCCGATGCCATTGTGCCTCTGCCTGTACCCAGGCGTGCCAGGAGGCACGTACCATGCTATGGACCTTGGCATGCCCACGCACGCACCTTGCCATGTTTGCTTGTTCTCACGTTTGCACTGAATGTTATCCTGAAGTTGTCTTAATGAAGATACCTTGAACTTACGTCTTGTCTTGTCTTGCTTCCTGCTCGTCCTTGTCGTCAGACACTCACACATAGTGTCCTCCTGAGCCGGCCGTCTGGTCCCAGCAGTCGTGGTGGCTCACCCCCTTGGTTTTGCCCCTGACACTCCCTGTATAGGGGGTGGTTTCTCACAAGGTCAGCTTGCCCTCGGTGGGTGCCACGACCCAGAGGGTCCACTCAAAAAATCGGCTCAGCAGAAGCTGAGTACGTCACACTTCTTGGCAGAGGGAAGCATAAAGTGCTCTAAAATTTCCTGGTAGACAGCTGCGCTGACTTTGGTTTTGATAAAACACAGTGGACCTACACCAGCAAATGACATGGCTCCCCAAACTATCACTGTGGAAACGTCACACTAGACCTTTAGCAGCTTGGATTGTCTGTCTCTCCACTCTTCCTCCAGATTCTTGGACCTTGATTTCCAAGGTCTAGTGTGAATTATCCACAATCAATGACGGTTTCGGGAGCCATGTCATCTGCTGTGAAGCGGTATACAGCCACTCAGGACTTTATACAGGACACTGCTCCACTTTGGTGGGCATGCAAGTCAGAGATCATGGAAAAAGCTGCAGATCACAGATACCTGTAAATAAGTCAAATTTACTCTTGGAATCAAAATTAAGACCCTTATTAAGGACATCACAATCAGTTTCAAATAATACATGAGTGCTCAAATTAATCACTTTGTTACATTTATTGTCAGGTGAGAGATTTTAATGGCCTCTCTTATGGAACTGACGAGTATCATATTTATGTCTGAAATATTCCTTTTAAAAATTGTAACATGCGAAGACGTTTCCAGAATTTTGCTCAAGGACGTAGCAGATCAACTACTCGTATTTTCATGTGTTTAAAAATTAAAAAACGTCTCTGCGCTACATAGTGTGAACATGTGTGGTATTTATTCCTATAATATGCTATCCACACTAATCCCCATCAATTGGGCAAATGCCTGCTTGATAAATTCAATGGTTAGTCACACATAGCAAATTGCAATAAAAAAGGATATATTCAAAACGACAAACACATATAGTTGAACATCATACACCATGCAGACACTCGCACAAGTTGGTGGAAAAAAGTCTGAAAGGTTTCGTCAGCACATCTCAACGCAGGGAGTCCCGGACGGTGACTCACCAGATGTGGTTCGTGTTGCGTGTAGGAGCAGTCGGCGTGTGACGTCACTCGTTGCTCATGTACGGAGTCCCAAAGGGTCGTATTTTCCCTTACGCTTTAAGGAGATACTGCTGTCTCCTTCATCAGGGGGTATTGCAAGACTCACTTTCTCACCCCTTTTTTATATCCTGGATGTCTATTTAGGTTAATAGATGAATGGCTTGTTGGATATTTGCAGCAATTGCAAACTTTCAAACATCAAACAAGTACAAAAATGTGCACGATTAGTCGATACATACAAAATCACAAATGAAATACCATGTATTATACCAAATCTAAAAAGTAATATCTAATAATTAATGAAAAAAATACATATATTCATACATACATAAAAATATGCGTAAGTTTACCCACATAAAAAATGCTCTTTGTTATTATCTATATATACACTTAAAGCTAAAAGTACCACTGTTTTTAACTGGTACATACATCCTAAAAGCTTAATGGAAGGCAAATAGTTCTATATTTTCATGGGTTTCTTGTGTAAGATGTCCACCGGACGAGACCTGGAGGGGAGATATGTGTCATCGTGGCTATTAGCTGCGGTGATGTGTTCTCGGAGGTATGCTCCAGCACGTATAGTGCCGAGAGAGTTATTTGGGCCGTTCCAGGGACAGGTTTTACGAGAGGTCATAAGTGATGGGTGGCAATGACCGCATCACATATTTGGCTATCCAGAGCAGTTTATGCAGTTTTCAATAAACTTGCCTGGATATCTCAACAATCCCGCTCCCTGTGCCTACCTCAACCGCAGCCGAGTGAGTACAGACGCCTACAGTTGTTTTCTCCAACGATATGCTTTATTTGTCTGCAGGTCTTTGAGGTCTCGGGTGAATTTAGTAGCGTGTGTCTGCTGAATGTTTCTAACCCCAAGTATCCACATGTTTATTTATTGGGGAATTAATGGATTCAAGGTCATCTGCTGATAATTCAGATTTAGTGAATCTATAGTAGCATGTAAAAGTTTGGGCAGTCCTGGTCAAAATTACTGTTATTGTGGAAAATTAAGCAAGTTGAAGATGAAATGATCTCTAAAAGGCCTAAAGTTAAAGATGAAACATTTCATTTGTATTTTAGCAACAAAAATAAAATAAAAAAAATAAATATATATATATATACACTAGCTTGGCCCCTGCAAAATGTTCGCACATTGGTCGTCGGGGGTGCAGGCAATTTCAGAAAAAGCAAGCTGGTCAAATGTAAATGTATTACATGAGCTGATGAACACAGACAGGTATTTATATATGTAGATTGGTAATACAATAAATTGGTTTGATAAGTGGAGGCCAAAAATTGTCTTCCTGTTGAGGTGCCACCTGCAGGTCATTGTGTCTTTCTGCAGGTTTATGAAAATGAATGTTTAAACTGTATTTAGTGATAAAATCGTGAATGTGTGGTTTGTTTGGCTGTTTTCTTGCTGAAGGGAGCAAGTTTACCTTTCAAATGGTGTATCGTGTGTTCTGGGGCAAAGTAATCAGCGAAAAAGCAGTGCATGTTTACAAATGTGTTGGTCGTGTGCTTTGGTGTACTGTGGTGCCACCTGCAGGTCATTTATCCTTACTGCAGGTTTATGAAAATTTTAATGTTTAAACTGTATTTTGTAATCAAATCAGGGATGTGTGGTTTGTTTGGCTGTTTTCTTACTGAAGGGGGCAAGTTTACCTTTCAAATGGTGTGTCATTTGTGTCTGCGTGGGTGCAGTATGAACGGGGATACAAAGGAATCACCAAAAAACAGTGTTTAGAAATAATAGAATAGGTTCATCTTTTACATTTTAAGAATTACAGAAAGGAAAATGGGCTGATGCAAAAGTTTGGGCTCCCTGCAAGCTTAGTACCTAATAGTCCCCCATTTTGGAAGTATCACAGCTAGGGATGGGCGAATCCTGAAATACTCGGAATCGCTAGATTCTAACGAGTCCGACTCGGAAACTCGCTATTCGTTGCAAGTCTAGCGAGTCCAATGTTAATGAATGGGGATGCGAGTATTGCAGCGATTCCTGTGCTGCCATTTTTTTTACTCTTTACTCTCACAAGTGGCCCCTAGCTTAGTGATTTAGAATTCATCCCTAAAGCACAGAAAATCGTTTCTACATCACGCTAGAAGCTAAACAGGAAGTCGCCTGTGCTAACCGATTTACTGCACAGGCTGATCTGATATTCTGCACACACAGGCAGATCTGATCTGCACACACAGGGCGATCTGATCTGCACACACAGGCCCACCAAAGATGTGTAGCGGACGTGATACAGAGAGGCTGATCGGCCTGGTTGAAGAGTGGCCCCAGCTGTGGCAGCCCACCCACCCTGGCTATGGTGATGAAAGACAGCGAAATATGGCTTGGAGGTCCATCGCCAGAAGTATGTTCCCGTCATTTGATCACGCTGGAGAAGATGGGCAGGCAAACATGGGTAAGAGTTATGTGATGTCATTTCTTCTATTTTCTTTTACTGTACCCTTTTTTGGATTAGGAGAGAGTGAGATTTCTTGTGTCACCATTGGCGTCTGTGACGCACTGAAACCGTGGTACCCAGCACCGGGCCGGGGTCTGCTTCACTGGGGGATGTGATGTGACCCGTGCTGTAGTCTCAGGGGATGCACAGTGCAAAGGGGATAACTACAGGGGACTGTAATAGGAGGACAATCAAGGCTAGTGATGCGTATTGGCACAGCAGGAAGGTAACGTGCGTGCTATTAGCTGGTAGCAGAGAAGTCCTGCACTCTCCCTGAAAAAATAGTTTAGTGCGCAAAGGCAGTCACCTAGGTGGACTGTGGTGCTGTCTGCGTCACCGCTCTGGGGTGAAGTGCGTGCTGTAACTTAGCAGAGAAGCAACGCACTCTCCCTGAAAAAATTGTTTAGTGCACACAAGCAGGCAGCGTGCGTGCTATTAGCTGGTGGGATAGATAGCAGCAACGCACTGGTCTGCCACAGAAACAATAACACTGCAGGGGTAAATATGACCTCAATAATATCTGGTGGAAAAAAAGAAAATTTGCTCAGCTATGCTTCTGATTTCAGCTCTGATGGAAGCTGAGTGAGTGAGTAAGCTCTGAGGATGGTGCTGTATGCACTGTAAGGCTGCTCCTGCCTTTCTCCCTGCCTACAGTCCTCTATAGTACTCCTCCGTCCTGGTAGTTCTGAAAAGAACTTTTGTGTTATATGTGAGGAATCTTGAGGTCCTACACTGACTAACAGTCCCTAGATCTGCTCTATGTCTCCAACTCGCCCTGCACTAGCTCAGATCGTCACAGGAATGTGCCCAAAATGGCGGGGGCAGGGTTTATATACAGCCTTGCCTGTGATACATGACATAGGCATCACGATGGACAGCAGCCAGTCATAGTAGTGCTCTTCACAGTTTTCTCACCTAACAAACTAGGCTGTCTCTGAAAATTAACATATTCTGTATTCTGCGAGTCCCGAATACAGTATATAGGAGTCCTAGACTCGCCAAGACTCGCTGCTGACAGCGGGACACAAAATCGCTAAGAAACTAGGATTGCTTGTATTAAACTGAAAAAACTAGGATTGCCATTGATTTGCATTGGACTCGTTACTGTGCGAGTAATCGCTTGGAAACTCGCAGAGTACCGACTCCTGCGAGTCCCCTACTACTCGCAGAGTAACGAGTCCTAACGAGTAGATTCGCCCATCCCTAATCACAGCTTGTAAACGCTTTTTGTAGCCAGCCAAGAGTCTTTCCGTTCTTGTTTGAGGAATTTTCATCCATTCTTCCTTGGAAAGTTCTTCCAGTTCTGTGCGATTCCTGGGTCGTCTTGCATTCATTTCTATTTTGAGGTCTAGCTGCAGATTTCCAATGATGTTCAGATCAGGGGACTGTGAGGGCCATTGTAAAACCTTCAGTTTGCGCCTTTTGAGGTCGTCTATTGTGCATTTTGATGTGTGTTTAGGATTATTCTCATTTGTAGAAACCATCCCCTTCCTCTTTTCAATGACAGCTTTTTTACAGATGGTGTTGTGTTTGCATCAGGAATTTGTTGAAATTTAATTGAATCCATTCTTCCCTTTATCCGTGAAATGTTCCTGGTGCCATTGGCTGCAACACAACCTCAAAACACGATTGATCCAACCTCATGTTTAATGGTTGGCAGGATGTTCTTTTCCTAAAATTCTGTACCTTTTTTTACGCATATCTTTGATCATGGTGTACAGTTCTATTTTAACCTTGTCGATCCACAGGACTTGTTTCCAAAATTCATCAGGCTTGTTTAGATGTTCTTTTCCAGACTTCTGAAGCTGAATATTATGGTGAGGATGCAGGAGAAGATTTCTTTTTGATGACTCTTCCATGAAGGCCATATTTGTGCAGGTGTCTCTAAACAGTAGAACAATCTACCACAGCTCCAGAGTCTGCTCAATCTTTCTGAAGGTCTTTTGCAGTAAAGCAGGGGGTTATAATTTGCTAGTAGTCCTAAGAGAACGTCTCACTGAAATTTTGCTTGGTCTTCCAGACCTTATTTTGACCTTCATCTTTTATTTAGACCTTTTTTAGACTATTTCATCTACAACTTGCTTAACTGTTCACAATAACAGTAATTTTGACCTTTTCATGTTATTGTAAATGCTTCATCCAGTTGGTGTTCAATATTTAATAGGGTCGTGCTATTAACCTTAATGAGAAGTTCCATGAATTTCTTTGAGCTGTTATAGGAAATACTTTCCCAGTTATTGATGAACTCCTGGTTCTCAATAAAGGAAGGTCTCACATGTATCCATAATCCTCTCGGGATTAATTGTTTAGGAAGACCATTTCCAGGAAAGCTTTGTTACACCAGGTTTTGCTTTGTTTAAAAAGTTGATTTTTTTAATCAAAACATTAAAATCCATCATACTCTGAGCCCCAGAGCCGAGACCAAGCGAAGACCATTTCTTGGCCTCTAGCAAGACGCCCTGTGCGGATCACAGAATAATATTAGAAAGAAGGAAAAAGACACAAGATGATAATACACAGATGGAAATAATAGAGAGGAAATATTGGAGATCATGGTTTTCAGCTCTGTTCCAGTCATCTAAAGCTAAGTTTTTCTGCTAATGTTCACTCTTGATTTTGTTGGTCTATTCAGTTTTCTGTGTGGTCTGCCAGCCCCGGCTGGGGGCTGAGCTGAATTTCCACTCTTATTTATCAGTATTTTGCCAATTGGCTTTTTGTCCCTTACTAGTCAGGGTTAATTTTGCTATCAGAAGTGTTGGACATTATTTTTGTAGTGTTTTTTGCAGGTTGCAGACAGTGTCTTCCCTTTCCTTTCCTGTCTAGTTAGTTTGGGCCCCATCATTTGCTCAGCCTATTTTCCTGCCTGTGTTTGTGCCTTCATCTTGTTTCACCATCAATACATGTGTGGGGGCTATCTATTCCTTTGGGGTCTGCTCTGGAGCGGTTAGTTTTCCCCTTTCTTGCTTTAGGCTTATGTAGTCCTCCAGCCGTGACGAGGCGTCTAGGTTCATCGTAGGCACGCTCCACGGCTACTGCTAGTTGTGTGGTAAGATCAGGGATCTGCAATCTGCATAGTTACCAACTACTCTGGTTTTCCGTGGCTTAACTTGTTTTGCTTTTTTCTCCTCGGTAACCCTTTCATAACAGAATCACCAGTCATACCGCAGATTCTAGGGTACTCAAAAGCAGGAAAGAATTGTAAAAAAAAAAAAAAGTGTCCGAATTTTTATGTATATTTTTTCCTCTTTTTCTCTGGGGTCGTAGGAGGATTTCTTTTTTTTTAATGGAGATTAAGCAATTGTCTGATCATGTGGAGCAGCTCAATGCTGAAGTGCGGGGAATTTCCGCCTATCTCGCTTATTCACATGCTGCTGAACCAAGGATCCCTACGCCTGATGTGTTTTTTGGGGATCGGTCTAAATTTTTGAATTTTAAGAATAATTGTAAATTATTTCTTGCCTTGAAGCCTAACTCATCAGGGAGCTCCACACAGCAGGTTAAAATTGTCATCTCTTTGCTGCGTGGCAATCCCCAGGATTGGGCGTTTTCTTTGACACCTGAAGATCCTATTCTGACTAATGTGGATGCATTTTTTCAAGCCTTGGGGTTGTTGTATGATGAACCTAATGCTATTGATCAAGTTGAAAAAGCCCTATTGGCATTGAATCAGGGTCAGGATTCTGCAGAGTTATACTGTCAAAAATTCCAAAAGTGGGCGGTCCTTACTACCTGGAATGATGGTGCCCTGGCAGCTCTCTGTTGGAAGGGTCTGTCAGAAACTGTAAAAGATACTATGGTGGGATTTCCTGTTCCCTCTGGTCTTGACGATTCTATGTCATTAGCCATTCAAATTGATTGGCGTTTACGTGAACGCAAAACTACACGAGAGGAGTTGCCACCTTTTGGACAAATGTCTGAACCTATGCAAAGTGATAGAGTTTTGTCTAGGGCACAACGTCAGGAGTTTAGAAGGCGTAATAAGCTGTGTTTTTTCTGTGGAGACGTCTCATATTATTTCTGTCTGCCCAAAACGAGAGAAACGTTTTGCACACACATTTGCTGTGGGCAGTATACAACCCAAGTTTCTTTTGGCAATTACACTGATCTGCTCCTTATCCACATTTTCCACGAAGGCTTTTGTGGATTCAGGAGCAGCGTTGAATCTGATGGATTTGGACTTTGCTAAACGTTGTGGTTTTTCCATGATGCCTCTGCGGACGCCTATTCCTTTGAGGGGTATTGATGCTACTCCTTTGGCGGAGAATAAACCTCAGTTATGGACCCAGGTGACGATGCGGGTTGCCCCAGACCACCAAGAAAATTGTAAATTTTTGGTGCAACATAATTTGCATGATATTATTGTTCAGGGTTTTCCTTGGTTGCAAACTCATAATCCAGTTTTGGATTGGAAATCTGGGTCTGTGGTGAGTTGGGGTTGTCAGTGTGTTCTTAGGGACGCTCCTGTTTTCTCCACCTCTCCTCAGTCTCATGATATTCCTGATTATCTAGCCAATTTTTCTGATGTATTTAGTGAGAGCAAGTCTGCGTCTTTGCCTCCTCATAGGAGTTATGACTGTGCAATTGAGTTGATGCCTGGGTGTAAATTTCCCAAGGGTCGGCTTTTCAACTTATCAGTACCCAAACATGATGCTATGCGATCCTATATTAAGGAGTCATTGGAGAAGGGTCATATTAGACCATCCTTGTCACCTTTAGGTGGTGGGTTTTTTTTTGTGGCCAAGAAAGATGGTTCATTAAGACCGTGTATTGATTATCGTTCCCTTAACAAGATGACGGTTGTCAGCGTCGGGATTTCTTTTCTAGTCACCAACCTCGGGTAAAGCTCACTTAGAGCTTCTCTTACTTAGGATCCTAGGTGTGGAGAAATAAAGAGAGAGACACAGGTGGCTTGTCTTTCAAGTTAATCTCCTTTATTGGGAGGGTCAGGGTAGATCTTTTATAGTAAACCAGAAAGAGGAAATGAACAAATATGGATACTTCCGTAATGTTGTGTAACAATTCAAAAATGGTGGATAGCTTGGCAAGAACAATAGTTATATAACAGAAATGTCAAAGTATATCATGTGTTATAAGATATATTTAATTGGAGGTGACGGGAGTTTTTGGCATTTCCCTTATGTCAATTTAACAATTCGTGGAATCACATCCGTTAGTACTTTTTGGCCAGAAACTGGATTTGGCCTCAACATATTTAGACATTTATTATGAGAGAGATTTGGAACTGACCACTGGCAGAATTATATAACCATGTAGACAGATGATAACAATTAAATGGTGTCATGGGTTACAAGTTGTTTTTCAGCTATTTTTCTAGAGTTTAGAGAACTAGGATTAACCATTTCTTTGACAACTCCCCTCTTTTTATTATCTGTCTACCTGTTCTGTCTGTCCTTGCCTTTATCCGAGGCCTGCAAGATAACCCTACTTCACAAAATACATGGCTTGTCCTATGTATATCATGGGATAACAGTCCGGCTGCATATCCATTCAGATTATACCTGTAAATCAGACCTCCTTCCCCTATTTCTATCCTACTTATTGCCCTATTTCACAGTAATACAGACTGTATCGAGGGGAGTTATATTTGTATATGGTAATGAGATATTCATAATTACTGCAATACAAGGTAACATATTTTTATATATATATATATATTAGCATTTTTAGTGTATTTAATTATATCTTTATTCATAAGTAAATATTAAATCATTTAAAGTCCATAGTGTATGTAATCTTCATCGTGGTAGTTCTTTGTAGAGTCTTTGTATGCAATCTGCCAAGTCTACTGAAGTTTGCTTGTTGCAGAATACACATTCACGCTGAACAGTGGTTATGAAGGTTGTCATCACTTGTGTTTGATTGATCTTTGAATCGACCTTGACTTTAGCACTACGTTTACCTGGAAAACATTTACAATTATAACCAAGAATTTTCTTTATGAGTAAAACAAATATTCTTATCATTACTGCAATAACCAATATCACAAAAACTGCTTGAATTAGAAAATGAATTATTCCTGATATCCATCTGCCTATTCCTTTAACCAAATTCAAAGGATTTAACCATGCGAGCCATTCAGGGAGGGGCAGGTCTTCCAAGGCATTGACCTTCCGCATTCCTTCCTTTATTAGCCTAGCTTGCTCTATGTCATGAGTGACTGTCATCAGTCCAGAAGGATCGATATAATGACAGCAGGCAGGTCCCACTACCTGACAGAATCCCCCTTGAGATGCTGTAAGATAGTCAAGCACCATAGAGTGTTGGTTAGTTATAACAATGAACTGTCTCATATACGCAGATTCAACATTGATGGCATCAAATAAATACTCAGTTACATTATCAAAGATATCACCTAATTCTTCTATCATTTGAGCATTCCTTAGAGTTCCAAACATAATTCCCAAAGGACCAGTGAGAACCATCCCAGTTTTAAGATACCATGGAGTGTGCATTAAATGCTTGGGTGGCTATGGGGAGGGTGCACTACGCTTTGCTATCATGTGACCAGGGACATTTTTATAAGGGAAATCATTCTCATTCCATACCCAGGTGACTGGCTCTAACCTACCCAGTGTACAAGCACCTTCAGCTCCTTTAGGAATCCACATATATGCATTATTCCCACATACTATGTTTATAAACTGAAATTCATTAAGGAAAGCTATTGCTATTGAAACTAACCGGGTAGTGTCCGTGTAAAGACACCAAGAGTCGTCTAAATCTATAGTGACTGCCCTATAATATCGTAATGTCTGACATTCTGGTTCAGTATTTATACTTATGGACATCTCAGCAGCTCCATCTCCATACTGACCTTCTCTAGTTTCTTCATCTACATGAACTGCCTCTCTCTCTGTCAATGAAGTTACAAAATATTGCATAGTTTTTACAGCAATTGGGGCATTTGAACAAATCCAGCAATTGGATAGATTTCTGACCTGGGCAATATAGCTATGGTACTGGATAAATTTATTAGCCCACTGTTTTGACACATCACTATCCCATGGTTCGAAGACATCATTATTATTATTTTTTATTGAACAGATAATCACAGTGAGAAGCAAGAATGGATAGCACTTCCCAAATTCCATTCTTTTAATTCTTGTAGAGTTTCTTGCAGTGAGACGTGTGAATCCAGGCAGACTTTCCTTCCAGCTTAACAGATGTGGGCATGACCAGCTGGACTTGGTAGGGTCCTTCAAAGTGAGGATCTAGACTTTTCCTCAGGTGCTTTCGCGTTACCACCCAATCTCCAGGCTTAAGGTCATGCGAGCCTGATAAGGAGGACGGATCTGGAAGGGAACTGAAAACACGTGTATGAATTTGCTGCAACACCTGTTGTAATGCGCCCACATAGGCCGTCATATTTGAATGAGAGGCCTGCATCTGCTGGGGAAAGTACAATCCTGTCTTGGGAGGGCTCCTAAACAATACCTCATATGGACTTAAACTTGTCTTTCGGTTGGGAGTTACCCTAACAGGGTACAATGCAATGGGAAGACACTCAGTCCATGGTTTACCTGTTTCTGCCATTGCTTTCTGAATTTTCAATTTCAGTGTACCATTTCACCTTTCCACCCTGCCACTGCTCTGAGGATGATAAGGAGTGTGAAATGATTGCCCCATCCCTAAGGCTCGGGTGATTCCTTGGCACACCTGTGACATGAAATGACTACCTCGGTCACTTTCAATTACCTCTGGCACTCCAAACCTGCAAACAACTTCTGACATTAGCTTTTTAACCACAGTTCGTGCATTTGCATGAGCACAGGGCCATGCTTCTGGCCAATTGGAGAAAATATCTACACATACCAGCGTATATTCATAGTTGCCTACCCTTGGAAGCTGAATGAAATCAATCTGCAGTCGCTGAAAAGGGTGCAATGGCCTGGGGGTGCACTTTGGTGGCACCTTCACCGTTTTTTTTTTTTGTCCCCCTACATTATGGCATGCACAGATTACACATCCCTGTACAAATTTTGCAGCAGCATAATGGAACCCTGGTATGACCCAACTTGCTTTTACCTGGCTTACCATTCCATCCTTGGATTGGCGTGTTAATCCGTGGGAGAGGGAGCATACCATAGGGAACAGCGCCCTAGGCAAGCAATACCTACCGTCTGCTCTCCACAATCCATCTTCTTCCTTCGCACCTGTGTGCCTTTGCTATTCTTCCTTTTCTGGTGCAGAGACCTGTTCTTGCAGGCTCTGGAGTAATTGAAGATCCACCTCCCCCGACACCTGTACAGTGTATGTTCCTGCGGGAGGAGGGAACAAAGCAGCAGCCTTGGCTGCAATATCAGTTCGGTTATTACCTTCGGCTTCCTTAGTGCGCTCTTTAGTGTGAGCTTGCACTTTCACTATAGCAACTTTCTTTAGGCAGCTCCAATGCTCTGAGAAGCTGGGCTACCAATTCTGCTTTTTTTTAATGGGCTTACCAGAGGAAACAACAAACTTTCTGCTCTTCCATATGGGACCATAATCATGGCATATGCCAAATGCATAGCGGCTATCTGTAAAAGTATTTTCTGTCAAATGTTCTGTGATTACACACACCTCAGCGAGTGCTTTCAATTCAGCTTCCCAAGTAGACATCTTAGACATTCTAGAAGGCAAAGCTTTACTTTGTACCACCTTATATTGATCAACCACTGAATAAATAACCTGTATAAGGTACTTCATTTTGGTAAACCTGTGACATATCTACATAAAACTCTTGATCTACATTAGAGATTGGTGGATTGGTGTCTCTTGCACATTGGCAAGTAGCCATGTTAAAAATACAGTATACCCTTAGCATTTTCCCCATTCATGACAGTGCAAATGGAAGTGGAGGTCATAATTTGGGATTCCTAGAGCTGAGGCTGAGAGAATGGTTTCCTTCAGGTCCTTGAACCCCTCTTTTGCTTCCAGGGTCAGTTGGTATGACTTCTCTACAGTAGCTGGTCAGCCCCAGGAATATGCTTATGGCTTTTTCTTCTGATGTTATGTGTTTCAGCTGAAGTGAAATGCAATGACCTAAGAAAACAACCTTTTCCTTTGCTATTAGCAGTTACCTCTTTAGTCCTTACATACTTCATGGTACAAAAATATTAACAAGGAAGCTGTTTCCATTAGACATACAGTACCTGTTTTCTCTCTGCTCAGGGGATATCATCTAATACGCACCGGTACAGTTCCTGGCTTCAATCTAATGAATACTGGTACTATCCTAAACCAACATCTGTCTTATCCTTTACCCATACTGCAGCTGGTATCTGCTCGAGCATTTGCAGTATTTCCTCATCTTGGTCAGTTGCAGTTTTTCTCGCCATCTAGCTAAATTAGCAACATCATTGTGAGAGGGTTGCTTCAGACAATGGGCCTGTAACAGTAATGCCTTTCTTCCAAACTTAATAAAAAAACTGCATTCATAGCACTCAGGATATCAGCACCTATCAAGTATATAGGACATTTATCTGAGACTAGCAATTATGCTCACAAGTATGTAGTATGTGCTATTCACACATTCATAGGTTCTGTTTCATGCAAAGGATGATCTATTCCACCTGCTCCTAATCCTTGTACCATTTTTCCTGTCATGAATTGTTGTGGCATAGCCTTTTTCTTAAATATTATATTACGGCTCACCCCCGTATCAATCAGGCATTTTAATTGTTTCCCAGGAGGAAGATTTAGTTAAGTCATAGTGATTGGACCATCCTGTGGGGGAACCGCTATTCTTATTTACACTTCTCTGTGTCTGTTATCCCATCTCTCCTTTTCTTCTCTCTCTACTGTTCCCCTGTGACGTATACCGGCTGCCTGTACCACAGTTTTCACAGCATTATTAAATGCATCCGGAGGTGTATTCACCATAACAGGAGTTGCCTTCTGCTGCTTCTTTACTTTCCTATTGGTAATCTGGTCCTCTATCCCCTAAACATGGAAAGGGATTGTATATATACTTTCTGGCCATATTCTCATTACTTCTGTTCTCAGATCTTCCTTCAATCCTATCAGTAACATATTTTTACAAATCTGGCTTCTCTGGGGTTTTTCAAATCATAGTTATGAGGTGTAAGGGTTGTCTGCAAGTGTAGTGTAAAATGTTTCCTCATTTCTCCCCTCCATAGGAATTGCTTGGGGCTGTTCCTTAGCGGAGTGGAGAAACTGTCTGTGAACCCCTGTGGCAACCCAAGGGTAATAAGTATAGAGGAGAAGCATCATATACAAGTCAGCTAGTTTGCATCTGCGGAGACATGGGGATCAGTCCTCCCCCCATGTTTGGCACCTATGGGACCCCTGGCGATGGTATATCACCAGGGTCTACCCGAGATGGGGTGTATAGAATTATACAGATGTTAAGGCTGCAGAAATCTCTTGTCAGCACATAACTTCGCTCTTTGGGCTGCTTAAGGGGGGGCTGGTCTCATCCCCTCCGCTACTACAGGGGCGGAGGGAGCTGTGGAATCACAGACTGATCTTGTGAAGGGGGAGCAGCCTGTGTGTGGAGACGCTGCAGATTGCCTGACATACAGTACATTCTCTCATTCTAACTTCATCACACTTAGTATTAACTTCATCATTCATCATAACTTCTTAGTAATAACTTCATCATTCTTAGTATTAAAACAGACCATATCATTCACAGGTTCTGATCCACGCTGCAACTTGCACACCATAATCACATTTTCCAATCCATACAGCCTGCTCCCTACTTAAACACTCGTTGTATCTCTCAGCATCCAAAAATCCATTCCTTGGCACTTCTGCCTTTTCAAGAATTGTCAGCGGTATCATTAACTGCTTCATAATCCTGAAGGTCCTTTATCTTATATCTCGGATCCGTAGTCTGTCCTGACCTGGTGTGCCTAGCACCCATAACAACTGTCAAAGGTAGCGACCCCTGTCTTCAGCCCTGTTATGTATTAGTTGACCTGCCTAGCACCCATAACAGCTGTCAAATTTAGCAACCAATATCTTCAGCCCTGTTATGTATTAGTGGGATCCCACTGGTCTACCTACAATAGCCAGCAATCCCACTATCAAAGCAATAACCTAAACCGCAGCTCTCTGTTCTGTCCTAATGCTGATACATACTCTCCCATTTAGACAGATTACTGTCAACAGCACAGTTCCAAACACAAGTGCTATATACTCCTCATACAGCAGAATCAGAACCTGAATTCTCGCTAGACTCTGAGCATGCCAAATCTATTCCTGAGTCTGTTTTAGAGAAATCAAAATAATATTCATGTGAAACTATATCTTGCCACCTTGGCATGTACCATCTAGTCTCTAAGATGTATGACCAACTTTTTACATGACAAGAGAATACTCTATACAACTTATTTGCTCTCCTGTACTGATGGGGAACAACTGGCGTCAAATGTATTCTTTCCAGAAACCAATCAGACCTTAATCTTCTCACACTTTTTCCAACTATAGTAACCGAACACAAACAATTTTCACACGACATGTAACACGTACACTTCACAGACTAGTATTCATCTCAAAGTGTCTCAAAGCCACCGGGCAGTAACTGGCTCCTGCACTTCCAAATCTTTGCAATATCTCCGCTATCTCATAATTGACCGGGGTATCTCGAGCCACTTGCTCCTCATAGCCATGTTTCTTAATCCATTTATCATGTTCTCTGCTAAATTGCTTCCATCTCTCAATCTCAACAGCGCAGCTTAGTGCTCCACAACACAGATATAGCAACATATCAGGACAGCATTATCAGTACTACTTATCAATTAACATTTGACAAGGCATCAACAAACAAACAAAGAAAGTTAGAACAAACATAAACCAAGTATAGCAAAGCAGGATCAAGACAATTTGATTGCAATATTTTCAATATTAACAAACACTGATATCATTACAAACAGAAAGACAGGAACCTTTATTACAGACACAGACAAAACAAATGGAAAATCATCGCACTTCATCCTGAAACAAAACAATTGTTAACAGCACTTTTGGTCTATTGCACGGTCTTTTGCTTTGCAACAACAATTAAGCACACAATATTAGAATGTTAAGATGGTTAGTATTTTTAGACAGATGAACAAGTGTAAATATGCAACAACAGACAAAAACACAAAAGCAAAATAGATTAAAGCAAAGAGACAAAAATAAAATAAACCTAACTCTTTTAAATTTTGTTACCCGAGGGGATTCCCATTCAAAGATCCAGACAGACTGACCTACCTACCTTGTCTGAGGGAGACAAGAAAGGATGCAAGCAAAAATGCTCACTTACCCGGGTCCTCTTTTCTGCTCTCCCTCCGACAAAGCAAGGCAATCTTTTTCAGTCCAAATCGATAGTTAAAGGGGAATGCAATCCCGCTGTGGGCCTCCAAGTTGTCAGCGTCGGGATTTCTTTTCTAGTCACCAACCTCGGGTAAAGCTCACTTAGAGCTTCTCTTACCTAGGATCCTAGGTGTGGAGAAATAAAGAGAGAGACACAGGTGGCTTGTCTTTCAAGTTAATCTCCTTTATTGGGAGGGTCAGGGTAGATCTTTTATAGTAAACCAGAAAGAGGAAATGAACAAATATGGATACTTCCGTAATGTTGTGTAACAATTCAAAAATGGTGGATAGCTTGGCAAGAACAATAGTTATATAACAGAAATGTCAAAGTATATCATGTGTTATAAGATATATTTAATTGGAGGTGACGGGAGTTTTTGGCATTTCCCTTATGTCAATTTAACAATTCGTGGAATCACATCCGTTAGTACTTTTTGGCCAGAAACTGGATTTGGCCTCAACATATTTAGACATTTATTATGAGAGAGATTTGGAACTGACCACTGGCAGAATTATATAACTATGTAGACAGATGATAACAATTTAATGGTGTCATGGGTTACAAGTTGTTTTTCAGCTTTTTTTCTAGAGTTTAGAGAACTAGGATTAACCATTTCTTTGACACGGTTAAATATCAGTACCCGTCACCTCTGATGTCTGACTTATTCTCCAGAGTTAAGAGTGCCTGCTGGTTTACTAAGCTTGACTTCAGGGGGGCATATAATCTTATTCGCATCAAGCACGGGGATGAATGGAATGGCGTTTAATACTCCGGAGGGACATTTTAAGTATATGGTGATGCCTTTTGGGCTCACTAATGCCCATTCTGTCTTCCAGTCCTTTATGAACGATATTTTCCGTGACTTTGTGGTTAAGTTTTTGATCATCTATCTGGATGATATTTTGATCTTTTCTAGTGATTGGGATTCTCATGTGGAACACGTCCGGACTGTGTTCCGGATTTTGAGAGAGAAATCCCTGTTTGTTAAGGGATTGAAATGCCTCTTTGGTGTACAGAGGATTTCATTTTTGGGATTTATCTTATCTCCATCGACTATTGAAATGGACCCGGCCAAGGTACAGGCCATTTATGGGGTTCAGCCTACTTCTTTGAAGGCCCTCCTGAAGTTTTTGGGTTTTGCTAATTTCTATCGTAAATTTATAGGTAATTTTTCTGGTATTGTCAAACCACTGACTGATCTGACCAAGAAGGGCGCTGATGTGCTGAATTGGTCTCCTGAGGCTATCTCAACATTTCAGGAGCTTAAGCAGAGATTTACTTCAGCTCCAGTTTTATGGCAACCTGATGTCTCACTTCCATTTCAGGTGGAGGTAGATGCTTCTGAGATTGGTGCAGGAGCTGTTTTGTCCCAAAAAGATCCTGTGACTTCTAAAATGAATCCCTGTGCCTTCTTTTCTCAAAAGTTCTCCCCATCTGAACGCAACTATGACGTGGGGAATCGGGAATTGTTGGCCATGAAGTGGGCATTTGAGGAGTGGAGACATTGGTTGGAGGGAGCTAGACATCAAGTTGTGGTCCTCACCCATCACAAGAATTTGATTTATCTGGAGTCGGCCAAACGCTTGAATCCTAGACAGGCTAGATGGTCCTTGTTTTTCACGTGTTTTAATTTTGTGGTCTCTTTTCTTCCGGGCACTAAGAATGTTAAGACAGACGCCCTTTCTAGGAGTTTCTTTGCCGATTCTCTTAGTGTGACCGAGCCTACTACCATCCTAGGTGAGGGGGTAGGTCTTTCTGCCATTTCACTCGATTTGAGACGCGCCCTGGAGGAATTTCAGGAGGATAAACCTGAGCGTTGCCCTATGGGAAAATTGTATGTTCCTGACCAGTGGAGAAAGAGAGTGATGTCTGAAATTCATTGCTCCGCATTGGCTGGTCATCCAGGTATTTTTGGTACCAGAGATTTGGTGAGTCGGTCCTTTTGGTGGCCTGCCTTATCTCGAGACGTCAGGAATTTTGTACAGTCCCGTGGGACTTGTTCTCGGTCTAAACCCTGTTCTCGTTCTAGTGGGTTGCTGATGCCCTTGCCGGTGCCCAAGAAGCCATGGACCCATATCTCAATGGATTTTATTTCTGATCTTCCTGTCTCTCAGAGAATGACTGTTATCTGGGTGATTTGCGATAGATTTTCAAAGATGGTCCATCTTGTACCACTCCCAAAGTTGCCATCTTCTGCTGAGATGGTGCCCTTGTTTTTACAACAGGTGGTTCGGTTACATGGGATTCCTGAGAACATTGTGTCTGACAGAGGAGTCCAGTTTGTTTCCAGATTCTGGAAAGCCTTTTGTTCCAATCTGGGAATTCAGTTATCCTTCTCCTCCGCGTTTCATCCCCAGACCAATGGACAGACTGAGAGAACAAACCAGACCTTGGAGTCTTATTTGAGATGTTTTATATCTGCTGATCAGGATGATTGGGTCTCATTTTTGCCCTTGGCCGAATTCGCGCTGAACAATAGAGCGAGTTCTGCCACTTTGATGTCACCCTTTATCTGTAATTTTGGGTTTCATCCTCGGTTCTCTTCAGGGCAAGTGGAATCTTCGTCCTGCCCAGGTGTGGACACTGTGGTTAAGAGAATGCAGCAGATATGGGACCAAGTGGTGGATAAGTTGTCGCTTTCTCAGGAAAAGGCCCAGCGATTTTCCAACCGGCATAGGACCATTGGTTCCCGGTTTAAAGTGGGTGATATGGTTTGATTGTCGTCTAAGAATATTCCTATGAAGGTTGCATCTCCTAAATTTAAGCCAAGATTTATTGGTCCTTATAAGATTTTGAAAATTCTTAATCCTGTTTCGTTTCGATTGGCTCTTCCAGTTACGTTCAAGATCCATAACGTATTTCACAAATCTCTGTTGAAGAGGTTTGTTGAGCCAGTGGTTCCTATGGCAGCACCTCCTGACCCTGTGTTGGTCGAAGGCAATGTGGAATATGAGGTAGAGAAAATATTGGATTCTCGTTTGGTTAGACGGAGACTCCAGTATTTGGTCAAATGGAAGGGTTATGGTCAGGAGGATAATTCTTGGGTCTCTACCTCCAATATTCATGCCAATAGATTGGTTCGTGCTTTTCACTGGGCCCATCCTGATCGGCCTGGTGGCGTGGATGAGGGTTCGGTGACCCCTCCTCAAGGGGGGGTAGTGTTGTGAGTTCATTCTCACCAGTTGTGAGTTCCCCTTCTGGACTCCCTCTGGTGGTGGTGACGGGAGGTGGTGCGGCTGGTTTGATCGGTGGAGATCTGCCACCTGAGAATGAGGATGACGATTCCATCTCAGGATTCTCAGATTGGATTTAAGATAGCCGACGCCCTATTCAGTTGCTGGTGATTCCTTCTGGCTTGTCAGCTCTTGGTTTTCAGCTCTGTTCCAGTCATCTAAAGCTAAGTTTTTCTGCTAATGTTCACACTTGATTTTGCTGGTCTTTTCAGTTTTTTGTGTGGTCTGGCAGCCCGGCTGGGGGCTGAGCTGAATTTCCACTCTTATTTATCAGTATTTTGCCAATTGGCTTTTTGTCCCTTACTAGTTCGGTCTCTTTTTGCTCTGTCACAGAATATTCCAGAGTGCTGATATAGGAGAAGTCTAGTGACTTCAGGGTTAATTTTGCTATCAGAAGTGTTGGACATTATTTTTGTAGGGTTTTTTGCAGGTTGCAGACAGTGACTTGCCTTTCCTTTCCTGTCTAGTTAGTTTGGGCCCCATCATTTGCTCAGCCTATTTTCCTGCCTGTGTTTGTGCCTTCATCTTGTTTCACCGTCAATACATGTGTGGAGGCTATTTATTCCTTTGGGGTCTGCTCTGGGGCAGTTAGTTGTCCCTTTTCTTGCTTTAGGCTTATGTAGTCCTCTGGCCATGACGAGGCATCTAGGAACATCGTAGGCACGCTCCACGGCTACTGCTAGTTGTGAGGTAAGATCAGGGATCTGCAATCTGCATAGTTACCAACTTCTCTGGTTTTCTGTGGCTTAGCTTCTTTTGTTCTTTTTCTCCTCGGTGATCCATTCATAACACACGCGCCTCCGCTCTGTACACCTTGCACACACATGGCTACACTCCGTACACACACAGCTCTGCTCCGTACCCACATGGCTCTGCTCCGTACACCTTGTACATACATGGCTCCGCTCTGTACACGTTGTACACACACGGCTCAGCTCCGTACACCTCGTACACACGGCTCCGCTCCGTACACCTCGTACACACGGCTCCGCTCCGTACGCCTCGTACACACACGGCTCTGCTCCGTACACCTCGTACACACACGGCTCCGCTCCGTACACCTCGTACACACACGGCTCCGCTCCGTACACCTCGTACACACACGGCTCCGCTCCGTACACCTCGTACACACACGGCTCCGCTCCGTATGCCTCGTACACCCCCATCTCCTGCTACATATCCACCCTGTAAACCCCTCCTAACCCTACATATAAACTTCCCCTCATCCAGCACCATGACAACCAGCACAGCAGAGTCCTGCATACACTGAGGCCCCTGATCATGTGACCCCTGACTCCTCCCCTCCTGTGACCTCATCACAGGTCCTGTGCGCACAGAGCAGCCATATATGTGGAGTGCGGCTCTGCGGGTGGAGGCTCCACACCAGGACTGTAGCAGGTAAAGACCCCAATATCCACAGGTGTCCCTTCTAATTGGGGGAAACTATCCCCTCTAATAATCCTCGGACAGTTCTGACAAACACGGGAAAGTGCCCCTTTATGGAGGGGACAGAAAGTCTGTTTAGTCTCTTTAGCTCCATAGTATCAGCTCTAATCCAATGGTGAGAGAGCGATTTACCCCGAAGAGTCACAGATTGGGGGGTTGTTATATAATGTTATATTTAGGGGGTTTTGTGTTGTCTCCTTATAAGAATCACAATGGTTTTGTTCCTTTTCTGCTGATAGAAACAAACGACCCAACTATGAAAGACGGGAACCAAGGAGACATGTATTACTCTCCTAGTACGGGGCCTCTAGACACATAATGTTTTTCATGTAACATTTGGAGCCTATGGGAAAATGCCCCAAAAAGCCTCTTATCCAGAGAAAAATCACTGTACATGGAGACATTGGCCTCAGATATCTCCTGTCTTGTTCTTACAAACAATCTTCTATAAAAGCCTCAAACTTCTTTGTGTGACTCAGACCTGAGATCTAACGTGATAGAAGATTACAGTGCGGAGAAGACGGGAAACCTTCATATAGACGGCCGGTGGGGATGGAGTCAGTGACGGACTCTGGCCAAATATGTTCCTAGAGCCGTAGTAGAAGATGAAGATGTCGTCCTCATCATGAAGTAGTTATTTCTCCTGTCCCGTGTAATGAATATCTCCTGCAGTATTGCTAATGCCGATTCCAGTGTCGGGAAATGAGACAAGAATTAGCGTTATGGAAGATGAGTCTATGAGGAACGTATTCAGCTGCCGACTCCGAGGGAGAAACTGCTTGTTGTCTGTGGCCTAAATATATAGGTTTTATTAGTAGATGTCAGGGAAAAAAAACAGAATGTTGTAAAATGATAAAAATATAATTGTTGCTTGGGTCCCCGCCAGTCTCTGTATTTTTGGTTTGTCCTAACGAACTTGTTATTCCTTCAGCCAATCAGTTGCCAAAGCAGTGAGTAACATAGCCAGTGACTGGGAGCATGGAGGAGATGTCTTAGTCAGCAATTCAACGTTTGTTCCAGTCCATATAAGACTATAGAATACAACATCTACACGTTTTATCTTCTGAAATGTTTCCCCTTATTGTCTCCAGTAATTGTATTATTATACGGAATTCTTTATAATGATTCATCGTCTCATTGTCTTCCTATTCAGGTCCTTACAATATCAGATCCTGTCAGTGGACATCTTCTATATTAAGAGAATTTTTCTTAACTACCCAAGAATGGATATGGAGAGGGACAAGATGGTGGAGAGGATATTACACCTCACCCTGGAGATCCTCTTCCGTCTTACTGGAGAGGTGAGAGATTCTGATGACGTCACATTACATCATTCTTATCTGTGGGAATAACAGATGGACAGAACTGGAGAGGTGAGGACTCTGGAAATGTCTGTAGTGAGATTTATTAATGTGTCTCTCCATAACCAGGATTACATAGTAGTGAAGAAGACCTCTAGTGAGCGCTGTCAGGCCCCTGTGTCTGAGGGATGGGGAAGACCCCTGAGCCCAGTCATGGGGCCTCCACCTCACCCCCTGATGCATGAGGACATCAATGACCAGAAGGTCCTAGAACTCACCTACAAGATGATTGAGCTGCTGACTGGAGAGGTGACACTGCTGGGAATTCTGGGACATTAAACAGTAATGCTATGAAGGGATCGGCGGGATGATGGTATCATTGTATGTGTCAGGTTCCTATAAGGTGTCAGGATGTCGCCGTCTATTTCTCCATGGAGGAGTGGGAGTATTTAGAAGGGCACAAAGATCTGTACAAGGATGTCATGATGGAGGTTCCCCAGCCCCTCACATCACCAGGTAATAGACAGGATTAAATACACACGGCCTATAATTATCTTTATGTATATTATTAATTCAGTCCCTGTATGTGTTTCCTCCAGATCTATCCAGTATGAGGACAACACCAGAGAGATGTCCCCATTTTCTTCTTCCACAGGACTGTAAACAAGAAGATCCCAATGTTCCTCAGGATCATCAGGTAGATGGAGAGAAGGTGTCAGGAGATCTCCCCTATGATGTGTAGACGGCTGTGAAGGTCTTGTGCTCAGTCTTGTTTTATCCACCAGTATTATATGGTTTATACTTGTGTAATGAGAACTGTGGAGATGGCAGGATTAGAGCTGATCATAGATGTGACTTCTCCATCTGTCTGTGACTTTTACAATATTTGTTTCAGGGTGAAGATCTGACCCATATTAATACTACAGAGACATATGTGAGGGGTGATGAGCGGTGTAAACAGGAGATTCCTACATATGGCTACCCAGGTGAGCAGTAACCACTAAATGCAGAGAAGTCACAGATTCTTCTCAGTCACCGGCTGTGGCTGCTTCATCAATGCTGTAGTCCGGACGTGTCACAATTGTGTGATCCCCATTTTGCTGGTAGGGCACAACATTCTCCTCCATCCAAAAATGTTTAAATGGCTTTGTGAAAGTGTGAAACCCCTTTTGTATATACAACCTGCAGGATCCACTTACCCCCGGGGATTAGAACACGCTGACCGTTACCTGCTCAGGTCTGTAAACTTCAAAGCCAAATAATAGCGTATGTAGAATGTGCTGACAAGATGTAATGCTGGGCCTCTAAGAGAAAGTGTAGGGTAATGATGCTGTTGGCTTCCTAGATCCCTGATATCTTATTGGATGAATCTCCCTTCTCTTCCTTCTGTGCTGCTGAATGTGCTCATATGGTCCCTACAAGACCAGGTCCAGTCTTTCTGGCCAAACTTCGCTTTTATGATCAACAACATTAACCCCTTAACGCCCGCCGATACGCCTTTTAACGGCGGTAATTAAGGGTACTAAAACCACAGCGCCGTTAATTCACGGCGCTGTGATTTAAGTGACTAGCGCCCCCCCAGTGTCGGAATTTCTCCGAGGTCTCGGCTGCCAAGGGTAGCCGAGACCCCAGAGAACATGAATCGGTCGGTTTTTACCGACCCCTGCTTTTGCGATCGCCGTTATTAACCCTATAACGGCGACCGCAAAAAAAAAAAAAAGCCGCGATTTTACATTTAATTTCTCTCTCCTCTGATGTGATCGCACATCAGAGGAGAGAGAAATAGGGTCCCCTATCCCCCCCGGTACCTCTCCGTGGCCCTCCGTCCCCTCCCGGTTGGCCCACGTCCCGCCGGCATCCTCCGATGGGCGCCGCCATCTTGAAAATGGCGGGCGCATGCGCAGTGCGCCCGCCGGGAATCTGCCGGCTCCGGCTGGCAGATTCCATTCATTATTTTGATCACTATGATAAACGATCATAGTGATCAAAATAAAAAAAATAGTACATAACCCCCCCGTAAATCACTCCCTTATATAGGCCAATATAATGAAATAAAGAAAATATTTTTTTTTTCAGTTTTCCATTAGGGTTAGGGTTAGGGTAGGGTTAGGGTTAGGGTTGGGCTAGGGTTAGGGTTGGGCTAGGGTTAGGGCTAGGGTTAGGCTAGAGTTAGGGTTAGGGTTGTGCTAGGGCTAGGGTTAGGGCTCGGGTCACGACTAGGGTTAGAATTAGGGTTAGGGCGAACTAGAATTAGGGTTAGAATTAGGATTAGGGATTAGGGTTGGGATTAGGGTTAGGGTTGGGATTAGGGTTAGGGGTGTGTTGGGGTTAGGGTTGTAGCAAGAATTGAGGGGTTTCCACTATTTGCCAACTTTGGGGGTCTAACAATTGGGGTCTAAAAAAATCACTTTTGTGGAAATAAAAAAAGACTTTTTATTTTCACGGCTCTGCATTTATAAACTTTTGTGAAGCGCTTGGGGGTTCAAAGTGCTCACCACACATCTAGATAAGTTCATTAGGGGGTCTAATTTCCAAAATGGGGTCACTTGTGGGGGGTTTCCACTGTTTAGGCCCATCAGGGGCTCTGCAAGTGCAACATGATGCCCGCAGACCATTCCATCAAAGTCTGCATTCCAAAATGGCACTCCTTCCCTTCCGAGCTCTCCCATGCGCCCAAACAGTGGTTCCCCCCCACATATGGGGTATCGGCGTACTCAGAACAAATCGCATAAAAACTGTGCGGGTATGATTTCTCCTGTTACCCTTGTAAAAATAAAAATTTGGGGGCGAAAAGATCATTTTTGTGGAAAAAAAATGGATTTTTTATTTTCACGGCTCTACGTTATAAACTTCTGTGAAGCACTTGAAGGTTCAAAGTGCTCACCACACATCTAGATAAGTTCCTTAATGGGTCTAGTTTCCAAAATGGGGTCACTTGTGGGGGGTTTCCACTGTTTAGGCCCATCAGGGGCTCTGCAAGCGCAACATGATGTCCGCAGACCATTCCATCAAAGTCTGCATTCCAAAATGGCACTCCTTCCCTTCCGAGCTCTCCCATGCGCCCAAACAGTGGTTCCCCCCCACATATGGGGTATCGGCGTACTCAGGACAAATCGCATAACTGTGCGGGTATGATTTCTCCTGTTACCCTTGTAAAAAATAAAAATTTGGGGGAGAAAAGATCATCTTTGTGGAAAAAAATAGATTTCTTATTTTCACGGCTCTACGTTATAAACTTCTGTGAAGCCCTTGGGGGTTCAAAGTGCTCACCACACATCTAGATAAGTTCCTTAATGGGTCTAGTTTCCAAAATGGGGTCACTTGTTGGAGGTTTCCACTGTTTAGGCACATTAAGGGCTCTCCGAACGCAACATGGCATCCGATCTCAATTCCAGCCAATTCTGCGTTGAAAAAGTCAAACGGCGCTCCATCCCTTGCGAGCTCTGCCGTGTGCTGAAATAGTGGTTTACCTCCACATATAGGGTATCGGCGTATTCAGGAGAAATTGGTTCTGAAGTAAATTTTTTGCAAAAAAAAGTTAAATATTAATTTTTTCCTTCCACATTGCTTTAGTTCCTGTGAAGCACTTAAAGGGTTAATAAACTTCTTGAATGTGGTTTTGAGCACCTTGAGGGGTCTAGTGTTTAGAATGGTGCCACTTTTGGGTATTTTCTGTCATGTACACCCCTCAAAATGACTTTAAATATGATGTGGTCCCTAAAAAAAATGGTTTTGTAAATTTTGTTGTAAAAATGAGAAATCGCTGGTCAACTTTTAACCCTTATAACTTCCTAACAAAAAAAAATGTTGCTTCCAAAATTGTGCTGATGTAAAGTAGACATGTGGGAAATGTTATTTATTAAGAAATTTGTGTGACACATCTCTCTGATTTGAGGGCATAAAAATTTAAAGTTTTAAAATTGCAAAATTTTCAAAATTTTCGCCATATTTCCATTTTTTTCATAAATAAACACAAGACTTATCGAAGAAATTTTACCACTAATATGAAGTACAATATGTCACGAAAAAACAGTCTTAGAATCAGCGGGATCCATTAAAGCGTTCCAGAGTTATAACCTCATAAAGGGACAGTGGTCAGAATTGTAAAAATTGGCCTGGTCATTATGATGCAAACTGGCTCTGTCGCTAAGGGGTTAAATGTGCAGTGAGGCCAAGTGTGAATTTCTGGACCATAACAACAGAGTTTCCCTTTATCCTGACTTTTCAATTTCTTTTAAAACCGACTAATGTCAAACAGGATTGTGATAAACTACATAAAACACATTATACCTGTGCCATGATAGATCTCTAAGCTGTGCGTGGTCCACGGCTGTAATATACATTTATTCACAGCCCTGGTTTCATGGATTCACTACACGTACATTATGCTTTCGATCCTAAGGGATTCCGATTACTGCATAATCTCTCCTGAAATGTGGAGCCCTAATACTTTCTCTATTTTTCTGGTCAGGACTTACAGTAGCTCCAATGGTCCGCCATAAACTCCAGTGCCACTCCAGTTTAGTGTTGGAGTTCTCCCCTCATGCAGACTTTGTTTTTGGGGATGTAACATAGAACAAAAAAATGTCTTTTTTTTACATGTTCATTCTGGTTGATAGTTTGATTGAGGTAGGATCAGCCTGCCTCAGTTATGTGAGTAGCTTTTCTTTTTTTAAGTCTCCATTACCTCTTCCAAATGTGCAAGATCTAAATTGAAGCCCCAGCTCTGCAGTATTATAAAAAGTTCTCTTTAACCCCTTAACCTCCAAGGGAGGTTTGCACGTTCATGACCGGGTGAATTTTTTCAATTCTGACCACTGTCTCTTTATGAGGTAATAACTCTGGAACGCTTCCATGGATCCTGGTGATTCTGACATTGTTTTCTTGTGACATATTGTACTTCATGTTGATGGTAAAATTTCATTCATATTAACTTGCGTTTATTTGTGAAAAAAATGGAAATTTGGCGAAAATTTCGCAATTTTCCAACTTTGAATTTTTATGCCCTTAAATCACAGAGATACGGCACACAAAAACCTTAATAAGTAACATTTCCCACATGTTTACTTTACACAGCACAATTTTGGAACCCAATTTTTTTTTTTTCTTAGGAAGTTATAAGGGTTAAAAGTTGACCAGCGATTTCTCATTTTTGCAACACCATTTTATTTTTACGGACCACATCACATTTGAAGCCACTTTGAGGGATCTATATGATAGAAAATACCCAAAAGTGACACCATTCTAAAAACTGCACCCCTCAAGGTGCTCAAAACCACATTCAAGAAGTTTATTAACCCTTCAGGTGCTTCACAGAAATTTTTTGAATATTTAAAAAAAAATGAACATTTAACTTTTTTTCCCCAAAAAAAACTTCAGGCTCAATTTTTTTTATTTTACCAAGGGTAATAGGAGAAATTGGACTGCAAAAGTAATTGTGCAGTTTGTCCTGAGTACGCTGATACCTGATATGTGGGGGGAACCACTGTTTCGGCGCATGGCAGAGCTCAGAATGGAAGGAGCGCCGTTTGACTTTTTCAAAGCAAAATTGGCTATAATTCAGATCAGACGCCATGTCACGTTTGGAGAGCCCCTGATGTACCTAAACAGTGGAAACCCCCCACAAGTGACCCCATTTTGGAAACTAGACCCCCCAAGGAACATATCTAGATATGTGGTGAGAACTTTGAACCAACAATGGCTTCACAGAAGTTTATAACGTACAGCGGTACAATTAAAAAATCATATTTTTCCACAAAAATGATCTTTTCACCCCCAATTTTTAATTTCCAAAGGGTTTAAAGGACCCTTAAAGTTATTGTGCAATTTGTCCTGAGTAGGCTGATACCCCATATGTGGGTGTAAATGACTATTTGGGCGCATGGCAGAGCTCAGAAGGGAAGCAGCGCCATTTTATTTTTTTGGCTGGAATTGAGATCGGACACCATGTCGCGATTGGAAAACCCCTGATGTACCAAAACAGTGGAAACCCCCCACAAATGACACCATTTTGGAAACTAGACCCCCAGGGAACTTATCTAGATGTGTGGTGAGAACTTTGAACCCCCCAGTGCTTCACAGAAGTTTATAACATACAACCGTACAATTAAAAAAACATATTTTTTCCACAAAAATGATCTTTTCACCCTCAATTCTTATTTTTCCAAGGGTAACAGGACCCTAAAAGTTATTGTACAATTTGTCCTGAGTGCGCTGATGCCCCACATGTGGAGGTAAACCGCTATTTGGGCGCATGGCAGAGCTCGGAAGGGAAGTAGCGCCATTTGATGTTTTTGGCTGGAATTGAGATCGGACACCATATCGCGTTTGGAAAGCCCCTGATGTATCAAAACAGTGAAACCCCCCCCCCACAAATGACACCATTTTGGAAACTAGACCCCCAAGGAACTTATCTAGATGTGTGGTGAGCACTTTGAACCCCCAAGTGCTTCACAGAAGTTTATAACGCCCGGGCATGAAAATAAAAAAATCATTTTTTTCCACAAAAATGATATTTTTGCCCCCAATTTTTTATTTTCCTAAGGGTAACAGGAGAAACTGTTTTGCAATTTGTCCTGAGTAGGCTGATACCCTATATGTGGGGGTAAAACACTGTTTGGGCGCACGGCAGAGCTTGGAAGGGAAGGAGCACCATTTGACTTTTTAAACGCAGAATTGGCTGGAATTGAGGTCAGACGCCATGTTGCATTTGGAGAGCCCCTGATGTGCCCAAACAGTGGAAACCCCCAATTCTATCTCCAACCCTAACCCCAGCACACCCCTAACCCTAATCTCAGCCCTAACCCTAGCCCTAGCCCTAACCCTAATGGGAAAATGGAAATAAATACATTTTCTTTTAGTTTTATTATTTTTCCCTAACTAAGGGGGTGATAACGGGGTGTTTGATTTACTATTTATGGCGGTTTTTTATGTTTGGCAGCTGTCACACGCTAAAAGACGCTTTTCATTGTAAAAATAGTTTTTGCATCACCACATATTGAGAACTATAATTTTTCCATATTTTGACCCACTGAGTCATGTGAGGTCTTATTTTTTGCGGGACGAGTTGACGTTTTTATTGGTACCATTTTCGGGCACGTGACTTTTTTTATCGCTTTTATTCCGATTTTTGGGATGCAGAATGAACAAAAACCAGCGCTTCATGAATTTCTTTTGGGGGGTGCGTTTACACCGTTCCGCGTGTGGTAAAATTGATAAAGCGCTTTTATTCTTCGGGTCAGTACGGTTACAGCGATACCTCATTTAGGGTATTTTTTTATGTTTTGTCGGTTTTATGCAATAAAAACAATTTTATATAAAAAATAATTATTTTTGCATCGCTTTATTCTGCGAGCTATAACTTTTATAATTTTTCACTCATGATGCTGTATGGCGGCTCGTTTTTTGCGGGACAAGATGACATTTTCAGCGGTACCATGGATATTTATATGCGTCTTTTTGATCGCGCGTTATTGCACTTTTTGTTCGGCGGTATGATAATAAATCATTATTTTCTGCTTCGTTTCTTATTTTTTAAGGGGTTCGCTAAAGGTGTTAACTAATGGGACAGTTTTATAGGGCGGGTTGTTACGGACGCGGCGATACCAAATATGTGTACTTTTATTGTTTTTTTTTTTATTTCCAAAAAATGAATTTATTAGGGAATTTTTTTTTTTTTTACTTAGCGATTTTTTAAAAATTATTTTTACACTTTTTTATTTTTTTTTAACTTTATTACATTGTACCAGGTGGGACATCACTGTCCTGTGACAGATCGCTGATCTGTCACATCGAAGATCACTGTGACAGATCAGTGATCTGTCACAGGCACTGCACACGTCTTCCTCCTTGCCTTCGCTTTGCAGGCATGAGGAGCCAGCTCCCTGCAGGCCCCCGAAGGTCCCCGTCGCCATCTTGGATTCTGGGACCTGCAGGGATGAAGCCCCCCGCAGCAGCGCTGCACATTGCGCTGCTGTGGGGGGCTCAGGGAAGCACGGAGGGAGCCCCCTCCCTGCCGATGCTTCCCTTTAAACCCCGGTACACCGCGATCGTGTTTGATCACGGTGTGCAAGGGGTTAACGTGTCGGGGGTGGTCCGTGACCGCCCCTGACACATTGTGCCGGGTGTCAGCTGTGATAATCAGATGACACCCGGCCACGATCAGCGGCGCTCACCGCGTGGGCGCCGTTGATCGCTGTGATGTACTATCCCATCCCTGGGAATTAAGTCCCAGGGCACATGGACGGGATAGTACGTCACATGACAGAAAGGGGTTATATGTCTAATATTTTTTTCTTGAAACTCATCTAACAGAAAATATTGGCCCTTATAGATAGTTTAGATTGCCAAGAGCCACCAAGCCCCATACTCTAATTCAGTGTTCCCCAACTCCTGTCTTCAAAGAGCCACCAACAAGTCAGGTTTTCAGGATTTCCCTTAAAATTGCACAGGTGAGATCTGCTCACCTGCACAGGCAATAATTCCACCACCTGGGCGATACTAGGGAAATGCATAAAACCTGAGGACTGGAGTTGGGGAACACTGCTCTAATTACTGCAGAGAGGTTTCACCACTAGTTACTAATATTTTACTGATGAAGACTATTGAATTTGATCATTTCATTAGATGTGTTATTGTCTATAGTCACAGTTTTTGATTACAGTAGTTACTGCCCAAAATACTCCCATTTTTCACATTTGACTTGTGTCGCTTTATGTGGTGATAAATTTGGCATTCTTCACAAAGGATAATAACCGTGTATAAGTATATTAGGGGACAATACAAATATCTCTCCGAGGATCTGTTTATACCAAGGAAGGTGACTGTCACAAGGGGGCATTCTCTGTGTCTGGAGGAGAGAAGGTCTTTCCACCAACATAGAAGAGTATTCTTCACTGTTAGGGCAGTGAGAATCTGGAATTCCTTGCCTGAGGAGGTTGTGATGGCGAACTCAGTCGAGGGGTTCAAGAGAGGCCTGGATGTCTTCCTGGAGCGTAATAATATTGTATCTTACAGTTATTAGGTTCTTTAGAAGGACGTAGATCTGGGGATTTATTCTGACGGAATATAGGCTGAACTGGATGGACAAATGTCTTTTTTTGGCCTTGCTAACTACTGTATGTTACTACGATAATAGGAAACAAATGGACCTCACAGATTATTTCTCTTTCCCCCATGACGGCCCCACGGAGAGGGGATCCGTCCCACGGGGACAAGAAACCTACAGATAAAAAGGCGGTACCTCGCTCCCAAATAAGTTGGTTTCCTGTCCCCATAGGGAACCTACGAACTCACCAATCATCGTTGGATGCCGGGGCCGACCAGTCCGGGGGATGACAGCGGAGGTTCCCTGTCCCGGCTGGGGTGCTGACCCGAGGCGCCACCGCTGGAGGTCAGCGGGCCTCCAGGGAGTGCGGGGGGAAAGGCGGCAGAAGCGTGTGAGGGGAGCTAGGCAGAGGACTGACGAAAAACGCTCCAGGGACAGCGGCGCGGCAGGCGCAGGAAGTCTCCGGTGGAGTCAGTCCGCCGCAATGCATCCCTGGGAGCGGCAGCGCGCACACGCAAGCCCAGTGACATCGCCACCACCGCAACGCATGTCTGGGACCGGCATCTCAGAGCGCACACGCGGGGGGAACGGGGAGGCTCCAGATGACGTCAGACGCTGGATGCGCGTGGGTCGCCCCCGTCCCAGGGCTGTGGGTTACTCGGTACCGGGCCGGTGTCAGTGGGATGTGTCACAGCGGCGGCTGTGACCCGGTCCGTGGCCCTGGGCGCTCAATGGTGGTTTGTAGTTAATGAAATGGAATAGATTGTGACGCCACCTGTGGTGTTTGGCAAGCAAGATGTTAAGCCAACGCTGTGTGCAGATTCTTTGGGGCTGATGGTGTGTTGCAGCATAGATGGTGTAGCTCCCCACAGGTGAAGCTGTAACCCCAGGGCAGTGTAGTTGCAATGGATGAGAATAGGCACAGGCGGTGTGAGGAATGTTGGTACCCAGATGTAGCAGTGCTGGCGGTTTTGGCGCACAATTGAATGGAAGACACCAGGACTTGTAGTTCCAAAGCTTTACTCACAGTTCGTGATACACACTGGTGCCTGCCTCCGTGCCGTGTCCTCCGGGGCAGAGACTCAATCAACCTCCCGGGCAAGTCTGGATTCTCCTCTCCAACACTCCGCCAACATGTACCTTTCCTGAACGACTCCTCTATTGCGCCTTTTAGTGTGAAGAGCTCCAGTACCGTGGTACTCTGAAGTTCCTCCTGTCAGATGTTCCTAACAACTCTACTTGTATGACAGACAGCTGTAGCCTCTCTCGGGGACTCCCTTCTCCAGAGTCCTGGCTCTATTCAGTTGCTGTTGTGCCCCAAGTCTTAGATGGGAGTAGTGCATTTACAGCCAACTACTCCACCGGCGTCTGCTGCAGAACCATAAGTGTCCATACAACCTCGGGGACCGGGCCCTGGCCTTGCGCTGAGAACCTATAGGCAGGGTTCCTCTTCCAACCCACAACTCCTCTCTGTTCTCCTACTCCTTCGTTCCGCGCTGTTCCTTCTCTCTCTTATGGAAGCTTAGGTTGCAGTTCTACGTCTTTCTCCTTCTGTTCCTTTCCCGTGCCAGCTGGCTCAGATCACTGAGGCAGCTGCAGCACTCCTTCCTCCATCCCTCTTCCAGGGATCCCAACTCCCGAGTGGCTTCCTTCCTCACTGACCCTCTGTCAGACTGATCTGTAATTCTAAACCATCCCAACCTTTTATATATCTCAACTCTACCCACCTCCCAGCACATCTTGTGTTACAAAGCCAGGAACCACGAAAGGTGCTCTGCTACCCTCTAAGCATGAAGCCACAATCTGGTCCTGCTGAACTATCCTGTGTGTGGGGTGCAGGTGTTGGAGTGTGGAAAGGAGTTCCCAACTTACCTAGGTGGTGGGGCACTACACCTTAGGAGAAGGTGCAGTACCTCTGTGACGACTGAGCCTCAGGGGCGCCACACACGCAAAGCATCTCTGGGAGCCCGGAGTGCCGGGAAGGTGATGCAGTGGTGGCGCACACCCGGAGGCAATAAGGAGAAAAAAAATGCGCTCCCCCATGTGGCAGTGGCCGGAAGGGGGGGGATATTTAAAAAAAAAATCACAAGCCAAAAGATTGCTGCATCTCCTGGAAGCACGAGTGAGCCTCCAGAGGAGCAACCGCAGCTGGACATGTCCTCCGACACAAGGCACCAGCGGCAACCGCGGCAGAGGTTACAGGAAGGGGAACACCAGGAGGTCTGCAAAATACAATGAAAAACGGAGACTTGGTTGAGGATTCACCAGTATGGTTGTTGTAGGCGAACTCCGCCCAGAGAAGCAGGTCAACCCAGTCGTTTTGGTGGGCACTGGAAAAATGGCGCAGGTACCCAGTCAATGTCTGGTTGGTTCGCGCCACCTGCCCGTTGGACTACGGATGGTAAGAGGAGGAGAAGTCGAGAGAAACGTTCATGAGCTTACATAGTGCCCGCCAGAACTTGGAGGTGAACTGAATCTTTCTTTTGACCTTCGCGGGCACAAAGGTCTTGCCTGGAGGTGGAGAAAGCTAATTTACAGAAGCCACAGTGATGATTCTAGTGGGCTCAATAATGTGCGAAGGTTCCTCCACTGTTTCGGTCGGCTGGAAGACCCTGGATAAGGCGTCGGCTTTAGTGTTCTTGTTGCCAGGGCGAAAACGGAGCTCGAAATCAAAACGGGCAAAAAATAAGGACCACTTGGCCTGTCGAGGATTGAGTCTCTGGGCAGACTGGAGATAGGCCAAGTTTTTGTGATCAGAAAAGATTGCAAAGGGGTGGACAGCCCCCTCCAGGAGATGACGCCATTCTTCCAGGGCTAATTTTATGGCCAACAGTTCGCGGTCGCCGATCGAGTAGTTGCACTCGGATGGAGAAAAAGCCTTCGAAAAGAAGCCACAGGAATGCAGTCGACCAGAGGCGGATCTCTGGGACAGTACTGCCCCGGCACATGTTGAGAAAGTGTCCACCTCAAGCACAAAGGGTCGGTTGCTTTTGGGACGGTGCATCACCGGGACTGTGGAAAAAGCCATTTTAGGGTCTGAAAGGTTTCTTCCGCCTCCGTAGACCAAGAATTGGGGCTCATCCCCTTTCGGATAAGAGCGGAAATAGGTTTAGTTATTGAGGCAAAATGAGGAATAAATTGCCTGTAGTAGTTGGCAAATCCGAGAAACCGTTGTATAGCTCTTACTCAGACGGGACGAGGCCATTTGAGGATGGCAGTCAGTTTCTCGGGATCTATCCTTAATCCAGGCCCAGAGATAATGTAGCCCAGAAACGGGAGAGAGGTTTGCTCAAAGAGACATTTTTCTATCTTAGCAAACAAGCGATTCTCCTGAAGACGCTGTAACACCAGGCAAACACTCTTTCTGTGGGATGAAAGATCTGGCGAGAATACAAGGATGTCATCCAAGTAAACTACCACACAGGAATACAAGAGATCCCGGAAGATCTCGTTGACAAACTCTTGAAACACAGCAGGAGCATTTCAAAGACCAAAGGGCATGACCATGTACTCGTAATGCCCGTCTCGAGTGTTGAAAGCAGTCTTCCACTCGTTACCTGCGCAGATACAGATCAGATTATAGGCTCCCCTAAGGTCCAACTTGGAGAAGACCCGGGCCCCTCTGAGACAGTCAAACAACTCCAGAATGAGTGGAAGAGGATACCTGTTCTTGATGGTAATCTCATTCAAGCCCCTATAGTCAATGTACGACCGCAGAGATCAGTCCTTCTTGACGAAGAAAAACCCGACTCCCGCGGGCGAAGAGGATTTCCGTATAAACCCTTTGGCAAGGTTCTCCCGGACGTATTCAGACATGGCTAAGGTCTCAGCGGGAGACAGTGGGTAGATTCTGCCCATTGGGGGAGTTGAACCGGGGATTAGTTCAATTGGGAAGTCAAAAGGCCGGTGTGGGGGAAGAACTTCCACCTCCCTCTTAGCAAAGACGTCTGCGTAGGAACTGTAGGCTGAACGAAGACCCGCAAGATCAGGGGGTGGCCGGGGAGCAGCAGCAAGACTGATAGGGCTTGTCTCGATGTAAGGCTCCGCCTTGCAATTCCACGTCCTTAGTGAACAAGGTGACGGTCTCCTGTAGCGGTTTGCCATCCACTGCAGCAGTCAGCCGAGGATTACATAGGGTAACCACAGGAATCTGGTACTTGTCCACCTCTTCACGCCGGATGAAGTTACCTGCCGAGCACAAATCCACGTAGGCCACCTTGGACCCATGTCTCTGCCCTGAAACCAAAAGAACAGTCGAAAGAGGTTGAGAGGAATCATTAGCACCTAGGGAGGCCTCTCTTACCTGGCTTAGGTGGAGGAGTTTCCCGGTCTCTCTGGACAAGTGCGGACAAAATGAGAAGAACCTCCACAATAGAGGCATAGGCCTTGTGCCCGTCTCTCCCTCCGACGCAACTCTGCCAACTTAAGGCGATCCACCTGCATGGGTTCAACAGGGGAAGAAGGGGACCCGACTGGATGAGGACTAGAGGACCAATGTGGAAAGGGAGGCTGGTCTAGTGGGCCTCCTGTCTCTTGCTGACTTCCTGAACCGTAGATCAATGCCAGTGGCCAGCGAGATAAGGTCTTCCAGGGTGGTTGGGGTATCCTGACCCATGAGTTCATTCTTTATCCTGCTTGAGAGACCATGTCAGAATGCCCCTACCAATGCCGCATTATTCCAACCTAGCTCCGAGAGAGTACGAAAGCGGATCGCATACTCTCCGACCGTGAGGGAACCTTGATGAAGATTAAAAAGAGAGTCGGTAAGAGAGGTTAATCGACCATCAAAGACCCCGTGAAAAGTATCCAAGAAGACCGGAAGGCTCGAGACAACGGGATCATCCCTTTCCCAAAGAGGGATCAGCCAGGACAGGGCCTCTCCCTCCAGATGAGACATAATGAAGGCCACTTTGGCCCGATCAGAGTGAGGCAACCATTCAAAATGGAGGCCACACTGGTATAAGAACCCCCTACAGAGTTTGGGGTCGCCACTAAACCGAGGTGGCTTGGCGAGGCGATGGGAGAGCTGCAGAAACAGGAGGTGGAGTTTATGCCACGGCGGCAAACTGGAGGGCCACCAGACGGCTATTGACAGAGGCCATATAACTTAAAATATGGGCTTGGTGTATCACGTTGCTGACCCAGCTCCTGTTGAAGACTGGCCAGCTGAGTAGCATTTCCAGGATCGGCCACCTGTAGGACCGACAAGCGGGAGTCCGTGGACTTCATTACAGACATTATGCGTCCCTGGGTCTCCCGCAAAAAGAGCAACACTTTTTGGGTGGCAGCAGGGGTACCGGCGGGATCCATGGCCTGATCTTACTGTTAACGGGGTGGTCAGGTGAGGCAAGTCTCCAGGAGTGGACCATCTGGATCGTGGCACCGAGGGGCCCCCGGCGAGCCACCAGGTGGAGCCAACCCCTATACAGGGATCGTTAGGAGCAGGCCCAGGGGTTCGACTACCACGATAGCCGGTACCGAGAGGGGCGGCTCAGAACGGACTGGAGTAAGTCCACGGGACTACAGATGAAAAGGCTGGAGCGGGACTGCGGGACTGGACCAAGGACAGCAGGACAGAGCAGGGACACGGAAGACAGGACCCGAGTAGGACTGCGGGACAGGACCATGAACAGCAGGACGGAGCAGGGACACAGAAGACAGGACCGGAGTAGGAATGCGGGACTGGACCACAGAGAGCAGGATGGAGCAGGGACATGGAAGACAGGACCGGAATAGGACTGTGAAACTGGACCACGGACAGCAGGATGGAGCAGGGACACGGAAGACAGGACCGGAGTAGGACTGTGGGACTGGACCACGGACAACAGGACGGAGCAGGGACATGAAAGACAGGACCAAAGTAGGACTGTAGGAGACATTCCTCGTAAAGGTGAGACACACTGATAGCAGAACAGAGGGCCTAATGTGTGGTGTAGCACAAAGATCAGGCGCCTCCATTACAGGAGGGCGGCCTGATATATCCCTGCCTGGTCTCCTATTGGTCCGGCAGTGCTTCCGGGTCAGGGCACCGCTGGAGCACAAGAGACAGGAGGGATGTGCATAGCATGCAGAGATGCCGTCGACCGCGTACCTGTCAGAAGAGGACACCGCAGCTGCCAGGCAGCGAGGGACTGCCACGCGGGAGCGGAGGCAGGGTGAGTATCCAGCGGCGGCGTGACAGTTATACACTACTGTCTGGGCACATGGCAGGGTTAAGAAGGGAAGAAGCTTCATTTTTCTATTTAAATGCACATCTTCTTGGAATAGTATTGGTTACCTGGCAGCTCAACATATGGCTACCATGATCAAGCTTGGCACTATCTACTCCGCTTTGCAGATCCCAAGTATTACCTTGCTCATCATCCTTTACATGGATCTGTTCTTACACATAGACCCAAGGCTTGGGCCATGGTGTTACCTGCTGTTCTGTGGAGTGAGGTGGGATGAAGAATAGTCAGGTAGCTGGGTCAGAACCAGGAGGGCAGAGAAAATGCAAAATCAGAAGAACAAAATTAGTCACTAAGGGGTCACAACAGCTGAGCACAGAGAAGACTGAATCAGAGAAGAACAAGGCTGTGTCCGGCATCTTCCTGCAATTTGCCTTGAGCTTTAGTAGGGTGTGGTGCTTTCCAATTGGTGAAAGCAGGAAGCAGAATACTCCAGATAGACAGCACACACACCCATAATACCAGACTGGATGATCACAGCAACCCTAATCTAAGTGGCTGAACAGAGCCTGCTCCACCCAGAGCTTCTGATTCCTACATCTCCTCCATCCCTCACTGCCTACAGAATGAATAAGGCCATGCCTGGTGAAAGAAGCAGAGGTGGCAGTTGCAGATTCCAGACAAGATGGTACACACCACTATCACAAGCCCTAATACGACAAAATGCAGAAAACCATAGCAGTAGAAAACCCCTATAAAGTGGCTCCATTGTGGAAATTATAACCCTCAGTGAATTAATCTATATTAGCAGTGATTATTTTGACTCCACAGCCACTTTCCGGAAAGTAGTGTGCAGTGGATGTTGGAGAGTGAAAAATTGCAAATATACCATTTTATTATGTACCACATAGTGCCCAGATTGTGCTCCAGGAGACACCATAAGTTAAGTGGGTTTTTCTCACTATAATTATGACAAATACATGGGTGCTAATTTTGGTTTGGGCACAATGAAAGGCTCAGAAGCGAGAAGAAGATTTGACTTTGTGAAAGTGGATATTGCTGGATTGGTTTATAGAAGGCATGTTGCTTTTCAAGAGCCTTTGAGCCACTAATAATATTGAAACCTCTGTTTTTCCACGGAGAGATGGTGGACCAGAGTGGGGTAATGTTTTTTGTGAGATTAGTAGAAGTTTTTATTGGTGGTGTTTTTACCTACAAAACGTTGTTTGGTGACTTTTTATTCCATATTTGGGGGGAAGGCAGAATGACAAACAGTTGAACTCCACGCTCTACTGGTTCATCCTATAAGATTTTCTATTAGATTGTGAACGGTCATTGTCTTGATGAATAATTCAATATTTCATAGAATCATAGAATGGTAGAGATGGAAGGGACCTCCTCGGTCATCTGGTCCAAGTCCCTGCTCAGTGCAGAATTCAGTAAATCATCCCAAACAGAGGTCTGTACAGCTTCTATTTGAAGACTTCCATTGCAGGAGAACTCACCACCTCTCATGGCATCCTTTTCCACTCATTGATCACCCACGCTGTCAAAAGGTTTTTTCTAATATCTAATCTGTGTCTTTCAATTCAGTTCCATCCTATTGCTTCTAGTCTTTCCTTGTGCAAATGAGAATAAATCAATAAAGCTATTTTTACATAGCGTACCATTTTTACAGACAGTTTAAGGAGAAATATTCAAAAATGTAAAGTTATTATTATTATTTATTTATTGTTATAGCGCCATTTATTCCATGGC
Organism: Dendrobates tinctorius; assembly: GCF_039654945.1. NCBI lineage: Eukaryota > Metazoa > Chordata > Amphibia > Anura > Dendrobatidae > Dendrobates > Dendrobates tinctorius. The sequence continues at coordinate 1,787,709 of NW_027361961.1, read as the reverse complement.
GCTTTACAGGTAAGGAGGGGTATACATAAAAACAAGTACAATAATCTTAAACAATACAAATCATAACTGGTACAGAAGGAGAGAGGACCCTGCCCGCGAGGGCTCACAATCTACAAGGGATGGGTGATAATACAGTAGGCGAGGGTAGAGCTGGTCGTGCAGCGGTTTGGTCGATCGGTGGTTACTGCAGGTTGTAGGCTTGTCGGAAGAGGTGGGTCTTCAGGCTCTTTTTGAAGGTTTCGATGGTAGGTGAGAGTCTGATATGTTGTGGTAGAGAGTTCCAGAGTAGGGGTGATGCGCGAGAGAAATCTTGTATGCGATTGTGGGAAGAGGAGATAAGAGGGTAGTAGAGAAGGAGATCTTGTGAGGATCGGAGGTTGCGTGCAGGAAAGTACCGGGAGACGAGGTCACAGATGTATGGAGGAGACAGGTTGTGGATGGCTTTGTATGTCATGGTTAGGGTTTTGTAATGGAGTCTCTGGGCAATTGGGAGCCAGTGAAGGGATTGACAGAGGGGAGAAGCTGGGGAATAGCGGGGGGACAGGTGGATTAGTCGGGCAGCAGAGTTTAGAATAGATTGGAGGGGTGCGAGAGTGTTTGTGGGGAGGCCACAGAGCAGGAGGTTGCAGTAGTCAAGGCGAGAGATGATGAGGGCATGGACTTGGGTTTTTGCAGATTCTTGGGTGAGGAATGAACGGATTCATGAAATATTTTTGAGTTGAAGTCGGCAGGAAGTGGAAAGGGCTTGGATATGTGGTTTGAAGGAGAGATTAGCGTCAAGGATTACTCCGAGGCAGCGAGCTTGTGGGACTGGGGAGAGTGGGCAGTCATTTAATGTAATTAATAGGTTCGTAGGGGGGGTCACGTGAGATGGGGGAAAGATGATGAATTCTGTTTTGTCCATGTTGAGTTTCAGAAATCTAGCGGAGAAGAAGGATGAAATAATGGACAGACATTGAGGGATTCTGGTTAGTAGGGAGGTGATATCTGGTCCAGAGATGTAGATCTGTGTGTCATCAGCGTAGAGATGATACTGAAAGCCATGAGATTCTATGAGCTGTCCCAGGCCAAAGGTGTAAATAGAGAACAGCAGGGGCCCAAGGACTGAACCTTGTGGGACTCCGACAGATAGGGGGCGAGGTGAGGAGGTGGTGTGTGAGTGGGAGACGCTGAATGTCCGGTCTGTTAGGTATGATGAGATCCAGGATAGGGCCAAGTCTGTGACGCCGAGGGATGAGAGGGTCTGTAATAATAGGGAATGGTCCACTGTGTCAAAGGCAGCCGACAGGTCCAGGAGGAGGAGGACAGAGTAGTGTCGCTTGCTCTTGGCGGTTAAGAGGTCATTGGTGACCTTAGTAAGGGCAGTTTCAGTGGAGTGGTGTGACCGGAAGCCAGATTGTAAGCGGTCGAAGAGGGAGCAAGAAGAGAGATGGGAGGACAGTTCAAGGTAGACGTGTTGTTCCAGTAGCTTGGAGGCGTAGGGGAGAAGTGATATAGGGCGATAGCTAGATACAGAGGATGGGTCAAGAGAGGGCTTTTTGAGGATAGGTGTGATGGAGGCATGTTTAAAGCTTGAGGGGAAAACACCAGTTGTTAGTGATAGGTTGAAGAGATGGGTTAGGGTTGGGATGAAGACTGTGGTGAGGTTTGGTATGAAGTGGGATGGGATCGGGTCGAGTGCACAGGTGGTGAGATGTGATCTTGAGAGTAGAGTGGAGAGTCGATCTTCTGTAATGGTGGAGAAGTTGGTTTTGAAGGTGGAGGGCTGGGAAGTCGGGAGGAAGGGTTCTGGGGGTTGTTGACCAAAACTTTCTCTGATGTTATCAATCTTCTGCTTGAAGAATGAGGCAAAGTCTTCAGCTGAGATGAGTGGGGAGGGAGGAGGTGCTGGGGGGCGGAGGAGAGAATTGAAGGTGTTGAATAACTGTTTAGGGTTGTGAGACAGGGAGGATATGAGAGATGAGAAGTAGGTTTGTTTAGCTGTGGCGAGTGTGGTCTTGAAAGTAGTGAGGGACTGTTTGAATGCGATGAAGTGCTCGTTGGAGTGGGATCTTTTCCATCTGCGCTCAGCAGCCCTGGAAGCTCGCCTCAGCTCTTTGGTCAGGCTGGTGTGCCAGGGCTGTCTGTTGATTTTGCGAGCTTTGGTATGTGTAAGTGGGGCAGCGGATTCCAAAGCTACAGCTATTGTGGTGTTATATAGAGCGGCAGCGTCATCTGCATTGTGTAAGGAACTTATATCTGTGAGAGGGAGAAGGGATTCAGAGAATGAGTGTAGGTCAAGGTGTTTAAGATTTCTGCGAGGGTGTGAAAGTTTGTGGGGTGGGGTTTGTAGACATGGAGTGAAGAGGGAAGAGAATGTGAGAAGGTTGTGGTCAGAGAGAGGAAGAGTTGAGTTAGAGAGGTTAGATAGGGAGTAGAGGCGGGTGAAGATGAGGTCCAGTGTGTGGCCATCTTTGTGGGTGGCTGTAGAAGACCATTGAGTGAGGCCGAAGGAGGAAGTGAGAGATAGGAGTTTAGTGGCAGCTGAGAGGGAAGTGTCAATGGGGATGTTGAAGTCGCCCATGATGATAGTAGGGATGTCCGCGGAAAGGAAATGAAGTAACCAGGTGGTGAAGTGGTCAAAGAAGGTGGTGGCTGGCCCTGGGGGGCGGTAGATGACAGCCAGTTGGAGGTTGGAGGGGGAGTAGATGCGCACAGAGTGCACCTCAAAGGAAGGGAGGGTAACAGAGGGTGGCAGTGGGATTGGGGTGAAGGAGCAGGTATCTGACAGGAGAAAACCAACTCCTCCGCCATGTTTGCTGCTGGGGCGGGGGTGTGAGAAAGGTGGAAGCCACCATATGAAAGTGCAGCAGGAGAGGCTGTGTCAGAAGGGGTGAGCCAGGTTTCGGTGATGGCGAGGAAGGAAAGTTTGGTAGTAACAAAAAGATCATGGATGTAGGAAAGCTTGTTGCAGACAGATCGAGCGTTCCACAGAGCTCCTGTTAGTGGGACTGGGGAAGCGGGGGCTGGGTGAATGGGTATAAGGTTGGAGAGGTTACGGAAGGTTGTGATAGAGCGTGGATGGGAGGTAGAAATGACTGTGGGAATGTGGTGAGGAGGACCAGGATTTGGGGAGATATCACCAGCAGTGAGAAGGAGCAGAGAAAGTGTTAGCAGGTGGGAGCAGGAGAGGGAATGAGGGGGCTGTCTGTGTTTGGAGACAGAGGATTGTATGGTAAGGAACAGTTTTGAGGCAGAGGTGAGGTGGATGGGGAGGATTGAAGAAGAGATGAACAGTTCCTTACTAGGAGTAGGGATTAGGGGAATTAGCAGAAAGTGAAGGATTATAGGGGTGAAAACAAACAGAAACATTGTTTACAGTGACTGTGTACAGTTACCTTCAGTTCCAATTCTGGTTTTAATTCTTAAATTAATCTTCACACTTCTAGAACACACTTATAGAAATCACACTGCAGACTGAAGTCTTTATGCAGACTTGTGCTCTGCAATATATGTCCAACTAAGTGCAGTCAGGTGTGAAGCAGAGAAGAGTGGTCTCTACTCTTCTTGGTCAGACAATTAAGAGTGGACCAGATGCATATGATCAAGCCAGAGCAAACAAGGTCATAAATAACACTGGGGTAAGCTGGGGTTAGCTGAAAGGCATACCATGTGAATGCTAGGTGGAGAGGCAAGTCTATGTGCAAAGCTGGGTGATGCACTGTGTGCCCTTCATAGACAGACAGCAGGAGAGCTGGGTGGATGGACATACCATGTGAATGCTAGGTGCAGAGGCAAGTCTATGTGCAAAGCTGGGTGATGCACTGTGTGCCCTTCATAGACAGACAGCAGGAGAGCTGGGTGGATGGACATACCATGTGAATGCTAGGTGCAGAGGCAAGTCTATGTGCAAAGCTGGGTGATGCACTGTGTGCCCTTCATAGACAGACAGCAGGAGAGCTGGGTGGATGGACATACCATGTGAATGCTAGGTGCAGAGGCAAGTCTATGTGCAAAGCTGGGTGATGCACTGTGTGCCCTTCATAGACAGACAGCAGGAGAGCAGGAGAGCTGGGTGGATGGACATACCATGTGAATGCTAGGTGCAGAGGCAAGTCTATGTGCAAAGCTGGGTGATGCACTGTGTGCCCTTCATAGACAGACAGCAGGAGAGCAGGAGAGCTGGGTGGATGGACATACCATGTGAATGCTAGGTGCAGAGGCAAGTCTATGTGCAAAGCTGGGTGATGCACTGTGTGCCCTTCATAGACAGACAGCAGGAGAGCAGGAGAGCTGGGTGGATGGACATACCATGTGAATGCTAGGTGCAGAGGCAAGTCTATGTGCAAAGCTGGGTGATGCACTGTGTGCCTTTCATAGACAGACAGCAGGAGAGCTGGGTGGATGGACATACCATGTGAATGCTAGGTGCAGAGGCAAGTCTATGTGCAAAGCTGGGTGATGCACTGTGTGCCCTTCATAGACAGACAGCAGGAGAGCTGGGTGGATGGACATACCATGTGAATGCTAGGTGCAGAGGCAAGTCTATGTGCAAAGCTGGGTGATGCACTGTGTGCCCTTCATAGACAGACAGCAGGAGAGCAGGATAGCTGGGTGGATGGACATACCATGTGAATGCTATGTGCAGAGGCAAGTCTATGTGCAAAGCTGGGTGATGCACTGTGTGCCCTTCATAGACAGACAGCAGGAGAGCTGGGTGGATGGACATACCATGTGAATGCTAGGTGCAGAGGCAAGTCTATGTGCAAAGCTGGGTGATGCACTGTGTGCCCTTCATAGACAGACAGCAGGAGAGCAGGAGAGCTGGGTGGATGGACATACCATGTGAATGCTAGGTGCAGAGGCAAGTCTATGTGCAAAGCTGGGTGATGCACTGTGTGCCCTTCATAGACAGACAGCAGGAGAGCTGGGTGAATGGACATACCATGTGAATGCTAGGTGCAGAGGCAAGTCTATGTGCAAAGCTGGGTGATGCACTGTGTGCCCTTCATAGACAGACAGCAGGAGAGCTGGGTGAATGGACATACCATGTGAATGCTAGGTGCAGAGGCAAGTCTATGTGCAAAGCTGGGTGATGCACTGTGTGCCCTTCATAGACAGACAGCAGGAGAGCAGGAGAGCTGGGTGGATGGACATACCTGTCAAGTTCAAGGATATTTTAGTAAAAAATAATTGGTTTTATTCTTAGCAGATAACTGTACCAGGAGATCAGAGAGACAGCTGACTTCTTCAATTTTAAAATCAGATGATCCTGAGATCCCACAGGATACAATTAAAGTGAATGCCATTACTCCAGATATACCATCATCCCTTCACAGCAAAGATCTGTCATCTGATTCACTACCGACTACTAAGGGAAATCAAAGACACAAAAGAGGCATTAAAAAACAAACTGCTCATAAAGCAAGGAAGTCTTTATCATGTTCAGAATGTGGGAAATGCTTTAGTCAGAAGTCAAATCTTGATGGACACAAAAGAACTCACACAGGAGAGAAGCCTTTTCCATGTTCAGAATGTGGGAAATGTTTTAGCTGGAAACATCATCTTGATAAACACCAAAGAACCCACACAGGAGAAAAGCCTTTTTTCTGTTCAGAATGTGGAAAATGTTTTGCAGAGAAATCACGTCTTAACGAACATCAGAGACTCCACACAGGGGAGAAGCTTTTTTCCTGTTCAGAATGTGGAAAATGTTTTGCACAGAAATTTCGACTTGTTAGGCACCATAAAGTGCACACAGGGGAGAGACCTTTTTCATGTTCTCAGTGTGGGAAATGTTTTAACCGGAAATCAAATCTTGATAACCACTGTAGAACTCACACTGGGGAGAAGTCGTTTTCATGTTTAGAATGTCATAAATGTTTTGCAGAGAAATCACATCTTATCGAACATCAGAGGCTGCACACAGACGAGAAGCCTTTTTCCTGTTCAGAATGTGGAAAATGTTTTGTGAAGAAATCAACTCTTAATAGACACTATAGAATCCACACAGGGGAGAAGCCTTTTTCATGTTCTCAGTGTGGGAAATGTTTTAACCGGAAATCAAATCTTGATAACCACTGTAGAACTCACACTGGGGAGAAGTCATTTTCGTGTTTAGAATGTCAGATATGTTTTGCAGAGAAATCACATCTTATCGAACATCAGAGACTGCACACAGGGGAGAAGCCTTTTTCCTGTTCAGAATGTGGAAAATGTTTTGTGAAGAAATCAGCTCTTAATAGACACTATAGAATCCACACAGGGGAGAAGCCTTTTTCATGTTCTCAATGTGGGAAATGTTTTAACCGGAAATCAAATCTTGATAAACACCAGAGAGATCACACAGGGGAGAAAACTTTTTCATGTTTAGAATGTGGGAAATGTTTTAACCGGAAATCGAATCTTAAAGAACACCAAAGAACCCACACAGGAGAGAAGCCTTTTTCATGTTCAGAATGTGGGAAATGTTTTAACCGGAAATCGAGTCTTAAAGAACACCAAAGAACCCACACAGGAGAGAAGCCTTTTTCATGTTCAGAATGTGGGAAATGTTTTAACCGGAAATCAAGTCTTAAAGAACACCAAAGAACCCACACTGTGGAGAAGCCTTTTTCATGTTTAGAATGTGAGAAATGTTTTGCAGAGAAATCACATCTTATCGAACATCAGAGACTCCACACAGGTTAGAAGCCTTTTTCCTGTTCAGAATGTGGAAAATGTTTTGTGAAGAAATCACAACTTGTTAGACACCATAGAATCCACACTGAGGAGAATCCTTTTCCATGTTATCAGTGTGGGAAAGATTTTAAATGGAAATCAACTTTTATCTTCCTAAAAGGGTTATCCATGAGAAGGACAATCCCTTGTTATTAGAGATGAGCGACTTTGCCTTTTTTAGGGTCGAGTCGGGTTTCATGAAACCCGACTTTCTCAAAAGTCGAGTCAAATGAAATCAGCCGACTGTTGGGAAAAGTTGAAGGTCCGACTGAAACCCGAAACCCAATGCAAGTCAATGGGGAAGCAAAGTCGGAAGGGAGTGGAGGACAGTAAACACCTACATGCCGGACTGCTTTTTTTAAAGTGCGTGAAATCTTGCTCTCTCCCCGGACGCTGCACATGTCATCTCGTTGGCCACATTGTACGTCCTTGCTCATTGGCTGAAAAAAGTCACGTGCAAGCATTCTGGGAAATCCGACTTTGGCGCTCGTTTTGCCAACCGCATGGCCGACTTCACGTTGTGGTCGGGTTTCGGTCTGTGAAACCCGACTTTGCCATAATTCAGCGACTTATGAATCTGGCCGACCTGTTTCGCTCAATTCTTCTTGTTATTCCTGTTTGGTCTTATAAAAGTAAAAACATTTATACTCACCTCCTGCTCCAGCGCCATTCAAATTCAAGCAGCATCAGGACTCGCACTCCTGGAGCTCACATGAGGTTTTTACATCATATGAGCCCTGTACCCAGTCAGCACTGCCTTCACTGTCCCAGCCTTCAGACATATTGAACATCAACATTAAGGCGGCTCTCTGACTTCCTCTTGATGTCCCATTTGTCCGAAGGTGGGGACAGTGACCCAGTACAGATTGGGTGCAGAGCCCAAATGACTTATCAACCTACATGTAATGTGTGCTACTAGGAATGCAAGTGCCAGCATGGTAGGTGACTATAAATATTTTTATCTTAACCCCTTAACGTCCAATGATGGACAGAGTCCATTTTCTCATTGCTTTCAATGGTGAAAAAAAACATTCACCGTAAATATAATTTTAACATTTTACTACCTTATCTGGGCATGTGGTGTGTGACATAGTGAGACACATCCTGTTTAATTCATGAAGAAAGGACTCTGAAAATTAAAAATCCTATGCAGACAATACAAGAACTTCCAAAAATTAGAAGGAAGAGGGACTCTGATACATAAAGAACATAAAGGAGGGTCTCCTACACATTCCTTTAAAATTGTTAGGAAGTGGGACTCCTAGACTCATAAGTCTATGCACTAAGTGCAAGGTCTGAAAAAAATTTAAAGGAGGGACTCCAATACACCCTTGATGACACGTAGAGAAGGTCCTCAAAACCCTTTTCTTCCCATTGTTAAGGTATGGGATGTAAAGCCTATGCACTAAGTGCAAGGTCTAGCAAAAATTTAAATGAGGGTGTGATGACACATCATTTTATCTTAATTAACCAGATGTCTATTTTCAGTAAGCCAGGAGGAATAGACTGTTATCTATATGACGACTTTTGAATTTTGCTGTTGTTCTTCAGTTGGTCAAGAACTATATATTGTTGTCATGAGTCTTAAACGTTGATTTTTAATCATTTTAAATGGCTAATGTTTGCCTCTTACATCAGCTCCTACAATTTATTGTCTGCTTTCTTTGTAAGACACTGATGCAGGGTCATTGAACAATGGATGTTTGCTTAATGTGTTGAATGACCATTGTGTGGGTCTTGTGGCTTGTTGTCTTACAAAATGAAGGAATAAGAACTATGCAAATTGATTAAATAGTCTAACAATACACGTTAACCTTATCACGTATTCCTTTTGACCTCTGGATGCTGGCTTGAAAGACAACAATTGTGAGCTATATAAGTGGGATATGCCTCTAACAATATACCTTGAGACAGCCAAGAGATTCAGAAATCCAAAGAACCAGATTCTCTTTACATAACCACAGCCAGGAACACTTTACAGCAGGGGTCTCAAACACACAGCCCGCGGGCCATATGCGGCCCCTGAGGCAGGCATCTGCGGCCCGCGGTGCACCACATGTCTCACTCCCTGAGGCAGGGGGAAGGCGGGCATTCAGGAGCAGCGATGGCATTGGCTGTTCTGTGTGCACACACTGCACAAGACCTGTGATGAGGTCACAGGAGGGGGAGGAGTGAGAGGTCACATGATCAGGGGCCTCAGTGTGTGCAGGACTCTGCTGTCTGTGTGCTTGTCATGGTGCTGGTTGAAGGTAAGTTTATGTGTGGGGTCAGGAGGGGTTTACAGGGTGGATGGAGCAGAGCCCTGTGTATTCGAGGTGTGCGGAGCCCTGTGTGTATGAGGTGTATGGAGCGGAGCCCTGTGTGTTTCGAGGTGTGCGGAGCCTTGTGTGTATGAGGTCTATGGAGCGGAGCCCTGTGTGTACAAGGTGTGTGGAGCAGAGCCCTGTGTGTTCGAGGTGTGCGGAGCCCTGTGTGTACGAGGTGTATGGAGCGGAGCCCTGTGTGTTTCGAGGTGTGCGGAGCCCTGTGTGTATGAGGTCTATGGAGCGGAGCCCTGTGTGTACAAGGTGTATGGAGCAGAGCCCTGTGTGTTCGAGGTGTGCGGAGCCCTGTGTGTACGAGGTGTACGGAGTGGAGCCCTGTGTGTACGAGGTGTACAGAGCAGAGCCCTGTGTGTACGAGGTGTATGGAGTGGAGCCCTGTGTCTTCGAGGTGTATGGAGCGGAGCCCTGTGTTTTCGAGGTGTAAGGAGCCCTGTGTGTACGAGATGTAAGGAGCGGAGCCCTGTGTGTACGAGGTGTAAGGAGCGGAGCCCTGTGTTTACGAGATGTAAGGAGCGGAGCCCTGTGTGTACGAGGTGTATGAAGCAGAGCACTGTATGTACGAGGTGTAAGGGCTCCGATCCGCTGTGTATGAGGTGTACGGAGAGGAGCCGCGTGTGTACGGGGTGTATTAAGTTTGAAAGGAATGCGGCCCCCCAGCTCAAATTTTTTTTTTATGTGCGGCCCATTTACTCTACCGAGTTTGAGACCCCTGCTTTACAGGGTAGCTGCCAGATTTTGGCTCTATCACGAGTGACACAGATCTGACTTTCTACAGGATGCCAGCTTAGAGGACCACAGCCCTGGCTGAAAGAATATAGATCTGCTTCATTGACCACCACTGAACCTATGAATACATTTGGGGTAGTCAGGATTTGGACCTACCTGTCACCGGAGGCCTATGTTTGTGAAGCCAGGAATGGGACTCACCTGGCTCTGTGGAGATGTTCGCAGAAGCCAGGTTGTGACCTTCCCAGCACCTGGCCTTGTACCTCAATGGACTGCCAACTTCCTAAGCTTCTTGTTACCTCCTCTCTGTGCAAGGGAGACATAGAGGTAGCTGGCACTGGAAACGCTGAAGTCACAGCTGCTCTTATCCCAGCAAATCAGTGGGTGAGACTAATTTGCACCATTGGATATGTTGCTTGTACTGTTTGATGTGTTATTTGCCTGTTTTGTGGTTCAATAAAGTGTTGCCACACTGTTTTACCCTCATCCTGTGTTGTCTGAGTAGTAATATGCACACGGTAAAATGAGAGCTGTTGTCACTCTGCTGCTATGCAGGTAGATGCAAGCTCCACTAGATGGCAATAGAGTGGAGGGAAGAATGCACACAGCAAGAACAGACCTGCAGTGCAGCAGTGAGGCTGTCCCCGGTGACAGCAGAATACTCAAACAAGCCGAATCGATATTAGTCTGTAGCGCAGTACCAAAGGAATAAACAAACACAGTCAGAAGCAAGCCAAATGGGTCAGTACCGGTCAGGAGCAGATATGCCAAAGACAAGAGACAAACAGCAGGTCAAGGTCCAAGCCAAGTCAGGTACCAGGGAGTCCTAAACATGAAAGGAAAACACTGAGTCGGGATGGGGAGTGGGAAACAAACAGATACGGGCAAAGTCAGCAACAGCAGGAAGACAAATCAGGGTACTACCAGAGTCAGATACTCATGCCGTAGGCAGAAAATATAACTGACATGGCCTGCAGGACCCAGCAGGGAGAAATAGCGAACCTGAAACCAAAATGAGGCCAAGCAAAGTTAACCCCTGACATGATCAGTCCGGAAAAAGGGCAGACAGGACTCAAAACCCATACAGGATCATGACAGCGAGCATTCTGTGGGATGAGCTCTGGTTCATGTGGTTTTGGCTAGCGGACTAGAGCCCCCGCTGACCCCTGTGTCTCCACAGAGGGACTGCAATACACTATGGAAGACACGTAGGGGATGACGCCGGGATGAATTTATTTTGACAATTTTAAAAATATTGTGAATTTTACTTCCATTAGATGATACTGACATGAGACAACGAGAGAGAATTTTCAAAACAGTGGGACTCCTAGACAGGGCCGGTGATAGGGGCAGGCAAACTAGGCATTTGCCTAGGGCCCCCATCCCCTAAGGGGCTCTTACCTCTGGTCAATGATTATCTTATATTTCCCCTGCGTTTGTACTGTATCCAGGGTCGGACTGGGCTACCTAGGGCCCACCAGGGGAATTGACTCTAGGGGCCCACACTACAGCTACCATAAACGGTATTACTACTTGATCATTTTTTGGCCTCTCTCAAGTGTGCCTTTTAGCAAACTATACAGTGTGCAAAAGAACTGTAATATGCACTGCACAATATCAAAGGTTTTTTTTGTTAAAATGGAAGAAACGCAAGATGACTGTCAAATTTCCTTGGTCTGTGGTTCCATGCAAGATCCCGCCTTGTGAGCTAAGAATGATTCTGAGAAATTTCAGCAATCAGCTCAGAACTACATGGGAGGACCTGGTCAATGACTTGAGGAAAGCTGGGACCACAGTCTCAAAAATCACCATTAGTAACACACTACACCTTCATGGATTAAGATCCTGCAGGGCATGCAAGGTCCCACCACTCACACGAGCAAATTTCGAGGCCCATTTGAAGTTCACCAATGGCCATCTGGATGATCCAGAGGAGGCATAGGAGAAGGTAAGGTGGACAGATGAGACCAAAATAGAACATTTTGGTATAAACATCCCTTGCTGCATTTGGAGGAAGAAAAACGATGAGTACAACCCCCAGAACACCATGCCAACCGTGAAGCTTGGTGGGGGAAACCTCATACTTTGGGGGTGCTTTTCTGCAAAGGGGACAGGACTACTGCATCGTATTGAAGGGAGGATGGATGGGGTCATATAACGCAAGATTTTGGCTAACAACCTCATTACCTTGTAAGAGCATTGAAGATGGGTAGTGGCTGGGTCTTCCAGCATGGCAATGATTCAAAACACATAGCCAGGGAGTGGCTCCATAAGAAGCATTTCAAGGTCCTGGAGTGGCCTATCCAGTCTTCAGAGCTGATCCTAATAGAAATTCTTTGGAGTGAGCAGAAATTCCATTTTGCCCAGCGACAGCCCTGAAACCTGAAAGATCTCAAGAAATCGGTATCTTCTATCTTTCTTCATCCTTTTCTGGCTCTATGAAGCCAGAGCTGTCAATCAAATTAGAGGGAAGAGGTGGATTATCATGAACTGGGGTGTTTATTTGCCCCCAGTTCATCAGGGGATTTATTATATCCCACTTCCAGTTCTCTGGAAGTTTGGAACTTGCAGCTCTCTGGGGCCCCCTTTCCCTCTGTTCAGTCAGGGAACTACACCTAGGATAAGTAGTCGCCAGGAGGGCCGCCTTGCTGAGTACTGGCTATTGGACACGCTGCAGTGAGGGCGATATAATTACTCCCAGTCTCATGCGGTAATACTCTTATAAATCTCCGCCCATCACTGCCAGTGTCTCCCCAAAAGCCCAGAACACTTTGCTGCCACCAGTTACTAGTTCCTATGATTGATATCGGGTCAGAAGCCAACCCAATCAGTAGTGCTGATTTAGTTCAGAGGATGTGGTAATAAGTTATTAGAGCATGGAAAATAAAACTAGTAAATATTATAGCTTTTACTCCAAAAAGAAATGGGCAGTGTTTACAAAAAGTTTATAAAAGATGTTACAAACAAGACAATAAAAGTATGTACAGAAAATTACAAAATAAAGATGGATTAAAGATGAGCTTACATGTTTCAGTTACTGGCATGCCGTGTAGAGATGGTTGGTTGGGGAGGGGAACTCTCTCAATTCATCAGGTCACAATTCACAGCCTCTCATAGCTGGATCCCCAGGCAAAAGACACACTCCTAAATGGGCTTCAAAATGTTATACCCGCTGTTCATGACCTCACTGAATAGGCGGAACCATGGAATGCACTCCCCTTGTCCAATAGTTACTAAAACTCATAACCATCATAACTCTGGCTGCGAGACTCGTAGGGTAGTGGCAGAACCATCATTTTTCTGAGTATGAAATTGGCGTTCTTTTAAGTCTAAACATGAAGTGAATTCATGACCCGGTTAAGTAGAAATCCATTTCTCGGATTCTGCTGGTGCCGGAGCTTAACAAACTCACTGGTGGGTGGTTCTACTGATGCATATGCTAAAAATGTATTTGTCCTACTTCCATGCCTAATCTGTGTTTTCATATACCAGTTTAAAGGAACAAAGAGATCTGAAGCCATGTGTTCCTACTTTTTACTTTCAGTTTCCCAGCTGTATGCAGGAGGGAGGGGTGAGAGGAATCACACACACATTCCTGAGGGTGGGGGGAAAGAGGGAGAAAGGATTATACGCAGGCAGGTAGAGATGGAGGGCTGTAACTTGTGCAGGGGGGACTGTAAGGGGGATCGTTGCTGCAGCGTGTAGACTTTACACAAACTTAATGGGAGGAAGGAAAGCATGCGTGTGTCACAGTAAATGCAGTGGAACATTCTTGAAGTGTACTTAGTATATGAGCATATTCATATTATCGTGACATGGAGATTGAGTTAAAACAAGCAGGACTTCTTTTGAACAGCCATTCTGTACTCACATAGTCCCTTTAAGGGTAACTTGTCACCTTGAGAAATGGTATTTATCTGCAGATATGGGTTAATCTGCAGGTAAATAGGGTTTAAAGCCTGGTTAGCTGTCTTAATGGAAAAGTGTGAGCTACAGGGAGAAAATTAAGTTTTATTCTCCTTGCCACGACTCAATTCCTGTCATAGGGTCAGTGTAAGGAGTGAGACATTACAGTTACCACTAACTACAAAGTGAGCAGGATGTAATAATGTCTCGTCACCTTGACTGTAACATCGTCCAAGGAGCCCATCCTCAGGCTGGACTTCATTGAATGACTAACATGGCAGCAATAAATGGCAACTCATCAGCAACCTGCAACTGCGTCAAAGGGGGCTGATGGGAGCTGATGAGTGAAGGCACTGGCCATCGTGATATTTAAATGCCACTGTCAGTGATTGACAAGGGCATTGTCATGGTCACGCGTGGCTGGACACAGCACCTCCAGCAGGGCGGATTTAGATGACACGTGTGACCCTGGATACACCGCCTCCAGTTGGGTGAATTTAAATAATAAAATGTGCAGCTGGATACGCCGCCTCCAACAGGCAAATTTCAGAAATACACGTATGTCTGGAAACCCCGCCTCCAGTAAGGCGAATTTAAACAATAAAAGGGAAAACCTGGGTAACAATAACAATGGCAGCCCTGTGATAGGGAACGGGGAAGTGGAGACCTCCTGCACTCCCCTGAGTCAGTGCCTCTACACTCCTAACGCTACCTATGCCGGTTCCGCACCGGGCGACGATCAGGATACCTTTATACTCTAGCTCGCCCTCCACCTACCCCTTTCTAGTGTAATGGCCAGTGCGGAAACTAATCCCACCACTGCACTAAAGCACACATAAGGAAAAGAGACAAAACAGGGAAACACTACTTAGCTTTGCTCTGTTGCTTACGGTCCCAGCAACAGAGCCCACCACCTGCGTGCATCTTTTCCTTCAACCGGGTCCAACACCATAGTGCAGCCTTGGAGCAAACAGAATCCACCACCTGCATGCAGCTGTCCAGAAATAGAGTCTAGCATATGAGTCCAGCTTTCCAGCAAAAGAGTCCAGCATCTTGAGTCCAGCTTTCCAGCAACCGAGCCCAGCATCATGAGTGCAGCTCTACAACATAGCTGCCACTCCACCAAGCCATGCAAGAACTCCTTGCTGACACCATAGCTGCAACTCCACCAAGCCATGCCAGCCCTCCTCGCAGACACCATAGCTGCCACTCCAGGACTCTCACTGAGCTGCCCGGGACTCTCCTTCAGCTCCATCCTTCACCCAGGCTTGCTTGTAACTGAGGACTTTCACCAACCGAGATTACCAAACCTGACACTCTTTAATAGAGCAATCATACCTGTTTTATAATTACGTGCACAAAACTAAAGTAACAAAGTGCAATGACGCTCACCACCACCGGGGGGGCAAATTTAGAACAAAGACACCACAGTGCAATAATCCTAATGGCCACCGGGGGGGGGAACTGGAACTGAAACCACACAGCCAAAGGAAAAAAAAAGGTTACTTGCATTTTCTCTGTCATATCCAACCTGGATCATGACAGTACCCTCCCCTTAATGAGGGGCCTCTGGACCCTCAAGACCGCTCCTCATTGGGGAACCACCTACAGCGGGGATGCTCAGATCCAGAGTTCACCCCAAACACTACCTGACACTTCAGGTTAATGACAAACGCACCGCTGGTATAGGCAATGTATGTTCTGGCGGCACCACATATCTCCAAGGCGCCAACCTGGGGAATGAGTTATGTAAGTGTATGTTCTGTATAAGCTGGTAAGACTCCGCAACACACTTCCACAGGATGTTTTTTGGTGGCTACCCGTACATGCTCGTTCACACACAGGTCCGGACCTGAACGTTTATTGCCATACATTCGTTCGTCATAATTCGGTGAACTCATTCTGGGATCGGCAACAGAGGCGTCCCCACATTCACACCCCCGCTATTCACCAAGGGATCACCACCCTCCAACCCTTTACACCACGAGGTCTGCGCCTCCCAGGGTTGGCTAATGGCGAGGGTTGAGATTTTCCCCTACTCCCCCGCAGCGCACCTGCTGCTCACACTGGAGAGAAAGGGGCCTGGGATATGGAGGAAAAATACACTCCCTGGTCGCCTTCCTTCACACGACCAGGAGGGGGCGGCTTCTTCGGTGGTATGGAAGATTTGGCGTTGGCCCTACGGACTATAACACCAGTCTGCTCACTACCGGGACGTACCCCTTCACCTCGGGGAACCCCAGACAGCACCATGGGGACACCAACTCCACCCACCTGTCTGGGTGCGTCCGCCAGTATGAGCAAGTCCCGCTCCCCAGCAGCGACTCTAGGGGGCTTCATTGCCAGCCGCTATTTGCTTTTCTGGTTGAGTCAGAGGGAAGGCCCCAGACCCTGATTACTGCTGCTGGAACTGCTTACACACCATGCAGCTCCTCACTCACCTCAGTGAGGCCCAGCAGCAAATGCTCACAGGTCTGAACATGGCCCGAGGCTCACCAGAATAAAAATGTATGGGTTGGTGTTAAAGTCATGGTCACGCATGGCTAGACACAGCGCCTCCAGCAGGGCGGATTTAGATGACACTCGTGACCCTGGATACACCGCCTCCAGTTGGGTGACTTTAAATAATAAAATGTGCAGCTGGATACGCCACCTCCAACAGGCGAATTTTGGGAATACACGTATGTCTGGAAACCCCGCCTCCAGTAAGGCGAATTTAAACAATAAAAGGGAAAACCTTGGTAACAATAACAATGGCGGCCCTGCGATAGGGAATGGGGAAGTGGAGACCTCCTGCACTCCCCTGAGTCAGTGTCTCTACACTCCTAATGCTCCCTAGGCCGGTTCCACACCGGGCGACGATCAGGATACCTTTAAACTCTAGCTCGCCCTCCACCTACCCCTTTCTAGTGTAATGGCCGGTGTGGAAACTAATCCCACCACTGCACTAAAACACACATAAGGAAAAGAGAAAACAGGGAAACACCACTTAGCTTTGCTCTGTTGCTTACGCTCCCAGCAACAGAGCCCACTACCTCCGACCGGGTCCAACACCATAGTGCAGCCTTGGAGCAAACAGAGTCCTCCACCTGCATGCAGCTGTCCAGAAATAGAGTCCAGCATATGAGTCCAGCTTTCCAGCAAAAGAGTCCGGCATCTTGAGTCCAGCTTTCCAGCAACCGAGTCCAGCATCATGAGTGCAGCTCTACAACATAGCTGCCACTCCACCAAGCCATGCCAGCCCTCCTCGCAGACACCATAGCTGCCACTCCAGGACTCTCACTGTGCTGCCCGGGACTCTCCTTCAGCTCCATCCTTCACCCAGGCTTGCTTGTAACTGAGGACTTTCACCAACCGTGATTACCACACCTGACACTCTTTTATAGAGCAATCACACCTGTTTTATAATTACGTGCAAAAAACTAAAGTAACAAAGTGCAATGACGCTCACCACCACCAGGGGCAAATTTAGAACAAAAGACACCACAGTGCAATAATTCTAATGGCCACAGGGGGGGGAACTGGAACTGAAACCACACAGCCAAAGAAAAAAAAAAGGTTACTTGCATTTTCTCTGTCATATCCAACCTGGATCATGACAGGCATTTAAATACTTAAAACAGCAGCAATCACGTAAAGCTCTGATCACTGCTGTTACAAGCAGATACCTGTTATTTATCACAGCCGACATCTGCCTGATATGGAGCAGGCTCAGCTCCTGAATCCACGCAATACAATCATATGCCTAAGGTGACATTTATGCCAATGTTAGTAAATTTCACTTGTCTGTTTCTAAACATGTAAAGGCAAAAGGAATTTGCTAACACATGTGAAAGAGCCCTTATAAATTTAGTTTATGTGCCCAAACATATGAATGTTTTTACATCCCACAGTGCACTGTTACATACACGCATCTTACAAAAATACATATAAGGTAATTCCAGATACACAGACATAGCTGCAGACCCGCTCAAACACACAGACAGACATCAGTACATAAATACATCAATTATAATGTCAGGTCAGCCCCATATACCTTTGTATACCAAGAACCTACAACTCCCAGTATGTCCTTAAAAGTGGAGATACTGGGAGCTGTTGTTAACAGTCATCATCAGACTGCAAACCATACAGGAACCACAGTACTGATGAGACGCAGGAAGTATCACAAATGAGCATTTACATCCAGTTATCTTATCTGTGTATTCTGCTACAGATGGATCTGGATAAGTTAGAAACTTGGGCCAAAAGGTGGCAGACGCGGTTTAACAATGATAAATGTAAGGTAATACACATGGGAAGAAGGAATCAATATCACCATTACACACTGAACGGGAAACCACTGGGTAAATCTAACATGGTGAAGGACTTGGGGATCCTAGTTTAATATAAACTTACCTGGAGCAGCAGCAAACAGGATAATGGGGTGCATTAAAAGAGGTCTGGATACACATGATGAGAGCATTATACTGCCTCTGTATAAATCGCTGGTTAGACCGCACATGGAGTACTGTGTAAAGTTTTGGGCACCGGTGCTCAGGGAGGATATAATGAAACTAGAGCGAGTACAAAGGAGGACAACAAAATTAATAAAGGTTATGTTGGAATTACAATACCCAGAGAGATTAGCAAAATTAGGATTATTTAGTCTAGAAAAAAGACAACTGAGGGGCGATCTAATAACCATGTATAAGTATATAAGGGGACAATACAAATTTCTCTCCGAGGATCTGTTTATACCAAGGAAGGTGATGGTAACAAGGGGGCATTCTCTGCGTCTGGAGGAGAGAAGGTTTTTCCACCAACATAGAGGATTCTTTACTGTTAGGGCAGTGATAATCTGGAATTCCTTGCCTGACGAGGTGGTGATGGAAAACTCAGGCGAGCGGTCCAAGGGAGGCCTGGATGTCTTCCTGGAGCATGACAATATTGTGTCTTACAGTTATTAGGTTCTTTAGAAGGACGTAGATCTGGGGATTTATTCTGACGGAATATTGGCTGAACTGGATTGACAAATGTCTTTTTTCGGCCTTGCTAACTACTGTATGTTACTATGTATGTTACTATGTCTGAATTCCAGGTGTTGCCCTGGGCAACCTAGGTCTGTATTGGCCTGGGTAAGGAAAGGCTGAATCGGTCCATCACCACCCGCTCTAACATCTGGGCCGGAGTGGACGACTCTTGCTGCAGCCACTTTTGGACCAGATGCAGCAAATCAAACATCTGTGAGCGAGGTGGTTTATCACCAACATATGACCAATGATGGACTCGTTGAGCCCTTACTGACATTGTCACCCCCAGGCATGCCAGTATCTAGGTTTTTAACTTATCATACTCCTTGGCATTCTGGAGAGTGTAACAATATTGTATCTTATAGTTATTAGGTTCTTTAGAAGGACGTAGATCTGGGGATTTATTCTAACAGAATATAGGCTGGACTGGATGGACAAAGGTCTTTTTTCGGCCTTGCTAACTATGATACTATGTTACATCTTCTCGGATTAAAGTTGTTCTCTTTCTTTTAGTCTCCATCTTGTCCAGACGCCTTGTTAACTTTTCTCATCCACAGCTCGTCTCTGCAGACCTCAATCTTCTCCAGTCTTCTGGAGCACATCCTGACAGAGTGCCCTTAAAAATAGCAGTCATTATAATGCTCCTGATTAAAAATATCTGCCCTACACTGAGCCGCGGTATAGAATACTAACTCTCATAATGATCCTTGCAAATAATATGTGCTCATACTCTACCCCTCTTATGGTACATGCCCTCCACACTGTCTTCTCTTTTCTATGTGCGTATGGGTAGAAAAGATCCAGCTTCGACAGTATAAAATCATAAAGTCTGCATTGGAGCCATTTAAAATGAAGGCAATTGTTGCGACATAATGGTATATATAGTCCGGGTAAGGAAGGTGATAAAAAGATGGAAAATTATGTGTTTTGTACACCTGGAGTGTTCGTAAACTCAGAACTTGCCAGATGTTCGAAACGCATAAAAGACTTTATGATTTTACACTGTCGAAGCTGGATCTTTTCTATGTCTGGCAGAGAAGTGATCTTGTGCTTTGTACCATGGAATTAATTGGGAATCTACTGAGGGTGAGCTGAAATTCTTTTTTACCTTTCTGTTTGTTATCCCTCTCTTTTCTATACTGGGTCTCGTCTTCAGAGTGTCCCCTCACACGGTGTCCCCTTATACTGCTCAGTCACTATACTGTGCCTCTTTATCACGCCAACTCTCCTTAGTATACTGTTCCCTCCTTGCTGTGTCCTCACAGTCCCCCCATACTGCTCCTTCTCTATACCTCACCCCACACTACCTAGTCTCTGCTCTGTGACCCCATGCTGTCTCTTCACATCATTACCCTCAATAGTCTCCTCACTCATTCTGCCCCACACTCCATACTGTCCACTCAAAAATCCCACTTGCTCATTCTGTTCCCGCACCCATTCACTATACTGTTTCTTCACACATTCTCTCCATACTGTCTCCTAAAATGTCTCCCCTATCTTTCTCCAATTATAATAAATCTTCGGAAGAGCACACAGAAATGCACAAAGACGCACTCGCAGACATGCAGAAGCGTGCATATACACACATATATATATATACACACACACAGACATGCAAACACACATACACACACACAGACATGCAAACACACATGTACACACACAGACATGCAAACACACATGTACACACACACGCCTACACAGAAATGTGGCCATGCACACATACACATGTAGCGCAGGTAACCACACACTTCCAGACATACAAACACACACATACAGAAATGCAAACGCAGTCATGCACAGACGCACAGACACACACACAGACACGTGCACACACAGTCATGCAGACACTTGCAGTTATGCAGACACATGCAAACACACAGACATGCACACACAGAGACTAGACATGGACATGCAAACACAATGACGCACACACACTGAAATGCACACGTAAACATGCACACCCGCGCACACAGACAAACATACAAATCACATACAGATTCACATAAACATACACAAATATTAGGTGTTTTAATACTATTACACTACCTTGGTTTGTCTTTTCTACGCAAGAAGCAGAAGTGAAGGGGCGCACAGCGTGACATCATTTTAGCAAACTGTGACGCGACCGTGCACGCTCCCCCAGCTCTTGATCTCGGTGCACGGGCCCAGGTGCTTCAGAATGACCTGCGGCAGTGCATGTGTCCCCTGCTTCCCTGGCCCAGCCCGCCACAGCCTCTAGCAATGTTGGACTGGGGTTTCTTGGTGACGTGTTTCTATGATACTTTTTCTCTGATTGTGACTTACAAATACTGATATGAAATATTGACAAAATACTGAACATGTGCACGCGACCTTAGTTTAATTTTTCTGTTACTATAATACAAAAAAAAACAGTAGCGTAGCTACCGGGGAGGCAGAGGCCCCGTGCTCTGAGGGGCCCATCCGGAGCTATGCTACTGTAACTTTACAGTTACATTCTGTAGCAGAGCAGGTAGAATCAATCTCCCTGCACTGCCGCCAGGCAGCTATTAGTGCTGTGTCCTTCATGAACGATCCGATTCAAAGAGCCGGCTCCCTGCTGTGAACGAAATGAGCCGGCTCTGCAGGGTGAACGAGCCGTTTTTTTTTTTTCTGGCGCCTCAGCAGCTTGACCCAGCTTAGTGAAGCCTGACTGTCACTTATCTGGGGGCGGAGCAGTCAGGAGAGGACTGTGAATAAATGCAGGGGAGTTAACCCTTCAGTCCCAAATATACACTGCCAGTGCCTCCTTGGCACATATGGCATGGAGGGACTCAGCACATTGTCATCATAATCATCTGCAATGATCTGTGCGTTACCTTTAGTCCCGAATAAAGATCTACTTTCCTGGCCCCTCATCCATGGCGTATACATACAGTATATAGTATGTGTAGGAGGAGAGACGCAGCACATTGTTTGGTATATCATCTTCTCATAGTATTAGGCCAGGTTCACATTACGTTAATGGCCCTGCGTGCAACGGGATCCGTTACTAGCAAGCGGCACTAACGCTATGTAGCGGACATGTTAACGCACCCATTGGCCGCAATGCTACTAACGCATCCAAACGCTTGCCAAAATCGGCATGATGCGTTACTTCATGACGCACCCCCGACTGCTGCAAACCGCGTTCCAGGGTACGTCATGAAGTAACGCATAAGGCCGATTTTGGATGCGTTAGTATCATTGCAGCCAAAGGGTGCGTTAACGCATCTGCTACATAGCATTAGTGCCGTTATGTAACGGATCCCGTTGATCGCAGGGCCAGGAGGATTCAGGATAACACTACAGGGAGGAGGAGAGACGACGGCAGTTGTTGCTGCTAATGGCTCATACTCACTAGCGAGAGAGTCGCACAATTCTTGTGTGAGTCTCTCGCATGGAAACCTGTCACTGCCACCAGCACTCGGACCGGAGCGTGCGGTTACATGTACTTCTATGCAGTCACCCCCTCCGGTCCGAGTGCCGGCAGCAGTGCCAGGTTTCCATGCGAGAGACTCACACGAGAATCACGTAGGTCTCTCATAAGTGAGTATGAGCCCTAAGGGTAGGGGAAGTAATATAAAGTGATTTTAGACAAAACCTGTGGAGAAATCAGGTCCAGCTCCAATCATTATATAGGGTTAAGCTGGTGTCACACTTGCATATTTTGGCTGCACATGGATCAGTTTTTGTCTCCATTGACTTTCAGTGGTGACGGATGGGACTGTACATCCAGATGTCACCGTTTTCCCACGGATCGCTGTGTCTGCATATTTTATCAGACGCAGAAAAGCGCAACTTGTTGCAGTTTTGTGTCATCTGAAAAACACAAGGCGCAGGGAGACGCACGGATCCGCGGCTACACGTCTGGAATTAACATTGAACTCTATGGAGCACGGATCCAGGACAACATGGATCCATGTGCTTCCGTGTGCAGGAATCCGTGTTGCGGCACTGAGCATGCTCGGAAGCGAGGGATGTGCTGTATGGGACCAGTCTGCAGACATAATATAGACTATGTCCGCATGCTGCTCTGTCA